>NC_071516.1:32636575-33261575 GCF_027887155.1 Malaclemys terrapin pileata | reverse complement strand
ATGCACTCACAGGGGGGCTCACTGGGAGGCCATGAGACATGCACTCGCCTGGAGGCTCCCTGGCAGGCCACATGGGACACGCACTCACCTGGGGGTGCCCCAGGAGGCCATGGGGGACATGCACTCACTTGGGGGCTCAATGGGAGATCATGGGGGACACGCACTCACCTGGGGGCTTCCTGGAGGCCATGGGGACACTAGGGTTGTTAACTGTCTAATCACAGAAACCCAGACACCTATGCCCCGGCCCTGCACCGCCCCTTCCGCAAGGCCATGCCCTGCTCTTTATCCACCCGCCTCTATCGCTCTTTCTCCCCCACCCTCACTCACTTTCAGTGGGCTGGGGCAGGGGGTTGGGGTGCAGGAAGAGGGTTGGGGTACAGGCTCTGTGAGGGAGTGCACAGAGACTCCCTGCCCCCCTCCCAGGGGCTGCAGGGACGTGCTGGCCGCTTTGGGGAGCAGCATGGAGCCTGCCTTAGCCCCGCTGGACTAAAATCTCCTGGTTTGGCTTCAGTAGCCTCTGGCAGATAGAGCCTGATTCTGGGAGACTGCCAGCAAAACCAGGAGGGCCGGCAACCCTGGGACACGCACTCAACAGGGTCTCCTTGGGAGGCCCTGGGGACATGCACTTGCCTGAGGGCTCACTGGGAGGCCACGGGGACACACAGTCACCGGGGGAAGGGCTTTCTGGGAGACCAGGCACACTCAGTGCAGGGGGCGTGCACACTCATCCAGTGAGGGAGCTGATTGGGAGGCCATGGGGGGTGCTCATGCGGTGGATGTAATGAGAAGCTATGAAGTATTTGGGGGTAAACAGGTTCTTTTGTTCCCAGGGGACTCCCCACGGTTCAGCCAAAGGGCTGTAGGCAAATTGGGTCAGAGAAGGGGGAGGAGTGAAGAGGTGGGCGGGGACATTGCCCTGCTGTCAATCACATCTATGCCTGCATCCAGGCTGGAGAGCAGCTGTGGCAGGTGGCTGCGAGCCAAGGCCCTGGAGACAGAGATGGAGTTTTCTGGAGGGCTCAGGAGCATTGGTGGGCTCAGCTGCTCCCACAGAGCTCAGAACCCAGCTCTAAGCACTGCTACTGCCTGCTGCTAGTGAAACGGGGGGGCAGGGAACATCCTTCAGCTGGTGCAGCCCCCCTCTCCCAGGGCCCATCCTGACAGGCCCGCTCAGCATCTACTCACCCCTTTGAGCTCTTTTAAGTCTCTCTTTACCAGCGAGTCCAAGGAAAAGTTAATGTTGTGAGACAAGCTCTGCAACTGGAAAGAAAAGAGAGAGACCCTGAAGCCTGCGTTGTGAGTGCCCCCAGCACAAAGCCAGGCAACGGGTCTCACCCACTTTGCAGCCTAGAGGAGGATCCCCCTCAGCGCTCTCATCCTGGACAACGGTTCCTTGGGGAAGCACTTATCTTACAGATTCTGTTGATTGCCATCTTTTCCCATGGGCCCTGATTCTGCAGCTGGAGGACAAACTTGGCAACCTCCACCTCAACTGGAGCAGGCAGGGTGTGGAGGTGTCAGGGGGAGCTCTGTCTCATCCCACGCACCCTCAGGCAGGAACAGGGGCTGAGACTCCCTGCTGGTTCCTCACATTGTGTGGGTAGCTCAGAGGTTGTGAGGGAAAAGCCGGTGTGCATTGGCAAAGGGCAGGGTGGAAAATATTCTCCCACAACCAAATCCAAGGAGATTTTCACCAGCCTTCTGTAACGCATATGTCTGTCCCACTCCAAACGCAGAGCTTCCAGAGCAGTTCAGACAGAGAAAGAGAGTTTGATACGGGCAAAAATGTTGGCTACTTTTCATTTTCTTAATTCTCAAAAAAAAAAAAAAAAACAATTCTGCTCATATTTGAAAGAAAAAAAAGCCCTCAGACAGAAACCAGAGCTGGAAAATTCCAGCCTGAAAGATGAAACTTGTCCAAGTTATAAGCAACTAAACAAGGGCCTCTAAAATGGATCCATTTAGCCAACCATAACTAGAGAGGTCACGTGCCAGCTCTAATTCCCAGACAGGAAACCTCATTCGCTTTCAGTTATCACTATACAAGGGATTTTTGAAACAAGACAAACACTGCAAGGAAAGGAGATTAAGTCATTTCACCATCTATTCTACTCTCTGAATATATCAGATACCCCAATAACTTCAAACCACAACCAAAGTCTAACTCAAAATGCAATTAAAACCTTAACTCTGACCCTTACAAGTGTGTTCCCAGCAGGGAGCGGATTCTGAGCAGGGTAATTCAGGAATTGACAGAGTTACACAGGTGAAGAGGATCAGGCTCTGTATCTTTTGCATTTCAGAAGAATCTGAAGGCTACAACCACGATGTGTTAGGTGCTGTACAAAGACATAATAAGAGCCAGCCCCTGCCCCAAAGGGCTACATTCACAAGGGGATTTTGATGCCTAACTGCCCTTTAGGGGCCCACGTCCAACATGCAGGCACCACTGGCATTCACAAAACCCCTGCTCAGCTGCCACATATATTCCCTACATTTCCAACAAGCATGCGCAAAACTGCCTATGTCCTGATGACAGTGCTGAGCAGCTCGGCACCCTCGCTCATGCCTAGCCCTGGGAGTCTCAAACGAGACATTCTCTATGTAGCTGTCCGCGGGGCCCAATAAAATAGGCATACTCAGAGCCTTCCTCTCCCAATACCCAATAGCCCGGTGGTAGGACACTCCCTGGGGTATAGGAGACCCAGGTTCAAATCTGCCTGACCTGGGGCAGGGATTTGAACCCAGAGCTCCCCCATCCCAGATGAGTGGTCTGGGCACAGCACCACCTCTGTCATTTTTTGTGAGCAAAGACCTAATTCCTTTTGCCGCTCCTTGGCATTTCCCACTGGCTGGCCCAAGTGGCTCCCCACTCAGCATACTGGCACCTGAGCAACCCTTTCTTAGGCTCCCCGCTTCTCCAGGCATGCCTGGGGAGCGGGGTGCCAAACTGGGGCTGAGGAATCCACAAGGTGGCCGGGTGACTAGGAGTTGGCGTTGCAATGCCCAGGTCCCCCTTGTGAATGTAGCCCAAAGCACTTAGCCCCATACAAACCATGACCCACACAGCGCTGCAGCTCTCGTGTCTCTTCCAATCTTTGGAAGTTTTCTTAAAGCCCCAGCTCCTCGAGTCATGTGAATAGGTGAGACCATCAGCTTCCATTAAAAAAGGAAGTTTCTAGTCCTCCTTGTTGTGGAGAAAAGCGTGGCAACACGACCTGAGTGCAGCCCACAGGCTCAAAAGCAGAAGGCAAAGTGAAAGAACCAGTTTATGTTTTTAAATCTCATGACTGTTGGAAGGCCTAACTCAGGCTTTTTAAATAATTGGGAGAAAGGACACTGGCTGAACTTCGCCGATGGACTTGGAAAAATCAAACCCTGGGAGAGGAGCCTGTCTCAGTTCAGGGCAGGTCAGCTGGATCCCGCAGTAAGGGCAGCCAATCTGGGCATTCAGCTCCCTAGTTAATTGCCTTTCCCAACACAGACCAGCTGCCCTAGGACACCTGTTTGCTTTCTCTTCAGAGACAGAGAACAGTGCAATTGCTACAGATACAAGTTACCACCAAAAATTAATAAAAAAGTAAAGATTTGATCAATTATAGATCAGTACGAGTTTCAGAAGTATTAATTTTAAGTTCAAAAATAGTACAAATGGAAGCAACAAAAATGAAACTTCACACACATTTTCAGAAACATAACACCAAGCAATGGTGTATTAATTCAGTATAATATCCATCAGCCCTATCTTATCAGTGGGAGGAGAGTGTTTGTTTCATCACTATACAAAGTAATGGAATTTGGCATTGCCGTGTAGGAAGGAAAAGACGTAAGTCATCTTCAGTAGAAAGCCAGGAGCAATACTTGGAATTGCGGTTAATGCTGACTCGCATAGTTAGGTGGCTGAAAAAGGAGCGAGGGCTTTAAAAGCCCCATGTGTTAACTCACGAAACTCAGATCCCACCGATAACCACGTGAAAACCACAATTTAAGTCTGTTAATGAATGCTGCTATCCAGTCATTAGCAATGAGAACATTTGCATCTCGTCCCTGAAGTGCCACATTCAGAGAATTCAGTCACTCAAATATATCAGCCAGATATGACAACAAGGATATCCCATGAATGTCACTGAAATGCTGTACAAGTGGAGAGGTATCGGCAAGAAGAATACGGACTTCCTCATGCAGTTCACATGGATGTCCAAGGGCAAAGTGCTGACAAAACTAACAAACTTTTACATGTAACAACAACTGTGTGAAGTTTGCCTCCATCTCTTTGCATAAAATGTCAAAAATCCTTGAATTAACCAGTTGCGACTTTATAAAGTTTATAATTTTTACTGCCACTGAAAGACCATTGCTGAGCTCCTCTGGCATCATCTTAACAGCCAATGCCTGTCTGTGGACCATACAATGATTCCAGGTAGCTGTAGGGGCCACTTCTTGTACCTTTCTCACAATCCTGCTATGCCATCCTGTCATAGACCATGCTCCAGTGCTGCAAATTCCAAAACAACATCCCCAGTCAAGACCAGTGTCTTGGACAAAATTATTTAATAGTTTTAAAAGTTCTATATCGGTTGCTTGTGTTGGAAGTGGACGGCAAAACAGAAATTCCTCTTTTAATTCTGTTGCTGTAGCAATTCGACTATACATCAGTAGCTGTGCAGTACTTGATCTATCTAGCTGAATTGAATAATATGGGCTCTGACGAATACTTTCTAGGAGCGTCTCTTTTACATCGGGGCCATCTCCACAACACGGCGTGAAACTGTGTCATTGGAAAACGGGATCACGTCTAGCTGTGATGCTGCTTTCTCTCCTATCATGATCGTGCATGTATATCCTTTGCAGCTGGAAGTAGTAGTTTCTCACCTATGTTGTGTGGCCTACCAGCTTTGGCAATGCGCAAAGCCACACAGTAAGAAACCTGAGTAGCCTTCATATTAATACTTCAACAACTTTTGTCCTATTCACTCATGGAGCTTCCTCTGAAAAAAATCTCTAGGTTTAGCTACTCAGGTAGCATGTCTTGTTTTGAGATCCTGGCGTAGCTTGCAGGGCAGCATACTGTCATTTGCCAGTTCTTCACCACATACAACACATTGAAGCTGTTGGACCCGCTCCATATAAAGCTCAGTTTGAAATAAGCTTTGTCATATTTTCAGCTTTTGCATTTTGCTGGAACGTCTGCTGCTGCTCTCACTTCAGCTTGTGTTGTACACTTTACTCCCTTTGTCATAAAGCCATCCATTTCTTGTGTTAGCTCTTTCTCGCTGTAAGCGTGTTGCTGCTAATGGTTTTAAGTTCTTGGGGGGAAAACCACACAAAGGACTTGTCACAGTTGCTAAGAGAGCCCTGTGTGGGACTAGTGAAGAGCCCTGCAGTGCCCGGTGTGGCTGTGGCTCCCCCTGTCTCCGTGGGGCAGGCTGCGGCTCTGGTGGCGGGAGCCAGGGCTGAGAGCCAGAGTCGCAACTTGCCCCGCTGTGACAGCAGGAGCCCAGGCTGAGAGCTGGAGCTATTAAAAAAACACACACATACATACAGAGAGCTTGCGCCTCCCTTTACACATTCCCATGCCTCTCTTGGGAGGTGTGGCCCATACTTTAAGAACTGCTGTTCTATACCCATTACCTCAGAGGCCTCATGGACTGTGGAAAACCTCCAACCAGTTCCCCATTGAGCTGACGCCTCAATATAGGTTATGTTCTCTTTCTTTTGAGCTGCCAGAAACCTTCTCCAATACGCTTCAGGGGTCAGTTTAAACTTCAGCCACAAAGCTTGTTTTCAATTATCATAATCTTTGCAGTCTTCCCATAAGGGTAAAGATGTCCAGGGCCTTTGCCCAGAAAGCAGTGGAGCCAGGTCCCTTACCATGTTCCCTTGTCCGAGCTTATTTAATTCACATAGCGAGGAAGTCATTTGGAGTCTATGCCACTCACGGGCACAGGTCCATGGCGTCTGGCTCCACCTACTGGACAATGGTTCTGCTGCCACAGTTTCTCCATCTTGATCTGATATTGATGCTCCCTGTCCTTTTCTCTCTTCTACTGCTGGTACTGGCGCTAACGTTGGGTCTTAGGGTATGTCTATACTTACCTCCGGGTCCGGCGGTAAGCAATCGATCTTCTGGGATCGATTTATCGCGTCTTGTCTAGACGCGATAAATCGATCCCGGAAGTGCTCGCCGTCGACGCCAGTACTGCTGCTCTGCGAGAGGAGTACGCGGAGTTGACGGGGAAGCCTGCCTGCCGCGTGTGGACCTGCGGTAAGTTTAGGGTGACCAGACAGCAAGTATGAAAAATCGGGACAGGGGGTGGGGGGTAATAGGAGCCTATATGAGGAAAAAGACCCAAAAATCGGGACTGTCCCTATAAAATCGGGACATCTGGTCACCCTAGGTAAGTTCGAACTAAGATAGTTCGACTTCAGCTACGTGAATAACGTAGCTGAAGTTACGTATCTTAGTTCAAAGTGGGGGGTTAGTGTGGACCAGCCCTTACTGGCACTGCTGCGGGTCCCAGACTGCTCTCTCTTGCTCTAGATCTGCAAGCCGCTGGGTTTCCAGATGCACTCTGTCCCTCTCCAGCTGAAGCCTCTTCTGCTCTACCTGCTGGGCGTCCAGCACTCCTCTTGCAGTGGTGGCCTTGGTCTGGATGGAACACAGTAGCTGACTGTCAGCCTCTTCCCTGTTTCTCTCCAGGGCGTTGAGTCCAAATTTCTCCCTGTCTGCTGGGCCCTCGGTCAGTCGACTGGATGTTCTCTGTGAACATGGACCATCATTCCTTGACATTAGAATATAGCAAATCAACTAAATATGATTTTGTTCTATCTGCAGGGCTAATCTCCCTTTCTCTGCATAGCTCAACAACAGATTTTTCTTCAGTTGTCCATAATTCATTTCCCCCCATCTTCCTTTTCACTGTTCCTTTCCCCAGAGGGGCTACTGAGGCTTTTTTCTCTGTGCCTCTCCTGTCTAAGGCTACATCTACACTACAGGGGGGAGTCGATTTAAGATATGCAAATTCAGCTACGTGAATAGCGTAGCTGAATTCGACGTATCGCAGCCGACTTACCCCGCTGTGAGGACCGCGGCAAAATCGACCTCCGCGGCTTCCTGTCGACGGCGCTTACTCCCACCTCCGCTGGTGGAGTAAGAGCGTCGATTAGGGGATCGATTGTCGCGTCCCGTTGGGACGCGATAAATCGATCCCCGAGAGGTCGATTTCTACTCGCCGATTCAGGCGGGTAGTGTAGACCTAGCCTCAGTAACTTGCTTTTGCTGCTGTTGGCATTTATGCAGTTGACACTGTTAAGAGATCCCACCAATGCTGCCACCATAGAGATTGTGGTTCAGGGTGGCTGCACCTGGATTTCCCCTCTGTGGTTCAGCAAGGGCACCCACTCTCACGCTGGTAGCTCCCCAGCCATTGCCTTTTTGGGTGGAGACCCACAGCTCTCTCCCCTCTGACCAGGGTATTCCCAGACTTCACAGCTCCCTGTCTTCACTGTGTCATTCCCAGCACAGACTGGTTGCCCAAGGACACCTGTTTGCTTTCTCTTCAGCAGGGCCGGCTCAGGCTTTTTTGCCGCCCCAAGTGGCGAAGGAGAGAAAAAAAAAAGCTGCGATCGGCGGCAGCTCTACTGCGCCGCTTCATTCCTCATCTCCGAGAGGGACTGAGGGACCCGTCGCTGAATTGCTGCCAAAGACCCGGACATGCCGCCCCTTCCCATTGGCTGCCCCAAGCACCTGCTTCCTTCCCTGGAGCCAGCCCTGCTCTTCAGAGACAGAGAACAGTGCAATTGCCACAGATACAAGTTACCACCAAACTCTTCCTAAGCAGGCCAAGTATATTCCATAGGTACAAAGCATTACCGAGAAAACAGTAAAAGAACAAAAGAACCTACCCGCATGCTAATAAGCTCACCAGAGTTACCCCAACTCCTTTTAATACCGCACCCTAGGAGCATCCTTGTGGTTACAAGGTCATCAGAGCTTCAGCTCAGAGCAAGCACCCAGTCATATGAGGCTTCAGTAGGCCAAGTCTTTCCAACCCTCCCCTAAGGACTGGGGCCCTCCAAGGTCCAGGGGTCCTGCCCATTTGCTGGAGTAGGGAGAAGGCCCTGAGACAGGTTAAACCCCGGGCTTTTATGCAAAAATCTTTTCTTTGTCTGATGGGCTCTGGAGAATCCAGTCTGCACAAGCATATGCAGCTCTCCCCAGGGGGTGACTTCAAAGGGCTGGGAATGGAGGAGGTACATTAGTATCCCCCTTCCCTGCTAGAGAAGGGGCACACACAGCCACATCAACACAGCCACAACTGCATTTTTCATACGGTGCCCAAAGGTGTTAACCCCAATTTCATACGGTTTAACTTAACTCAATAAAGCTTATCTTCATTCCATCAGGTTCGTCAGGATATTGCAAATCTGTCACAGAGCCTCCTCGACTGGGACAGAATATATTAGATGAAAGCTGTCAGTAGGCTCAAACCAGAGGGCTCAACCTGCAAACACTTGCTACTAGGACTGCCACTTACTCCCATCCAGGAACTGCTCCCAGTAGGAACTGCAGGCTCAGCGCTTATCTTTCTTTTTGTAGGTGTCGGTGTGGTTGGGGCCCTGTACTGCACAAGACCATAGTCATTAAATTTGCTGCAGAACTCACCACTTATGCAGAGCTGGGCTCCAAAACCGGAGTTTCCACTTTTTTTAAATGAACGTAGTTAACCTTGAGTATGACTGATGTAGTGTGGCATGCCTGAGTTTGCAGACAGCCTGAAACAGTAACTCTGAAAGGTGTGAACTGCCCCATTTATCTCAGTCAGGGCCCCGGTGACTCTGATTCTGTGGCCAAGTAATCTGGCCATGGAATTCACCATTTCTGCCATGGAATTCACCGTTTTCCTGCAGCTAGGTGCCTGACATTTATTTTTGTCTCCCTGCCCTGCTTGGACCTGCCTGTAGCTGCCGCTTTCTCTTTAGCTCCTCGCACAAGGGGTCTTAACTAGACACCCGTGTACGCTCCCTGCATTGCTCCATGGAGACAGGCAGCAGGGACTGGGGAGCCAGAGCAGGAGTCCTGCCTGCAGGGAGGGGATAAGGGGAGCAAGAGGTGGGGCTGGGCAGCTGGGCTGCCTGCAGAATAGTCCAGTGAATGGTGCTGGGCCCATGGAGAGCAGAGCTAAAAGCCCTTCCTTGAACAGTACTGCAGCGACACAGCTGCACCACAATAGCACTCAGTGAAGATGCTGCTGACGCCAACAGGAGAGCTTCTCCTGCCGGCGTAGGTACGGCACCTCCCCGAGAGGCGGGAGCTAGGTAGCTATTGTCCCTCCCTACTATTGCAGGGCAGAGCAATGGCACTTGTAGTTCAGTTGCCTAACACTTTCTATTATAAACAGTTCCTGCAGCTGTGGTGAAGAGCTCTAATGCCCCCAGGGCTTGCATTAGCATTTTGGAATTTGGCAAGAGGATGGGCCCAGGCCCAGGGAGGGATCTAGTGGGGACCTCATGGAATCTGTTCAGATTTGCTTGAGTTACACACTGTTAAAAATCACCACTGCCTGCCGACGATTCACACAGCCAGCTTGGCCTGGGCTTGCTCCCAAGCTCCCCCAGTGTTCCCTTTGCATTGCACATGCTCTACCCCACACCTAGCTTCAGAAGCCCACATGGCATGGAACCCGCACACAGGGCACAGCCAAAACGGATCCGCCTCCTGCTGCTGCCCATCGAAACAGCCTCAGTCTCAGCTGAACCCTGACAAATACAGAGCTGAAATCAGGCTGGCTCCCCGGCGTTGTTATAACAAGTATTAGAATGATAAGAATCATAAGAATGTGTTTAATGCTCAGACTTTATTGAATGCTCATGCGTAGCTGCCTGCACCAATCTCACCTTTACCATCGTATCCCAGATTGGATAGTGATATTTGAGCAGTTTGTCTTGTGAGTCTCTAGGACTGTGTAAATGACCAAATAGGAGAGAGCCACTGACTAGTATGAAGGGCTGACCTCTAATAAGTGTTTCTCCCTTCCCAAAAGGAAGGGGTCATCCATACCAGATGGACAGTTGTGGGATACTGCAAAAAGAAGACAAAAGATTTTGTTGTTGTTCTGCTTCTCCCCATGAAGATGAGCCAGGCAAGTGGACTCCTCCCATCAACTGAACTGAGTTTGCAGATCACAGCACTTGGCAGGAAGGAGATAAAAATGCCAAACAAAAGGAACCTGAGATCTCTTTGCTGCTTGAACTCTGGGGGACAAAGTTTTCAAGGCATAAGCAAAGGATCCCCAGCTGCTTAGCCTGGGTTAGCCCTAAGGAACATATAGCGCTGATTATAGAAGCTTTTATTATCTTTTGGAACTTAAGCTTGGAACTCATTTGTGTATCTATGTTTACCTACTTTCACCTTGTAAATAACTCTTGTTTCTTTTTCCTAGTAAATATATCAGTATATAGCTTATTATAGGACTGGCTACAAGCATTAACTTTGGTGTGAGATCTAAGGTGCAACTGACCTGGGATAAGTGACTGGCCCTTTGGGACTAGGAGTAGCCTGAGTATTGCTGTGATTCTTGGTGTAAGGGACCAGCTATCACAAAGGCAGGCTCACCTAGGTGACAAGACAGATGGGAGTAGCCAAGGGGACTGTATCTGACTCCATGGTTAGGCTGTTGTAGTGCCTGAGGATTACACCTGATACTTGGTTGGTGATATCTGAGTATAGAACTCCCCACCAATGTGGGGTTTAGGCCCTGCACCCTAACAGCCTGCCTTGAGGGGGGACTCACGCTCTGAGCACTGCAGGCAGCATTACAACAACTCAGTCCACAATTACACCATCACATGCTATTTTGTCCATATGACAGTGGCTTCATTTCTGGGTGAGGAAACCAACTGGGCCCCTCTACCCCTGACATACGCCCTGTGGCTGGGAGAGCACCCAGGCCTGGGGCACTTGGGCAGCAATTCTTACCAGACCCTTGACTGGGGCCAGCAGCTCCCGGGAGAACTCGGCAAAGGAGAGGAAGGCACCGGCCAGTTGCTTGTCACCATCACTCTGGTAGTTTGCAGAGAATTTTTCCTGGGCTGCAATATGAGCTTCTATGTGGCTAGCGAGATCTAAGCACAGAAACACCAAGCCCCAATCAACATGGATAAGGAGAGCAGAGAAGGAAGCTACCATCGGCTGTCCAGTCACCCACACCTCAACCCCCTCCCCAGACAGCTGTCAGCGTCTAGGCCAGAGTAGGACAGGGCTGGAAGGGGGAGTCAAGTGGGAGAGAGAATCACTGGGTCTGGGGGGGTGGACAGGTGAGTGCAGGGGGAAGGTGGGGATTGGGGGTGAGGGAAGCAGGGGCGGGGCTAGGGGGCTGGGGCAGAGCAGCAATGGGGGGATGGGACAGGTGAGTGGGGCAAGCCAGGGGAAGTATTGGGGGATGTGCAGATGAGTGAGACAGAGCAGGGTTGGGGTGTGGGGAGGGACAAGGCAGGGCTGAAGGGTGGGGCAGGTGAGTGGGGCAGAACAGTGGAAGGGCTGGGGGATGGGGCAAGACAGGGGTGGGGGTGGGGTGAGTGGGGCAGTCAGAGAGGGGCAAGGCAGGGATGGGCAGGTGAGTGGGCAGAACAGGGGTCGGGGAGGGGCAAGGCAGGGGTGGGGGAGGGGCAGGTGAGTGGGGCAGAGCAGGAGGTGATGGTCTGTGTGTGTCTCCTACAGCCCCTCCCCCGTGATGCGGGAGGACCTTGCACCAGGGCAGTTGGAGCCAGTGGGCTCCCACTCTGGGCACAGAAGGTGCCCTTGAGAAACAGCCTCTGGCAAGGTTCCACCCCCTGCCCCCAGCCCTGGCTGTGCCCCTCGGCAGCGGCAGCAGAAGCAGCGGCGCTACCTCCTCCTGCTCCTGGCACACTGCAAGGTCCCCGGGCTAATGCTCCGGTCAACGCAGGGGTGGCAGGGGAGGAGGATGAAGCTCCAGCGCAGAGCTAGCTCCCATCCAGCCCCATCAGCGGAGTGAGGGAGCTGGGCTGGGGTAGGGGAACAGCCATTCCTTTCACCTTGGCACTTGCTCCCTGTCAGCTCCGTGCTCACTGGGCTGGGCAGGGAGCACCAGGGCCTGTTGGCACTAGTGACCCCAGGCCCATTTGGGCTGGGAGATGCGGAGGAGCTGGGTGGCGCAAGCAGGGGCATGTAAGCCGAGCTGGGTGGCACAGTGGGGTTTGGTGATGCCATGGCTACTAGTTATGCAATGTCATCCTTATTGCTGGGGGTGGTCTCTGCCCCTCAGCTGCTCGCCAAGCAGAGGGCATTGCTGTGGGGCCGTGGCTGGGGTGCATGCTGCTCACAAGGGTGCTGCCTGGCCTGGCCTGCCCCATTTCCCGCTCATGCCCAGCACTCATTACAGGGTTTCTGTGAGGAGGGCAGAAAGGCAGCTGAGGCCAACCCTGATGTCCACCGCAAAGCTGGGAGGAAGGCTCAGGGCTGGATAGTAGATGGCAGTGAGGAGTGTGGAGAGAGCGGCAGGACTGGGGGACTCCCCTGCAATGGGAGGGATTCCAACACACCCAGAAACAGGCACAAATGTGGGGGCATGTCTCCAAAACCCCAGCTCCCCCTGCCCACTCTCCAGTCCAACAGACAAGCCTCCTTCCCCCTGGCCCACTCTGGGTCTCCAGCTCTACTCTCACCTTGTCCAGAAGCATGCTCTGCTTTGGTGGCTTTCCTCATTTTTTGCAATACAGCTCGATCAGAATCCAAGGCCTAGGAACAACAAAAGAGGTTTTGTGGGTTTCTACCTGCTAAACCCTCTAAACATGAGACTAGACCCAGCCACATTGCAGATGGGCTACACAGCCAGGAGGTGGCTTGCTTTATACAGCCTATGGGTACCAGCCAGCACACCCCAGGGCCCAAGGAGCACACACTGCCCTGCCCAGCCTCTGCTCATTTGTCCATCCTGCTTGGTTTGAGGGAAGCTGCTAGAAAGATCCCTAATAACCAACAGCCCGGTTGTTGCTCATACCCTGCTCTTTCCTAGGGTTACCATCCATCCGTATTTCTCCAGACATGTCCGGCTTTTGCATCTTTAAATAGCCGTCCGGGAGGAATTGGTAACAAGGTTAAAAGGTCCGGGATTTTTCCCCCTCCCCTCCATGCAGAGTGCGGCTGATTGGGTGTCTGGGCCTGATTGAGCTGCTCCCATTGGCCTCCAGCAGCCAGAGCCCCTCCCCTGCTCCCTGCAGCCCAGTGTAACGACACAAACAGCCCCACCAGCAGCGTGTTTTGCCTACATGTGCGTGAAGCCAGCATCTGACCAGCATGGGCATGGTAAGGGGAGTCCCGGGGGGGCAGTCAGGGAGCAGGGGGAGGGTTGGATGGGTCCCCGGCCTTCACCCCCCGCCTCTCCCATGTCTGCTTGTGGTGCCCACATTCCTATGCCCTCCCGGCAGCAACTGCTGTCTGCTGCCCCAGGGTCCTAGTGCCCCCCATCCACTAATGGCAAGGCAGGCTGCCCTTACCCTGCCCTTCCACCCTAACTCTGAGCCTCTCCAATGCCCCAAACCCCTCATCCCCCCGCACCCTAATCCTCTGCCCCAGCCCTGAGCCCTGTCCTGCATCATGAACCCCTCATCCTCAGCCCCAACCTTCATCCCCCCGCACCCTAATCCTCTGCTCCATCCGTGAGCCCCCTCCTGCATCATGAACCCCTCATTCTCAGACCCAACCCTCATCCCCCTGCACCCTAATCCTCTGCTCAATCCCTGAGCCCCCTCCTGCATCATGAACCCCTCATCCTCAGACCCACAGCCCTCACCCCTGCACCCCCTCCTGCCCTCAAACTCCCTCCCAAAGCCTGCACCCCCTCCCTTTGCACCACCTCCCACCCCCAAACTCCATCCCAGAGCCTGCACCCCTCGCTCCCTCCTGCACACCCACCCCCTGCCTTAGCCCGGAGCCTGCACCCAGCACCCAAACTCTATCCCTGCACTCCTCCTGCACCCTAATCCCCAGACCAGGACCTGTACCCCAGACCTCCTCCTCCCCCCACCCAACTCCCCTCCCAGGCAGATGTGGGGGGCGGGTTCTGGGCACCACCAAAATTTCTACAAACCTGCCACCCATGTGAGTGGATAAGGGTCGGGGCAGACAGGGGACAGGTAGGGTCCTAGGGGGGCAGTTAGGGTGGGGGGTTCTCAGGAGGGGGCAGTCAGGGGACAAGAAGCAGGGGGGGTTGGGAGTTCTGAGGGGGGCAGTCAGGGGGTGGGAAGTGGGAGGGAGTGGATGGGGGCAGGACGGGGCTTCCCCCCCCCCCGTGTCCTCTTTTTTGATTGTGGAAATATGGTAACCCTATCTTTCCCCTCTTTACACACAAAATACTGCAGCTGGGGTTTTCAACAGTCATGGCTAGACCCACAAAAGGCCTTATCTGTGGGTATTCTGGGGGACACACACAAGCTAGCCCGTCCCCAAAACTCCTGACCTGCTAACCCACAGCTGTCTTTTGCAAGGGTTTAGACATGCTCAGAGCACACCAGCATCAGGACTTGGCAGCTTCCACATGCCCAACTGCAAAAACTTAGGGGCCTAGGGAATTTAGGTAGCAGCCGAGTGAGGGTTTGGACGATCTCCGCAGTGCCTAAGTGTTGGACTTAGGGCCTACGTCCCTTTGTGGATCTAGCCCTCAGTGCCCAAAGCTCACTGCACCCAACTCCTGTAGGAACTTTTGCCCATCTCAGCCCATGCTCCAAGTACATTATTAAGGTAGCAACATCCTGCACTCCAATGCCAGGATTACAATTGCCTGGGTAACATATGACAAAACCATGGTTAAGACAGTGTAAATAGCCCTAAACCAAGCATTGCAAACCCAAGCAATTCAGAGTTAAGGTTACACTTGCCAGAAATCCCCATCTGTTAAGGTAAGAAAGGGTAGGGCACCCACAGACCCTAACTCTGCCATGTCACAGCCGGGGCATGGGTGGCCAGACCTAGAAATCAGAGCCAGAGTCCGCTGCAGGAGACAAACTGGAGATTCGAACCATGAGTCGGGCCAGGTTAGGATACCAGAGGGTCAGAGGCAAACTGGACTCAGAAACCACAAGTCAGATGCCAGAAGTCAAGCCAGGTTGGATGCCAGGAATGAAGCTGGGGGAGCAGGGACCACAAGGCACACAGTCCAGAGCAGGGTGTAGCCCAGTTACTCAGACAGCTCCCTGTCCCTGCTGATAGCTTCAGCAGGCCAGTGGCTAATCAACCACCATGGAACTCTACCAATTGGACCTCAGGGGTGGAGCCTCACACTGGGGCTGGGCTTCATGGGGCCCAGTAAGTGCTAGCCAGCAGGCTGCCAAGTGGAGGGTTGAAGGCTCCCCTACAGACCTGGGTTCAAGACATGAGGGTCAGGATACACCATGAGAGGAAAAATGATGGTGTCTTTCAATCAGTGTAATCTAAACAAGGCTCACAATCCCACACTGCCTTAATGATAATTGTATGGCTATTGCAGGGCAGCATTAAGGTGCCTTGTTCCACCCCAGCCTTCCTGTGTGACTTGGACAAGTCACCCATCTCTCTGCTCCCTGATGGTACTATGGGGAGTGGGCACTGCCCTGCCTTACAGGGGTGGGTGAGGACACATTAGATTAATGGATTTTAAGGTCATCGAGTCTGACCTCCTGCATAACACATGGTATCCCTGCATTAGTTACTCCTGTTCTAAATCCTCTGGCTGAGGTTGAACTACAGCAGATCTTAGAGGAAAAACATCCAATCGCTATTTAAAGATTGCCAGTAATGGAGACTACACCACAACCCTTAGGAAGCTGTTCCACTGGTTAATTACTCTAACAAATTTACATCTTAGTTCCAGCCTGAATGTGTCTAGCTTCAACTTCCAGCCATTGGATTGTGTCAGACTTCTCTCTGCTAGATTGAAGAGCCTATTATCAAATATTTGTTCCCCATGTAGATATTTACAGACTGTATCAAGTCCCCCCCTTAACCTTCTCTTCGTTAAACTAACTAGATTGAGCTCCTTGAGTCGATGACTGTAAGACCTGTTTTCTAATTTCCGAAGGCTCTGAGTTGCTCAGATATTATACCCATGGGGACCAGAAAAGTACGTAAGAGAGAGATGGCACATTCGAGGCCACTTTACACATCACCAGAGAAGAAGGGAAAAGTTATGATTTGCTGAATATGATTCTTATTTGTGTGCATGTATCATTTTTGCATTTAAAGTTGACAATGACATAGAATATTGACTATGTAGCTGTATTTCAAACGTAGTGACACCTGAGTGACATCATCTGTAGGTAAGATGCTTCCAGTCTAGACAGCTGTTTGGGGAGGGTCTTGTTCAAGGTAATGGGCCTTAGGAGAAGCTTATCCCCCATGTGGAGAGCCTTCCTGAGAACGCTCCAGACGGCCTATAGGTAACGGCTGCTATGACTCAGCAGGGTGTTAGCATATAAGTCTGTTTGTTAGCCTGGGATAGAATTTTGGGTTTGACTTTTTGATACTCTTATATCTTACACTAATATGTGTAAACAAAGACTGTGTATATTGCTTCTGCCTAGTCAGATGGGTTTGTTAGTACAATGGGAACAGATAAAAGCGGTTAAAGTGTTACTTGAACGAACACTCGAAGATTGCCTCAACCCTTATTTCAAGGCAAAGTCAAGCAACCAGTTGGGAGGGGCAAAGGGCAATTTGGGGGAAGGTATAAAACACTAAAAGACCAAAGAAATACCTGTCCCTGACCATACGACAACCTCACTCCTTACCCCTCCCATGGGGTACAAAAGAGTTGAGATGAAGACCCCAGACCCAAAATGGAACATGATGCTAAGTTATAGGGGGTGGGATTGTGGATGTGCATTTCAGATATAATTATGCCTGCTGAGGAGGGGGAGAGGGAACACTGAGGCATCAGAGTTATGAGACACATGCTTGCTGGAAAATAATCCCAATAAACATCCCATTGCCTCCACTTTGGACTTCTGGTCTTCTGCTTTCTGTCTGCGTGACAAGAACCAGGGGAGAGGGTGAAGGAAAAGCCCTCTAACACAAGGTATACAAAGGCATGTGACCAGATGACATGACACTGATCTCCATTTTAGGTACCTGTATTTTTCCACAAACTGGTCTGGGAACCAAGTTTGAAACAAAGGGTTCCCACCATACGGAAAAGCTATATAAGGCCAGGAGTGACATCATCTCTTGTTCTTCACTCCCCCACAACTCATCATCTGAGAGAAGCTCTGGAAGAAAAGGACTTGAAATGGGGGTGGGGAGCCCAAGCTGCAAAGCAAGTGCAGCTTGTTCCTTGAGAATCTGCAAGCCTGCTTGTATTATCAGCCACGGTGAGTGATTGCTAATTCATATCTGTTGGAGCTGACCACAAATTACCTTCGGCTGTTGTTACAGAATGGTTTGGGAGAGCTAGTAGTGGACTGGCTTTGACCAGCTGGGCTGGCTTGCAGCCACTCAACTGGATAAACAAGTAAATTGATAAGGAAGGCCAGAGAGTGTTGAGTGTGGGAATGGAGAGCAGTTGTGTTACCTCCCAGAGCCTGCTTGTGGGTTGTGACAGACCCAGACCAGTGGGGTACAGGAGTCTGATAGAGGGTAAATATACTGGTCACTGGATGAGTAGTTTTCTGTTCCCTGAGTGACCAGAGAAGAGGCTGCTCTAGAGTAATCAGGAACCTGCTAGAACCAGTTAAGGCAGACAGGCTAATTAGGACACCTGGAGCCAATTAAGAAGAAGCTGCTAGAATCAATTAAGGCAGGCTAATCAAGGCACCTGGGTTTTAAAAGGAGCTCACTTCAGTTTGTGGTGTGAGGAGCTGGGAGCAAGAGGTGCAAGGAGCTGAGAGGGTGTACTGCTGGAGGACTGAGGAGCACAAGTGTTATCAGACACCAGGAGGAAGGTCCTGTGGTGAGAATAAAGAAGGTGTTTAGAGAAGGCCCTGGGGAAGTAGCCCAGGGAGTTGTAGCTGTCATGCAGCTGTTACAGGAGACTCTATGGACAGCTACAGTCCACAGGGCCCTGGGCTGGAATCTGAAGTAGAGGGTGGGCCTGGGTTCCCCTCACAATTGACTTGGACTGTGGGTTCTTCCAGAGGGGAAGGTGTCTGGGCTGTTCCCCAACCCACATGGTGAATCTCTGTGGCAAGAAAATCCACCAATAAGCACAGGACCCACCAAGATAGAGGAGGAACTTTGTCACAGGGTGAATCCACCCCCCAGAAGGAGATGATGATATGAGAATTGCTTTAGATGAACAGTTTCACCTGTGGACCCTGACCTTGCAGGTGCCTGGGAATCCCCCATGCTGGAGCAGCACCTGCTATGAGCCCTCAAGGACAAGTCTGGAGGGTCCAGGACTGTCTGTAGCAGAAGGGGGTGTAAGCATTGATTCTTGCTTGGTTGCTGGAAAGCACGTATTTAGTAACGTGTGAAGGCTGGGAAGCTTATTATACTTTGGCAATAAAACCGGTTATACTTAGCCACCTGGTGTGGCTTAATTGAGTGTATCTGAGCCCCCCCTCACCCCCTTTGGCTTGACAATATTCAATCTTTCTAGTATGTTAGACTTAGTTTGCAGTTTTGTTTATTTACTAAGTAACCTGCTTTGATCTGTTTACTATCACTTCTAATAACTTAAAACTATCTTTGTGTAGTTAATAAACTTGTTTTATGTTTTAATCTAAACCAGTGTGCCTTTACGTGAAGTGTCAGGGGAAAGCCTCAGCTTGGTTAACACAAGCGTGCATTGTCCTCTACATATTGAGGGAGGGGTAGGGTGAGCAGATAGCAAGTGTAAAAAATTGGGATGGGGGTGAGGGGGGTCATAGGTGCCCATATAAGAAAAAGCCCCCAAAATCAGGACTCTCTATAAAATCGGGACATCTGGTCACCCTAGGGAGGGGTGAACTATTTGAGCTTACATTGTACAGACCCCTGTGCAGTGCAAAATGGTATAATTTTGGGTTTATACTCCTTTGGGGGGGGGTGCAAGCCTGGGAAACTGGGAAATTGGCTGTTGTGTCTTGTCTGTCTGAGTGGCTTAGGTAAACACTCAGGTAGTGTACTTGGGTGTGTGGCGCCATCTGCTGTCGTGTTGGGTGGTAACAGGGCCTGGAGAGGCTAAATCATTAACAAAGTAGGGTGAGCGGGGATGACCCAGCTGGCTGGTTAGAGGGGCGCAGTGGTTCTCACAGCTCTCAGACTGCACTGGGGGTGACAACCCATCACAATAGTTCTGACCCATTCTCATGCAATGACAGTCACTCCCTCTGGGAAAAGCACACAAATTTACTCCTCATTTCTTGGGCTCATGCAGATGCCCGAGAGTCCTCCTTAGGGAAGAGGCCAAGTTTACCATTCTTGGGGTGGAACAGCTTGTAGCAAGGCAGCACAGCGACTCCCCATGGACACTTGTGCCATCACCAATTTCCTTGGCATCAAGGAAGGCCCACAAAAAAAAAGTAATTTTCAGAGATTTCCGTTCAAATTACTTGAGTGGGTCAACAAATGTGGACTACGGTGATCCAGTGGATATAGTGTACGTGGACTGTCAGAAAGCCTTTGACAAGGTCCCTCACCAAAGGCTTTTAAGTTAAGTAAGCAGTCACAGGATAAGAGGGAAGGTCCTCTCCTGGCTCAGTAATTGGTTAAAAGACAGGAGACAAAGGGTAGGGATAAATGGCCAGTTTCTACAGTGTAGAGAGGTAAATAGCAGGGTTCTGTACTGGGACCAGTGTTGTTCAATATATTCATAAATGATTTGGAAAAAGGGGTAAACAGTGAGGTGGCAAAGTTTGCAGACTATTAAATATTACTCAAGAGAGTTAAATCCAAATCTGACTGTGAAGAGTTACAAAGGGCTCTCACAAAACTGGGTGACTGGGAAACAAAATGGCAGAGGAAATTTAATTTTGATAAGTGCAAAGTAATGCATATGGGAAAACATGATCCCAACTATTCACACAAAATGATGGAATCTAAATTAGCTGTTGCCACTCAAGAAAGATCTTGGAGTCATTGTGGATAGTTCTCTGAAAACATCTGCTCAATGTGCAGTGACAGTCAAAAAAGCTAACCAGATGTTAGAAACCATAAGGAAAGAGAGAGATAAGAAAACAGAACATATGCCACAATATGAATCTATGGTACACACAGCTTGAAGACTGCATGCAGATGTGGTTGCCCCATCTCAAAAGAGAGATTAGAATTGAAAAAAGTACAGAGAAGGGCAACAAAAATTACTATGAGTATGGACCAGCTTCCATATGAAGAGAGATTAGAAAGACTGGGATTGTTCAACTTAGAAGAGAGACAACTGAGGAGGGATTTGACAGAGGTCTATAAAATCAGGAATGGTGTGGAGACAGTGTTATTTACCCCTTCACATAATACACAAATTTTATTTTTAATAAAATTAATAGGCAGCAAGTTTAAAGTAATATAAAGAAAGTACTTCATATGAAACAGTCAACCTGTGGAACTTGTTGCCAGGGGATGTTGTGAAGGCCAAAAGTATAACTGGGTTAAAAAGAAAGAATGAGATAGGTCCATCAAGGGCTATTAGCCAAGCTGGTCAGGGATGCAACCCTATGCTCTGGGTGTCCCTAGACCTCTGAGTGCCAGAAGCTGGGACTGGATGACAGGGGATGGATCACTTGAGAACTATGCTGTTCTGTTCACTCCCTCTGATGCATCTGGCACAAGCCACTGTCAGAAGACAGGATACTGGGCTCCATGGACCATTGGTCTGACCCAGTATGGCCATTCTTATGAGCTGCAGTATTCTCACAGGGTGGGGTCCTGCTCTGTGAAGCCACAAGACCCAAACCACAACACTGGCACCATCTCACAGACCCTCCTCCAATGCCCTTGTTTGTACCAACCACTCCTGGGGCTACTTGACATTACCCTTGGTTCCAGAGAAGTTGTCTCCCTTGATACTTTGGAGAACATGCCCTCAATGCCAAGGTAGAAAGTGTTGGGAGATTCTGGCTTTGTCAGATCACTTATGCCTGGATCAGACTCTGCTTTCAGATTCCTAGATATTAAGGCCAGAAGGGACCATTGTGATCATCTAGTCTGACCTCCAGAGCACAGGCCAGAGAACCTCCCCCTAGAGCATACATTGTAGAGAGCCATCCCATGGTAGATTACTCCAGTAATTAATCACCCCACGGTTCAAAATTTGCACCTTATTTTAAATGGTCAAACTTCACTTTCCAGCCCCTGGATTTTGTTCTGCTTTATCTGCTGGATTAAAGAGCTATCAGGATTGTGCCTGGGTAGGTACTGATAGATCCTGGTCAAGTTTCCGCTTAACTTTCTCTTCAAGAAGCTAGACAGATTGAGCTCCTTACGTATCTCGCTGTAAGCCAGGGTTTCTGGACCCTAAATCATTCTTGTAGCTTTTCTCTTCAACTATTCCAGTTTTTCAATATCCTGTTTAAAGTGTGGACACCAGAACTGGATGCTGTATCCATGAACTGTCTGACCATCACTCTGTATAGAGATAACATCACCTCCCAACTCCCACTCAATATTCCTGCATTTATACAGCCAAGGATCACATTTGCCGTCTGATACAAAGTGTCACACAGGGAGCTCATGTTTGGTTGTTTTCTGCCATGACTGCTAAATCCTTTTCAGAATACAGTCTCCAGCTTGTAAGTGCAGCCAGCATTCTTTGTTCCTAGATATACCTACAGCTAAATGCAAGTTCGTAACACACGTTGTTTTGAGTTCTATACACAGATACCCAGTATGACCTTGGGCAAGCCACTTCCCTCTGTCTGCCTCAGTTTCCCTCCACTTGTAAAACAGGGACTATGATACTGACCTATCTACAGCTGAGCGCTTTACAAGCGCAACCCTTATGGACGATGTTTTTTTATACAGCTAAGTGTAAATGTATACATCTGGGAACAAAAAACATAGGCCATACTTACAGGATAGGGAACTCTTTCAGAGTCACTGCTTCCCAGGATAGAGTTTTGGGGGTTGAGGTGGATAATCAGCTGAACATGCATTCCCAGTGAGACACTGTGGCCAAAAGGGCTAATGAAATCCTGGGATGTCTAAAGAGGAGAATCTCAAGTAGTAGTGTAGTGAGGTTATTTTACTTCTGCAACTGTTGCTGGAACGTTGGGTCCAGTTCTGGTGCCCACAGTTCAAGAAGGATGTTGAAAAATTGGAGGGGGTTCAGAGAAGAGCCTGAGAATTATTAAAGAATTAGAAAAACTGCTAGACTAAATAGGTTGAGCTCTTTGAGTCTAACAACGAGAAGGTTAAGGAGTGACTTGATTACGCTCTATCGGTACCTAGATGGAGAGCAAGTATTTAATAATGGGCTCTTCAATCTAGCAGAGAAAGGTATAACACCATCCCAATGGCTGGAAGCTGAAGCTAGTCAAATTCAGACTGGAAATAAGATGTAATTTGTTGACAGTGAGAGTAATTAACCATTGGACTAATTTCCCAAGGATTGTGGTAGATTCTCTATCACTGACACTTTTAAATCCAGATTGGACGTTTTTCTACAAAATGTGCTCTAGGAATTATTCTGGGGCTGTTCTCTGACCTGTGTTATACAGGAGGTCAGACGAGATCAGTGGTTCTCAAACGTTTGAACTGGTGACCCCTTTCACATGGCAAGCCTCTGAGTGTGACCCTCCCTTATAAATTAAAGACACTTTTTTGTATATTTAGCACCATTATAAATGCTGGAGGCAAAGCGGGGTGTGGGGTGGAGGTTGACAGCTCACGACCCCCCCATGTAATAACCTCGTGACCCCCTGAGGGGTCCTGACCCCCCAGTTTGAGAACCCCTGGACTAGATGATCACAGTGGGCCCTTCTGGCCTTGGAATCTATGAATCTGGAGAGTGGATGGTGCTTGACATGGAGCATAAATTATTAAAATAACTTATGCTCCATGTCAAGCACCATCTCCGCAATTCCCCTCCCCCCATCAGCTCTGACCTTCTCACCATAGTATTTCAATTTTTATGTGTGCTCCAGAGTGCAAGATGCACATATAAAAATGCACATTTCCATTAAGCCCAATGGCCACATTATTGAGCCTTTCCACCCTGGCACCAAGGAGCCTCCAGCAAAACCAGGAAAGACTAGCTAGTGGTCTCCTTCCTGACCTTTCTAAGGTAAAAACAAGCTGTAAAAATCATGTTAAAGCAAAAACCAACACTTCCAGGCCCTCCTTATGTACAGGGCCGGCTCTAGGTTTTGTGCCACCCCAAGGAAAAAAATTTTTGCCTGCCCCCCCTGTCCCAGCCCTGGGCTCCTCGCCGCACCCCCCTGCTGCCCCAGCCCTGGACTTTCCCCACCCAAACCCCCTGCTGTCCCAGCTCTGGGCTCCCTCATTCCCCCCCACCATTGCTCCCAGGAGGGTGTGATCAGAGGACAGGGTGCAGGGGGGGTTGGATGGGTTGGGGTTTCTGTGGGGGGCAGTCGGAGGGGGTGGATGGTGGCAGGGTGGGGCTACCCTCCCACCCTGTGGAGTGTCCTGTTTTTTTAATGTTAAAATATGGTATCCCTACTCACAGTGCAGCTCTCCATTCATAGCAAGCTGCAGCATGAGGTCTCAGCTACCTCACTCCCTCCCCCTCTTTCCTGTTGGTAGTGGCCAAAGGAATGCTGGGAAATGTAGTTCTTTCCATGCTCCAAGGCTGGCTGTATAGGCAGGGTGCTAACCAAGGAACTACAGCTCCCAGGGCCCCCTGTTGGTTCTCAGCTCCCATGCTGGATCCCTGCCGCCCCTGCAAATGGGCTGCCCCAAGCATGTGCTTGCTTTGCTGGTGCCTAGAGCCGCCCCTGCATATGTACCATAAAGCAGCACAGAGGGGCACAACTCCACTGGTTTTCTAGTTACCTTTTATTCCTTAATGTCTGCAGAGACCTAGGCCTGGACTCAGTAGTAAACAACATTTTCCATAACCACAATTTCCTGATGTAGCAGCTCTGTTTTAAATGAGAGATTCTGGCTTTGGAGAGAGATATAAGTAGTGACGGTTGAGAATGAAGCAACACAAGGAAATTGCACCATGTCCTGTGTTAGTCAGCAAGGTCAACACCACTGGAAAAGGGCAAGGAGACTGATGTGAGAAAGAACTCAAGGGAGATTGTAGTGGTGCAGGTGGCCCACTCCAGCAGGGAGACTGTAGAAACCTCCAGCTAATTACAGCCAGGCTTGTTAGGAGCCAGACAGGAGGCAGCTGCTGGGGCAGCCCAGATATAAGGAGGGGATTCTCTCGCTGACCAGCAAGGGAGGAGGACTGGCTCCCAGGGATAGTACCTGAGCTAGAACAGTGCTGGGCAGGCTCAGGTGAGCAGAGAGTGAGCTCTGGCCTGTTACCTGCTAGGCTGCAGGCCCCTGCCAGAAAGGGCCAAGAAGGTGCAAGGGCCAAAGGGAGGTGGCCCAGGGACAATAGGCAGACAAGGGGAGAGAAGGAAAGCAGAGAGGCTGCTGCTAGAGGGTCCCTGGGTCTGGACCCAGGGTGGGGGGCTGGGTTTCCCCCTGTCCTCCTTGCACTGCACCTGGCTGCAGAGGTGTGTGGCCAATACAGACTGCAACTTGCCCCTGAAGTGAGGGGCTAAACTTTGGGTTGTGGTTGGCCCCTGCAGTGGGTGCAAGCCAATGGATGGCCGTGACCCCCAGAAGGGGGGTGAGAAAGCAGTAGCGAGCACTTCTGGAGGGTAGTGTCCTGAAGAGGGCACTGCTGAGCGGGGAGCAACGTGGGTCCCAAACCAGCAGAGCAGACAATGGGCGAGACACCATGTGCAGAGGGCACTCCCCAGCTGAAAAGAGCTAAGTCCTGGAGCAACCAGTGGGTGGTGAGTCCTGCAACCCGTTACACTATGTCACATCCCTATTCACATGCAAAAAAACTACCTCTGCCCTCTCTGATCCCTGCCCTGCAGAGTCCCTCAGTGAGGTACCTGTTCCTTATCCCAAACAGCAGCAAGTGTTCCTTGAATCAGTGGCGCTCCAGAGAGCACTGTGAGGGGCCACTGGACAGGATGAGGAGGGGGGGATAGCTCAGTGGTTTGAGCATTGGCCTGCTAAACCCAGGGTTGTGAGTTCAATCCTTGAGGGGGCCATTTAGGGATCTGGGGCAAAACTCTGTCTGGGGATTGGTCCTGCTTTGAGCAGGGGCTTGGACTAGATGACCTCCTGAGGTCCCTTCCAACCCTGATAGCACTCATAGAATCCTAGGATATTTGGAGCTGTGCTGGGCACAGATATTGGTAGATTTGATTAATAGATTCCAAGGCCAGAATGGATCATTGTGATCATCTAGTCTGACCTTCGGTATAACATAGGCCAAGGCTCTTCCCATAATAATTCTTAGAGCAGCTCTTGTAGAAAAACATCCAATCTTGACTGAAAAATTGTCATTGCTGGAGAATCCACCATGACCTTTGGTAAATAGTTCCAGTGGTTAATTACTCATCTTTAAAAATGTATGCCTTTGTGTCAAAGTGGGGATTTTCTTAACATTTTGTATGACTACTGTGTGCCTCAGTTTCCCCCCATGTGCTGCATGTTTACCTAGGGAAAGGTGGTTTAATATCTGTAGAGACACAGAGGACCAGGTATGATTATCGCCTGGCTGCTTGGGCCCAGACAATGGCTGGATACTTTGTAACCTAGGCAACTGATGGCCAAGGGGTCCCACCTCTGCAAGAAGCCAGCCAGTTGTAATGTGTTAGAGAACAAAGAGTTGAGGTGGAGGCCAGGTTTTTGCCTAGGAAAGATGACAATGGCAGAGGAGGAGCAAATGGGCATGACTGAGGATGGGTTGCTGGAAACCGGATACTCTCCTGGTTTGGGTCTCTGGGGGGGAGCCAGGGCTCTGGGCCTGCCCAAGATGTACTTAGCACAGAAACCAGAAAGTTGCAGCTAACAAAGAACTGTTCTATGCTGTGTTCCAGATGATTAATAAACCCTTCTGTTTTACGAGGCTGGCTGAGAGTCACTGCTGACTGTGGAAGTTGGGGTCCCAGGAGGCCCTGAAGCCAAAGAGGCTTACTCTTGTGGGGGAGGGGCTCATGGGAACTACAACACTTTGATGGTGAAATGGATAAGTATCATTCCTAGGTTTGTCAATGAATTGTTGCAGCTTTCTACAATTTGTTTTCTGTTTGTTTTTCATGAGAAATAAGTTATGCTTTTGAGTGACACTATTCTGGCACAGCATTAGTCTAAGTTGACCTTAGACAGCTGTACTCTAAGGACTGGTGTATTAGGGGTTCATTTCCTGTTGCTCAGCAACACCCCCTTAATCATGCTGACATTGATCAAAAGTTGCAACTGCTTACTTTTCTTTGGTTACAATCAGCCCTATTAGTCAGGAAATTGTTGGGAAGGATGTGGTGTGATTATATTACCATAATATTGTTTCATCTTCCTTCTATTTAATTAATGCTACTTTCAGATGTTACTTTAGAATTATTATCAAGGAATCTGTTCAGAGAACTTTGAAACATCAGCTCTTAAACCAGGAAGAGAACAAACCTTCCAGAAGGAATACAGGCAAGAGCAACTAATATGCCTACCACAGACTCTGAAAGCTGCCAAGGCAGGACTCAAACTCACCATGCATTGGGGGGGAAGTGGGAGTGCTCAGGGTGAATAGGCAGAGCATAGCACCTTGAGCCACCCACTCACTCTAATATTAGACTGTCAAACACTCTGGCTTGCAGCAGAGGCTCAGTCCTGCTGCACATGTGTCAATAGTTGTCACATTGTAGAGCCAACATTTACAGTAAATAGCATCCGTTTCCCCAAAGGGCCAGTGGGTATCTCTGAGATCAATCACAAGTGGGTGATGTGAGTCTGAGGAGGATCAGAGCTATCCTCTGAGCACTAAGTGTGCACAAAAAATAATACAAACAGTAAAATATTGATATTTTGGGTGGAGTATCTTGAGAACCCCTGGCTCAAACAACCTCCAATATAGATTTCCCCCCTCAGCGGGCACAGCAAATTTCAAGGTAATCTATCCAAGTGTAAGCAGAGTCAGAATGAGTTCTACCCTGACATCTGGTGGTGAGTTGTGGAAAAGGACTTCAGGGGCTGATCTTGTTTGCATGGGCACACCCACCCCGCCTGGCATGAAGGGACTGCTTGCCCAAATGGTCACTTTGTCTGCTGTGGGACCCCTAGTCTCTTTGTTACTGGGGCAGGAGTAATAAGTTGTTATCCTGATTATGGAATCAGGGACAGTAGAACTGTACTTGGCATTTTATGACGGAGGGACTCGCCCTCAACTAAGTAGTACTTGCTAGGCAAGGGAAATAGGTTCCAAAGGCCAGTGAATTGAGAGAGGCTGGGGACAGGTATGCATACCCAGAAGTGTGGGCCCTAAACACCACTTTGACCCCTCCTCTCTCCACTGTGTAATAACAGAGTAGTTTTGATGCCATTAGGAGTATTGTTACATGCTGCAGAGCTGAAATCACTGGCTTGGGCAAGTGGTTCTGAGTGTGCTGGCACTGGGCCCCCCTCCTACACACAGCTGAGACCTGTGTTAAGTGTAGAGGGGGCCTGAAGACACATTGGTGAGCGGCTAGCCACATGGCTGGTGGAGAGGAGCAGCTAGCTAGACAGTAAAGACTGTAGCAGAACACCAGAGAGGTGTGGGGCAATCAGCCGTCAACCCGAGCAGCGGAGCATGTAAGCTGCCCCTCATACCTTCTCCACTTCCACCCAGGCTGGGAGGTAAACTTTGCAGATGAGCTTCTGAACTCTGGGGGCTGCACTGACCAAGGACAGAAACTGTGGGTGGGGTGACTGTTGGGTTGCTGGACTTAAGACCCTGAGGGGAAAAGGACACTGCCAAACTTACTTGGAGGTGGGTCTTTTGCTCATGGTTTGTGTTATGAATCCTGTTTGTGATGTTTCCCCAACATAATGCCGCAATGTTTCCCTCCTTTATTAAAAGACTTTTGCTACACTCAGACTCTGTGCTTGCGAGAGGGCAATATTGCCTCTTCGAGGCACCCGGGGGGGGTGGTATGTAATTGTCCCAGGTCACTGGTGGGGGCTTGAGCTGGTTTTGCATTGTTATTGAAACAGAACCCCTAGATACTGAACCTGGCACTCATTGCTGCCAACTCCTGACAGGCAGAAAGGTTACATAAGCGTATGGGTTTCAGAGCACCAAGGCTATGTCTTAACTCTACAGTAAACTCCCATAAGTCATTTCCTCTTGAGTTAGCCTAGCTCGAGTGAGAGCAGTCTCACTGCCCAATACCACGGGAGCTGTACAGAATGGTTGCATTAGCTGCTGCTGCTGCATTGTGTGTAAACCCTGGTCTACACTACAAACTACATCGCTCAGGAGGTTGCAAAACACCCTGACTGACACAGTTGTACTGACCGAACTCTCAATGTGAAGAGCACTATGTGTGTGGGAGGGCTTCTCCTGTTGACACATCTACCGCTTCTTGGGGAGGTGGAGTAGCAGTGCCAATGGGCAAAGCTCTCCTGTCAGCATAGGCAGCAACTTCACTAAGCGTTAGGCACTGCTGCCCTGGTGCAACTGAGGCGCTGCAGTGCTGTAAGTGTAGTCAAGGCCTAACTCAGACTCTAGCCTATGGCCCTGGACAGGCCAGCCAAGTCCAGTTACCAGCCCCACCATGCTCAAGTTACATGTTTTGCATGTGTGACACCAGTACTCAAGCTAGGGGCAACACTTGACTTGCAGCAAAAAGAAGAGAAGCAAACAGAGGGAGTTTGCCTAGGGGGAAAGCCCACACAGGGTTTTGCCTTTCAGGCTTCTGTGAGCAGTAGTTACAGCATCTGAAGAGACTCTTGATACATTACAAGGTTGGAAATATGGATAGTGAAGTATGAGCTGTCGTGACCTGCATGGGATGTGCCATCTTTGTCCTTGTCCTGGAGCTTAGAAGTGACTTTGGCTGTACAAAGTGCAAGCTGGTCCCCATATTGGAAGAAAAGGTTAAAGGACTAAAGACCCAAGTAATGACCCTGCATGCATTGCATCAGAGAAAATGTAGACTTCCTGGATAGCCGTCAGGATTTGGTACTGCGGGCACAGCATGCCGAAGAATTGGAGAGGGCAGTGCAGGGGGGGACTGAAGAACAAAGAAGAAAGTTAGCAGCATGTGACCTCCAGAAGAAGGAGGAGGAGAACCAATATACCCCAGCACAGATAGAAGTAATCAACTGCTTTTAGGCTCTCTGCACAGGTACTACTGATGAGAATGCCTTGGAAGAGTCATCTGAGGAAGGAGTCAGAAGGAGACCCCGTTGACCGGAAGCCATGGGATGCATTGTCCTAGGCATAGGAGTTCCACAACCACCACTCCCAAGAGGAGGAGAAGGGTGGTGGTGGTCGGGGATTCCCTCCTAAGGGAGACATTCATCTATCTGCCACCCAGACAGGGAATCCCAAAAAGTGTGTGCTGCTTGCCTGGAGTTAGAATTCAGGATGTGACAGAGTCTTTCAAGACTCATCAAGCCCTTGGACCACTGCTCCTTCCTACTTATCCACATGGGCACCAGCAATACTGCCAAGAATGACCTTGAGCGGATCACTGCAGATTACATGGCTTTAGGGTTGCCAGGCATCCGCTTTACGACTGGAACGCCTGGTCGAAAAGGGACCCTGGCTGCTCCAGACAGTACCGCTGACTGGCCTACTAAAAGTCCAGTCAGCGGTGTAGCAGGGCTAAGGTAGGCTCCCTGCCTGCCCTGGCTCCATGTGGGTCCCAGAAGTGGCCAGCATATCCCTGCGGCCCCTAGGTGCAGGCGCCATCAGGGAAGCTTCACACACTGCCCCCATACTGAGCGCCGGCTCCACAGCTGCCAATGGAAGCTGCAGGGGGGCACCTATGGGCGCAGGCACCACGCAGAGCCACCTGGCCACCCCTGTGCCTAGGAGCTGGACATGCTGGATGCTTCTGGGACCCACGCAGCGCCAGGGCAGGCAGGGAGCCTGCCTTAGTCTCATTGCGCTGTGGACTGGGAGCCTCCTGAGGTAAGCACTGCCTGGCTGGAGCCCACATCCTGAACCTCCTCCCACACCCCAACCCCCTGCCCCAAGTCAGAACCTCCTCCTAGAGCCCACACTCCCTCCTCCTCCACCCCAACTCCCTGCCCCAGCCCTGAGCTCCCTCCTGCACCCCAAACCCCTCATCCCCTCCCCCCAATCCTTCCCACCCCAGTGAAAGTGTGTGAGGGTGAGGGAGAGTGAGTGGGGACAGGGCCACAGAGAAGGAGCAGGGTGGGAAGAGGAAGGGGCAGGGCAAGAGTGTTTAGTTTTCTGCGATTAGAAAGTTGGCAACCCTATATGGCTGTGGGAAGGAGAATAAAAGAGAGCTTGGGGTGCAAGTGGTGGTCTCGTCCATCCTCCCTTTTGAAGGAAAAGGCCCGGATAAGGAGTGTCAAATCGGGGAAGTAAATACATGGCTACGCAGGTGGTGACAATGAGAGGACTAGAGAGCAAATTGATCAAATCTGCAGGCACCATAAAGCTGGGGGTGGGTGGGTTGCCAACACTTTGGAGGATAGAGCTAAGATTCAGAGGGATCCTGACAAATTGGAGAACTGGGCTTTAGATAACAAAAGTGAAATTCAACAGAGACAAATGTAAGGTGCTACACTTAGGGAAGAAAAACCAAATGCACAAATACAGAATGGGGGAAACTGGCTTGGCAGCAGCACTGCTGAAAAGGATCTGGGAGTTGTGGCTCACAACCTCAACGTGAGTCAGCAAATTCAGTTTTGGGTTCCATTAACAGAGGCATAGCATGCAAGTCACAGGAGGTGATAGTACCACTCTACTCAGCGCTGATTAGGCCTCAGCTGGAGCATTGTCCAGTTTTGGTCATTAGTGTATAAAAAGGATGAAGAGAAACTGGAAAGAATCCAGAGGCGAGCGACAAAGATGATCAAAGGGATCATCCATATGAGAAGGGAATGCAGCCATATGAGCAAAGGCTGAAGGCTAGTTTGGAAAAGAGGAGATTAAAGGGGGTCATGACGGCTGTCTTCAAATACCTGAAAGGCTGTTATAAACAGATGGAGAAAAGTTGTTCTTTCTTGCACAGAGGGCAGGACAAGAGGCAATGGGTTCAAACTACAGCACAGCAGATTGAATCTAAGGAAAAACTTCCTAATTGTAAGCAGGAGCGGCGCCAGGGTTTTTGGTGTCCTAGGTGGGGGTCCTTCCGCGCTCCCGGTTGTCGTCGGTAATTCTGCGGCGGGGGGGTCCTTCCGAGCACCAAGTCTTCGGGGCACTTCGGCGGCGGGTCCCGGAGCGAGTGAAGGATCCACCGCAGAATTGCCACTGAAGACCTGGAGCGTGGAAGGACCCCCCGCCGCCGAATTACCGCCAAGGGCAGCAAAATGCTGCCCCCCAAAATCCTGGTGCCCTAGGCAACTGCCTAGGTCGCCTAAATGAAGCGCCGGCCCTGATTGTAAGAGCAGTCGGACAATGGGACAGTCGTCTAGGGAGGTCGTGCAATCTCCTTCCCTGGAGGTTTTCAAAAAGAGGCTGGAGAGCATCTGTCTAAGGCCTGGTCTACACTACGGGTTTAGGTCGACTTTAGCAGCGTTAAACCGAATTAAGCCTGGACACGTCCACACAACGAGGCCCTTTCTTTCGACTTAAAGGGCCCTTTAAACCGGTTTCTTTACACCACCTCCGACGAGGGGATTAGCGATAAAACCGGCCTTTGCGGGTCGGAATTGGGGTAGTGTGGACGGAATTCGATGTTATTGGCCTCCGGGAGCTATCCCACAGTGCTTCATTGTGACCGCTCTGGACAGCGCTCTCAACTCAGATGCACTGACCAGGTAGACAGGAAAAGACCCGCGAAGGTTTGAATTTCATTTCCTGTTTGCCCAGCGTGGAGAGCACAGGTGACCACGCAGAGCTCATCAGCACAGGTAACCGTCATGGAGTCCTCCCAGGATCGCAAAAGAGCTCCAGCATGGACCGAACGGGAGGTACGAGATCTGCTCGCCATATGGGGAGATGAAGCAGTGATAGCTGAACTCCGTAGCAGTAAAAGAAATGGAAAAGTATTAGAAAAGATCTCCAAGGCCATGAAGGACCGAGGCCATAACAGGGACACACAGCAGTGCCGCGTGAAAATTAAGGAGCTACGGCAAGCCTACCACAAAGCCAGAGAAGCAAACGGAAGGTCCGGGGCAGAGCCGCAAACTTGCCGCTACTACGCGGAGCTGCATGCGATCCTAGGGGGTGCAGCCACCACTACCCCAACCGTGTGCTATGACTCTCTCACTGGAGAAACACACAGGGAAGACGGTTCGGGGAACGAGGAAGATGACGATGGAGGTACTGTAGGTAGCTCACAGCAGCAAGGAAGCGGAGAAACCGGTTTCCCCAACAGCCAGGATATGTTTGTGACCCTGGACCTGGAACCAGTAACCCCCGAACTCACCCAAGACCCTCAGGGCACACAGGAGACCTCTGGTGAGTGTAACTTTGTAACTATTTGTAAACATTACAAAAAAAAAGCAAGCGTGTTTAATGATTAATTTGCCCTGGCAATCGCGGCCAGTACATCTACTGGAAAAGTCTGTTAACGTGTATGGGGATGGAGCGGAAATCCTCCAGGGACATCTCCAGAAAGCTCTCCTGGTTGAAATGGGGTGATTTTATTAAGGGGGACATTCAGAGGCGCCCGTTCCTGCTATTCTGACCAGAAATGTTCCCCGCTGTTAACCACGCGGTGGGGGGGAGGGGTGAAGTGAAGGGGGTGGTTTACTTGTGTTTGTGCCGCATGTTAACCGGGAAACCGCAGCCCCCTCCTTTTACATTGAAACCCCATTTTAAATGGACAACCCAATTCATCCTTGATATGGGAAATGCGCTGCTGTTTGCAATCTTTCCCGCATGTTAAGAAGGTTAAAAAAGCCAAAACACTGTGGCCTACGATGGCTGCCTGCAAGCCGAAATATGCGACCTTGTAATGAAAGACTGTACCCATTGTTCCCTAAAATGTGTCTTTTTTAACCACCTCTCCCTTCTCCTCCACCAGCTGCAAATGTTTCTCCTTCGCAGAGGCTTGTGAACATTAGAAAGAGAAAACGTAAGACGAGGGACGAGATGTTCACGGAGCTGCAGATGTCCGCCCAGGCTGATAGAGCACAGCAGAATGCGTGGAGGCAGTCAATGTCGGAGATGAGAAAAGCCCAACATGAACGAGAGGAGAGGTGGCGGGCTGAAGACGATAGGTGGCGTCAGCTTGCAGACAGACGGCAAGAGGCAATGCTCCGTCTGCTGGAGCATCAAACTGATATGCTCGAGCGTATGGTTGAGTTGCAGGAAAGGCAGCAGGAGCAGAGACCGCCGCTACAGCCCCTGTGTAACCAACAGCCCTCCTCCCCAAGTTCCATAGCCTCCTCACCCAGACGCCCAAGAACACGGTGGGGGGGCCTCCGTCCACCCAGTCACTCCACCCCAGATGATCGCCCAAGCATCAGAAGGCTGGGCTTCAATAAGAGTTAAAGTTTTAAAATGCAGTGTGTCCTTTTCCATCCCTCCTCCCCCACCCATCCCAGCTACCTTGGCAATTATCCCCCTACCTCTGTAAGGAACTAATAAAGAATGCATGAATGTGAAAAAACAATGACTTTATTGCCTCTGCAAGGGGGAGGGGAGGGTGGGGTGGGGTGGTTGGTTGGTTTACAGGGAAGTAGAGTGAACCGGGTCGGGGGGGGGGGGGGTTGGAGGGTTCATCAAGGAGAAACAAACAGAAGTTTCACACAGTAGCCTGGCCAGTCACAAAACTCGTTTTCAAAGCTTCTCTGATGCGCACCGCGCCCTGCTGTGCTCCTCTAACCGCCCTGGTGTCTGGCTGCGCGTAATCAGCGGCCAGGCGAGTTGCCTCAACCTCCCACCCCGCCATAAAGGTCTCCCCCTTACTCTCACAGATATTGTGGAGCGCACAGCAAGCAGCAATAACAATAGGGATATTCTTTTCGCTGAGGTCTGAGCGAGTCAGTAAGCTGCGCCAGCGCGCTTTTAAACGTCCAAATGCACATTCCACCACCATTCGGCACTTGCTCAGCCTGTAGTTGAACAGGTCCTGACTCCTGTCCAGGCTGCCTGTGTACGGCTTCATGAGCCATGGCATTAAGGGGTAGGCTGGGTCCCCAAGGATCACGATAGGCATTTCAACATCCCCAATGGTCACTTTCTGGTCCGGGAAGAAAGTCCCTTCCTCCAGCTTTCGAAACAGAGCAGAGTTCCTGAAGACGCGAGCATCATGTACCTTTCCCGGCCATCCCACGTTGATGTTGGTGAAACGTCCCTTGTGATCCACCAGGGCTTGCAGCAGCATTGAAAAGTACCCCTTGCGGTTTACGTAGTCGGTGGCTTGGTGCTCCGGTGACAAGATAGGGATATGGGTTCCGTCTATGGCCCCGCCACAGTTTGGGAATCCCATTTCAGCAAAACCATCCACTATTGACTGCACGTTGCCCAGAGTCACTACCCTTGCTATCACCAGGTCTTTCATTGCCCTGGCAAATTGGATCACAGCAGCCCCCACCGTAGATTTGCCCACTCCAAATTGATTCCCGACTGACCGGTAGCTGTCTGGCGTTGCAAGCTTCCACAGGGCTATCGCCACTCGCTTCTCAACTGTGAGGGCTGCTCTCATCTTGGTATTCTGGCGCTTCAGGGCAGGGGAAAGCAAGTCACAAAGTTCCATGAAAGTGGCCTTACGCATGCGAAAGTTTCGCAGCCACTGGGAATCGTCCCATACCTGCAGCACGATGCGATCCCACCAGTCTGTGCTTGTTTCCCGGGCCCAGAATCGGCGTTCCACGGTATCAACCTGCCCCAGTGACACCATGATTTCCACATTGCTGGGGCCTGTGCCTTGTGAGAGGTCTATGGCCATGTCAATTTCCTCATCACTCTCGTCGCCGTGCTGCAATCGCCTCCTCGCCTGGTCCGGGTTTCGCCTTGGCATGTTCTGGCTCTGCATATACTCCAGGACAATGCGCGTGGTGTTCATAGTGCTCATAATTGCCGCGGTGATCTGAGCGGGCTCCATGATCCCAGTGCTAGCTATGGCGCCTGGTCAGAAAAAAGGCGCGAAAGTAGTATCTGATGGACCAGGAGAAGGAGGGCGGGAGGGAGGGAGGGAGGGAGGGAGGGCCAAGTGACGACATGGCGTACAGGTACAGGAACAGGGAGAAACACAAACAACTGTCACACAGAATGGTCCCCCCAAAGATTAAACTGGAAACCCTGGGCTTAGCAGGCCGTTGATTTCACGGAGGAAGGGGAAGCAAATGAACACAGAATAAATCTATTTTTTACATCTTAAGGTGGCAGCCGACGCTGCAGCATGAGTGACAGCCATACCAGTATGATGATGATGGGTACCAATCATAATATACCATCATCTGCCAAAAGGCAAGGGGCTGCTGCTGTGTAGCAATGCAGCCCCATGTCTGCCAGCCCCACGTCCGCCAGCACCCAGCATCGCCCTCGGCCTCTTCTGGGTGCTTAGCAGACAATATTGGGCAATTGGCAGAAAATAGTACATTATGACTGGTAACCGTCATCATCGAGACAGTAGCATGTCTGCCCAGGTGGCCATGATTGACAGCCACTCCAGTACGACGACGACGGGTACCAGTCATAATATACCATCGCCTGGAAGGGGCTGGTGCAATGCAGCCCTACGGCTGCCAGCCCCACGGCTATCACTCATGCTACACCGTCTACTGCCAAAAGGCAGTTAGCAGCTGCTGCTGTGTAGCAATGCAGTCCCACGTCTGCCGGCACCCAGAGGACATATGGTGACGGTGAGCTCAGCTGTGCTGAGCGGGCTCCATGTTGTCTGCACAGGTAACCCAGGTAACTAACCCAGATAAAAGGGCGCGAATCTATTGTCTGCCGTTGCTGTGACGGGGGAGGGAGGGGCCTGACGACATGTACCCAGAACCGCCCGCGACACTGTTTTGCATCATCCGGGCATTGGGATCTCAACCCAGAATTCCAAGGGGCGGCGGAGACTGCGGGAACTGTGGGATAGCTGTGGGATAGCTACCCATAGTGCAATGCTCCGGAAGTCGACGCTAGCCTCGTACTGTGGACGCGGTCTGCCGACTAGAGCACCTAGAGCATTTTATTGTGTGGACATACACAATCGGCTGTATACAACCGATTTCAATAAAACCGGCTTCTATAAATTCGAACTAATTTCGTAGTGTAGACATACCCTTAGACACAACAAATCCTGCATCTTTGCAGGAAGTTAGACTAGAATTCAGCATTTCTCAAATGCGGCCACCAGTGGCTTTTTCTTGCAGCCACGGCCTCCTGGGCTGTGATTGGATGGGGGGCGGGGAGCAGTGGCTCCTCTCCAAGAGCCATCAGTGGGGGGTGGGCCCTGCCCCCCTCCAGCTACACAAACACTGGAGGCACAAGCAGCTAGTGAATTCCCCACTTTCCGGGGGTGGGAGGAGGCTTTGGCCACAGGGCTTCGGGCTCCATCTACGTGGTAGCAGGCTCTGGTCCCAGGCTCACCACCCAGGCCATCATCCCTGGGTCCCGCGGCTTCCCTGCCCACCTCCCCATCTAGGGCTTAATTTGTGCCAGGGCTTGCCTGGGCTGAGTAAATCTGTGAAAAGTGATATTAACAAATATCACTTTTCACAGCAGCAGACTTACTATCTAGCAAGTTAAAAAAGAAGCAACAACAAAAAGACAAGAACATGCAAAGCACCTTATTTGTGTTTCTATTTTCTTTAGGTCCAGTAAAGAATAGAGACAAATGTACATTATTTGTATTACTGAGTCAGAAAAAAGTCCTATATAAATAAATGCCATTGATTTGGACATGTATATGCACATATTTGTTTTTTCTAAAGTTAATTAAGTATTTTTGGAAAAATTGTGAGCATGGCCCCCAGCAAGAGTTGGTGGCCACAGGGCCGGTGCTACCATTTAGGCAAACTAAGCGGTTGCCTAGGGCGCCAAGATTTGGGGGTGCTAAAAAGCGGTGCCCCCAATTTTTTTTTAACAGCATTCCTATGCCCCCTCCCTGAGCACACGGTCGCCGCTCCACTTTTCCCACCCCACCCCAGGCTTGCAGCGCCAATCAGCTGTTTGGTGCCACAAGCCTGGGAGGGGAGGAGAATTAGAGCGGGGGCGGCGTGCTCGTGGAGGAGATGGAGCAGAGGTGAGCTGGGGTGGGGAGCTGCTGCACAGCTCCTGAGCTGGGGGGGGTGGGGAGCTGCCGCAGGGCTCCCCACCCCAGCTCACCTCTGCTACCCTTTCCCCGAGCATGCAGTCGCTGCTCCACTTCTCCTGCCTCCCAGGCTTGCGGCGCCAATCAGCTGTTTGGCACTGCAAGCCTGGGAGGGGAGGAGAATTAGAGTGGGGGGGGCGGCAGAGCAGAGGTGAGCTGGGGTGAGGAGCTGCCGCACGGCTCCCCGGGGCGCTGCCGCAGGGGGGGCGCCTCAGGGTGGAGGGGAGGTGGGGAGCTGCTCCAGGGCTGGGGGGAGCAAGGTGGAAGTTTCACCTAAGGCGCAAAACTTCCTTGTCCTGGGTGGCCACACTCCGAGGCCACTAAAATATTTGTTGTGAGACCCCCTGGTCTAGATGACCCTTGCAATCCATTTTAACCCTTTTCAGGGTTATAATTCTATGGTTCTACATCTCCGGTGAAGAAAAGCTCTTAGAAAACTTGTCTGTTAAATAGTAAGTTACAGCCTTTGCCATAGTGGTGCAAATACCTCCCTGTAATGACTCTGGTCTCATCTTCCTTCAAATTAATGTTTCCCTATATCCAACTTTAATTATATCCATTAGTCTGGGTGGAGTTGGACGCAGGGCAGGCTCCTAAACCTTATTCCACAGTAACTTTCTCAGTGACTCTGGGGGGCCAGGACATTCAGTTTAGGCCTCACAATGGAAAAACTGAATGGGGAAGCAGCAGGCAGGCGCAAGCAGATTGTAGAAGAGGAAGTCAAGGTCTGAAGGGTGGGGAGGTGAGAGATGTCTGGAGACAGCAGCAGACAAAGTGCAGCAATAAGCCGAGCCCTGGCAGACCCCACCAGCTGTTTGTGCTCCAAGACAGGAGAAGGCAGGGAAGTGGGACTTTGTCCACCGCTGCACCCCCTCCCTGGCTCCAGGCTGCAGAACCTCCCCAGCCCCCTCACCTCCTCCAGGCTGCAGATGGTGCCTCGGCACTTGCCCATGTGGCTGGTGAAGGAGGAGGTGGTTGGGGAGCTCAGATCCTCCAGAGTCTGGGAGATGAAGTCTTGGACGGAGATGAGCTCCGGCATCCTGAAGGGCATATGCAGGGTGCTGCGGGTGGGTGATAAGGTCTGGCCAGCAGGAGCGGAACGTCCGGCTCCAGGAAGGGGAACTGCTGAGAGCACCGCAAGCCTGGGAGGAAGTGGCCAAGGCAGCTGCTTCATGCAGGGAGAGTGACAGACACACAAGAGCAGATATCCTGGCCCAGCCCCACCCAGGAGCTGCCCCCCTGCCCAGCCTAGCCTCACAACAAAACTACCACCCTGCCCTGATGCGCGCACACACACACACCCCCGGCTGCCCCCACATCCCATCCCTTCCCAGACACATCCCCCACACACAGAGCTACCCCAACACCTCCCATCACACTCCTTCAGAGCTGCCCCCCGATTCTCCATCCCAGACACACATGCAGCCCACCAGCCCCTCCATCTCATCCCATCACAGACAACTCCAGGCTGCCCTCCCATCCCAGACACACCCCACCTAGGGTTGCCAACTTTCTATTTGCAGAAAACTGAACACCCTTGCCCCGCCCCTTCTCCGAGGCCCTGTCCCCTGCTCACTCCATCCCCCTCCCTTCATCGCTCGCTCTCCCCCACCCTCGCTCACTCATTTTCACCGGGCTGGGGCAGGGAGTTGGGGTATGAGAGGGGGTGAGGGCTCTGGGCTGGGGATGTGGGCTCTGGGGGTGGGGCCAGAAATAAGGGGTTCAGAGTACGGGAAGGGGATCAAGACTGGGCAGGGGGTTGGGGTGTGGGGGAGGGGTGAGTGCTCTGGCTAGGGGTGTGGGCTCCGAGGTGGAGGTTTGGGGTTCAGGAGGGGGCTTCAGGCTGGGGCCATGGGGTTCAGAGTGCAGGAAGGGGCTCAGGAGGTTGAGGAACTCAAGGGGGTTTGGGATGCAGGTCCAGGCAGCGCTAACCTCAGGTAGCTCCTGGAAAGCAGTGACTGCTCCCTCCGGCTCCTAGGTGGAGGTGTAACCACATGGCTCAGCATGCTGCCTGTGCCTACAGGTGCGCCCCCCCCCCCAGCTCCCATTGGCTGTGGTTCCTGGCCAATGAGAGCTGCTGAGCTGTTGCTGGGGGTGGGGGTAGCATGCAGAGCCCCTGTGGCTGTCCCTCTCCCTAGGAGCCAGAGGGAGATGCCGTCAGCTTTCTGGGAGCTGCGCGGAGCCGGGTAGGGAGCCTGCCTGCGCCACCAACTGGACTTTTAATGGCCCAGTCAGCAGTGCTGACTGGAGCTGCCAGGGTCCCTTTTTGACCAGGCGTTCCTGTCAAAAAGCAGACACCTGGCAACTCTAAACGTGCCCAGACCTGCCCTCTATCCTATCCAAGACACACACACCCTGACCTGCCCACGATCCCAAACATGCCCATGCACTGTGGCACTGCCCCCTCCAACCCAGACACCCTGTGATGGGTTGTACTAGGCCCTGAGGGCCCCCTTCTGGAGGCTTGATGGCCCTGCCACACCCTGCCCAAGAAAAGGGCGGTAGAGAGGTCCTCCAAGCTGCCTAGACTGGCTGTGTGGGAAGCAGCCAATCAGGGCTAGTATAAGCAGGCTAGTATAAGTAGAGCTGCAGTGCCAGAGCAAGTTCAGTTCTTTGCTAGTGGTGGAGGAGTGTGGATGGGTCTGGGCTGGCTGCTGGGACTCCACCCAGACAAAGCCCTGAGGTAAGGGCGAAGATTGTGCTGGAGCCATGGGGAAGTGGCCCAGGGAATTGTAGCTGCATTGCAGCTACATTTAAAGGGACTTGGTGGATGGCTGCTATCTATTAGGGTCCCTGGGCTTGGACCTGGAGTAGAAGGCAGGCCTGAGTCCCTGCCACCAGCCACTGGGAAAGTGTCCTGGACTTTGATACACCCTACAAGGGGAACTGAACTCTTCTGAAGAGCTGGGGCTAGAAAGGCCCGGAGAAGTGAAGAGTCTCCAAGGAGAGAGCCCTGGGGGACTTGGCCCCACACCAGGGCTGGGACTGCTTAAAGAGCAGGGAAAACTTGAGAGAGCCCAGAAGGGGCTGAGAGACACTTTGGATCAGGGTACTGTGATAGGCCCTCCTGGATTGATTGAAAAGTGAGCTCCAGGACAGGGCTGCAGATCGAAGGACCTTAGAATGTGCTGAAATAGGCCCCCTGTTGGACTTCTACCCTGGAAGTGGTGTGGTTTGCTTTGCTTTTATCACACCGAGTGTGTGAACCTCGGCTGGAGGGATGAGTTACTGAAGACCCACCACAAACAGGTAGGGAGAGAGAGGGCAGGCACATGCACTCAGCCAGGGGATGTTTGTGAGAGATGAGGGTGACTCTGTTACACCCCTGCACCCCCATGGTGGTGAGTGACCCCTGCCTTTGGGGAGGCTAGTCTGCTGGCCCTCTGCCCCCCCACCCTCCCCTATCACTGGAGGAGCCCCAAGGCCACTAGCATGGAGCTGAGCCCATGCTGGGCTGGCTTCAGGATAGAGTACTTAGTCCTGCCATGAGTGCAGGGGACTGGACTAGATGACCTCTCGAGATCCCTTCCAGCCCTATGATTTTAGGGAGGAAGGAGGGCAGGGCCTCCTGGGGGAACATGGGTGGCGGGGCCACGGCCTGTGTCAGGGGAGGCTTAGCCTGCCCAGGCCTTCAATACCTGCTGCCCATACCCACCCCCCACAGAGCTGCCCCACCATCACAGACACTGTCATCCCAGTTGCCCCACCATTGTAGACACACCCCCAGACACCACCTGTGCCCCTTGGTGCTGCCCCCTGACTCCAGACACACACATACTACCCGTCCCCAGAGCTGCTCCCCTGTATAACATAAACTCCTGGATAGTCTCCACTCTACAGCTTCCTGGAGCTTGGTCACGCTAATCAGGGATGGGCTGCTGAAACCCATCAAATCAATCTGGCACACACCAGCTTTGGTCTCTGATACCTCCATGAAAGCAAACAGAAGACAACCGGTCTCTGCAAGGGAGCAGAACATTTTTACCAGCATCCTACTCCTCACACTGATACTCAATAAGAAAACCTCCGAGTGCTATCAAGAAAGTGCAAAGGCAGTTCTAATAACAGAATCTAAAAGGGAAGAATGGATTAATGAAGCTATTTGGGCATCAATGGAAAAGAGAAGTGTAAAGCAGTGATACTCAGACCTCCAGTGGTTCAGGAGCCAAATTAGCGATCAACATTACCCAAAAGAGCCACGGTAGTGTCAAAATGCCCATTGTGATCCTGGGAGATCCTGCCTACCCCTTAATGCTGTGGCCTTGCAGCCTTGTGTAAGACAATCAAAGTACTAGAACAGGAAACTTTAGCAGTACTGGAGGCCCTATTAAAAGGCAAATGGAAGCCCCTCAGGTAGACTTGGCAGAATTCAATTTTTATCTTTTAAATAATTTCAACAGATAATACTGATGTTTATTTTTAAAGATTTTGATCAATTTACATTTTTGTAGTTGTGGGACATTATGGGGGGCACTATTTAATGACAACACTGAAATTCAAAAGTTAAAGCTTTTATAAACTGTTATGACAATTTGTGTTAACACTGTAGACAGTGGCATTGGAACAATTTGTATAATGGGGGTGCTGAGAGCCATTGAACCAAACTGTAAATGTTGTATATAATGGAAACCACTTCAAGCCAAGGGGTACGGCAGCCCCCCCCCCCCCAGCACTTATGTTTCTTCTGCACCCTGGTTATATTGGGTTTGTGGCTGCTAACTGGGACAGATTAAGGTGAGAGGAAGGGACAGTTCCATTGGCTAACAGCCACTCAGGAGCAGCGCTGACCGTGACCAGGTGGACTGCAGCCCCCAGGCCGGGATAACTGTCCATCCTGAGCTGTGGCAGGATGACTAGTTCTTTCTTTAAAGGGAAGAGGGCGGGACTTGTGGGACTGCTGCAGCCAATGGGTAGGCAGCATCAGGGGCGGGGTGCTCGGATCTGTGTGTGTCTCGGGATGGGAGGGGGGGCGTGAGGCTGAATCTCGGCATGAAGAGGCAGTGCCATGGAGCTAACAGCCCTGCCGCAGCCCTGGGCCTTCCTCTCACTGGCGGCTGCACCACTGCTGCTCCTGGGGGTGGCGGGTGAATAGCGGGCTGGGGAGGTGGCTCCATGGGTCTCCACCAGCTCCTTTCAACAACATGGCGCAAGGGCCAGTCAGGCGGAGCCAGTTCCCAGCAGGGTAACTCTCTCCCCTGCACCCCTCAGTGCCACTGAGCCAGGGGTGGGAGCGGGTCTACTGAAGTCCTCTTGATTTTTATTCTCCCTTGCAATCCTCTGTGATTCACCCTGGATCATCCTGGGGCTCTGAACTCTGGGTATCTTCATTGACTAGCCTGTCTTCTCTTCTTCCTGGCCCTCCCACCTTCAGTTAATGCCTGCTGTGCCCATCACTTAATTAATTCACTAACTAATAAATTAGGTCAAGCCATTAAAAAAGGAGGAGGAATTAGCACTTTAACCATCCAGCAAAAGGCATTATTAGTAATATGCACTCCATTGCACAAATTTTAAAATTAATTCTATATTCGTAAAAACTATAATTCATTTATTAAATAATAATGTTTCTCAAGCAATTGCATGCAGCATATATACTACAAAACTTGTTATGCATTTAATGCAGGAAATAAAAATAATTGAAAGTAATCAAGCAACTTTGTGGGCCCATCTAGTCATTTAAGAAAAAAATGAAGAAGGTGGCATGGCTCGGAAACACAGTATGTGCTCTGGAATATCACAGCTTCTCAGTGGAAACAACACTATGCCAGGGAAACCTGAATGAATTTTGTCTGAACCTCACCTCTCTCAGAGTGGTACTCGCACCCTATGGCCAAATGTGCAGATGATAAAAAATGTGACAGAAGCTGTAATAAACACCACCAAATAAAAATCACCCATACCTCCCCTGTCAATTAACACCACCTAATTTGGTACAATGAAAAATAAAGCAATTGGTGCCCATTGCCCAACTCATAGCCAAGCAACAGAAAATTGAGAAGAATACTCAGGCAGTGAAAATACCCTGGTGGGCTGTACCAGAGAAGGTGAGCTCAGGGGTGCTGGAACAATTTTTACAGTGGGGGTGCTGAGAGCCGTTGAATCAAACTATAAACACTGTATATAATAGAATCCACTTCAAGCCTGGGGCTGCAGCAGCCTATGAGTCAGCTTGCACCCCAGTTCATACTTTAAGCCAGTGGGTCTCAACCAGGGGTACACAGAAGTCTTCCAGGGGTACGTCAACCCATCTAGATATTTGCCTAATTTTACAACTGGCTACATAAAAAGCACTAGCAAAGTCAGCACACACTAAAATTTCATATAGACAATGACTTGTTTATATTGCTCCACATAGCATATCGGTGTTTCTCAACCGTGGGGTGGCAGGATGGGTTTGGGGGTTGCAAGTGCAGGGTTATCATTAGAGGTTGGCAAGCACTGGGCCTGTGAAGCTAAGATACATACTGAAGTCAAAGTCTGAGCCACACCCTCCAGGACTAAAATCAGACTCCTGAAAGGGGTACAGTAGTCTGGAAGTATTGAGAACCACTGCTTTAAGCCTAATATTAATGGTGGTTCGAATAATTACTACCACTGTTATCTTGAAACTGTGCTGCTGGGTAATAAACAAACAAACAAAAAAGCGCAAAAAAACAAAAATATTATGCAAATAAAACAAATGCTACTAAAAAAGCGGAGGCCTGGCCTTACATAAGTAATTAACACATGAATGGAGGCCTAAGTTTTTCAAAAAATAGAATTAAAAAAAATTATTAGGTTAAAAACAAAATGTGCTGAAGAAGCTAAGTAAATAGGTCAGCGGTCTAAAAAGCAAAATGCCTAAGCCAACTAATAGAAAAGAAAAAACACCCAAAAACTATTTACTATAAACTAAATAACAAATAAAATTTAAAAATATTTTTTAAAAATTCAAACCATGGTCAGTGTGTGATCAGCACATACTGCACAGGCATTGGTTCCTGCAAAGAAACCAAGCCAAGCATATATAATGCAACTGTCACCTTGATTGACTGGTCCATCAGCCCTCATTGAGGCCATGCCAATCACAATATGCTGTTTGTGTTTTCTAACCAGTCCTTCAGCAACCGGATGGCCAGGCTGTCAGCGACACCAGACAGCTCATCTGCATATCACACAGCAGCCTAGAACCCCTGAGTTTAAGCAATCTGCCAGCTTTAGGCTCCCAAGTAGCTGGGATTACAGGCATGTGCCACCATGCCCGCAATATATAGTAAATGCAATACATTGTAAAATAAACTGTATACAATATAAAGGAAAAAGGTTTCTGTGTAATTTTGAAATTGTAATGTACCCTGCATCCAACTCCCTTACATTTAAGTCTGATCAACTCAGCATAGCACTGCTGTACATAATCTGCATTTGTATAGACAAATTTTTTGTTAGTGCCAGTTATAATTTGGGGTCAGTGTGATGCTGTATGGTTGAAATACAAGCATGTATATCATTAATATTGCCACTGTTAGACAATTGCAACAAATCCTGAAGGAAGTATGTCATGTAAGGTATCAATGGAAAAGTTACGATCCATCAAATATAATGATTCTGTTTGTATGCATGTATCATCTTTGTATCTAAAGTTATGCATATTGACTATGTACCAATATTTCAAATGTGTTTGCTCCTAGGGTAACACCCACAAAGTAGTTTACATCCAGTCTAACCTGCGCATTGTGAATGGACCATTCAAGTTGGTGGCCCATTAAAGAACACAATGGGCCATAGAAGAAGCTCGTCCCCACCTGGTGAGCCTTCCTGTGGACGCTTTAGCCAGAATATGGATAATGGCTGCTCCTATGAGTCATCAAAGCATGCAAGGGCATGTGACTTGCTCATGTGACCCTGGACTCTGTCTTGTGCCTGTAATTTCCTACAAACTAAGACTGAAGGGAGAAGACATAAAAGGACCCTGGAAGCATCTCCATTTTGCCTTTTTCCTGCTCTAATCTCTGGACTATGGACTTACACTAAAAGGAGCGTTCCAGTCAGTGGTCTGAGGACCTTCCAACCTTTTGGAAGTTACCAGAGACTTTGCAAGGCAGCAGTCTGTAATATCACTGCTACAAACCTAATTCAAGAACGTTGCAATTATTGTATGTATATAACTTCCTTAACCATTTTAACTCTCGCCTCTTTCTTTTCTCTTATAAATAAACCTTTAGATATTAGATACTAAAGGATTGGCAACAGTGTGATTATTGGGTAAGATCTGAGTTATATATTGACCTGGCTATATGACTGATCTCTTGGGATTAGAAGGACCCTTTGTTTGATGAAATTGGTTTTAAATAACCGCTCATCATTAAGTCTAGTGTCTGGGTGGTGAAACAAGGGCTGGGATGGCTAAGGGGACTGTTGTTTGGATTTCTTGTTAATCAGTGTGGTGAGACAGATGTTTACTTTGTTGCTGGTTTAGTGTACCTGATGGTAGAATAACCACCAGTCTGGGGTGTGTCTGCCTTTTTTCTTAGCAGTTCGTCCTGAGTTTGGCATCCTCAGCCGTGACCCACTGAGGCATGCTGCCAATCAGTGACACTGCATCCTAACTAAGGCACATGTTATTCAAAACAAGTTTGTTCAGTCAGATTACCAATATTGAATTCTGACAGCAATATCTGATAACCTGCTGAATGGACAGTAACCAATATATCTGAAAAACAGCATCTACAAAAACAATTAAATCAGCGTCAATTACTGGTGTATCCCAAACGGTGACAACCAGCAGTAAGGGTAACCGATAATATGAATGGACAGTACTATGTAGTAACTAATTATAAAAGATTTATATATAAAGGTCCTATTTGTAATGTCACTACTCCAAAGTTCTGTTTTACCCCTCAGATACATAGGCATTATTACAGTGTGTTTCACAGTGCTATCCCAGTATTTCAAAACAACTCTAAAACTACACTTCTCAGCTAAAGTCCCGAACCTAACATTCCCCCAGGCCCACTATATGAACCTAAAAACAATTGAAATAAAAAACCTGTCAACAGGTTGTATGAGGGAATGTGCAAACCACTGAACACATGGGACATGAATGCATGGATGGTTAAAGCAAAATGGCCAAGAAACAGTGTTTAGGCCCCCAGGTCATCTTACGCTTTTCTGAAATGATGGGTAAACATCCTCCCCATAAAAAGACAAAAAGCAGGGGAATATAGTAGTGAGAGAAAGTCTGGAGCTCCGGGCCTTGTGCAAGATCTGAGGCCTGAATGAAAGGCTGTGAACCAAAGTCAAGCCATGTATTAAATCAGACACTTACAAATTCACTGTCCCCAGCCCCCATTCGGAGGCACCAATCTGCAGGATGAAATCCCTAGTAAAGTTTGGGCTATGTAGTACTAGTGTGCTGCAAAGGATCCCCTTTATTTCTCCAAATGCACCCACATGTGGGAATTTAGTGCACCTTTTGGAGTGTCTTGTGCAGAAGGTCTGTTAAAGGGGCTGTGATTGTGGAGAACAGGGATATAAATTGCCAATAGTAACAAGTCAGCTCCAACAAAGATTTCACTTGTTGCTGAGTGGTGGGGACTGGCGAGTCTACCTTGTCTAACAGCGGCTTGTTTCTCCGTTCCCCAGAGTGTCTCCCAGGTATTTTGTCTCTGCACATCCAATACATCATTTGGCAGGGTTGGTGGTGAGGCCTGCTTCCCTGAGGGATTGAAATACTGCTCTGCCCCCCTGGAGATGCTCTGCCCAGGTATTTGTATAAATCACATCATCATCCAGATAGGCCCGAGTGGGGTAAGAATATCTGACCCATAAGTCTTTAAAATGTTGCTGGGATTGATAGAGGCCATAAGGTGTGGCAAATGCAGTCAACTCCCTGGACTCCGGAGGTAAGGGGATTTGCCAATAATCCTTAGTCCTTAGTAAGGTCCAACATTGTTATGGATTGGGCCTTCCCCAGTCCATCTAGCACAGGAGTTCTCAACCAGGTGTCCGAGGCCCACAAGCAGGTTTCAGGGGGTCCGCCAAGCAGGGCTGGCATTAGACTCACTAGAGCCCAGCCCAGGTCAGAAAGCCGAAGCCCCGCCGCCCCGAGCCCTGCCACCTGGGACTGAAGCCAGAGACTGAACAACTTAGTTTCGTGGGACCCCTCTAGTGTGGGGCCTGAGGCAATTGCCCTGCTTTCTGCCCCCAGTGCTGGCCCTGGCTTTTATACGGGGTGCTGGAACAGTTTGTACAGTGGGGGGGCTGAGAGCCATTGAACCAAACTGTAAACCCTGTACATGATGGAAAAAACTTCAAGCCAGGGGGTGCAGCTGCACCCCCAGTTCCAGCAACTATGCTTTTATATGCAGAAAAACAGTTGTGGCACAGGTGGGCCATGTAGTTTTTATAGCATGTTTGGAGGGGCTTCAGAAAGAAAAAGGCTGAGAACCTCTGATCTAGCATCTCATCAATCCTAGGCATAGGGTACATATCAAATTCAGATACTCTGTTTTCTTTGCGGTAGTCAATACAAAACTGAATACTGTAGTCTGGTTTTGGGAGCAGCGTGATTTGACCAGACCGTTCACTGTGGGATTCCTCAATTACCCCCAGTTGGAGCATGCTCTATAGTTTTTTTTTTCTTTTTTACAGTGTCTCTTAGCCACTGTTATCCAGAAGTGGCCCTTCTGGGTTTAAGATGAATGTAGTGGGTGCAGGGTGTTCCCCCGAGATACAGGGTGTCACACCTGCGCCCTTAGTTTACTGCAAGAGGGTTAGTAACTGAGTATCTCAAAAGCAGTTTGTGTTATAGTTCTCTTGGCATCCAGCCATTAAGGCCATGAGGCAGCGTGCCTCAGTTTCCCCCGAACCCAGCAAACTAGGTTTGTTATGGTTTCTCCGCTGTGGTAAGCTTTAAGTCTCTTTACAGGTATTAATTGAAAAGTAGCATTATCATAAGGTTTAACATCCGTGTCAAAATTCTTATCCCCAAAACTTAACATGAATACCAAAAATTTTATCACAGATGTGCGTTTACAAGTATCTTTATGATACCACGTCCTCTGTTCAAATAGTGTAGTTTGAGGTTAGTTTGTTCATTACCCAGGGTGTCCTTTGACACTCCCCCATGTAATCAGTCACTGGCTTTTCTTTCCCTCCAGTGTTCCCCTCTGTGTGAGCTCTTAATTTAATCATTTTTCTGGAATTTTGGTATCTCAGGGTCTGGCAAGATAAGGGTTCAGGGGGCTCCTACACATTGGCTGGCCCTTTGGGGAGCGGTCTCCCAACCCCAGGACTGTACATATGCAGAAAATCCAGCTCCCCTTTTGGGGTTACCTGGTGTTTCCCCCTCCCAGCACTGAGTCCTTCCCTGCCCCCTAGAGGGCTGTGACCTGTGCTCTCTGGGCTAGGTGTGTTTACCCTTTAATCAGATGCACCTTTTCCCAGCTGCTTTTCCATAACTGCTTCCTGTCTCTCACCAGCTTGGGGGAAAACACCCCTTCTCTGTCAGTTGGGTCATTTGTGTTCTCACAAACTACCACCTGGCAATATCCTGGTCTCAACTCTTCTGCTGTCCCAGGCATTGGAGTTGCATCTTGATGTAAAGAGAGACCGTTACTTTCCAAAAACTTACCAGAAATAGCATCCTGAAAAACTGGGACCTGGATTGGGGTACCGTCAGGGCTGTCCGTAGCATTTTGGGTGCCTTATGCAGCCCCCCAGGCCTCCCTCCCCACTGGGTCTGGGAGGCAGGAGCTGTGGGGGGGCACTTTTGCGGGCCCAGAGTGGCCCAGGGGATTAGCGGGGGGGCTGGGAGCAGCCCACTCAGCTTCCCTTGCCCAAGCCCCAGCCATGTCGCTCGGGGAAGGGGGCTTGGGAGAAGGGATTCCCCCCTGCACTCACTAGCAGTGGTGGGAAGTGGAGCAGCCTGGCCCCAGCCACTGGTGAGTGCGGGGGCCGGGGAGGTTGGGGAAAGGACACCCCCCCCCCGCACTCGCCGGTGGCCCCAGCCAGCTCTACTCCGCCAGCTCCCAGCCACGGGGCTCCGCTTCCCGCCACCAGTGAGTCGGGGAGACGGGGGGGAGAACCTTTCCCTAACCCCTCCCCCCCAGCGACACAGCCACAGTCTTTACATCTTTATCCCATAGACACTGCTTTACATCAGCCTTCCATATGCTTAGGAAATGCTCTTGAGCAACAAGATCAAGCATTACTTCAAAACTTGCCACCTCTTTACTCCTCACCCATTTTCCCAACAAATCTTTCATTTTGTTTACATACTCCCCATTACTCACGCCAATATCCCTCTTAAGATTCCTAAATTTAACCCTATACGTTTCAGGGGTAATCTGAAACTTCGCAAAACAGGAACTCTCTTATCAGGGATTTCATGTATTACACATAGCCGTTCAAAGGTAGTCAGATATTCAGCAATATCGTCCTCCTCGCTGTATGCAGGACATAAGTGTTCCCATTTGTGGGTTTTGGAGTGATGGGAGTCGTTGGGTCAAGGGTCTCTGGTTCTGCTTCTCTAGCAAGTCCTGCTGGTGTTTTCTCTCTCTCTCTCTTTTTCTTTCTTCCATAGCCCTTCTGTGTGCAGCCTCTTCTTTGGGCCTCATTTCTGCCTGCCCCATTTGGAAACTTGCGGTCCTTTGCCTTCTCTGGCGCTTCCAATCTGGCCAGCTCTAATTTTGTAGCTGCTTCACTGATAGTCATTTTTCTGCTTTCTTGTGCTTATTTCCCTCACCCAAAACAAACAAACAAACAAACAAACACAGAAAATAACAAAACTGTGACCTCCTCCTAACTGTCCTTAGCCACTGCACTTAAGACTCACTTAAAATCACAAATATCAGTGCTTAAAGTGTGAACTCCACTTGGGGTAATAAGCTGTACATACATCCTGCTCGCTGCGCCACTGTGATGTTCCCCTGGTGTTATCTGGACCAGTGATCTGCTAGGTCACTCCAATCCCTGAATCTGGGGGCCAGCCTTACACTGCTCCGCTGTGAGAACCCCCACTCCTGGGCTATTCACACACAGCCCCTGGCATGTAAGCTGCTTGGATTATGCAACGGAATGACACTAGCCAATATCTCCAGTCCCAGACACAACCCTAGGAACCTCCATCTTGCAGTGTCCAGTTATGCCTGCTGGACGCTGCAAGATTATATGAGTTTGTCAATTTAACAAAGAAATTGATATGTACCAGGCTTGTTATCCCAAGGGGAGTCTCTGACACACTTCAAACCAAACGCAGTGGTTTGAGCATTGGCCTGCTAAACCCAGGGTTGTGAGTTCAATCCTTGAGGGGGCCATTTAGGGATCTGGGGCAAAAATCTGTCTGGGGATTGGTCCTGCTTTGAGCAGGGGGTTGGACTAGATGACCTCCTGAGGTCCCTTCCAACCCTGATATTCTATGATTCTAATAAACAAACAAATTTATTAACTACAAAAGATAGATTTTAAGTGATTATAAGTCAAAGCACAACAAGGCAGATTTGATCAAATGAAATAAAAGCAAAACGCATTCTAAGCTGATCTTAACACTTTCAGTGCCCTTACAAACTTAGATGCTTCTCACCACAGGCTGGCTGGTTGTCCTTCAGCCGGGATCTCCCCTTTGATCAGCGCTTCAGTCGCTTGGTGGTGGTGTCTGTAGATGTAGGTGGAAGAGAGAGGAAGAGCATGGCAAACGTCTCTCCCTTTTATCATGTTCTTTCTTCCCTTTTGGCTTTACCCCTCCCCCCCTCAGGGTCAGGTGAGCATTACCTCATCACAGTCCCAAACTGGCCAAGGGAAGGGGGGGTGACTCACTCGAGAGTCCAACAGATCCTTTGTTGCTGCCTAGGCTAGTGTCCTTTGTTCCTGTGAGGCTGGGCTGGGTTTGTCCCATACATGCCCTGATGAGGTGTGAACTGGAGAGTTTTGTCTGGGCTTGTTTTAAGCCATGAGAACACATTTTCATCCTCATAACTATATACATGAAATGACAACCTATAACATTACTATAACAACAATGCTCAGTGCATCATGAGCCTTCAAAGACACCCGACATGACAAACTTTGCATTGGATACCACACAATCATATTATAAGGATGAACATGGGAGTGCGGGGTGTTTCCCCCAAGATACAGGGTGCCACAGCTACCTACGCCAACAGGAGGGCTTCTTCCATCAAAATAGCCCTGTCTACACTGGAGGTTAGGTCAGTATAACTATGTGGCTCAGGGGTTTTTCTACACCCCTGAGCAATTTAGTTATACCAAGATAACTTGCTAGTGTAAACCAAGCCTGTGACTGGGAGTTTTAGAATCATGTCTCTCTGGCTCCCTCAATGCCTTAGGTTGACAGAAACTCTATTTTCCTGCAGGGGACACTGCTGCTTAATTCTGGACAGAATCAGAACTGATGGGTAAGCTCTATAGTCAGGGAACGTTACAGAAATGGGGAAATCTGGAGAGGCATGAAAATGCTGTCTACAAATCAGGGAAACATTCCCTCTGTATTTCATGAGGCTTCAGTTCATTTGTTCAAGTGTTTGCATCAAACTGAAATTAACTTTATTTTCTGAAAGTGTAACAATAAATGGCTTCAAAATATGTTTATTGTGTGAATGGATGCATATGATGTTGTTAGCAAAGTCCTTCAGTTACCAAACGAAAAAGCAACTTCACTGTTGCAATTATCAGGAAAAGATTCCAAGTCCAGAACTGTTTGAAATATGTCTTATGAATCATAAGATATTTGAATGTATTTATTCCAATAGATTCTGTACAAGATTCATACTGTTAGTTTGTACTTTGTTCTGTTCAAATGTGAAGTTCATCTAAGGCTAATGTAAAGGTCGTATTGCCACTTTAAAAGGCATCCTCTGGAGTTTTGATCGTACAGAGTTGTTTCACATGAAGCAGAGTATGACTCATGCTAATGGAAAGGGTAAAGAAGATTTTTTTTAAAGAAATATATCGCAGTTAAATTAGTTTAGACAGCATGACATCAGAGAGTAATTAAATAGGTTTTTGTTGGAATTCCGTTTCCAATTCCTGAGTTCAGGTTTGTAAAAAATTTCTAAGCACCTGCAGGTCTCTGTGTGTGAAATATTTTCACTGGAAAGGATTCAAAACTTTAAAAAAAAAAAAAAAAAAGAAAGAAAAAGAAACTTGTAACACAGAGGCAGCATTACGCCATTCTTCCTTCTTGGAAAAAAAACCCTTCAGATTTAAACAAGACTCCTTCAAGCTTTCAGTCAGTTTTACAGAAGAAAAAGGGGTGGTAAACCTTCTCTTTTCAAGAACAAGTTCTTTTTAGCTGCTAACTGAGGCCAGGAGAAGATTAGATCTGAATAAATGAGCATTTCCACTATGGGACTGGATACAAATGTTAAACAAACAGATTTAAAGTGTATTAAGCTTAAAAGAAAACTATTCCTGCTGACTTCAGTTTTTAATTTCTTTCATGTTTTCTTATGCCAAACTGGAGGAACCTTTTCTGATTTTTTCTTTAGTGGCATTCAAAGGAAGACCAGAGGATGAAAATCTTGCACTTTTTCACTTTATTGCTTTGGCACTTGACTTGGTTTTACCTAGTTCTAGTTTCTGTAGTGTTGAGTAATTCCGAAGCAGGTCAGAGTAATCCAGGATCCAAGTTAGGATTGTTAAAAGCAGAAGGAAAAGAGACAAATCCCTCGCCAAGGGCAGGTACCTTTAGGACTGGAAACCATGGATATAGTGCTGGGACCTTAAAGGCGAGAGCTAAAAGCAATACTGTTCAAGCAGCAGCTCTCTTGGCAAAGAATAATGAATCAAAGAAGAGTCTCTCTAGAGAAGGGACCACAGACACAAAGGTAGGACAGTCCCCAAACAGACAATCTGGAGTAAGGACAGTGACCCCAAAGGTTCAGAACCTTGGCAGCAAAGCCTCGCTCAGAAAAACTGGCACAGGCAATACTGATGCCAGTTCTTACAAAACCAAAAAGACTAAAGAGCCTATAACACAAAGGGAACCTAAAGAGACTTTCAAACACCCCCCTATAACGCCACATGAATACATGCTCTCCCTCTACAGGACTCTCTCGGATGCAGAAAGAAAAGGCATTAATGGAAGTGTAAAACTGGAGACTGGACTTGCCAATACAATAACAAGCTTTATAGATAAAGGACAAGGTAAGAAAGGAGCTACAGCATTTATGAGTGTGAGTGTGTGTGTGTGTGTGTGTGTGTGACATTGGTATGTGTGTGATGCATGTCTGCATGTATTGTTAATTGAAAAATAATGCTCATTAAAAATAGCTTGACTGATTCGAATGTAATCAGAATCATGTAACTTATAGGCAGTTTTTGTCTTTTCAGTTTAAGCTTAGAAGATTCTTCTGGCAGCAGGACATAGTATTTGTACGCTAGTTAAGCAAAACATTTAGGGACACATTTTCAAAGGCTTTTTGATGCCTAAAGATGCAGCTAGGTGCCTAATGGGATTTTCAAAAGCACTGGGGCACCTAACTCCTATTGAAATGAATGGCTGTTAGATGCCTAGGTGATTCTGAAAATCCACTGACTGCCTGTCTGCACGTTTAGGTGCCTAAACACCTTTGAAAATATGACTCGGAAGCTTTTTTCATACTTAAACTACAGTCGTTGGTAAAATACCATTTTATTTCTTGTTAGCCTTATGTCTACAGGCATATGGCGCTGTAAAGACAGTGCTATTTCTGTGCTTTTCCAGGAGCAAAACAAAGAGCTTCTTTGTGAAAATGCTGGCCTCTTCAAGGGGAGACCTGAGACTCTGTGGCACGAGTTTCTGATTGTGGAAAATTTTGAGAAAATTGAGCTAGCCTAGTGCACCCCTTCCTCCAATAAATGAACATGCTTCATTTCCTGTTCATCGCGTAGCTTCTTATTGGTGAGATGGACAGTGTCCCAGATCAGGTGTTCACCTGACTGCTCAAGTAGGGCAATTGGAGCCTAATGCTGCTCTCCATGATGTTAGGATGCATTTTTTCAGGGATTTCAGTGAGCATTGATGGTGCCCATGGAGAGCAGCTCCTGGGAATGCTATGGATGAGGGAGCAATGATGAGGCTGTCACCTGACAATCCATTCTAGAATGGGGACACAGAAGGCATTTAATGATCACAATTTGGCTGCTGTAGAGAAATGGAATGCTGTTCAGCAGAGCTGCATTCCAGATGAAATACTTGATTCTCCTTTGGAAGACAATGTCAATGTAACATGCTGAATTTAAATAGCCATTTTTCTTAATAATGCTTCTTATGAACCTTACCAGGCAATCATTCTGGGGGTTATATTTTTTGCTCCGTCAGAATAAGTTGTGAGCCTTGTGTAGTTAATAAAGCAGTTGTCCTGGTGCCTGGCAGTTCCTGGAGGATTTGGGTTTTAAAGGACAAATTAACCATTGTACTGTCTATTGGTGAAACTCACCTCTGTACAGGGGGCCACCATGAGGTCCAGGGACCACTTAAGCCCCACTTCAGTCCTATTTCAAGAATGTAAGTGGTGGCTATGCACTGTGAAGGCTCACACTTGAAGGAGGAATCTCTGCCAGTTGGCTAATTGATACTTTGGGGCCAGAAAACACACACAGGTGAGATGACATTTCTTTGGCTGAAACAAGAAGAGTTCAGAATGCCATTTCACTACTGAGTCGTTAAGCTCCTCTGAGTCTCAGCTCAGAGCAGATATTTATGACTGCGTCTGTATTGGTTAAAAGGCTCTTTATTATGACTTCCAAGACTGTGGGCTAATAGCGAGTGACCTTGTGAGTTTATGAGCAAACTTCAGAAGTAACAGGAGGAATTTTAGAGCTAATACTCATTCTTGTTTACAATAAACTTAAAAGTGTATGTGGTTTTTGTTTTGTTTTAGATGACCGAGCTCCAGCCATAAGAAAACAAAAATATGTTTTTGATATCAGTGCATTAGAAAAAGATGGTTTGTTGGGGGCAGAGCTGCGGATATTAAGGAAAAAGCCCTCTGAGACCTGGAAGCCTCATTCTCCTGGGAAAACTTCCCAAGTGAAATTGTTCAGTTGCCCCACAAACAGACAAGCAGCAACTCTCCTGGACTCTCGCACTGTCAGCATTGCAGATACGCCAAAATGGGAAGTATTTGACATTTGGAAACTTTTTAGGAATTTTAAAAACTCCGTTAACTTGTGTTTCGAACTCGAAGCTTTTGATAGGGGGAGAGCTATTGATCTAAGGAGTATGGGATTGAATAGAACAGGGAGGCAGGTCAATGAAAAGGCTCTCTTCTTGGTATTTGGGAGGACAAAAAAAAGGGACCTGTTTTTCAATGAAATCAAGGCGAGATCAGGTCAAGATGACAAAACTGTTTATGAATACTTATTCAATCAGCGGAGGAAGAGAAGAGCTCCTCTAGCAACGAGGCAGGGGAAGAGGCCCAACAAGAACCTGAAGGCAAGGTGTAGTAAAAAAGCTCTCCATGTGAATTTTAAGGATATGGGCTGGGATGACTGGATAATAGCCCCTCTGGAATATGAAGCTTATCACTGTGAAGGGCTTTGTGAATTTCCTCTTCGATCTCACTTAGAACCCACCAATCACGCAGTTATCCAAACGTTAATGAACTCAATGGACCCAGAATCTACTCCTCCAACTTGCTGTGTTCCAACCAGACTGAGTCCTATTAGCATTCTCTTTATAGACTCTGCAAATAACGTGGTCTACAAACAATATGAAGACATGGTAGTGGAGTCATGTGGTTGTAGGTAGCAGCACAATCCCTCACATTAATACATTAACAAAGATACTTACAAAAATTGACAAGAACCTCTTCTCAAACAAGAGTAACTAATCCTTTTAGCCCTAGCACAAGTATGTTTACAACAACGGTAATAAGAAACAATCTGCTAAAATCTCACTGTGTCTGTATGTCTCTTAGTGGTAGACACATTTTAGCAGTAGTTCAATATGTTACACTCCAAAGTTAGCCCAGAATGGGGCTTTGAGTAAAGAATTCCATAATCATAAGAGAATTGTTCTCACTAAAGATCACTTCCAAGGAAATTAAAATTCCATATCACAAAAAGCTTTGCTGTTTTAATCCCTAAGGATATTGTTAAATGTAAAGTCAATAGGCAGCATATACACCTCTTAAAAAACATTACTGTTCCTTTAAATGTTGTTCTTAAGACAAGTCTGAGTCCCACTTCCAATATCTTCCTCCCCATGTCCATTAGGAAATGTGTGAAGAGAATACTAATGTCTGTAAGAGAAAATAATGTCCCTAAACACTCAGAGTTTGGTGTAAATAGTTACACTGTAAGATTAACTTTTCCAATTAGCTCTTAAAATCATGTGTATATGAAAAAAAATCATTAAATATAATAATGTTGATTTAGTATTCGATTGTACATGGAGCTAGATAAATGCGGAAGCATATTTGTTTCGATGTATGTTTTGTTCCAAGCTTCATCTCTTTCTTAACTATTCACCCTATCCACTGGTATGTTGCAAGTTGTATTACTCTGTATAAGGTTCAAGCTGTTCTCAAGTGCTCGTAGTAAAATTACTCAGTAACAGCATAAAATGTAATAAATTATTGACACAGTGCTGTGGTGTAGCTAGCTCTCTTAATCTGCACAATTATAATTTTACTAACATCATTTGCTTTGAATCCTGTACAATAAATACAATGGAAAGGGAGCTGTCAGTAAGGCAGGGTGCTAACGGTGTCGATCCCATGTTTGTGTGTGTGTACCTTTGGTTGCCTCCAGTTGCATTTGTTCACTGTGGAAGTATCAGAAGAACTATTTGCTGAGAGAATGCAGGATGGTAGGGTGTGGGGTAAAGGGTTTATTAGGCTGAGTGTGGGATGAGAGTGGTGATTGCAAATGAGTGCCCCTAACTTTAGTGCACTGTATTGTGTGCATGCTGCATCTATTTTAGAAATATTTTAAGGTATGAATTTGTCTTGGGACTATTTTTTGTATCCCTCCACTGTGGGTCAATGGCGTGAGGAGCCCCACACTGTCCACCTCGCATCATGTGCTGCAGTGGGGTGGGGCAGTTGGCACAGAAGCTGACTTCTGTTGGCTTTATGCAGGAGGGGTGCCACCCCTCTGGTGAAACACAGTGAGACTCCAGCTCTGTTGTGCTGCCTGTGCAACTCAAAGGTGCCTGATCATAATGGAGAATCTGGCAATTATATTTTTAGATCTAGAAAAATGATTGTAGGTAACTTCCCAATGTATGATCCCTTTCCAATGGTATAAAGCTTCTACCTGCAGGACTGAATATGACCCATCCTGGGCCTTGTGCCAGGGTGATTTTTATTTTTTTTACAGGGCTGGGGGAGATGAGAATTCTGCGTTTGGGGACTAAAGGGGGAAGCATCACTCAACAGCAGGTTGATATACATTTTAAAGTGATGGCTGCCTGAAGCTGCTCAGGGCTTTGTAATACCTTATTAGAATAAGTCCTGGGGAGATGGATCAATGAGCAGGTAGTTAAACACGCATGGCTCTGCAGTTTATCCCATAGTTCTGAAATCTGCCTCATGGTTATCACCCACACACAAGTGCTATATATTCAAGTACAAGTAGCTATTAGAAAAGGAAAAATGCCATTGTTCTGTGTATGCTGTGTAAACAAGCTCGCTGAACTTACATAAGGATTTTTTGTACTGATCCGTACATTGGTTTGTCTAAAAAAAAAAAAAGCATTCCCCCATCCCTTGGACTGAAACCAACACAACCTTTCCTGAAGGTAGAAAAATTTGGTGAAGTTTCTTATTCTGTTTGATAGAGGTTGTTGACAGCTCTTGAAGCCTGGGGCGGGGCAGGCAGCAGAAGGAACTCAGTACCATAGCGAAAACCACCCTGAGGAGATTTGCAACCCAATTATGTAGCTCAAAGAACCACAGAGTCATGTACTTCAGACATGAGCAAGACCAGCTTGTCTTTCCAGCCATTTGTAAGGAAAATATGGCCTAATTTCCCCCTTTCTTAATTTCATCTCACAGATTCTAATGCAGATAATTTGGATAAGCAACTGCTGGGAACTTCTTCAGACCAAACCTCTGAGCTTTACTCATCACTACGGGCTTGTCTACACTACCACGCGGGGTCGATCTAAGATATGCAACTTCAGCTACTGAAGTTGACGTACTTAAATCTACTTACCGTGGTGTCTTCACTGCGGTAAGTTGACAGCTGGCATTCTCCCGTTGACTCTGCTTGCGCTTCTCATTCTGGTGAAGTATCGGAGTCGACGGGAGAGTGCTCAGCGGTCGATTTATCGCGTCTATACTAGCCACGATAAATCGTCCCCCGCTGTATTGATCGCTGCCCGCCAATTCAGAGGGTAAAGTAGATAAGCCCCACCTTTCACTACAAAGCTGGAACTTTTAGGTGAAATTACAAAGAGATTTGCCAAGAATTCCAAGGACCATAGATTTCAGGCTCTTTCTCACATGTCCAGTTACTACCGCCTATCCACCTACCTTCACTGCCTGATACCACACTGCCACAACCCTTTGTGAAAAGTGTCTGCCCCAAATGTACTTTTGTCACTAATGCTGCATCAGAAGGCAAGAAGAAGAAACATTATACCAGGGAGCAGGAGACATGATGGCTGGAAGCATGACAATAGGAGAGAGACATGGAGGATTTGTTTGTGATGCCCTACTACAATTCTTCCTGATTCCATCTCTTTCTTCCAGTCCCACTGCTGTCATTCTTACTGTCATACTTCTTAATGCTGTGCCTCCTATGGCAGCATTCTCCTGTCATGCCTCCTGCCACCATTCTGCATACTGCCATACCTCTGCACATGACAGATAATGGCATAGAGAGTACATTTATAAAGTTTGCAGATGACACCAAGCTGGGAGGGGTTGCAAGTGCTTTGGAGGAGAGGATTAAAATTCAAAATGATCTGGACAAACTGGAGAAATGATCTGAAGTAAATAGAATGAAATTCAATAAGGACAAATGCAAAGTATCCACTTAGGAAGGAACAATCAGTTGCACACATACAAAGTGGGAAAGGACTGCCTAGGAAGGAGTACGGCGGAAAGGGAATTGGGGGTCATAGTGAATTACAAGCTAAATATAAGTCAACAGTGTAACACAGTTGCAAAAAAAAACAAAAATCATTCTGGGATGTATTAGCAGGAGTGTTATAAGCAAGACATGAGAAGTAATTCTTCCACTCTACTCCAGGCCTCAGCTGGAGTATTGTGTCCAGTTCTGGGTGCTACATTTCAGGAAAGATGTGGGCAAATTGGAGAAAGTCCAGAGGACAGCAACAAAAATAATTAAAGATTTAGAAAACATGACCTGTGAGGGAAGATTGAAAAAATTGGGTTAGTTTAGTCTGGAGAAGAGAAGACTGAGAGGGGACCTGGTAACAGTTTTCAAGTACATAAAAGGTTGTTACAAGGAGGATAGTCCCAGAAACAATGGGCTTAAATTGCAGCAAGGGAGGTTTTTTGGCCTGCTAAACTCAGGGTTGTGAGTTCAATCCTTGAAGGGGCCATTTGGGGATTTAGTTGGGGATTGGTCCTGCTTTGAGCAGGGGGTTAGACTAGGTCCCTTCCAACCCTGATATTCTATGATTCTATGAAAACATTGGGAAAAAACTTCCTGTCAGGGTAATTAAGCACAGGAACAAACTGCCTAGGAAGATTGTGGAATCTCCATTACTGGAGGTTTTTAAGAACAGGTTAGACAAACACATGTCAGGAATGGTCTAGTTATTACTTAGTCTTGCCTTGAGTGCAGATGACTGGACTAGATCACCTATTGAGGTCTCTTCCAGTCCCACACCTCCATGATTCTATGATTTCTTGCTGCCACACCTCCTGTTACTATATCTCTCTTTTACTGTCATGTGCTGTTGAGAAATCTGTAAGCTTGTGAACAGTATTTACTGGACTCAGCTGGCATTAAGGAAGCATCAGGTGAGGTTCCATAGTTAAGATTGAGATGAATTAAAGCAATTCTCCCCAAATTTACAACAATTACTCTTTGGGAACAGAGAGTTTTCTGAGAATTTACAAGTAAATCCATTAGTTATTTTACAAGTTAAAGTTAATTAACAATGAGCTCTTTGAGAAATTTAGCATCCGTCTGTTCAACCTTTTCTCTGTCCCAAATTTCAGAGTAGCAGCCGTGTTAGTCTGTATCTGCAAAAAGAACAGGAGTACTTGTGGCACCTTAGAGACTAACAAATTTATTTGAGCATAAGCTTTCGTGGGCTACAGCCCACTTCATCGGACGCATAGAATGGAACATATAGTGAGGAGATATATATACATACAGAGAACATGAAAAGGTGGGAGTTGCCCAACCAACTCTAAGAGGCTAATTAATTAAGATGAACTGTTGTCAGCAGGAGAAAGAAAACTTCTCCTGCTGACAACAGTTCATCTTAATTAATTAGCCTTTTAGAATTGGTTGGGCAACTCCCTTTTCGTGTTCTCTGCATGTATATATATCTCCTCACTATATGTTCCATTCTATGCGTCCGATGAAGTGGGCTGTAGCCCACGAAAGCTTATGCTCAAATAAATTTGTTAGTCTCTAATATGCCACAAGTATTCCTGTTCTTTCTGCCCCAAATGATATCAGTAACCTAATTACAGATATTCAGATTTCCCATACAGTTAACATTCAGTGAGATCTTGTGATTAGACTACTTTTGAAGAAATATTATTATCAGCTGGATGGAACCTTGTTATGGGTTGAGTTAAAATCCCCACCTCACATAAAAGGAGTGTGTGAACCTACCCTGGATCTTTGGGCTGAGTATTGTTTTGATAGTTGTGTGTGTAGGGGAGAAGGCAGAACAGAAAAACTGGGAAAGACATAGAGAGACAGCCAAACCTAAAGGAGCAGCTGAAAGCACGGAGATTGACCCTGGAAACAACCTGAGGAGAAGTTATTGCATGAGGCAAGCACACTGAAAAGAGATCTCTTGGTGCGTTGAACAAAAGAAGCTGTTTCTGCTCTTTGATTCTTTCTGCATTCAGTGACACAGGACTTTATATATTCGTTGTAAATAAACAAAACTACATGAAAGAAAATACCAGACTTGATCAATTTCTACTTTCAGCTGGAACATCCCGAGAACCCCAAAACTTTGACAAGCTCCTGGGATAAGAAAGGAGCAACATTGGTACTCTGAGGATTGGGATCCAGTTTAAAAGGAGAGAAATAGGGAGCTGGTACGCCTGCTGAATCAAGATGGAGCAAATGATGGAATGCTTGCAGAAATAAAAGATGGCCAAGGGAAATTGAGTGCTGTTTTAAGTCTTGTTTTAAAGACTTCATAAGGGAACTAAAGCAGCATTTGGAGGATTCCCAGAAAGGGCTGAGGATTGCCTTGCAGGTGGAGGTCAAATCTCTTTTGGAGCAACTACTACAAAGTGTCCAGACGGGTTGGGAAGCCAAGCTGCAAAGCTTCCAGGCTGGAATGGCAAGATAGATCAAAGAGGTAACCAAAAACCTGACTGCCATAGACCAGAGATTCTTCCATGAAATAGTGGAGAAAAGGCAAGCTTTAGCCAGATTGGAATATTCTAACAGAGATGAGCTGCACCAAGGACTTCAGGTGCTGAAAATTCAACTCCAGAAGGAAATCGAAGGGTCACAGATCAAAATGGAAGGCAGCCACCTGGATGAGGAATTGAATCAGACACAGGCCTGGGTCAGACCAGACATTTACAACAGTTTTCTAGCCTGTTTGTAACCCACAGAGGCCAAGAGGGGAGAGGTCAAGCTCTCTGAGCTCCAGCAATGCAAAAACCCCACTATCTTTGAGGAAAAATTCCCTGGGAGGCTTATTTGGCTCAGTTCAACATTATAGCTCAAATCAATGGCTGGAAGATGGGCAGAAAGGGAGGTTACTAGTGGTCAAAGGGGTGACCCAGCTCTGATAGTGCTGCAGAACTAACCACCAGAAAAGAGACTAAGATATTCAGACCTGGTACTAGCCCTGGACATGTGGTTTGGAGCTAGCCATCAATCTGAACTGGCCTGAGCACAGTTAAGGGCTAGAAGGAGAAGGAAAGAAGAAGCCTTACCTGAACTAGCAGAGGACCTGCAGAGACTTGTGTTCCTAGCATCTCCGGATACCACCAAGGCCTTTCAGGATAGATGGGCAATGGACCGATGTCTAGATGCTCAGCTGGACTTAGACTTGCAGATCAAGAACAATAAAAGGAGGCCAAAAATATTCTGAGAGGCTGTGCAATTTGCTACAGGACTTGTATCTTGCAGCAGTTCATAAGAGGAAGCAGCTGCTAGTGACGGAGAAGCTGATTACCATGAGTCCTGTAAGTACAACTCTTTTTCTAATATGTATGATGAAAGGGGGATTCTAATCTTGTCCACAGCCCTATTGAGTGATTGGAACAATCATAGAATCATAGAATCATAGAATATCAGGGTTGGAAGGGACCTCAGGAGGTCATCTAGTCCAACCCCCTGCTCAAAGCAGGACCAATTCCCAACTAAATCATCCTAGCCAGGGCTTTGTCAAGCCGGGCCTTAAAAACCTCCAAGGAGATTCCACCACCTCCCTAGGTAACATATTCCAGTGCTTCACCACCCTCCTAGTGAAATAGTGTTTCCTAATATCCAACCTAGACCTCCCGCACTGCAACAATGATAAAATTGGTTTGTAAAACAAGAAAAATTGGCAATAATGCAAAAATTAAAGGAAAGGAAAGGAAAGGAAAGAGCTGGTACTGTGACAACATTCACCACAAAAAGAAGGATTGTTATAAATTTGAGGCAGGCCAAGATGCACTGTAGCAAGTGCCTAGTGAAAGCCTCTCTCCCAGTTAGGGAAATGGAGGGACATCAGACTGAGGGGGCAAAGCTTGGGGGTACAAAGATGAGCCCCACAGCTTATGTTTAAATCTGGGCAGTTAAACAACAATAACGGGAGTTTGGCTATTATGTGTGTAATAGGACCTGTGCTGTGTATAGGGATAATTGACATGAACTCATATATAACAGTTATTAGACCAGACTTGCTAAAAAGGTTAGGGAATAGGGGATCCCAAACTGACCTGCCTAATTGGTCTGAAACGGAGGTAGTGACTAGGGCAAGGCCACATGTCCAAAAACGGGGAAAACTGGACTTTCAAAATTCGAGCAAGAGGTCTGGGTGGATGAAATAGTGGATGAGCTAATAATTGGCTTAGATTTCATTATGGCTAATAATGTATAATCAGTGCCAGGAAAGGTGTCTTACAAATTCAGTCTATGGAAATTGCCTTTAAAGATATGGCCCGGGTGAGACAAATGGTTTATAGGTAATTGGTTTACAGTGAATGAACTGCCCTTCCTCTGGGGGCAGAAATCATTATAACAGCTACATGCTATGGAAGGTTTCCAGCAACAGAAAGATGGGGAGTATTTGGAATCTGTGCTGAGATCCAGGGTCTTGGGGGAATCTGAGAATATCCCATCTCCTAGAACTGGAAGGGAGCTCGAAAGGTCATTGAGCCCAGCCCCCTGCCTTCACTAGCAGGACCAAGTACTGATTTTGCCCCAGATTCCCAAGTGGCCCCCTCAAGGATTGAACTCACAACCCTGGGTTTAGCAGGCCAATGCTCAAACCACTGAGCTATCCCTCCTTGTCTACACTGCAGTTAAAAACCCACAGCTCACCCGTGCCAGCTCACTCAGGGTTGTGCAGCTTGGGCTAAGGGGCTGTTTAATTGTGGTGTAGATGTTCAGGCTTGGGCTAGAGTCTGGGCTCTAGGATCTGAGAGGTGGGAGGGTCCCAGAGCTCAGGCTGCAGCCCAAGCTGGAACATCTACATCTCAATTAAATGGCCCCTTAGCGTGAGCCCAAGTCAGCTGGCACAGGCCAACTGTGGGGTTTTAGTTGCAGTGTAGACATAACTTTAGTTGCTAAAGCTCTTGTGGAGCTGAAACAAGAACTGATCCCTGCTTGTTTGCTGAATGTTTCTGACAAAGAGCAAACAGTGAAAAAAGGGTCTGCAGTTGCAAAGCCAGCCAGTGGTTCTGGTAAATGCTGATATAGAAGAAAACAACAAGGGGGAAGAGGCTCCCAGAGTTTCTGTTGGACTTGTTCCAGCGCAGTGCTGTACACTTAAAATGGGGAACAGCAGAACTAAGGCTTGGTCTACACTACGGGGGGGCGGGGGGGGGGGTCGACCTAAGATATGCAACTTCAGTTACGTGAATAGCGTAGCTGAAGTGGCGTATTTTATGTCGACTTACCTGGCTGTGAGGACGGCGGCGAGTCGACCGCTGCCGCGCCGCTGTCGACTCCACTTCCACCTCTTGCCGCGGTGGATTTCCAGAGTCGACAGAAGAGCCATCGGGGATTGATTTTATCGCGTCTTCACTAGACGTGATAAGTCGATCCCCAATAGATCGATTGCTACCCGCCGATTCGGCGGGTAGTGAAGACATGCCCTAAGTCTAAGAGACTTCCTGGTTAGGAATCAGGAGTTGTTCTCCTAGTCCAACAAAGATATAGATTGTACTGCCCTGGTCAAACAAAAGATTGATACTGAGGGAACTGACCCATTAAACAGCCACCCCATTATCTACCCATAGGAAAAATGAAAGAAGCACAATAAATCCTTGAAGAAATGTCTCTGGAAGGCCTAACTGAGCCTTCAAACAGCCCTTGGGCCTCACCCATAGTTCTGGTTAAGAAAAAGGACAGCAGCACCAGAGTCTGTGTGGACTATAGAAAATCAAATGAAGTCAGTTTAAAGGATTCTTATCTGTTATCACAAATAGATGGTACCCTAGCTTCTGTAGTAGGTTCAATCTGGTTTTCCATACTGGATCTTAGGATATGTCTACACAATCGATCCAGCGGGGGTTGATTTATCATGTCTAGTCCAGACACGATAAATCAACCCTGGAGCGCTCTCCCGTCGACTCCTGTGAGAGGTGCAGGCGGAGTCGACGGGGGAGCAGCAGCAGTCGACTCACCGCAGTGAAGACACCGCAGTGAGTAGGTCTAAGTATGTCGACTTCAGCTACGTTATTCACGTAGCTGAAGTTGCTTAACTTAGATCGATTCTTGCGCTTACCCCCTCCTCCCCCCCGTGTAGACAAGGCCTTAGAAATGGGTATTGGCAAGTGGAAGTGTATCCAAAAGACAGATAAAAACTGCTGTTACAGCAGGACAAGACTTGTGGTAATTTAAGTGCTGGCTTTTGGCTTGTGCAATGCACGAGATGCATTTGAGAGAGTAATGGAGAGGGTGTTACATGACTTACCCCGCTCAGCCTGGTAGTTATGCCTACAGGATATCCTGGTACATGCTAAAACATTTGAGCAGGAAGTAACACATTTACGAATGGTCTGTGATAAGCTGAAGCTGGCCAATTTGAAACTGTCACAAGGTGGCTGGCCCCTGTAAATGAAGCAGGTCCAGCTCCCTTGTGCCAAAACCAGTGGCCAATTAAGAGGGTGGATCAGCTCCCCGGGGTTATAAAAGCATGTCTACACAGCATTTTGGAGTGAGTCTCCCAGCCTAGGTCAACAGATTCAAGTTTGTGGGGTTCATCCTCACGCTCCAAAAATAGTTGTACAGACAGTGCTCTGAAATTGCAACTCAGGCTGGAGCTGGGGCTCTGAAGCCTAGGGAGGGAAGTGGCCTTCAAAGCCCGAGCTGCAGCTTCAAAGCACTGCCTATAATGCTACTTTTAGAGAGCCAGCACAAGTCCCGCTAGGCTGATCTTTTTATACATACAAAATAATGGGATCTAAATTAGCTGTTACTATTGATGAAAGAAATTGGAGTCATTGTGGATAGTTCTCTGAAAACATCTGCTCAATGTGCAGCGGCAGTCAAAAAAGCGAACCGGATGTTAGGAACCATTAGGAAAAGGATAGATAACAAGACAGAAAATACCATGCCTCTATATAAAGTCATGGTACGCCCACATCTTGAATGCTGCATGCAGATCTGGTCCCCCGTCTCAAAATAGATATATTAGAATTGGGAAAGGTACAGAAAAGGGCAACAAAAATTATTAAAGGTATGGAACAGCTTCCATATGAGGAGAGATTAAAACGACTGGGACTGTTCAGCTTGGAAAAGAGATGACTAAGGGGGCATATGATAGAGGTCTATATAATCATGACTGGCGTGGAGAAAGTGAATAAGAAAGTGTAATTTACCTTCACATAACACAAGAAGCAGGGGGTCACCCAATGAAATGAATAGACAGCAAGTTTAAAACAAACAAAAGGAAGTTCTTCTTCACACAATGCACAGTCAACCCGTGGAACTCATTGCCAGGGGATGTTGTGAAGGCCACAACTATAATTGGGTTAAAAAAAGAATTAAATAAGTTCATGGAGGATAGACCTATCCATGGCTATTAGCCAAGATGGTCAGGGATGTAACTCCATGCTCTGAGTGTCCCTAAACCTTTGACTGCCAGAAGCTGGGACTGGACAACAGGGGATGTATCACTCAATGAATGCCTGTTCTATTCATTTGAAACATCTGGCATTGGCTACTGTCAGAAGACAGGATACTGGGGTAGATGGACCATTGGTCTGACCCAGTATGGCTGTTCTTATGATGCTTGCTCCAAAGTGCTGTGTTGACATACCCAAAAGATCAAGGCACCTGGGTTCTAGAGAGAAGAGGGAGCCAGTAAGAGGGAGACTCAGAGAGTCCTGGTGAGAATCAATCAGGAGACTGGTGAGGATCTCTGGGGAAAGCTGTAGAGAGCAGAAAACTTTGTGTCGGCCCTCCTTGGGAAGAGGGAGGAATTGGCTATGAGACTTTATGGGACCTGGAAGAAGGCTGAAGGCAGGAGAGCATCTAGAGGGAGCTGTCTGGTGGCGCTAAGTTGGGGAGCTGGAAGCAAGGGCTGAAGGCGGGGGAGCAGTGGAGGAGCTTACCTACTGACATCTCCAGGGCCAGAGAGCTGGATCCAGAGGAGTTGTGAGAGAGCCAGAGGGAGTGAGGGATGCTCCCCTGGCAAGGATGGCCCCAGCAAAGAGGCTGTGGAGGTTCCCCCAGGAAGAGCTGGTTGCACTCCAGCTGGAAGAGCTACAGAGACTATGCTGGTAAAAGGACAGGAGAGGACTGTGTTGGAGAGCCAGGGCATGGTGAGGGAAGCCAGGACTGCGCTGGAGAGCTGGGACGTGGTGAGGGATGGCAGGGATGTATGTTGAGTGTACTTGTGGGACTATGCTGGGGGATTTTTACTCCTGGGGGAACTCTGCTCCCCTGCAGGGATGCAGAATTCATATCTTCTGCAGATTTCTTGGCTCCTCTGCAGAAAAATGGGGGTAGGGGACCATACAGCAAGTGTGAAAAATTGGGACGGGGGTGGGGAGTAATAGGAGCCTATATAAGAAAAAGACCCAAAAATCAGGACTGTCCCTATAAAATTGGGACATCTGGTCACACTAAATGGGGGAGCCAAGAAATCTGTGGGGAACACATGCCCCTTCTCCGGCAGTTCGGGCACGTCTGCTGTGAGCAGCCAGCAGCAGAGAGCAGATCACTACGGGGTGGGTCGGGGGGGGGAGGGTGGAGGCTGGGCATGCGTGCATGCATCTGTGGACAGACCTAGGGGCTGGGGTTGGGCTGTGCGAATGGGTGAGAGAGACTCACTCTGTCCCTGTCCCTCTTGCTGCATCCCGGGCTTGGAGGCATAGGGCTGTGTGAAGCAGGCTCTGTCCCTGAGGCCGAGCAGAAATGTAACAGCTAAGCAGGCAGGCTGCTGATGTTCCCATTGTTAGTTAATTGTTCCCATTCTTAGTCAAGTAAGGCTCCTTTCCCTTGCCAGGGTGGTGTAAAGAAGCCTTATTGTAAATGACAGTACAGGCAAGTCTCATCTTACGCTGGGGTTACGTTCCACTGTCAGCACGTAAAGCGAAAATTGCGTATAGTCAAAATTACATTGAGTGGAATGGCGGGCGGAGTCGCCCGCACTACAGGTACAGTATTTACATTGTTATTTTTCTCTTTTTGGGGTGGTTTTTTTTTGTTTTGGTTTTGCTGAACGCGCAAAGCTGAATTCGCGCATGTTAAATGCACATAAGATGAGACTCGCCTGTAACAGAATCCTCAGCTAGGAAGGTCTGTGAGCTTTCTTGCTTTTTTCCCTGTGCCAGAGAGGCATAATGGGATTAGATGACAGCTCAAGATCTAATTTACTTATCCATTTAAAAAAAAAATTCAGGATAATGATTAGCAAAACTGTATGACTTTCATGTGTGAAAGTCTGAGCAATTTAAAGTGGCATTCTACTTTACAAAACACCAAAATAAAAGTGATGTAATTTACATGAAAACCCAGGATTATAACTGGAATGCAGGGTATTGGTTACCAAGTATTTGTAACTTAACTTTCATGTATTTAGAAAATGCTGAACAGTTATTGTGGGTTTTTTTCTTTATGGTACACCTCTACCCTGATATAACGTGACCCGATATAACACAAATTCAGATATAACGCAGTAAAGCAGCGCTCTGGGGGGCAGGACTGCACACTCCAGTGGATCAAAGCAAGTTTGATATAACGCGGTTTCACCTATAACGCAGTAAGATTTTTTGGCTCCCAAGGACAGCGTTATATAGGGGTAGAGGTGTAGTTTAAATAAATTACCAAAATAAGTGAAACTGGTGTGATTAGATTGCATTATTTTGACAAAATATGCAGAATTTTGGATTTTTTGGTGCAGAATTTTAGATTTTTTAGCGCAGAATTCCCCCAGGACTAGATTTTGGACAAAAGTTGTGGGACTTTTGTGATATTTATGTGCACGGGACTTTTGTGATAAATGAACCCCACCATGGCTGTTTGCCCTCAGAAAGGCTTTGTGGACTATTCCTGGGGATTCTGAAGGAGGGAAACTGAGGCAGGTATGTGTCATGCTGTGGCCTGCAGCAGGAGAGCTCTCATGTGGGGCCGCCAATGGCAGAAACTGAACCAAAAGAAATGCTAGGGAAAATGTGAGGCCAGCCTCTGACAAAATGAAAAGTCTGTATGATCATATGGGGAAACTTTTAAAAGAGGGCGCCTGGACTGATCCCACAGTCTTAGACAAAAGATGATAGGAGCCCTGTGACGAACTGGGACTGTTCTTGCTGGGGTGTGGGAATGCTGACAGGGGAGTGTGACTAGGATGGTCTGCATCGGGGGATGGGAGTCGGCCCAAGGGAACATACCTGAGCTTGTAACATGAGAACCCAGGAGGGGATTGGAGGTCAGGTGACTCCGGGGCCCGGGAAACTGAACAAAGGCTGTGGGAGGGGTCGCTGAAGGGAGAGTGCTGGAAGCAGGCTGGAAGGAGGCTGGAGAGATGGCTGGGAGGCAGAGATGGCTCTGACCCCCCAAAGGGGGGTGGGCTGGCATGCCCTGGGACCCCAAGCTGGACCTAACTGAGGGGGGGCCCTGTTGTCTGTGCCTGCAAGACCTGTCTTGGACTGTATTCCTGTCATCCAAATAAACCTTCTGCTCTACTGGCTGGCTGAGAGTCATGGTGAATCGCCCTGAGTGCAGGGCCCTGAGTCCCCCAATACTCCGTGACAACTGGTGGCAGCGGCGGGATCTACTGCACCCCGTGGACGGCGCTTCCTGCAGTAAGTGACTGGGGAGCAGTAAAACGAAGGGGGATTGACGGGGACCAGGCCGGCTGAAGAGTGGGAGAGAGACGGTTATTACCCCTGGGAGTGTGTGACCAGCGAGAAGGACTTTTGCAGTAACAGGGTCCCCCGGGGGGATCGCAGCGAGTGGTCCCAGGGGCGGAGGAGTCTGCAGCTCGACCCTGGCAGAGAGGCGGTGACCTCGAGAAGGGCTGGCACACTAGGGGTCCCCCTGGGAACTGTGGGGAGCTGTGAGCACACAGGCCGGTGAGTGGCCAGCAGGAAGATGTATGCCAAGCGGCTTAAGAGCGACCTGGTGGAGCTGTGCAAGCAGAGGCGGCTGCGCATTGGGAGGCTCACCAAAGCACAGCTCATTGCCCGGCTGGAGGAGGAAGATTGCGCGAATGAACTGATCCCTGTGTCTCAGGGAAGCAGCCTGGCAAATGCAGCGCAGGCCCCAGTGTCTGTCCCAGCTGGGAGTGGTCAGCCGGCTGCTGAGGGCTTCCCGAGACCCCTCCTTCCTATGCCTAAGGGAAGGGTGGGGAGGAGCCCAGCAAATACCGAAGGCGCCGTGGCCCCCCCGGCCAGCAGGGGACCCTCCCGGCGAAGCTCGCCGGCCAGCAGAGGATCCTCCCGGCAACGTTCGGCATCCGGGGAGCGGAATTGGCTGGAATGGGAGAAAGAGCTAAAACTGAGAGAGCTGGAGGATCGTGAACAACAGAGACAGCATGAAGAGAGACAGCATCAGCGTGAAGAGAGACAGCGTCAGCAGGAACGGGAGGAGAATGAGAGACAGCGTCAGCATGACCTGGAACTGGCGAGATTGAAGGGCAGCGAACCCCCGGCTGCGGTGAGTGAGGGGGGACCCAGGACTGCACGGAGCTTTGATAAGTGCATCATGGCCCCATACAAGGAGGGGGAGGACATGGATGACTTCCTGGAGGCCTTTGAGACGGCCTGCGAGCTGCACCGGGTTGACCCCGCGGACAGACTCCGGGTCCTTACCCCCTTACTGGACCCCAAAGCCGTGGCATTGTACCGCCAACTGGGAGAGGCAGAGAAAGGGGACTACGAACTATTCAAAAGGGCCCTGCTACGTGAGTTTGGGCTGACTCCTGAGATGTACCGGGGAAGGTTCCGGAGTCAAGATAAAACCCTTGAGATCTCATATCTGCAACTAGCCGTCCGCATGGAAAGATACGCCAGCAAGTGGGCTGGTGGGGCCCAGACGAAGGAGGACCTGATTAAACTGCTGGTACTGGAGCAACTGTATGAGCGGTGCCCATCCGACCTGAGGCTGTGGTTGGTGGACAGAAAGCCAGAGAACCCGCGACACGCCGGGCAGCTGGCCGATGAGTTTGTAAAGAGCCGGTCAGGGGGTGGCAGGGAGGAGCCCCAAAGGAACAGGCCCGCCACGATGCAGAGAGAGAGTCACCCTGGGACCTCCCAAAGGGGGAATATGGGGAATCCCCTCCCACGGGGAATGCCCAGCGTCAGGGACAACCGACCGGCTCGAGGGGACCCACAGGACATGAGCTGCTATTACTGCGGCCGAAGAGGCCACGTTCGGGCCCAGTGCCCCAAGCTCAAGGACAGACTGAGCAGACCGAACCCGCATAGGGTTAACTTGGTAGAGGCCCAGACGGACGAGGGGCAGGCTTCTCACGCAAGAGGGGCTGGCAGCTTATCAACTGCTCAAGAGAGAGAAGGGCCCCAGGCCAGCTCCTCTAGGGGGCTGGATGCCCCAGACTCAGGGTTTTTGGTTTATACGGTGGGCGCGGGGCTGTCCCTCCGGAGAGAGTACCTTGTTCCCCTGGAGGTGGATGGGAGGAAGGTCAATGGATACTGGGATACGGGCGCAGAGGTGACGCTGGCCCGGCCCGAGGTGGTGGCCCCAGATCAGGTGGTGCCCAACTCCTACCTGACCCTGACGGGGGTGGGCGGAACACCAGTCAAAGTGCCCGTGGCAAGGGTACACCTGAAGTGGGGGGCCAAGGAGGGCCCCAAGGATGTGGGGGTACACCCGTATTTGCCCACTGAGGTATTGATGGGGGGGGACCTGGAGAACTGGCCAAGCAACCCCCAAAAGGCACTGGTTGTGACCCGCAGTCAGAGCCGGCGAGGGGCCCTGCGCCATGGCCTGGGGGGGGGTGCCTTGCCTGAGGCGCAGGACCCTAACCTGGTGGGGAGGGAACGCCCAGGGACACGGCTCAGGGAGGCTGCAGCTTCAGACCCAGCGGGCGAGAAAGAGCAGGTGGCCATCCCTGTCCCAGCTGCTGAGTTCCAGGCCGAGTTGCAGAGAGATCCCTCCTTGCAGAAGATAAGGGACCTGGCCGACCTCAATGCGGTACAGACCATGGGACGAGGTGGCCGGAAAAGGTTCCTGTGGGAGAAGGGGTTTCTGTACCGAGAATGGGCTCCCCCAGGGAAAATGGAGTCAGGGGGGATCAGGAGGCAGCTGGTGGTACCCCAGAAGTATCGCCGCCAGCTGCTGTGCCGGGCCCATGATATTCCCCTCTCAGGGCACCAGGGAACCTGGCGTACCCAGCAGAGGCTGCTACGGAGCTTTTACTGGCCTGGGGTCTTTGTTACTGTCCGACAGTACTGCGGATCCTGTGACCCCTGTCAGAGGGGGAGGAAGGCCTGGGACAAGGGGAAAACAGCTTTAGGACCCTTGCCCAGCATAAAGGATCCTTTCCAGAGGGTGGCCAAGGTTAAAAGGGCGGCTCTAAACCAAGAGAGCCCAAAGCACAGACCTCCAGACTGGAGCGCTGGGAGAAGACCACAGCCCAGTTGGAACCCCAGAGGAATGGGGGTGGGAAAAGGGCACAGGCCGCATAAACCTTCCCACATGCGAACTGCGAGTGCCATCAAGCACCCCCGACCTAAGGGGGGGCGTGGAACGGAAGGGGCCTGGTGTAACTCCCACCAAGGAACTGGAGGGATGCGGGGGCATCCATGGGAACGGGGGTAGGTTCGAACTTCCCCAGGTCACTGGCTAAAGTGACCCTGCTCAGTTCGGTCTCGAAGGGGGGAGAGATGTGACGAACTGGGACTGTTCTTGCTGGGGTGTGGGAATGCTGACAGGGGAGTGTGACTAGGATGGTCTGCATCGGGGGATGGGAGTCGGCCCAAGGGAACATACCTGAGCTTGTAACATGAGAACCCAGGAGGGGATTGGAGGTCAGGTGACTCCGGGGCCTGGGAAACTGAACAAAGGCTGTGGGAGGGGTCGCTGAAGGGAGAGTGCTGGAAGCAGGCTGGAAGGAGGCTGGAGAGATGGCTGGGAGGCAGAGATGGCTCTGACCCCCCAAAGGGGGGTGGGCTGGCATGCCCTGGGACCCCAAGCTGGACCTAACTGAGGGGGGGCCCTGTTGTCTGTGCCTGCAAGACCTGTCTTGGACTGTATTCCTGTCATCCAAATAAACCTTCTGCTCTACTGGCTGGCTGAGAGTCATGGTGAATCGCAGAAAGCCGGGGGTGCAGGGCCCTGAGTCCCCCAATACTCCGTGACAAGCCCTAAACTGGATAAACCTTGGGAGGGACCCTATACAGTACTGACACAAAGAAATGAAGGATAGGATACAGTGGGGTCCCAGGACTAAACCCAACCTTATCCATAAGGACCATTTGTAAAGATATCAGGGGGACAGAATTTCAATTTGGCTGCCCCCTGTATCTGAGGCTATGTCTACACTACCGTCTATGTCGGCAAAACGTATGTCGCTCAGGGTGTGAATAAACCACCCCTCTGAGCAACATCAGTTACACTGATATAAGCGCTAGTGTGCACAGCGCTGTCAGCAGGAGAGCTTCTCCCACCGACATAGCTTCTACTGCTTGCAGGGGTGGTTATTTTACACCAACGGGGGAGTTCTCTCCTGTCGGCATAAAGCCTCTTTACCAGATGTGCTGCAGCTGTATTGGGGCAGCTGTGTCATTTCAGCACTGTACATGTAGACATGGCCTGAGAATGTATCTGTGGAAGCTGAGGCTGCAAAGGTTGGTATAGAGGTGTATTCCCCATTAGAACAAAATGGGCAGGGTCTGAGTCAGCCAGCAAATTCCACAGAAACAATAGATGCACCTCAGGAGCACACTGGATGGAAATCCAGTGAGCGAAAAGCCCCAATGAGATTTGGGTGGAAATAAAGTTCTTTTGGGTTGGTGATATGAAAACATCTTAACAGAAAGACACTGTATATATGTCAGTAGCTTGTATCACTTTAAATTTGTGAAACTATTTCTTTTCCTTTCTGCCTGGGTTGGGTTAGTGGTTGCCACCATTTTAGGCCTCATCAGGACCATGAGTAAAGCTGAGGTGGGTGGGTGTTATGAGTTGGGCTGAGTTAAGCCCCACCTAAAACAAAAGTGTGTGAACCTGCCCTGGAGCTTTTGGCTGAGTATTGTTTAGGATAGGTGTCAGGGGAGGGGGAGGCAGAACAGGAAAACTGGGAAACAGCCTAAAGCAGCAGCTGAAAGCACAGAAGCTGACCCTGGAAGAAACCTGAGGAGAGGTTTTTGCATGAGAGGAGCAGGTTGAAAAGACTGCTCTTGGTGCTGAGAACAAAAGAAGCTGTTTCCTACTATTTGATTCCTTCTGCATTCAGTGATATGGGACTTTGTACATTCTGTGTAAATAAACAAAACTGCATCAAATTAAGTACCAGACTCCATCAATTTCTGCTTCCAGCTGGAACATCACCAGGGCCCCCAAACTTTCAGTAGCTGCTCGGGTCAAAAAGGGACAACAATATGTTAGGATTAATGGTCATTTTTTGCCATTATTCTTCACAAATGAAAGTTTCTTCTTCTGAAGAATAGTGTGCTACAGAAAATTCCATGAAGAACTATCCTCTTTCAAAATGGCTGCCATCTCCCATTATTCTCAATATAAATAAAACTGCCCTTAGCAAAGATGCGCTCTTCAAAATGGCTACTGTTTCCAATTTATTTCCAAACGGGAATGAAGCCAAACTGCTCTCAGGGAAGATGGTAGCCCCTGACAGCATAGTCAACCACTTTCTTCCCAGAGGGCAGATTGGTTTCACTCCCACAGTGAGGTGGTGGCTATTTTGGAATAGGGCACCTTAGCTATTAGTAGACTGTAGCCTTACCCCCATATATTGAGAGCTCTAGAATCTGGAAATCTGGCCAGAACTTCTGGCTGCTTTGTGCTGTTCCAGAAAGGTGCAAAATGGCCAGAATGTACTGATGTATCTGGCTGTAAAAGTTAATATAAAAATATTTGAGGTTGCTACTTCATAGGTAATGTCTTTGGATTTTTCATTTCATATATGAAATTTTAAATAATTAAAAAAATGTACAAGGAACATAATTTAAAAACATACAGATAAAATCTATGCTAAACAGGACTTAAGGTTGAGAGTACATATCAGTATTTTATGGGTAAAATCATTACAGGAATGTTATAATTATCCCAAAACCAAGCATTACAAACCTAGGGAATTCAGAGTTATGGTTAAAGATAAAAGACATACAAATATGTTAAGGTATGGAAAAGTCATTTTAGGCACCCAAACAACCTTAACTCAGCCATAGAATGAGACCATAAAGAAAGAAAAACCCTACTATGTCTTTAAAAATCAACTTAATCTAATCTGGGACTACAAATGCTAAAAAGCATTTATTATCATTGTATGTTAATTGCATGGCATCACTAAAGGGCAAAGTTAAGGTTTTCTTTTAAGTTTAACTTCAACTCTGCACTTCCTTGATTTGCAATGCTGTTTGGGGGAATAAGGAGAACATCCTTATAATGGTTTTACCCTTAAATAACTCAACCTTAATTTTTATTTGGAAACTGTTGAATGGCCTCAATGGTGGTGTAGAATATAGACTATCATGCAGACTTTTTGCTGATGTACTGTAACTGCCATAAAGGGGTATCTGGAGCAGGCCTAAGTCTCCATAATTGATTATCAGGGTTATGGATCACGGAAGTCTGCAGTATTATCTGCTTTTCTGAAGGTAATTCCTGTATTCCTTATATGTCTAAAGTTTTGGGAGCAAAGTAGAACCACTTCCAAAGTGAGTTGCCCATTAAATCTTTTTTAAATTTCACAACATTTTTAGTATATTTCTGTTCACAATTGTAAATCTTGCCAGGGTTTCTCATAAAAATTTGCAGTTTGAGATATTTGGAGCTAGAATAGAAACAGACATATTCCAGGCTCAAAAGTACTACTAACAGTGGCCCTGTCTCTAACTACTACAAATAATAATTATCAGAGAAAAACTCAAAAATACAGTCCAGGTGGACTTCATTCAGCCAACTTCCTTTCTGAATACAGAGGGTCAGCTCTAGGGCACCAATGTAGGAATGACGCACATGGAGAAAGTTGGGGAAAAAGCAGAGGCCGTTGGAATCGCAAAAACTCCACACTGTTTTTTCTACTGGTAATCCTAATACGGTGTGCAAAACCTGGCACCCCTAATTATTGGTACTGTCAGCGGCCCCACTTTCCATGGGTGAACTGGCACTTGCAGTCCAACGGTAAAAGCACGCAGAAACACGAGTGATAAAATAATACAGGTTAAAAATTCAACTTTCCATGTTTATGACAGCAGGTTTCACTTTCACTGAGAATGCCTCATTTGTATTTTCTTTTTAGGGTCATTAGCTGTCCCTTGAGAGTCTTTGTAAAGGTCCAAATTTCAAATAAACAGAACACTATAAGACAGGTATGTAAAGCTAATTTTTGTTGTATTTGGCTAAAATATGGGTACTAAGCTAATAGGTAAACATAAAAGTATGCCATTTAAAACAATGCATTCCCATTAGTGTTTGAATATGTGCCTATACTCCATGTACACTTTTACATGGTTATGTCATTTCCTGTGTAAAATGTGCTTGTTTATACAGCAGCCGTATGAAAGATGCAGTAACCCGCTATGTAGGCTATTTGAAGCTGTCTTTAAGAAACATAAAAACCCCTTGACCCTTGTATAATAAAAGGTGTTAAAAGATACTGCTTTTACAACATCTTAGCCAAGCCTAATAAGAATGTACAAACCAAACAAAAAATCCGTAGTCATGGTCAATCACATGTTATTTTATGAATTACTATTGCTGTTGGGTAATAAAATGGTATTTTTAAAAGACAGACACAAAATTACACCAGATTTCACTGCTTCTCAACAACTTCTAATAAAGAGGGAAATCTGAATTTATTTTTGGAAGACAAATATCTATAGTAAATGCCCTTTGCTGGGTGCTTAGAACAGTCTATTTATTCTAGAAATTATCTAAAGTTCATTTATGCATTTATCATTTTGTCTGGTGGAATTATCCCCTTGTCCCCTGAAACCTAAGAATCATACTAACTGCAGTGATAAGGGCTGAGCTGATCAAAAGAAAAGCTCCCAGACACTGGGCTCAGACAGAATCTACATCTTGACCAAAGAGCTATCCAAAACGGAGGAGGAGACTGCATAAGCAGCATCAACTGACAGACTGTGTTAGGAGAGCAACTATTTGCTGAAATCTATTACTGCGAAGTCCTTATGGAAAAGATTCACCTTCCTGTGACTCAGCTGTCCAGCAAAATGATCAACAATAATAATGGGGAGACCCTCTGTCTCTAGGAACCTGAAAATGTCCTTGTTTATCAGGCCTGTCCAGATGTCCCTTTTGGTATGACACAAAATGTCATGTCCCAGATTTTGCCAGGCCTGCAGACTCTGGTGCCCTGGGTGAAGCTGCTGTCTAGAGGAGCTGGTGACATTGACAACAGGGGGTTGCCATCTTTCCAATTTCTGAAGACTGGACACCTCTGCTCTGCCTCCTCCACCTGTAGCCCCACCCTCTGCACCACCACCATCCCCCAGGGTCCCACCCTCCACTCACTCCCCCCACTCCCTGCACCCAGCCCAGGGACCACAGCACTCTCCCCACCTACCAGTTACCTTTGATTGGGGGGAGGCTCTCTCCATAAGCCACTCACACAAGTCTGTGGAGGAGCTAGGAATAGAAGCCAAGAGTCCTGACTTCCAGCCCTCACTGCTCTAAGCACTAGCCCCCACTCCCCTCCCAGAGCCAGGGAGAGAACCCAGGAGTCCTGACTCCCAGCTCCCCTCCCCCAGCTCCTCCAGGCCCCCAACACGGAGGCAAGAGACCATCCCAAACATGCCCAGGTGTCCCCTGCCCATCTGAGTCCGTGGAACTGGGGCAGAGGGCTGCTCGCTTCCATCTAGGGAACTTGCCCCATTGTTTGTAGCCACCCCACACCCCTGGCAGCCACGACCCGCTTGTGCTGGCTGGCTCCAGAAAACTTACATGGAAATATTGGATCCGGGGCCTCCCTGCTTTTGCCAAGGGGTTTAATGAACCTTTGCTCCTGGTTCCTCTGCACCCCACAGTGAGGGGCTACCTCGGCTCCAGCTGGGGCGGGCTGGCTGCAAAGCACTAGAGCTTGACAACTTCTGCCGTCTGGCGCGAGCGGGTGTCCGAGTTCCCAGAGAGTGGCGTGGGGGCGGTTGGGCTTCTACCAGTCTTCAGAGGAAGCAGCCCCACATGGTGTGCCAAGCCCAGGCCCCTCTGCAGCCAGCAGGGGAAAGTGGAGCAGCGCCAGGTGCTGCTCTCCAAACAGCCCCTCTCCTGACAGCCGTGCCCCACAGGTAGCGGGCTGCCCCCTTCCTTTCCATGGCCTCTCTGGCGTGTTCGGAGCTTGCTCTCCCCTCGCCCACTCTGCTCGCAGTGCCGGTGTGAAACTGCGGGTGCTCCCCTTCCCCAGCCCAGCCCCCTCCTCAACTGGAGCCACCTCCCCAGGCTGCAAGAGGCCCAGATCTCTGAGGCTGTCCGTCAGCAGCTGAACAGGTGCCGGACTTCCCACCCTCTAGGCAAGGAGGCTGATCGTGGTTACTCTGGTAAGTGGACTTTTAGCATCTTTCCAGACTTTCTGGTTGAAAACCAGACACCTGGCAACCCTACAACAGGCTGACAAGAACATGTGCACCTGAAAGCCATCCTACCACCAGGCCTGTCCACATGTTGACAATTTGCCATCCCTCCTCTAGACCTTCTTATGAACACAGCACACGAGTCCCTGAATCACCCTGTTGCCACATTAGCAGTCAAATCCACAGGGTGGCAGGGAAAGAGACACGGTGCCTGGCTAAGAACTGCCCACCTTCCATTCTCTTTCCCCCTCTGGAATTATACATTTACTTTCAATGTATTATTCAACTGCTAGATCTCTCTGAGCTTTACAGAGTTTCAGACAAGGGCTGGTTCCCGATAAATGAGTGAGACAAAGATGGTGCTAGAGCTTTGTGGAAGCCTGCTGGTGTCACACCCAGGGTGTGGGCAGTCTGACCCAGTGATTAGAGCAGGAGCTGGGAATCAGACTGGGTCAGATACTGGGAGATCAGAGTCTAAGGCAGGGCAGAAGGCAAACCAGGAGTCAGAAGACAGGCAGGTTCAGGTTACCAGATCAGAAGCAGCCTAAAGCAGGGAAATACCAGTTGCATAGACAACTTCCTGTTCCTGTACTGGGTTTTTATAGGAGTTATGAACCAATCAGGACCCCCAGCATTTTGCCAGTCAGAGTCCAGGACTGGAGTCCTCTCTCAGGGTTCAGCTTCTATTCTGGCAACTATTAACAGGACACTGGGTAGCAGGTTAGACCTATGTGTCCTGTAGAGGAGTGTTCGAAACCTGTGGTCTCTGATAGTTGGTTTGCATCTGCAGACATGGGTATTTTCTATAACAAATGTGTCTTGTTCACGAAGATTTCTGATGCAAAAGACTGGTTGTTGTGACTACAAAAAGAAGTGTTTCATATTGTTGCTCCAGACTGTATCAACTTCAACAGACCCTAGACCTATGAAGAGGCTGAGAAGATTGGGATTGTTTACTGTACAAAGAGATGACCGAGGGAACATAAAATTTATAAAGTACTGGATGGTCTTGAGACGGTAGATCAGAAGCTTCTGTTCTTCCTGTCTCAAAACAATCATAGAATCATAGAAGATTAGGGTTGGAAGAGACCTCAGGAGGTCATCTAGTCAAACCCTCTGCTCAAAGCAGGACCAACCCCAACTAAATCATCCCAGCCAGGGCTTTGTCAAGCTGAGCCGTAAAAACCTCCAAGGATGGAGATTCCACCACCTCCCTAGGTAACCCATTCCAGGGCTTCACCACCCTCCTAGTGAAAATGTTTTTCCTAATATCCAACCTGGACCTCCCCCACTGGCAGTTGAGCCCATTGCTCCTTGTTCTGTCATCTGCCACAACTGAGAACAGTCGAGCTCCATCCTCTTTGGAACCTCCTTTCAGGTAGTTGAAGGCTGCTATCAAATCCTCCCTCACTCTTCTCTTCTGTAGACTAAATAAGTCCAGTTCCCTCAGCCTCTCCTCATAAGTTATGTGCCCCAGCCCCCTAAACATTTTTGTTGCCCTCTGCTGGACTCTCTCCTATTTGTCCACATCCTTTCTGTAGTAGGGGGCCCAAAACTGGATGCAATACTTTATATATGGCCTCACCAGTGCTGAATAGAAGGGAATAATCACTTCCCTCCATCTGCTGGCAATGCTCCTACTAATGCAGCCCAATATGCCATTAGCCTTCTTGGCAACAAGGGCATGCTGTTGACTCATATCCAGCTTCTCATCCACTGTAATCCCCAGGTCCTTTTCTGCAGAACTGCCACTTAGCCAGTCAGTCCCCACCCTGTAGCAGTGCATGGGATTCTTCCGTCGTAAGTACAGGACTCTGCACTTGTCCTTGTTGAACCTCATCGGATTTCTTTTGGCCCAATCCTCCAATTTGTCTAGGTCACCCTGGACTCTATCCCTACCCTCCAGCGTATCTACCTCTCCCCCCAGCTTAGTGTCTCCACGAACTTGCTGAGGATGCAATCCATCCCATCATCCAGATCATTGAACAAAATCGCCCCCAGGACCAATCCCTGGGGCACTCCACTTGATACCGGCTGCCAACTGGACATTGAGCCATTGATCACTACCCGTTGAGCCTGATGATCTAGCTAGCTTTCTATTCACTGTACAGTCCATTCATCCAGCCCATACTTCTTTAACTTGCTGTCAAGAATACTGTGGGAGACTGTATCAAAAGCTTTGCTAAAGTCAAGGCATATCACATCCATCGCTTTCCCCATATTCACAGAGCCAGTTATCTCATCATAGAATGCAATCAGGTTGGTCAGGCATGACTTGCCCTTGGTGAATCCATGTTGACTGTTCCTGATCACCTTCCTCTCCTCCAAGTGCTTCAAAATTGATTCCTTGAGGACCTGCTCCATTATTTTTCCAGGGACTGAGGTGAGGCTGACCCTGATTCTTCTTCTTCCATTTTTAAAGATGGGCACTATATTTGCCTTTTTCCAATCGTCTGGGACCTCCCCTGATTGCCATAAGTTTTCGAAGATAATGGCCAATCGTTCCGCAATCACATCAGCCAACTCCCTCAGCATCCTCGGATGCATTGCATCTGGCCTCATGGACTTGTGCATGTCCAGCTTTTCTAAATAGACCTTAACCTGTTCTTTCACCACCGAGGGCTGCTCACCTCCTCCCCATACTGTGCTGCCCAGTGGAGCAGTCTGGGAGCTGACCTTGTCTGCAAAGACCAAGGCAAAAAAAGCATCAAGTTCTTCAGCGTTTTCCACATCATCTGTCACTAGGTCACCTCCCCCATTCAGTAAGGGTCCCACACTTTCCCTGACCTTCTTCTTGTTGCTAACATACTTGTAGAAGCCCTTCTTGTTATCCTTCACATCCCTTGCTAGTTGCAACTCCAATTGTGCTTTGGTCTTCCTGATTACACCCCTGCATGCTCAGGCAATATTTTTATACTCCCACCTAGTCATCTGTCCAAGTTTCCACTTCTTGTAAGCTTCCTTTTTGTGTTTAAGCTCACCAAAAATTTCTCTGTTAAGCCAAGCTGGTCGCCTGCCATATTTGCTATTCTTTCTGCACATTGGGATGGTTTGTTCCTGCGCCTTCTATAAGGCTTCTTTTAAAAACAGCCAGCTATCCTGGACTCCTTTCCCCCTCATAAGCGCCGACTTTCCCTCTTTCCTCTGGGTGCTTGACCCCCACTTTGCCCCCGCCCCCACTCCACCCCTTCCATGAGGCCCTGCTCCTGCCCCACCCCCATTCCAACCCCTTCCCCAACTCCACCCCCTCCCTGCCCCTATTCCAACTTCTTTCCCAAATCCCCGCCCCAGCCCCGCCTCTTCCACACCTCCTCCTCTGAGCATGCCACATTCCTGCTCCTTCCTCTCCCTCAGGGAGTGTGCTAACACTTCAAAACAGCTGTTTGGCGGCGGCCGGGTGGGAAGTGCTGGGAGGTAGGCGGAGGAGTGGGGAAGTGGCGCACTCAGGGGAGGAGGAGGAGGTGGGGCGGGGGGTGAGGGGAGCTTGGCTGCCAGTGGGTGCAGAGCACCCACTAATTTTTCCCCGTCGATGCTCCAGCACCGGAACACCCACGAAATCTGCATCTATGTTCCTCCTCATATTAGCCTCCCAGAGGATCTTGCCCATCAGTTCCCTGAGGGAGTCAAAGTCTGCTTTTCTGAAGTCCAGGGTCCATATTCTGCTGTTCTCCTTTCTTCCTTTTGCCAGGATCCTGAACTCGACCATCTCATGGTCACTGCTGCCCAGGTTGCCACCCATTTCTACTTCCCCTACCAATTCTTCCCTGTTCATGAGCAGCAGGTCAAGAGGAACACAGCCCCCAGTTGGTTCCTTCAGCACTTGCGCCAGGAAGTTGTCACCAACACTCTCCAAAAACTTCCTGGATTGTCTGTGCACTGCTATATTGTTCTCCCAGCAGATGTTAGGGTGATCGAAGTCCCCCAGGAGAACCAGGGCCTGTGATCTGGAAACTTCTGTTAGTTGTCCAAAGAAAGCCTCATCTACTTCGTCCTCCTGGTCTGGGTGGTCTATAGCAGATGCCCACCCCGATCACACTTGTTGCTCTCATCTCTTAACTTAACCCAAAGACACTCAACAGGCTTTTCTCCAGTTTCATACTGGAGCTCTGAGTGATCATACTGCTCTCTTACATACAGTGCAACTCCTCCACTTTTTCTCCCCCACCTGTCCTTCCTGAACAGTTTATACCCATCCATGACAGTGCTCAAATCATGTGAGTTACCCCACCAAGTCTCTGTTATTCCAACCACATCATAGTTCCTTGACTGTGCCAGGACTTCCAATTCTTCCTGCTTGTTTCCCAGACTTCTTGTGTTCGTGTACAGGCATCTAAGATAACTAGCTGATTGCCCTACTTTCTCAGTATGAATCAGGAGGCCTCCTCTGTTGCACCCTCCTCCTTGTGTTTCCTCCCTGTATCCCACTTCCCCACTTACTTCAGGGCTTATGTCTCCATCCCCTGGCGAGCCTAATTTAAAGCCCTCCTCACTAGGTTAGCAAGCCTGACTGCAAAGATGCTTTTCCCTCTCTTCGTTAGGTGGATCCCATCTCTTCCTAACAATCCTTCTTCCTGGAACAACATCCCATGGTCGAAGAATCCAAAGCCCTCTCTCCAACACTACCTGCGCAACCACGCATTTACCTCCACAATTTGATGGTCCCTACCTGGGCCTTTTCCTTAAACAGGGAGGGTGGACGAGAACACGACTTGCTTCTCAAACTCCTTTATCCTTCGTCCCAGAGCCACATAGTCTGCAGTGACCCACTCAAGGTCCTTCTTGGCAGTATCATTGGTGCCCACGTGGAGAAGTACGAAGGGGTAGCGGTCCGAGGGCTTGATCAATTTTGGAAGACACTCCATCACATCCTGAGTTCTAGCTCCAGGCAAGCAGCACACTTCTCAAGTTTTCTGGTCTGGATGGCAGATGGATGCCTCTGTCCCCCTTAGAAGGGAGTCCCCAACCACCACCACCCATCAGGGCTGGCTCCAGATTTTTTGCCACCCCAACCGGCGAAGCAGAGAAAAAAAAAAAGATAAAGCCGCGGCGGCACTTCAGCGGCAGTTCTACCGCGCCCAGAGGTACTGAGGGACCCACCGCCGAATTGCTGCCGAAGACCTGGACGTGCTGCCCCTTTCCATTGGCCACCACAAACATCTGCTTCCTTTGCTGGTGCCTGGAGCCGGCCCTGCACCCATCTCCTCCTCTTGGGAGTGGTGGTCGTGGAACCCCCATCCCAAGGACAATGCATCCCATGCGTTCCGATTGCTGGGTCTCCTTCTGATATCTTCCCTCAGATGACTCTTCCAAACCATTCTCACAATAAGAACAGGAGTACTTGTGGCACCTTAGAGACTAACAGATTTATTAGAGCATAAGCTTTCGTGGACTACAGTCCACTTCTTCGGATGCATATAGAGTGGAATAAATATTGAGGAGATATATATACACATCTCCTCAATATTTATTCCACTCTATATGCATCCGAAGAAGTGGACTGATCTCCTCAATATTTATTCCACTCTATATGCATCCGAAGAAGTGGACTGTAGTCCACGAAAGCTTATGCTCTAATAAATTTGTTAGTCTCTAAGGTGCCACAAGTACTCCTGTTCTTTTTGCGGATACAGACTAACATGGCTGCTACTCTGAAACCTGTCATTCTCACAATGGGTGAGTCAGGCTCAGGTGATGAGTCTCAGAGCCCTGCCTTGGAGGGAATGGGTGTGTGGTGGGGCAGATAATCCTCCACCAGTCAAGAAGGGGTTAAAGAACCAATCAGACCAAGGCACCACACCTGTATGGCTTGTTAGGCCTGGAGACAGGCCCTTAAAAGGAACTCAGCCCAATTGCGGGGTACTGGGTACTCTGAACCCAGCAGAGTGAGAGCCCATATCTTCCGGACTGGAGCACTGGGTTATGTAATGAAAAATGGCTTGAGAGCTCTGCCAGCCCAAGCCCTCTGAGAAGACAAGATGGCCCAGTTTATTTTTTTTTTGCTGAAACCCCCAGGACTAGCTCTTGGCCTATAGTTGCACAGAAGGGTGGGAGCTGAGACATCCTGTGGAACCTGAAAGACTGCTTCCCCTCCTTGGCAAGAGGGAGAGCCTGGCCTTTCACATGCCCTGGAACTATTTCCCTTTTTGTTTTATACCCCCCAGAAGGAGGCAGACTTGGTAACGGGCACAGTCAGAGGGTTATATTCTATACCCCGGGTTTGGACCACAGTAGGGTTGCCAACTTTCTAATCACACAAAACCAAACACACATGCCCCACCCTCTTTTCTGATGCCCCGCCCATTCCTAAGGCCGTGCTTGCTCCATCGCCCTCCCTCCATCGCATACTCTTCCCCACCCTCACTCACTTTCACTGAGCTGGGGTAGGGGGTTAGAGTGTGGCAGAGGCATGGGCTATGTGCTGGGGGTGCAGGCTCTGGGGTGGGGCCAGGGATGAGGGGTTTGAGGTGCAGGAGGGGACTCCAGGCTGGGGAAGGGGGTTGGGGTATGGGGGGGTGAGGGCTCTGGCTGGGTATGGGGCTGGGTATGAGGGGTTTGGGATGCAGAAGAGGGCTCTGGGCTGGCTGGGGCAGGAGGTTGGGGTGCGGAAGGGCATGAGGGTTCCAGCTGGGGGTGTGCGCTCTGGGGTGGAGTGGGGGATGAGGGGTTTGGGGCACAGAAGGTGACTCCAGGCTGGCTGGGGTAGGGGGTTGGGGTGTGGGAGGGGGTGCGGGGTCCTGGAGGTGCTTACCATGGCTCCAAGGAAGTGGCCACCAGGTCCCTGTGGCCTCCAGTCACATGGGCAGCCAGGCGGCTTTGCACTGTGTGGCACCGACCCCCACAGCTCCCATTGATCACAGTTCCTGGCCAATGGGAGCTGTGGAGCCAGTGCTGGGGGCAGGGGCAGCGCCTAGAGTCTGCAGGGACCTGGCGGCCGCTTCCAGGACCTACGTGGGGCCAGGGCAGGTAGGGATCCTGCCTTAGCCCCAGACCCCCACTGTGCCGCCGACCAGAGTCGCCAGGATCCGGTCAAAAACTGGACGCCTGGCAACCCTAGACTACAGGACTGCTGTCACCTAGGGAATGAAGTATGAGGTAAGTGAAGCTGTGTTCACCCTAAGGGGGCAACCTCAATATATAAACTTCAACAGGGACATTCAATGAAATTAAATGGTGGGAAATTCAAAATTGAAAAAAGGAAATACTTTTTCACACAATGTGTAATTATTATCTCACCAGCAGTGTTTTGAATAACAAAATGTATCAAGGTATAAAAAGACAAAAGCATAGTGAGAGCCAATGGCTGGAAGTTGAAGCTAGACAATTCAGACTGGAAACAAGACATAATATTTTAACAATTTAGGGTAATTAATAGTAGCACAATTTACCAATGGATGTCGTAGATTCTCCATCACTTGAAGAACTTGAATGCATTTTCTCTCAAAGCTCTCTTGTAGTTCAACCAGTAATAGTGGGCTTGATGCAGGAATCACCAGGTGAGATTCTGTGGCCCCCAGCATGCTATAAAACCTCCATAGCCTACCTGTGCCACAACAACTGTTTTTCTGCATATAAAAAGGGGTCGCAAGCAGGGCAATTGTTCAGGGCCCCTCGCCACAGGGAAGCCAAACACGCTCCCAGAGCCTCCACCCCAACCCCCCTGCCCCAGGTCAGAACCCCCACCCGCACTCTAACTCCATCCCAGACCCCACACCCCAACCCACTGCCCCAGCCATGAGCCCCCTCCCACACCCAAACTCCCTCCCAGAGGCTGCACCCCCAGCTGGAGCCCTAACCCCCTCCCGCACTCTAACTCCCTGCCCCAGCCCAGTGAAAGTTAGTGAGGGTGGGGGAGAGCGAGCGATTAAGGGAGGGGGGCTAGAGTGAGTTGGGGGACGGGGCCTCAGAGAAAGGACAGGGCCTCAGGGAAGGGTCAGGGCAGTGGGTGGGGCAGGGGTGTTTGGTTTTGTGCAATTAGGAAGTTGGCAACCCTAGGGGAAGCCCTGAGCCTCTGTGCCCCCCCGCGGGACTGGAGCTTCGAACGCCAGCTCGCCCCACTGCAGGGGGAAGCCCTGAGCCTCTCCCCCGCGCGGGGCAGTATGTGGCCTGTGATTTATTTTTTTTCTGTGGGTCAGTGGCCCCTGATAGAAAAAAGGATCCCCACCCTGATTTAAGAATAGAGGTTCCACTAGAAACAAGAGAGACTGATGAAAACAAACAGTTACAATACCAAACAAAATAATAAAATGTGAAGTAGGCCCTGCACTTCTAAAAGTGACAATTCCTATCTAATAATGTAGTGCCCCCCCCCCCCCAAAAAAAAAAAACAAAAAACAAAACTTCAGTCCGTTGCAGAGCTGGCTGGCTTCTTAGCAACCAAGATCCAATTTTTCATGAAATAGTCCCACTTAACAGGATATTTCCTCAGTGAATGGATCCAGAGGGCCTTTCCTCACACCATGTTGTACTGAAACAGCCTTTTGTCTCTATTCCTAGTCAGAGCAATCCCCTCTCTGTTGTAATGTTCCCTTTTTACCTCCAAATGGTTTTGATTGTTTGCAGTTGTCTCTGGCACTTTGCCATTGACAGTCTTGGGCTGGAGCAAAGCTAGACAATTGCATTACATCAGCGGCTAACCAGGAGGGCTGACAACTCCCTCTTGCCTGAATGAGCCATCACTGAGATATATAATCCCCTGGTGACTAACTTTACTCCAGACCATAAAGCATACTTTCAATGTAGTTACATTATTCCTTAAAATATTACTCCTACATACATCTCGCAATGATTGAGTTTTGAAAAATTATGAGCTTTCTGTAGATACCCTACATGGTGCCTCGTGTGGATAAATACCGTGAAAGACGTGTTTGATGTAGTAAGTTTGTCAGGCCTGTGATGAGGGTTGTTTGCAAAGAACAGGGAACCCTTTGCCAAGAGACCTCTGTGTCACACCTCCCCCGCTGACTTTGATGCAGTAGGGCTAGCCACTGGCTATTCTGCAAGTGTCAGTTCTGGGCTCTCTTTTCTGGACAGGGCATCTGCAACCACATTTTCTTTCCCCTTGATGTGCACAATCTTGGTTTCATGTTCCTGCAGCACTATGCTTCAGTGCAACAGCCTGGAGTTGGTACCTTTGGTTCTGTATAAGCACATCAATGGAGAGTGATCTGGAGCCCCTAAATTTTCTATTGAACCGATCTGTTTTAACTGTTTGACAGCCCATATGATTGTGTAGCTTTCTTGATTTGAGAAAATAGTTTTGTTCATTAGGGGTCAGTTTTTTACTTAAGAATGCAATGGGGTTGCTCTCCCTGCTTGCATGATTGGTAAGCCTGGTATTGGATGTTTCTGTACACTGCTTGAACACTTTATTAAAATCAGGACATGCCAGAACTAGCTTTTCTGACAGAACCTTTTTTTACTTTATCAAAGCCCTTTTGACCAGCTTCAGTCTACAGTAGTCTAGTTTATTCTTTTTACAAAGGTCTGTGACTGCTGATACAATATCTCTACAATCCTCTACAAACCTACAATAATAATTTCCCAAGCCTATGAAGGATTCTATTTGCTTTTTAGTTTGGGGTACAGGCCAGTTGACAATAGAGTCCACCTTTAGGGGATGAGGATGAATTTGTCCTTCCCCCACCCAATGACATAGATAAAGGACTTTAGCTTCTCCTTGTCAGGGGTGGAGGTGTTTGGTGTCTGAGCCCAGCAGTACTGCCTAGTGGTAATACTGTGGGCTGTGTCACCCAGTGGTGAGAGTCAGTGGCCAGAGGTAGAGGAACCCAGGCCCTCCCTGTTCTACCAGATTTCAACCCAGGGTCCAAAGAAATAATAATTCAAAAATGTGTGACCTAGGGGGTGGGCACCCCTACGCCTGCTCCCTGGGCCACTTCCTACCCCAGCTTCTGTTCCTCTGTTGGCATCCCTGGTTTACCTTTGAGTCCCTCCTGATTTTTGTGGTCTTGCTGCTAAAAATGGCAATATCATCCATATAAGCAAGTGCAAAGACCAGTAGTCTGTGTGACACCTGGTTAACAAGCCTCTGAAATGTGCCTTAATTAGTCCAAACAGTAATACATTGAATTCCTAGAGACCTGAATCAATTATGAAGACAGATTTTTTAATCAAAATTTTGTACAGTACCAAGATAAATGTCTTCCTGAAGTGTAAGTATGTTACATCAACACTATTACCTTTATAAACCAAACTTGTAATCTCATTCAAAAAATCAAATTAGTTTAACAAGATCTATTCTTCATGAACCCATGTTGATTTGCATTAATTACAATACCCTCTTTTAATTCCTTACGAATCAAGTCCTTATATCAGCCGCTCTATTATCTTGTCTGGAATAGATCTCAGGCTGTGTCACAAATATAAAGGGAAGGGTAACAACCCTTATGTATGCAGTAACATAACCTCCCTCCTGGCCAGAGGTACAGAATCCCCTTACCTGTAAGGGGTTAATCCGTTCAATTAACCTAGTTGGCACCTGGCCAGAAGGACCAATGGGGAAAGAAGATACTTTCAAATCAGGGGGCAGGAGGGGGAGAGGAAGGTTTGTTTGTGCTCTCTTTGTTGGTTCCCTCTCGGGACAAAGAGAGAGACCAAGCAGGTAAACCAGTTCCTAACAAGATCCTGAAATGATACATCTAAAATTAAAGAAATTGTAAGTAATAGCAAGGAAATGTGTTAGATTATCTTTTGATTTAGCTTGTGAATTTTCCCTATGCTAAGAGGTAATTTTATTCCTGTTTTGTAACTGGGCAGCAGAATCAGAGGGAAATCCTCTGTGTTTTAAATCTTTTTATTTACTCTATAAAGTTATCTTCCATCCTGATTTCGCAGGTGTGATTCTTTAACTTTTTTTTTTAATAAAATTCTTCTTTTAAGAACCTGATTGATTTTCAGTGTCCTAAAAACCAGGGATTTGGTCTGTGCTCACTTTGTTAACCTATTGGTTGGTATATTATTCTCAAGCCTCCCCAGGAAAGGGGGTGAAGGGGCTTGGGGGGATATTTTGGGGGGGATAGGACTCCAAGTGCCCCTCCCTGAATGTTTGTTTAAATCACTTGGTGGTGGCAACAATACCGTCCAAGGACAAGGAAAGGAATTTGTGCCTTGGGAAGTTTTTAACCTAAGCTGGTGGAATATAAGCTTAGGGGGTCTTTCATGTGGGTCCCCACATCTGTATCCCAGAGTCTAGCGGGGGGAGGGAACCCTGACAGGCTGCCAGTCCTATAAATTACCAGGGTCATTCCATTAACCCTTTTTTAAAATTGGCACAAATTAGCTTGATTCCAGTCTTCTGGAACTTTGCCAGTACTACAAGAATTATTGAAAATCAACGTTAACGGTCCAGCAAGCTCCTCTGCCAGCTCTTTTAAAACTCTTGGATACAAGTTATCTGGACCTGCAAGTTATTTTCTTATTTTAAAATGTCTAACTGGCCTTAACATCTATGAATCAATGAATGAACAGCATTTGTGATGATAACACTCATGAATCAAGGAAAGTAAATTTGCTAATCTATGGCTGTGATGGAATATACAAACCCCACACTTGACAACAAGAGGTTAAGAAGCTGTTCTGGGCTCAGCCAGCTCTGCCCACCACACCTGCAAGACATACACAGGGTGGAGGAGAAGTTTAAAAGAGGAAGAGAGCAGCTCACTGGTGGACAGACCAGGGAAGAGAACAGGCTTTCAATCCTCAGCTCCTGAGGAAAGGGCTGACTAAAGACAAAAGCTTCCCTGATAATCACTGCCTGAAGATCCCTCCCTGAGGAATCGGAGGGCCAGATCCTGATACATCATGAGGGGAGGCATTCCGCTCTCTCTCTTACTAACTCAGTTTATTTGTGTTAATACCACTTGTTTTTTGTTTATGGACTGCCCCAGAAGGGGAAAGATATTGCAGCGACATGGCTGGAGGACCAAGGCACAGGACGAGGCAGGCCACTGCAGAGGCAGAGCAGACAGTGGTCACAGGCCCCCAAGGGAGACAGAGCTGCCATGCCATGCCTGGCCACAAAGAGACACCAGCAGTGGGTCAATCCTTTCGCGACTGGTGCAGAACATGGGAGAGGGGGAAGGAGTGACTGACCCAGATGGTCTAATACCCTCTACCTATAGACATGGGTTGGTAAGTCAGATAACATGGACTTAGAGCGTCTTCTCAAGTGGATGAATGAGAACCAGCAGCAGGCAGCCCAGCAGCAGCAAAGCTCCTGCAGCAAACAGCTGTCCAGCAGCAACAGCTAGTCTGGAACCGAGGGGCACAACAGCAGCAAAGGCTGGTTCAGCAGGTAATAGCACTGATGCAGAGTCTCCCTGGGTCTGCTCCTCCAGGGGCTGTAGGCCCTGGCCCAGTGGCCCCACCTGTGCCAGTGAAATTCACAACAATAGGCCTTGAGGATGACCTGGAGGCCTTCCTGACATGTGAGCGAGTGGCGACAGCAGCCCAGTGGCCACCTGACCAGTGGGCCACCCTGTTGGCACCTTATCTGACAGGACCAGCATAGGCTGCATATTGGGGGCTGGATGCGGCATCTGTCCAAGACTATGGGCAGGTGAAAGCAGCCATACTCAACAACCCTGATATCATGGAGGGGACCTTCTGACAGAGGTCCCGTGGGGAGAAATAACCCTGGGAGCTGAGCCCTGCTTGGTTGCCCAGAAATTAAGAGGCCTATGCTGGAGGTAGTTAAAGCCAGAGACTCGGACTGGAGTTGAGGTGGCCGAGCTCATCATGATAAAGTAGTTCTCTCACATGCTTCCGGCCAGAGGTAGGGACTGGGTGCTCATCCACTGGCCAGAGTCCCTAGTCGGTTCTGTCCAGCTGACAAAAAATTATTTAGCTGCAGAAACCGCTCTGGCAGCATCACGTAAGCAACTGCCTGAGACCAAGGGAAGGCCCAACCATGGGAACTGGCAATCAGATAGGACAGTCTCAGAAGCAGCAGGCTTCAAGGGGCCCAGCAGACTGCTGTGCCCTGGACTGGTTCCCATTGTGAAATCCTAGCCTCTTGGGCCCCAACCCAGACAAAAGCCCTTGAGACCTGCATGGGCTCCTCCGTTGGAAAGTCATGGTGTGGGAGAGACAAGCCACATAGGGAAGGGCTACCTTAGACATAAAGTGCAGGGCCAGTAGCCATGCAGCCAGCAGTGGTGGCTTGCTTTTCATGTGGGCGCCTGGGTCATCAGTATCACAAGTGCCCCTTTATGGATTGATGTTATGGACAAGTGTGGCTGGCAGAAAGCCATGCCTGTAAGTGAATCCCAGTGAAAGTTACAGTCCCTGTTCAGATAAATGGAACTGAGGTAATGGGCCTGGTGGATTCCAGGTGTGGACAGACCCTGGTCCAGGATGATTTTATCGCTAACCCTGAAGCCCCTGGATAGACTATTTTCTACAGTTAGACCCTATCCCAGTGAGGCTGACTGTAGGGGAAAACACAAAGTCCTTTGTAGTGGGGCAGGCCTCCATATTAGCCTACCCATTATCTTGGGTTGGATTTGAGAGTACTTGTCTGAGGTACTGAGGGGGGTTAAACCACCTCCAGAGGTCCCAGAGAGAGTAACTGAGGTGGCTCTGGGAGACAGACTCTCAAAACCTGTGATGTTAGCAGGTGTAGGTGAGGCACTGGACCCTGGAGAGGGGGGCTCCAGCTAAGGGGAAGCTCCTCCAGAAGGGCCACCTAACAACAAAGCAATGCTGGGCCCCCCTGCAGGAGAGGGACACCCTAACTAGAGAGTTGGACTCAGGGCCGCCCAGATGCGGGGGCAAGTGGGGCAATTTGCCCCAGGCCCCGGGCCCCGCAGGGGCCCCCACGAGAGTTTTTCGGGGCCCCTGGAGCAAGGTCCTTCACTTGCTCCGGGGCCCCCGGAGCTTCTTCCGCTCCGGGTCTTCGGCTGCAATTCAGCGGCGGGGGGGTCCTTCTGCTCCAGGACCCGCCGCCGAATTGCTCTGAAGACCCGTGGCAGCGGGTCCTTCCACCCCGGGACCCACTGCCGAAGTGCCGGGTCTTCGGTGGCAATTCAGCGGCGGGGGCCCCCCCGCTGCCGAAGACCCCCAGGCCCCCTGAATCCTCTGGGCGGCCCTGGTTGGACTTCATAAAGGACCAGAGGAAGGACGAAACGGAGCCAGGCTTATGATCAACTACTGGTGGTTAACAGAGAGGAGACAAACCCACAATGAGTAAAGTGGCACCCCCCAGTTTGAGCTTCAGGCAGAATGACTGTACCACCTGGAGAAAGACTGACTGACGGGGGAAATTTGGGTCACAACTCCTCGTTCCATGGCCTCATAGGTGCGAAGTCATCCTTTGGTCAGGATTTTGGATCACTTCTTTTGACCCAGGATTCACAAAAAAGTTAAAGATTCTTATGGCTCCTTCCACAGATGCCAACTCATAGGACCTAATGGAGTGTCCCATTCCCCATAGTTGACATCCCATTTGAAAGAATCGGGATGGACCTTATCGGCCCCTTGGAAAAAAAAGTACAGCTGGATACAAACTTGTATTAGTTAGAATTGATTACACTACCTGCTATCCTGAGGCAAACCCAATGTGCTACACCAGTGCAAAAACTATTGCAGCAGAAGTGCTAAACGTTTTTGCCAGAGTTGGGGTACATCAGGAGATCCTCACTGATCAAGGCACCAACTTCACATCTTCTGAGGGAGTATGCAACCTACTAAAAATGAAAACTTTATGTACGTCTGTCTATCATCCACAAATGGATGGTCTGGTTGAGGATTCAACCAGACCATGAAAAGAATATTTAAAAAGTTTAGCGCTGAGGACCCCTGTCTTTGGGATCAGCTGATCCCTCCCCTGATACTTGCTGTTTGAGAAGTTCCCTGATCATCTACTGGATTCTCCCCATTTGAACTCTTATATGGGAGTAGGGTGACCAGATGTCCCGATTTTATAGGGACAGTCCCGATTTTTGGGTCTTTTTCTTACATAGGCTCCTATTACCCCCCACCCCCGTCCCGATTTTTCACACTTGCTGTCTGGTCACCCTATATGGGAGACAATCCTGTGGAATTCTTGACCTGGTCTGAGAGATATTATATATTATGTACTGAAGCTCCAGGAGAGATCTTTGCCAAAGAAAACCCCCTCAGTGCTCAACAGGCCCAGGAGTGATCCCATAACAAATGGATACATATGCACATATTTAAGCAGGGCAATTGGGTGGTACTTCTACTGCTGAGTTACTTGCTAAATGGAAAGGACCATACAAAGTAATATGTCAAGTCAGGCCAGTTAACTACGAAATCAGGCAGTCTAAGAAGGAGAAACTAACCCAAGTCTACCATGTTAACCTTCTGAAGCCATGGAAAAAGTGAGAGAGTTTTCTTTTTGATCCTTATCCCCCTGAACCGGAACTGGGGCCCCAACTGCCCACTTCACCAGGCCCAGACCCTCTACAGATGGGGGAACATCTCCATCTGGAACAGAGGGCCCAGGTGAGAAGCCTCATAAAAGCCTTCTCAGTGGCGTTTGTCTCCTGGCCGGGGCTGACTCATCTAGTACAACACCATACCTAAAGGAAACCTGGGCAACTCATCTGGAAAAATCCCTGGTCACTCCCCACAAAAATATGAGTGGCTGTGAGGCAAGAGGTCCAGGCAATGTTGGAACTTGGGGTTGTGGAAGAACGCTGTAGTGAATAGTGAGTCTGATCATATTGGTCCCAAAGCCAAACAGCACTATTTGGTTTGGCATAGGCTTCAGAAAGGTCAATGTTATCTCCATATTTGATGCCTAGCCCATGCCTTGAGCAGATGACCTGTTAAGCTAGCTGGATGAGGTCTGATATATCACCCTGTTAGACCCAATGAAGACAGACTGGCAGATCCCACTCTCACTAGAATCACAGTAGAGAAAAGCACCTTTGCCAAGTTGTTTGGCCTCTATCAATTTAGGCCTATGCCCTTTGTCCTCCACAGTGCCCCAACAACATTCCAATGGTTCATGGATCAAGTTCTTCACCTATGTGGCTTATGTGCAGCAGTCTATTTAGATGATGTGGTCATCTACAGCCAAAACTGGGAGGAAGATCTACCATAAATCACCGCCGTACTTCAGTCCCTATGAGGGGCTAGACTAACTACAAACCCAGCAAAGTGTAAGACTGGGAAAGAGACCACCTACCTGGGATATTCTTTGGTGAAGGGCCTAGCCCAGTCCCTTGTGGGCAAAGTCCAAGCCGTCAGGCACTGTATCCAATAACAGGCCTAGTGGTTGGAGCATTGGCATAACTAGGCCTAGGGTGGGGCCTGGGCCCAGACTGGTTCTGAAATTGAGATCCAGGGACAGGCTGGGGTCAAAACTGAGATCACAGTCCATAGCTAAACCAGGATCAGACCCATAGTCAGAGTCCAGGTGCAGGCCAGAGGTCAAAGCTGGGAGATCAGAGTCCAAAGACAAGTCAATACCACGTCAGTATCCAGATATGTGCTGAAGGTCGAAACCAGATAGAGTCTCAGGGTTTGGAAGGGATCAGGAGGTAGAGACAAGGCTGGAATGGGCTGGTGACGAGGCTGGAGTGAGGCTAGTGCAGGGCAAGGATAGGACTCAGACAAGGCTGGGGCAGGAGCAGGCTGTGAGTCTCTAGAGTCTGCTGCACTGTGAGGCAGCAGGAGGGTTCCTGGCCGGGTAGTGCTGTTGCTCAGACTGATTTGCAGGTCTGCTGGGATTATGGAAATACCTGAGCCTGGAGTCATCTGACTGGTCAGACGCTGCTCGATGATAGGTTGCTGCTGCATGCCTGAGGGCTGACTCCCTGCTGCACATCTTGAGGCTCTAGCATATCTAAAGACCGGCCCCCCAGCCTAAGGGGAGGAGCTACTGGACCCAGGGCTCAAATAATATTTGGGGACAACAAATGAAAAATCAGGGGTGGGAGAGAGGGTCACAGGGTCAAAATCAGGGATCCAGAGGGGGGCACCAAGCAGAGAACCCCAGACAGCACCCACTGCTCCTTGAAGGCATCCAGGGAGCCAGTGGAAATGGCCCAGAGGGACTCTGCCCGGAGATGTGATTTAAGAAAGGACCGAAAATAGGCCCCACAGTTGCAGAGAACATCCAGCTTCCTCTTCCTGGTATGATGGATGGCCACCTTGGCCAGGAGGTTTCACAACTTCATGGGGCCACGGACAAGGTGCACATACATCAGGAGGTGTGGGGAAAAGTGCAGCCAAAACTTGAGAAGGAGCTTCCAGAGGCGCCAGAAAAGGGGCTGCAACCTGGTTCACTCAAGAAAGATGTGCACCAGGGTCTCTCTTACCGCAGAAGGGGAGGTGGTGAACAGCGCCAGGTACATGCCTATGTTCACGGCTCTGTGAAAGAGCCGCCAACGAATATCCCTGGAGAGTCGTGGGAACAGGGTGGAATACAGACTGGTCCACCAGGGCTCTTCACCCTCTGTGGGTGGTAGCAGGTCCCGCCACTTGGTGTCAGGGCGGGAACGAGTGTGAGGAAGTGAAGGGTGTGGTGCACAAGTGCATATAGCTGTTTCCTAGACGTGGTTTGGAGGCGAGCCAGCTACATGTTGTGCAGCCGATTCAGATGGTGTGGAGGGAGCAGCTGGGGAGGCTTGGAGCCAGAGGCATGATGGGGAGAGCCGGAGGGCCAGGGGTGAAGGGCGGGCGGGGAGCACCCTCCTGTATGACCACTCAAGGAAAGCCCGAGAGGCAGGCAGTAAGGCTGCCCTCACCTCCTGGAGTTTATGCCATGGATACAAGGGCTGGAGTGACCCATGTGCCAGCCGAACACCCGGGGGTCCACCCTATCGCCAATCCTGGTGGTGCAGAAAGGGGACTCCACCACTGCACACTGGACTGGGGGTTGTGTAGCAGGAGCTCCATGAGGAGGTCCTCCTCCACAGTGGCTGCAGTGGACCTGGTCACTGAGACCAGCTTCCGGGTCCAGAGGAGGTCCTGATAAAAGACCAGCAGCTTGGAGAGGTCCCGCGGAAGACCTCTCATATGGAGGTAGAAAAGCTGCTAGTCATATCGGAGCCCTCGGAGATGGCAGAGGAAGGCATGCACCAGCACGCTCCACGCCAGACTACCTGCACCATAAACAAGTCTCTGCAGGGCCTGGAGGTGGAAAGTGTGGACCTGGCTGCAGAGGCAGAGCAGGCCCTGTCCACCCTCCTCCAGGGAGAGGCTCAGGACACCCGCAAAGACCCAGAGTAGCTCCGGTCAGAAGAACTCCAGGATTTTCTTCTGGAGATGGGCCAGGCAACCCGTGGACAGGCTCAGGATGTTGATCAGGTGCTAGAGCATGGACAGGACTAGCTGGTTGAGTACCAGTCTCTTTCCCCGCAGGGAAAGGCACCGGAGCAGCCCTGTCCATCTCTGCAGCTGCTCAGCCACCTTGCCTTCCAAATTGTGCCAGTTCTCTAGCAGGGAGGGATGGGTGGTGGAAAGGTAAACGCCCACATACAGCAGCGGTCCCACGCTCCACCCGATGGCCTGAAGCGTGGGTGCGAGGAGCTTGCTCGCCACCTGTCCCTGACCATCAGGCAGAGCTCTTGACCCAGCTGACCCAGGGAGAGGACGCTTCCTAATAGATGGCTTGGCAAGCCTCCACCCGCACCAGGTCACCTGGGTCCTGGACCATGAGGAGCTCATTGCTGGCATATGCTGACAGGACAACCCGCAAGTCCGGCTCATGGAGCACCAACCCCATCGACCTCCTGTGGGGGAATGGTTTAATGGCAAGGGTGTAGAGTTTGCTGGACAGCAGGTGGCCCAGATGCACCCCTCGTTTGAAGATGATGGGTTCAGTCAGGGTCCAGTTGGGCTTGACCAAACACTCTGCAGAGGTGTAGAAGAGCACCTGGAGAAAGCATACAAAGGGAGGCCCAAAGCTGAACACTCACAGAGTGCCAAGGAGATACCCATGGTCCACCCTTTCCGGTCCAGGGACAGGAGAGCGAATGACAGACCATCCCTACACCCAAGCTGGAGGAGGTCTGACAAGGGCCATCTTTAAAAATCTACTAATATTCTTACTAAGCAGCAGCTGACCAACAGAGAGCCACAAGCCTGCTCATACACACACTTCCTGATCCTGCTCACGCTAAAGTCAATGTTAAAAAATCCTATTGATATCAGTGAATGAAGGATCGGGCCCATAACTAACCTTAACCAAAACAGCCAACACATTCGCTTAACTATTTTCTTCAAGCAGCCCTCTCCTTTCAAGGAGTCTGAATCCATCTCTCCCTGGAGTTTTATAAGGCAGCCTATCACTGAAGTTGATTTAGTTGGGGATTGGTCCTGCTTTGAGCAGGGGATTGGACTATATGACCTCCTGAGGTCCCTTCCAACCCTGATATTCTATGATTCTATGATTCTAAGTGTCTGGGAGGAAGATTTTCAAAGGGGTTACAGGTACCTACAGATGCAGTTATGTGCCTAATAGGACTTCAAAGTGCCTGACCAGGCTCAGTATCTAAATCCAATTGACTATGAATTGGGGGTGAGGTGCTTTGGAAGATCCCAAATTTTCTTCATGCTTAACGGAAACATTCTCTTTGGCCTGCAGAGTAAACCTGGCAATGTTCAGGTCAAACCAGTTTTTTAAGGCAGAGTTATAGGAGGGCTAAACTAGGACTTTTAATGGAAGCTTGCTGCATTATTAACTATTGAAAGAGGCTACTGTCTTTCTATTATGTTGTATAATCAACCTACAGGGCCTGTGTGAGTACTGTACTTAATACTGCCGGCTTCCTAAGATGGAAGTTTATATTAAAAAAGAACAACAAATGGAGCATTATTTACAAGGACTTTGAGACAGTGCTTGCTTTCAAAAACCTACAAATGGCGCAATTAACTCTATAAACTGGAATCACTTAGCTAGAAACCACTTGACTCCCTGATCTGCTCCTCTCTTGCACCCCTTACAAATTCTGCAGTTGGGGATGAAGCAAAGATGGATTTTGTTCTATTTAGATTGTTATACCATGCTCATTACCATAGGTACTGATCAGAGCAGGGTTCCCTCTGGCACACCTTACCAAGTCATTTGAGGCTAAGCCTTCAAAACTTTAACCCCCCAAATGAATGCTTCAGGAAAGTAGGAGGAAGTGAAAAACACAAGGTTAGAATGGAAATTGGGACCCACCATTACATCTCTTGGCAGGTTTTACTTCTGTCCAATGAAATGGTAAACAACCACATTTGTTTACCTTAGCTGATCATCTGTGGTTGTTCCATTTGCTACTGCCTGCTCCCCATGTTGCCCTGGCATCCTCTCCCCACATGTCCACTTCTGAATGTACTTTGGCACTATGCCCAGTTGGGAGCCTTGAAGGCTGGAGCAGACAGCTACAGGAACAAGACACCACAGTAGTTCAGCTGCCTTTACTTCATGAGTTTTTCTTCTCATTTGTGTGCTTTTTGAAGAAGAAAATGTTTGCTGGTCAGAGAGGTTTTCCATTTGTGCCTCTTGCAGCTTTCCATTCCCAGTGAGAGGTTAGACTGGGCACAGTGCTTTACACTGAAAAGCACTATATGCACAGGAGGTGTTTAGACTTAATTTATTCCCTGCTCCTGGATAAAGATTATTGCAGCTGTGTGTTTTGGAATACTATCAATGAAGGGAGTTCAGCTCCTACAACACACTTTGAATGGAGTACTGTACTCTGTATTTCCAGGTTCTGTTTTAATTACACTTGCATATTACCTTGGAGGAAGCTGAAATCTGGAAAATGTTTTCTCATATATGGTGCTTCAACCTTCCTGACCTTCTATTTTATACCAAGTACATTCATGTGTGCAAACGAGATCATCTAGTGTGGGGGCAGGGTCTGACTATCAGAAGCAGATGTGTTGCTGAGAGCTACCCAAGAAAGTGCACATTTGCCCTTGCGGGGTTCCACAGAGAGGTGACCTTCACCCCTCCTGCTGTGTGTGAGGATGTTATAGGAGACAGTGAGAGGAGGTAGACTCTGGTGTCATCACTGTGTGAATGACATAGCTCTATAGCACTGTTATGAACTGGGTAAAACCTTGTTATGGGTTGAGTTAAAACCTTGCTGAGAGTGATTAGCCTTTAACTTATCCTTACAGTTATGTTAATTTATCACAAGCCCTCACCTAAGATAAAAAGAGGTTGTGAACCCACCCAGGAGTTCTGGACTGTGGGGGTAGAAGGCTTTTTGCTGAGGGGTCTGTGTGTGAGAGAGACAGAGAGATACACGAAGGAAGGCAGGATACAGAACCAGACAGACAGCAAGAAATCCAAGGAGCAGCCTATTAGAACTGGGAGAAGCTTAGAGAAACATGGGGTGGCAGTACAGTTTGCTTGTGGTGAGCCCAAGAGTTATGGTGTCTGCTTTTCCAGTGAATGACCAATAGCGAGACTGGACTGAGTGTGAATTGGTTGCGAGAGAAACACATGTTCTTCAGGAGCGGCCTACAGCACCCCACAGTGCTGAAATAGAAAGGACAGAGCAGAAACATCAGCATGGGGCACAGTATGGGCTCTGTTCCCATCTAAATCAGCCCCAAAGAAGAACACTTAGGCCCATACTGCACCACCACCTGGCAGTCATCCCCTGTTCCTCCCAGCCTTCAGGTGGCTCCATGTGGGGGATGGGGAACTGGCTGGGCACCGTGGATGAGGCAGTCCAGAGGCCTATTCTCCTGGCTGAGACAGGCCCTGACAGCTCCAAAAGATCCTAGAATGAGAAACAGAGATAGGAACTGTGCAGAACACCAGGGAATTTCACACAGGTGACTTAGAACACAACATTCAAACAGCAAGGATGGCTAGACTGGAAGAACATCCTGTGACAGGTTCAGTCACAGAGGTCCCTTGGGGACTGTAACCTGATGTGCTGAAATTACCTCTGAGCCCATTTTCCCTGCCAGCTTGGGACTCCAGAACCCTGCCTTGTTGAGCCAGACACGCTAGCCTGCTGCAACACAGACCCAGATCTGGACCACACCCCCAAAGCTGCAGGCTTTAAGTGAAAACAATTTAGGAGGTTACCAGCCTCCAGCACCCAGACACCCAGCTCCCAATGGGATCCAAATCCCAAATAAATCTGTTTTACTCTGTATAAAGCTTATACAGGGTAAATTCATAAATTGTTTGCCCTCTCTATATCACTGATAGAGAGGTATGCACAGCTGTTTGCTCCCCCAGGTATTAATCACTTACTCTGGGTTTTTTAATAAACAAAAGTGATTTTATTAAGTATAAAAAGTAGGATTTAAGTGGTTTCAAGTAATAACAGACAGAACAAAGTAAGTCACAAAGCAAAATAAAACAAAACACGCAAGTCTAAGCCTAATATGTTAAGAAATTGGTTACAGGTAATATGATAATATCTCACCCTCAGAGATGTTCCAATAAGCTTCTTTCACAGACTAGACTTCTTCCTAGTCTGGGCTCAATCCTTTCCCTGGTACAGTCCTTGTTCATTCTAGCAGACATCTTAGGTGGTAAGCACGGACTTTCTCATGACTGGGACCCTTTTATAGCTTTGGCACAAGGCAGGAATCTTTTGTCTCTCTGGGTCCCCACCCCCCCCTTCTAAATGGAAAAGTACCAGATTTAAGATGGATTCCAGTATCAGGTGACATGATCACATGTCCTGTGAGATCCCAGCCTCCATTCTTCCTGGGCTGGCCCACACGTATACAGGAAGGTTTGCAAGTAAACAGAGCCATTTACAGTTCATTGATTCTGAAGCACCCTTAATGGCTTCCACTTAATATGTTTACATCAGTAATACAAGTTTATATCTTATTCTCCTAACTCCAGACATAGACATAATAGATGCAAACAAATGGGATGAACACATTCAGTAGATTATAAGCTTTGTAATGATACCTTACAAGAGACCTTTTGCATAAAGCATATTCCAGTTACATCCTATTCATATTCATAAGCATATTTTCATAAAGCATATGGAGTGCAACGTCACACATGCTCCTCCTACCTCCTTGAGCACTAGCACCCTAAGGTGCTGTTTGTCATTGCACCCTCTCTCTCGCCAGGCTGAAGCAGTCAGGCGGAGGCTCTATGGGGACTTCTGGCTCTTTGCTGCAGTGTCCTGGCCTGTGAGGGTGAAGCAGAGTGGAGCTGGGCAGAGGCACTGCTTCCAATGGTAAGCATGTAGCACATCGGGCAGGACTGTTTCATTAGAGGCTGACAGTGGGACAAAACAAACTGATAAACACGAGCCGATATCTTCTACAGATCCTGGTTAAAACTGCATCAAGAGCACAGCAGGCCAGTGATAGGAATGGACAATAAGCCACGGACTTTGCCCCACTCCCTAAGGGTGGAGTGATGATTATGTGGAGAAAATGTGGGGGACATGATGGAGAATGGGGAGTAACAGGAGGTGCAGGAAGGTTACCCTCAGCAAAGTGGACTGGCCTGGTAGGATAGCAAGCCCACATCATCAGGTACCTGCTCTAGCAGTGACCATCCACATTCAGCCTTCCATGTTGTCCTTAAAGCTGTGCCACAGAGGATGCCTAGCAGAACTCCCAACAGCAATGGCCTCGTCAAGGATACAGATCCACTGTCTCTGTATGCAATCACCAAGCACTCTTCCAGTCCTTTCCCCAACCAGTGCATCCATGATGTGTACATCACTGTCACTATTCTTGAGGCTGCCCTGCTTTTGTCCTTTGGTGAAGGTCTCAGCCCCACTGACAATGCAATCAAAAGCAGCATGGTACAGTGGCTGGGGCACTGGACTGGCAATCAGGGACCAGGGTTCTATTCCGAGCTCTACACTGACCTGATGTGTGACCTAGTGCATTCACTTCTGCTCTCTGTGCTTCAGCTTCCCAAAACCTGTACAAGAGGGATAATGATGTGTACTCCATGTGGATTTAAGGAGTGACACTCCACATGGATTTAAGGAGATCAGGTTTCCTTACATTTTTTAAGAGATTAAGATGCATTTCAATGCAGCCACATGCAAGGTCATATATCTAGGGGAAAGAATGTTGACTATACTTTTAAGATTGGGGACTGTATTCTGGAAAGTAGTGACTCTGGAAAAGACAGGACTCATAGTGGAAACCTCTGGAATTTCCCCAGTATTCCAAGACTTATTAGAAATCAACATCACTGGTTCAAAGTACTCCTTAGCCAGTTCTTTACAAACTCTTGGGTACAAGTTGCACAGTCCTACAGATTTCAAAATATCTAACTATAATAGATACTGTTCAACATCCTCCCTCCTTAGTTGGAATGGGAAGTATTCCATTATCACTGTATGATATAAATGGATTCATAGATCCCAAGGCCAGAAAGGACCATTCTGATTACTGGGTCTGACCTGTATCACACAGGCCAGAGAACTGCCCCAAAATGATTCCTAGCGCAGATCTCTTAGAAAAACATCTAATCTTGATTTAAAAATGGCCAGTGATGGAGAATCCCCCACAACCCTTGGTAAATTGTTCCCATGGTTAATTACTCTCACTGTTAAAAATGTATAGAACCAGAGGGTTAGAAGGGACTTCAAGGGTCATCTAGTCTAATCCCCTGCCAAGATGCAGGATTTGTGCCTTTTTTCCAGTCTGAATTTGTCTAATTTCAATTTGCACCCATTGAATTGTGTTATACCTCTCTCTGCTAAATTAAAGAGCCCATTATTAAATAATTTCCCCCCATGTATGTACTTATAGACTGTAATCAAGCCACCTCTTCTCTTTGTTACACTAAATAAATTCACTCCTTGAGTCTATAAGGCAGGTTTTCTAATCCTTTAATCATTCCTGTGGCTCTTCTCTGAACCCTCTCCAATTTATCAACATCTTTCTTGCATAGTGGGCACCAGAGCTGGACACAACAGCAGTCATACCAGTGCCAAATACAGAGGTAAAAAAACCTCACTACTCCTACTTGAGATTCCCCGGATTACGCCTCCAAGGATCACATTAGCCCTTTTAGCCACAATGTTGCATTGGGAGCACATGTTCAGCTGATTATCCACCATGACCCCCAAATCTTTTTCAGAGTCACAACTTCCCAGGATAAAATCTCCCATCATGTAACCATGGCCTACATTCTTTGTTCCTATATGTATACTGTGATGGGTTGGATCACAGAACCCCCCTTGGGAGCTGCCACCTAATGTGCCAAGACTACTTCTGCCCCTGCTTTCCTGCCCTGTTAGTTTAGGACTTCAGTGCCCTGCCTGGTTTGAGCCAGACTCGCTAGCCTGCTGCAAATCCAGACCCAGGTCTGAATCATGTCCCCTAACAGCTGTAGGGTTACCTGAAAGCAGCTAACAGAAGTGTTCTTGTCTTTAACACTCAGATGCCCAACTCCCAATGGGGTCTAAACCCAAATAAATCCGTTTTACCTTGTATAAAGCTTATGCAGGGTAAACTCATAAATTGTTCGCCCTCTATAACACTAATAGAGAGATATGCACAGCTGTTTGCCCACCCAGGTATTAACACATACTCTGAGTTAATTAATAAGTAAAAAGTGATTTTATTAAATACAGAAAGTAGGATTTAAGTTGTTCCAAGTAGGAACAGACAGAACAAAGTGAATTACCAAGTAAAATAAAATAAAACACGCCAGTCTATGTCTAATACAGTAAGAAACTGAGTACAGATAAGATCCTCACCAGTTCCAGAATGCTTCCTTTTACAGACTAATCTCCTTTTAATCTGGGTCCAGCAGTCACTCACACCCCTTGCAGTCACTTTCCTTTGTTCCAGTTTCTTTCAGGTATCCTTGGGGGTGGAGAGGCTCTCTCTTTAGCCAGCTGAAGACCAAATGGAGGTGTCTTCTACGGGCTTAAATAGACTTTCCCTTGTGGGTGGAGACCCCCTCCTCTCTCCTATGCAAAGTCCAGCTCCAAGATGGAGTTCTGGAGTTACCTGGGCAAGTCACATGTCCACGCATAACTCACAGTTTTTACAGACAGAAGCCCATTGCCCACATGGTATCTTGAATGTCTCCAGGAAGACTTCTTATGTGTATTGGAGCATTCCAAGATGCATTGTTCCTTAAATGCTTCCTGATTGGGCACTTAACTTTGCCAATTCCTTTCTCCAGGAAAAAAGAACAGGAGTACCTGTGGCACCTTAGAGACTAACAAATTTATTTGAGCATAAGCTTTCGTGGGCTACATCCCACTTCTTTGGATGCATTCGGATGTAGCCCACGAAAGCTTATGCTCAAATAAATTTGTTAGTCTCTAAGGTGCCACAGGTACTCCTGTTCTTTTTGCAGATACAGACTAACACGGCTGCTACTCTGAAACCTTTCTCCAGGAACTGACCAAATGCTCTACTAAGGTTATTTAGAAATCAAGCCAGTACATGGCCAATATTCATAACTTTGAGTACAAAAATGATACATGCATACAAATAGGATTAAGAGATGCAGTAGATCATAACCTTTACAGAGATATGTTACATGGCATATGTAGCATACAACACATTCTAGTTATGTTATATATATACACATACATAAGCATATTTCCATAAAGCCTTATCAGGGGCACCGACCGTCACATATACATTTACATTTAGCTGTATTAAATATTTCATCCTGCTTTTTTCCCCACTGTAGTGAGGTGGAGTGGCCTCCCTCTGAGCCAGAGGGGGAGGGACCACTCCATGAACCCTGGTGGGCGGAGCCAAGTTGCACTCACCCCTCCCAACTGAAGTCAGTGGGTGGAACAGGAAGTATAAAGGCAGGCCCGGGAGCTCAGTTGGGTGGCAGCCGCTGAAGAAGCCAGATGCCCACCAGGGGGTGAAAAGGGCACCATGGCAAAAGATCAACATCTTGAACACCTTCCTGATCCCTGGTATTTCATTTGTCCTGAGGGGATTTGCCATGGTGAAGGTACCTCTTAACAAGGCAGACGACTCCATAAGGCAACTAGTGAAGAAGTGGATGTTTCTTCCCCAGACAGCAGCAATAACTGGTGTACATCTCGCACAGGCAGGGCGGTGCCAACGTCCCTCAAATGGGTGATCTGTGCGACGTTGCAGTGATCACTCACACCTTCCGCCTTCTGACGTGCCCAGACACCATGGTGAAGAACATTGCAGAGAGTGCTGTGCATGATGTCATCAGGAAACGAATTGCCAGGACCCCCTCCAACCAAGATGTCACCGCCTACCTGAACGGTTCCCTGGAAGGCAACTTTGCAAGAGACGGGGGAGACTTTGCTTCACTCTGGACTTGTGCCCACAATGCTACACTACAGCTGGAGAAGCATATTGGCTGCCACTGGACGTGTTGCAAAGAACGTCAGGAGCTGGGAGTCCTGGTGCCACAGGTGAAGAATACGGAGCACACAATCATCACTCTAAGAGCTAGAACCATGCCGGAGAGGACCCTGAAGGATGCCATCCGGTGGAAGTATGTGGAAAACCTGAGATGGAAGCCGGCCCAGGGCAAGGCCTTTGAGGTGGCATGCAAGTGGGACACCAGCAACCACTTCCTCCCCGGGGGCACTTTCACCCAATTTGCTGCCTGAAGGTTCATCCACAGGGCCCGGCTCAATTGCGTCCCACTGAACAGAGCCGTTCGCCATGGGAATTGGGACAAGCGATGCAGAAAGTGCGGCTATGCCAACGAGATGCTATCCCACATCTTGTGTAGCTGCAAGCCCCATTCCAGAGCTTGGCAGCTGTGGCACAACGCCATCCAAGATCTGCTAGTCAGAGCCATCCCGCCATCCCTGAGGAAGTTTGCTGTAAACTCCACCATTCCTGGAATGGACAGCCAACTGTGACCGGACATCATCATCACCAACAAGGAACAGAAGAAGATCGTCATGGTGGACGTCACAGTGCCCTTTGATAACAGGACCCCGGCTTTCCGTGATGCCCGAGCTCAAAAGGTGGAGAAATACACCCCTTTGGCCAAGGCTTGAGAGTTAGGGGTTATGAGGTTCAAACACACTGTGTGTCAGAGCCTTGGGCACATGGGACCCCAGTAACAAGTGAGTGTTGCGGGAATGCGGAATCAGTCAGTGCTACACTAGGCTGATGCAGCAACTCATGTTATTGGATGCCATCAGGTGGTCGTGGGACGTCTATTTAGAACACACCACCGGACATCAGCAATACCAGGAGAGATGAGAACAGGAGTACTTGTGGCACCTTAGAGACTAACAAATTTATTAGAGCATAAGCTTTCGTGGGCTACTGCCCACTTCTTCGGATGCATATAGAGTGGAACATATATTGAGGAGATATATATACACACATACAGAGAGCATGAACAGGTGGGAGTTGTCTTACCAACTCTGAGAGGCCAATTAAGTAAGAGAAAAAAATTTTTTGAAGTGATAATCAAGCTAGCCCAGAACAGACAGTTTGATAAGAAGTGTGACAGGAGAGATGAGGAGTGCCATTGAGAAGCAAAGTCAGGAAAGTAACTGGAATACTTCTCTGATGGATTGTATTTACTGAGGGACAACCTATCCTAAATTCTCAATTACTGAGGGACAATCTACACTCATTGCTATATTTGCTTTCTACAACCAACTCTCCATATAACTTTTCATGAGTGATGTAACCGAATATTTGGCTGTTAATATCTAAACTGTATTGTTAAATTTATTACTCTAAATTTGGGTTATTGCTGATTATGTACTATATGTATTGTATGACTTTTAAACCAAACTTTGTACTTTTGGACAATTTTACCACTATACTTACATGTACAGACACTCTCTCCTTAACCTGTGTATTATATAAGTTTAACATTAGCTTTAATAAAAAAAAATAATCTATGGCTCTGACCCTCAAGAAATGCATAGTGTGGACTGCCTCTCAGCTCAGATACTCAACAAGACCAAGAACTATTTTTAAATATTAAAAGTATTGCATTACATAGGGTTTTAGTACCTCTTCATACAGTTAGTTTGTACCACTGTAACCCACTGCTTCCTCAGAAGCCCACATGGTGTTTTAGGGGAACGAGTACTGAGGAGCTCTTTCAATAATTCTTGGAGTACTGGGGAAGTTCTGGAAGACTGGAAGAAAGCTAATGTTTTGCTTATTTTTAAAAAGGGTAAATGAGATGACCTGGGTAATTAAAGGCCTGTCAGCCTGACATTAATCCCAGGCAAGATAACAGAGTGGCTGATAAGGGACTCAATTAATAAAGATTTAGAGGAGGGTAATGTAATTAATACAAACCAACATGGGTTTATGGAAAATAGATCCTGTCACACTAACTTTATCTTTTTTGTGAGGATATTACAAGTTTGGTTGATAAAGGTAATAGCCCTGACATCATAAACTTAGAATTCTGTAAGGTGTTTGACTTGGTACTGCACAATATATTGATTAATGAACTACCGAAGAACAATATAAAATTAGCACGACAAATTAAATGGATTAAAAACTGGCTAAGTGGCAGGTCTCAAAATGTAACTGTAAACACCGAATCATCACTGAGCAGGAATATTTCCAGTGGGATGCCACAAGGAAGTGTTCATGGCCCTACACGATTTAACATTTTTTCAGTAACCTGGAAGAAAACATAAAATCATCACTGATAAAGTTTGCAGATATCACAAAAATTGGGGGGAACGATAAATAATGAAGAGGACAGGTCTCTGATTCACAGTTATCACTTGGTAAACTGGGTGGAAGCAAACTATATGCATTTTAATACTAGGAACAAAGAACGTAGGTCATCAATAAAGGATGGGGGACTCTATCCTGGGAAACAGTGACACTGAACAAAATGTGAGGATTGTGGTGGATAATCAGCTGAAAGTGAGTTAGCTGTGTGATGCTGTGGCCAAAAAAGCTAATGCGAGCCTAGGATGCATAAACGGCAATCCTGAGTAGGAATCAAGAGGTAATTTTACTCCTGTATTTGGCATTGGTACAACTGCTGCTGGAATATTGTGTCCAGTTCTGGTGCCCACAATTCAAGAAGGATGTTGATAAATTGGAAATGGTTTAGAGATGAGCCATGGGAATGGTTAAAGGATTTCAAAACATGCTTTAGAGTGATAGACTCAAGAAACTCAATCTATTTAGCTTAAAGGTTAAGGGGTGACTTAATTACAGTCTACAAGTACTGGATCTGATGCTGGCAGAACAGGTGCCAGCTCAGGCTGAAGCCCCAGGCCAATTCACTTGTGTATTAATATAGATCAAAGTAATTGTTAAATGTATAAGAGTGTATTTGGTGTTGAAACTTCATGAAAAACTAATGGGATGTTCTTTGTATTGTTTTCACTTATCTGTATCCTGTTATAATGTAGTAACAAACATTTATATTGTGTCTATACCCCTGTAAATAAACAACCCACCAAAGGAGAAAGAAGCCTTGTAGAATGCAAATGAAGATCTCTAACAGAAAAGAGCTAATTTCAAAGCAAATGGTCACTGTGTGTGATGATTAGGGCCCTACCAAATTCATGGCCATGAAAAATGTGTCACGGACAGTGAAATCTGGTCTCCCCCACCATGAAATCTGGTCTTTTGTGTGCTTTTACCCTGTACTATAGAGATTTCACGGAGGAAACCAGTGTTTCTCAAATTGGGGATCCTGACCCAACAGGGAGTTGCAGGGGGGTCGCAAGGTTATTTTGGGGGGGGGGCGCAGTATTGCCACCCTTACTTCTGAGCTGCCTTCAGTGGAGGCAGGAGAGCGGCAGCTGGTGGCCGGGTGCCCAGCTCTGAAGGCAGCTCCCCGCCAGTAGCATCGCAGAATCATAGAATCATAGGACTGGAAGGGACCTCGAGAGGTCATCTAGTCCAGTCCCCTGCACTCATGGCAGGACTAAGTATTATCTAGACCATCCCTGACCGGTGTTTGTCCAACCTGCTCTTAAAAATCCCCAGTGATGGAGATTCCACAACCTCCCTAGACAATTTATTCCAGTGCTTAACCACCCTGACAGGAAGTTTTTCCAAATGTCCAACCTAAACCGCCCTTGCTGCAATTTAAGCCCATTGCTTCTTATCCTGTCGTCAGTGGCTAAGAACAACAATTTTTCACCCTCCTCCTTGTAAACAAACTTTTATGTACTTGAAAACTGTTAGCATATCCCTCTCAGTGTTCTCTTCTCCAGACTAAACAAGCCCAATTTTTTCAATCCTCCCTCATAGGTCATGTTTTCTAGACCTTTAATCATTTTTGTTGCTCTTCTCTGGACTTTCTCCAATTTGTCCACATCTTTCCTGAAATGTGGCGCTCAGAACTGGACACAATACTCCAGATGAGGCCTAATCAGTGCAGACTAGAACGGAAGAATTACTTCTCGTGCCAGGCCATCCTTACTTCTGCACTGCTGCCTTCAGAGCTGGGCGGCTGGAGAGTGGCGGCTGCTGACTGAGTGCCCAGCTCTGCATGCAGCAGCTTAGAAGGGTGACAATACCATACCATGCCATCCTTACTTCTGAGCTGCTGCTGGTGGCGGCTCTGCCACTCCCGGCCAGCAGCCACCACTCTCCAGCTGCCCAGCTCTGAAGGCAGTGCCACTGCCAGCAGCAGTGCAGAAGTAAGGGTAGCAGTGCACAACCCCCCTACAATAATCTTGCGACCCCCCTCCCACCTCCTTTTTGGGTCAGGACCCCTGCAATTACAACACGGTGAAATTTCAGATTTAAATAGCTGAAATCATGAAAATTACTATTTCTAAAATCCTATGACCGTGAAATTGACCAAAATGGACCGTGAATTTGGTAGGGCCCTAGTGATGATCAGAGGTCAAAGACTCAAAATGCATTCAACCCCCAGTCACAAAAGGAAAAGCCCACATGGGTAGTGACACTGTCAGCTTTTTTTCTATGAGAAGAAGATATAAGTATGGATTCAAGGAAAGATCCTGGATTTCTGAACTGTTTGAACTCTTACAGGGAACTAAGTGTACCAGATGCAAAGCGGAGATTTCTGGAGACAATCTGGGTACCCTGAAAATGGGGTCTATTACATCACTGCCCCCATTTGGAATTATAAACTGTGACTCATCTGTGCATATATTTTACCTGTTTTAACCTCTCAATAACTCTCATTTCCTTTTCTTAGCTGATAAACCTTTAGTTAGTTTACTATAGAATTGGCTACCAGCATTGTCTTTGGTGTAAGATCTAGAGCAGTCATTCTCAACCAGGGTACGTGTTCCCCAGGGGTATGCAGAGGTCTTCCAGGAGGCACATCAACTCATCTAGCTATTTGCCTAGTTTTACAACAGGCTACTGTAGCCCTAAGGATTAATCTGCTTGTTTGTATAAATATATCTTTTCTTACAAATTTGAGTATTTGATGTAATAGGCTTATAGACTTATATTAAAAATAAGTTTGGCTGTAATGCAAGAGACCTACAGGCTAAAACCCTGTATGTTATGCTAAGGCAAAGTTAGCACATTTTGGGACCCTTACCCAGAAAAGTAATAATAGATAAAACACCCACACAGATGTCTAGAGACCTTTTGCCTAAACCAATAACAATGGAGGATGGCATAAGGGACTTTTTACAAAGTTGTGCCCACAAATGTAACAAGTACACCACAAATGCGTACTTACCTGTCATCCATACGCACGTACATATTAGCCTATGGGGTAAGTTTATCCTAACATTTCTGTGGGGGAAGGATAAAATTTGGGCATAAGAGGAAGGATTTCTGACCAATGCCCTATAAAAAGGCGATGAAGCTCGCCATTAGGGAGGCAACCTACCTACCTATCTGCTCCTGTCTACTCTTCATTGCCTCCACCTTCAACAACGTATCGATGCTACTCATCTACGATAGCTATTAACTATTAATAGGCCGTACTTTATTTCTTTTCAAACTGTAAGTTTTAAGGGACTAGGCTAAAGCTGGGTTTCCCTATGTTTTATTTCAATTTAAGGCTTATTAAGTTAAGTTAGAGAGTAAACAACTCTGCATTTAGCTTCCTCTGCCAGAGGTGTGAAAACGGAACTGCCACAGGTGTTATCTTCCAACACCGGGTTTTTAAAACAGAGTGTGAGTATTAACCAAGTTTGCAGCGCATAATATTGTATCATCATATGTATCTTTTGAATAACAGTAATACAGTTGTAACTCTGTAATTCTAACTGTTTTACCATTTGCTTACTATTTCATTGATTTTAATAAAAGGTCTTTATGACTATATCTGTTTAAGTGTAAGCTTCCTGTCATATCCTTGAAGGTCCTTTTATAAACTCTGTAAAGCCTGATTCAGGACGAACTTTATCTTCTGATCAAACAAATTGGCGAGCCTAAACCCATACTAATTAATACCCATAATAATTATCATTAATATCATTAATTAAATTAATTAAATAAAATTAAATTAAGTGGATACATTAAACCAACATTACTAACACACCCCAAATCAGGCTATACTACATAAAAAGCATAGCAAAATCAGTAGAAACTAAAATTTAATACAGACAATGACTTGTTTATACTGATCTATATACTATACACTGAATGTAAGTACAATATTTATATTCCTATGGTCTCTGACAGGGACATGGCTCAAAGGGAGCAGAGTTAAGGTTGTGTAGGGGCAGTTAACAGATACCGAGGCCAAAAGGGACTATTGTGATAATCTAATCTGACCTCTTGTTTAACACAGGCCATAGAACTTCCCCAAAATACTTTTTTTTTTTTTTGGAGCTAAATATGGTGTGGGAGGCATTACCTGGTTTTCACAGGTTTAATGTAATCACCCTCCATGGTCTGGAAGGGAACAAGGTAATCTTAACTCTGCATTAATAAAGTGAATATTTATTGAACACTTCAGCATTTCCTTCATTGTTATTGACAATTAAACCATCTCCTTCTGTTAATGACCTATACCTCCGCTAGGATTTTGTTGTTGTTGTTCCCGATATGCTTTAAAAATTCCCTCTTATATCTGTTAACCCTATTGACAATAGATTTTTCATTGATATCTTTAGCTTCCCTTACCAATTATCTGCACATCCTAACATCTCTATCTAATGCCCTTTATTTTTCCATTTATTATTATTACTTTTTTTTTTTTTGCTACTGTCATTTCCCTTCTTCTTAACCAGTATGGGTGTCATAACTAAAAAGGGAAGGGTAACAGCCCTCCTGTATACAGTACTATAAAATCCCTCCTGGCCAGAGACTCCAAAATCCTTTTACCTGTAAAGGGTTAAGAAGCTCAGGTAACCTGGCTGACACCTGACCCAAAGAACCAATAAGGGGACAAGATACTTTCAAATATTGGTGGGGGGAAGGCTTTTGTTTGTGCTTTGTTTTGGGGGTTGTTCACTCTTGGGACTGAGAGGGACCAGACGTCAATCCAGGCTCTCCAAATCTTTCTGAACAAGTCTCTCATATCTCAAACTTGTAAGTAAACAGCCAGGCAAGGCGTGTTAGTTTTTATCTTTGTTTTCTCAACTTGTAAATGTACCTTTTTGCTAGAGTGTTTATCTCTGTTTGCTGTAACTTTGAACCTAAGGCTAGAGGGGATTCCTCTGGACTCTTTAAGTTTGATTACCCTGTAAAGTTATTTTCCATCCTGATTTTACAGAGATGATTTTTACCTTTTTCTTTAATTAAAAGCTTTCTTTTTAAGAACCTGATTGATTTTTCCTTGTTTTTAGATCCAAGGGGGTTGGATCTTGATCCACCAGGAGTTGGTGGGAGGTAGGAGGGGGGATGGTTAATTTCTCCTTGTTTTAAGATCCAAGGGGTTTGGATCTGTATTCACCAGGGAATTGGTGAAGAGTCTCTCAAGGCTACCCAGGGAAGGGAATTAGTTTTGGGAGTGGTGGCAGCGGACCAGATCTAAGCTGGTAGTTAAGCTTAGAAGTTTTCATGCAGGCCCCCACATTTGTACCCTAAAGTTCAGAGTGGGGAAGCAGCCTTGACAATGGGTTTTTAGCTGAAGTAACTTTTTATGGCCATGGAGCTGCAGTGGTGGCTTTTTGTTTTTTTTGTCTTGGCATCTAGTAAATTTTTTCTAAATAATTCCCTATTATCGTTCACATTTTTCTGTTTATTCCCCCTGCCCCAATCAATTTTGTTCATAATTGTTTTTAGCTTTGAAAATTTGACTCTTTAAAATGCCTAGTATATAGATACAAGTTGGGACTGTATTTTGTTTGCACATAATGAATGCCATTAGGTTGTTTCAGATGAAGCATTTCAGCCATTTCTGAGAACAAGATTAGGGGAAAATACGTTGTTTTGCCCATATTAAACATTCTTACCACCATTTCATTGATCAGCTCCAGTGCCTTCATGCTTCAGAGCGGAGATTTGAAATTTGGCAAGGGGGAAATGTCACATTGGGCCAGGCATGGGCCTTTTGTAATCCCTGTGAAAATCTGACCAAATTTGGCCAAATTATAAGTGTGTGAAAAATCTCAGTTCACACATATTCAGAAGAGGTTTACTTGTGGCACCTTAGAGACTAAAATTTATTTGAGCATAAGTTTTCATGGGCTACAGCCCACTTCTTCAGATGCATAGAATGGAACATATATTGAGGAGATATATATATACACATACAGAGAGCATGAAAAGGTGGGAGTTGTCTTACCAACTCTGAGAGGCCAATTAAGTAACAGGGAAAAAAAAAAACTTTTGAAGTGATAATCAAGATAGCCCAGTACAGACAGTTTGATAAGAAGTGTGAGAGTACTTACATGGGGAGATAGATTCAATGTTTGTAATGGCTCAGCCATTCCCAGTCTCTATTTAAGCCTAAATTGATTGTATCTAATTTGCATATCAATTCAAGCTCAGCAGTTTCTCGTTGGAGTCTGTTTTTGAAGCTTTTCTGTTGCAAAATTGCCACCCGCAGGTCTGTCATTGAATGACCAGACAGGTTAAAGTGTTCTCCCACTGATTTTTGAATGTTATGATTCCTGATATCAGATTTGTGTCCATTAATTATTTTGCTTAGAGACTGTCCGGTTTGGCCAATGTACATGACAGAGGGGCATTGCTGGCACATGATGGCATATATCACATTGGTAGATGTGCAGGTGAACACCTTCAGCCCCCAACTAAAACCTCTCCAGCGCATCATCAAAGATCTACAACCTATCCTGAAAGATGATCCCTCACTCTCACAGATCTTGGGAGACAGACCTGTCCTCGCTTACAGACAACCCCCCAATCTGAAGCAAATACTCACCAGCAACCACACATCACTGAACAAAAACACTGACCCAGGAACCTATCCTTGCAACAAAGCCTGATGCCAACTCTGCCCACATATCTATTCAAGTGACATCATCATAGGACCTAATCACATCAGCCATGCCATCAGGGGCTCGTTCACCTGTACATCTACCAATGTGATATATGCCATCATGTGCCAGCAATGTATGTGCATATATATCTCCTCAATATATGTTCCATTCTAGGTGTCTGATGAAGTGGGCTGTAGCCCATGAAAGCTTATGCTCAAATAAATTTGTTAGTCTCTAAGGTGCCACAAGTACTCCTGTTCTTTTTGTGGATACAGACTAACACGACTGCTACTCTGAAACCAGAAGAGGTTTGTTATTCTCTTACGAGTCCACCTGCACCAAGCACACATGCTCCACACCCACTCACATCCTACATGCTAACCAGACTCCACATGCACCATTCCCATAGAGTAACTGAGCATGCTCCATCCTTTGGCCGAGTGAAACTCCCTATAATGGCTTTAAGGAGCCACTGTGGCACCAATCACTGGAACTGAGAGTATGGAGACTGTCTCTCCTATTCTCTCAACACCCTTTGCCTCCCGCTAGTCTCCAGGAAGCACGGAGAATGAGGAGCAAGCAGTCTGACCCAATGGAAAGAGATGAAGAGCAGAGGGTGGGGGGAACAGAAGTAGACTGGAATCGATAGGAGCAGAGGGAAACAGGGCAGAGGGACAAAAGACTGACTGGGAGGACAGAGGCATAATCACTAACTCATACTTCCACCCAGAATCTGAAAATGAACCCAGGATTTCTGAATCTCACACTTCCTCTCCTGTCTGTGAAACCACTGGCAAAATGTGCGCTTCTTCCCCCTCTAGTGGCTGGTCTACAAGAGGATAACAGCCTACTACTGTTGTTAGTGCTATGGAGTGTTGTGAAGGCTGCTAAGTTGTTAATGCTGCTAGTGCTGCTGTTCTTGGAGCTCCGGTGTTAGCTGCACAAGCAGAGAGTGCAGCTTGCTGAGCCAGCAGACCTCGATGTTATTCATAAAGAAAGACCACAGGCTCGGTTTGGTGGTGAAGGCGCTTGGCCAGGTTTATTGTCAACAGAGCATGGTACTATTGCCTGATAGGAGCTACAGGTACACTAACACATGCATGCCCACGACAACGGTACTGGTTCAATCAATACACCAGGATTCCATCCCCTAGACCAGCACAAAGATATCCCTCCTATGACTTCTCCTTTTATACACTGATACAAACAAGTTATGTATCACACTCCAGATAATGTTATTTACTACCCTTATCCTCGTACCTGCTAGTTTGAACAAAAACATCTTTATCCATTATCATGTCATCCCCTCCTCATCTTTATGAGGGGTTGGTGTTGTGACACTGCACCCCATATTCTTCATAATTGTATGATTATATGATTATTACATAATTATGATGCATCTGATACCAGATATGTCTTGTGAGGTGTCATTGGAAAAGTTTGATTTGCTGAATATGATTATCCTATTTGTATGCATGTATCATTTTTGTATCTGAAGTTCTGAATATTGACTATGTATCTGCATTTCAGAAGTGGTTACACCTGGGTAACACCCACTAGGCAAAAGGCTTCCAGTCTAGACAGCTGGTTGGGAAGGGCCTATTCAGGGTAATGGGCCTTAGGAGAAGCTTATCCCCCACGTGGAGAGCCTTCCTGAGAACACTCCAGATGGCCTATGGGTAACGGCTGCTATGACTCAGCAGGGCATGTGACCAGACCACATGACACTGAACTCCATTTTGGTACCTGTATTTTTGCCAGAAGCTAGCCTGGGAACTGAGTTGGAACAAAGGGGTCCCACCATATGGAAAAGCTACATAAGGTGAAGTGTGACATCATCTCGTGGCCTCACTCCCCACACAAAAGGAACTCCCGGAAACACCAGAGGAACAAAAACTGAACTGGGGGAAGTGCTGGTCCCAGGCTAAAGGGATTTCTAGCCTGTTTATGGAAACTTGGTGGACTGTTTGTATTGTCAGTCAGGGTGAGAAACTGCTCATTCAAATCCCATCCATCTAGTATGATAGGCTTAGTTTGCGTTTTTGTTTATTTGCTAGGTAATCTGCTTTGATCTGTTTGCTATCACTTATCACTTGCTATCATTTATCATCACTTATCTTTCTGTAGTTAATAAACTTATTTTATGCTTTATCTAAACCAGTGTGCCTGTAAGTGAAGTGTCTGGGGAAAAATCTCAGCTCAGTTAACAAAGGCATTGTGCATATTCCTCTCCACATTGAGGGAGGGACGAACTGGGTAATAAATCCATACTGGGTGGGTTTTTAACCAGGACAGGATGGTACAGCTCTGGGGTCCTAGGCTGCGGAGCTGGGGGTACTTTGGCTGTAGCCTCTCCATTGTGGTTCATGCAGTGGCCGGCCAGAGCCTGCATGTAACTGCAGCTGGATGTGTCCTTGCCTGTGTGAATGCTGGTGGGAGTGCAGGACTGGGAGTGGTCTACAGCTTGTCACAGTAGCACAGTATGAGAGGGAGCCGAAGCTGGTGAGTCAAGAGGCTCTGCGGTATTCCAGTTCCAGGTGCACCCCAGGGTGTGGGGAAACCCATCACAGATGTGTTCTTGTACCATCTCTTAGGAATATGTTTGAGAGATCTATGTATTTACTTGAGATCTGTGTATTTTTGTACAATCCTCTCTGGTCAGGAATGTGCTTACTTGGTTAGCGGACACCTAGTGTGTTACTATTCTGCCAAGGCCAGGCCTACTCTGTTCACAGCCTTTGGTTCACACAGCTAGTTATGCCTAGGGCTCCAGCAAGATCTGCAACTACCTCTAGCAATTATCTCAAGTGGCATAAGTCTGTGGTGTGTATCTAAAGGCCACACCCTGCTGTCTAATATAGGAGTTAATATGGTTCCAAATTCTGTATTTCAGGGTGGGTGTAAATCTACTAAATACAAAACTACATTAAAATATAGTTAAGGTTGCAAAGTAAAGCACTCAAAAGTCAGAAAATGCCAGAATTTAGACTGCCTGGGCAACCTTACTTTACCCCCCCTTGTGCAGATGCATTTTGATACACTCCGCCATTACAAGGTGTCACACTATTTTTTTCCCACAGGATCCCAGCTTCATTCAGTACACATGATGGACATTACTTAGGGAATGAATCAAGATAATACCCTCCCTCCTCTCACAGGAGTGTTGTGAAAATAAGTTCTTTAATATTTGTGAAGCACCCGAAGCTGGTCCCAATGACCAGCACAGAGGGTTTGAGGAGCATGCAGTAAATAAGATCTAGAGCCCCACACTGACCAATGAATAGCAAGAGAAATATTGAATAGCTGCTCATTCAGTGAGCACCGTCCACCCTTCTTTAGAGAGATGCTTGGCCTGTTAAGAGCTAAAATTAGTCTCTAAGAATTGTTATGCTGATTTTGTCTTTATGATGGATTGCATTTTTAAAACAACTGCGAAGAGCACCTGGAGATTAGGGATTGTTACTTCTCTCTTTTTTTGGCTGCACTTAGAAACCTAAATAAATATATACAAATATTCCAGGGCTTCCAGACTCCCAAGCTAGCTGGCTCCCTTGGCTGCCAACCTGGCTACTAGCAGTGGTAAAACTGACAAAAATGTCAATTTCACTTAGCTGCTGTTGGGGTCCCAGGGAGCAGATTTAACCCATGTGTTGGTGTTTCTGAAAACAAAACTATTTTGGGATTTCTCAGTTGCAATTTTCCCCATGAACCAGAAATCCCATGTTTTGGGGAGCTCTAAATGCTCTGAGTCTGCTGCTGGCATAAGTTACAAGGCTCTGAGTGCCTATGTGAAGGGGGATGCTTACCACCTGTGCTGCCTAAGGGTTGGATAGGGGTGTGGCAGGTTGTCTTCCTCCTGGACATCCCCCTTTCTTACTGCCACTCCTCAGTGGTCTGTCCTTCCAGTGACTCTGTCCAGGTCATGTTTTCAAGTCTGTCCTTCTTAGGGTATGTATAGAGGAAGAGCCTTCAGGATTAAGCAGGGGACTCAAAGCTCCCCCGCACTTGGGTCAAGATCTCACAGTCTGCACCCTTTTATCTTCAGGGTTTTCTCCCCCAAATAGGGTCCCTGCATCAGGGACAGGCCACTGTAGTTTTCCTCCTTTCAGAGTTGATAGCGGAGCCCAGGCCTACCCTCTCCACTAGGCTCTGATCCAGGGCCCAACAGTAGGCAGCTAAGTCCTGCACCCTGGGGTGCTATGCAGCTGCCTCCCAGATCACTTCCTACCAGTCCCCTCTTTCCACAGGGTAAACTAAAGAACTAAAACAAAGTCTCTAACCTCCAGAGGGTGACAGGTGCCTTCTCAATAGGCTTGGTCAGATTACTATAGCCAAGTCCCAGGAGCTCAGAGTGTAGGTCAGCTCATCTCCACTATCTACCCATCAGTGAGCCACTCTGCTTCCCTTTTTAAGATTCTCCTCCAGCCTATGCAGGCTTTGTAGGGCCAGAGGCACCGACTTCACCAGTTCCTGGAGGGTGCTCGACCCCTTCTCCGCCCCAGGCTTCACCCCACCCCTTCCTGCCCTCTCCGCCCCAGCCCCTCCTGCACGCTGCTGAACAGCTGATCATGACAGGCGGAAGGCACTGGCATGGAGGGGAAGGAGCTGATCCTCAGGGCTGCCGGTGGGTGCTGAGTTTTCTGTGGGTGGAGTCAGCGTCTATGGACGGTGCCATGGAACGGGGCCTCCTGGGCCCAGAGCAGTTATTCAACCCTTCTTTTCCAGTGTGGGGTTTATGCATCCCATCACAACCCCCCAAAGATTAATCCATCTAGGTATTTCATATTTAAGAGTGCCTTAAATCCAAAATTTCTGCACTAGAATAATGGTATCCCCTTACTTTAGGTTTTCTGGGGGAAAAAACCCAAACTTTAATCAACATTCCACTATTTTTTGCCTAATATACTTACATGCCCCCATTATCATTGAACCCTTCACACTCTTTAATGTATTGACTCTTGCAACACCCCTGTAAGGTAGGAAAGTTCTATCGCTCCCAGTTTACAGATGGGAAACTGAGGCACATAGCCTACATGACTTGCCCAAGGTCAAAAGAAATTGTGCACAGCAGAAACTTGAACTGGGGCCTCAAGTTGCAGGCAAATGCCCCAACCACTGGACCATCCTTCCTCTAAATTAGCAATTTTATTTGGATTTCTCCTCCTTTTGCTGCTTTTTAATTTTGCTCTGCTAATGAATGGCAGCTTCATCAGTTTCTTTGAAACTTATTTCTGACAGGACCACTCTTTCACCAGTTTCTCCAATCTCAAAGTTTTCATCAGTGATAGTTTTGCACATATATCGTGTCTGTTTGAGAAACCTGGATCCTCCCCTCTTACCCTGGCTTCTGCTACTGTCTCTTACAGCAGCTTCTCCTCACTCACTCCCCACCTCAAAGCCCACACAGTAAGGGATGATCATCCTCTCCTGCTGGTTCATAGCATATCAGGGTTGGAAGGGACCTCAGGAGGTCATGTAGTCCAACCCCCTACTCAAAGCAGGACCAATTCCCAATTAAATCATCCCAGCCAGGGCTTTGTCAAGCCTGACCTTAAAAACCTTTAAGGAAGGAGATTCCACCACCTCCCTAGGTAAACCATTCCAGTGCTTCACCACCCTCCTAGTGAAAAGGTTTTTCCTAATATCCAACCTAACCCCCCCCCCCACCCCCGTGCAACTTGAGACCATTACTCCTTGTTCTGTCATCTGCTACCACTGAGAATAGTCTAGATCCATCCTCTTTGGAACCCCCTTTCAGGTAGTTGAAAGCAGCTATCAAATCCCCCCTCATTCTTCTCTTCTGCAGACTAAACAATCCCAGTTTCCTCAGAAGTCATGTGCTCCAGCCCCCTAATAATTTTTGTTGCCCTCCACTGGACTCTTTCTAATTTTTCCACATCCTTCTTGTAGTGTGGGACCCAAAACTGGACACAGTATTCCAGATGAAGCCTCACCAATGTCGAATAGAAGGGAATGATCACATCCCTCAATCTGCTGGCAATGCCCCTACTTATACAAGTTCCAAACACTCTGTACTGTCCTTTCTCCTACTTTGAACAGCATTTCCTGCAACTCTTCTCTCCTCCATGTAGTCACCTGATTCCTCCTCAGCCACCTTCCTTGCTGATTTTGACTTTTAGCTCTCCTTATTTTCAATTCCTGTATATAGATGTCCCATCTGATCCTTTAGCTTCCTACTTGCTTCTCCTCACCTCATTTGACCTGCAATGCTCAATTAAGTCTCCCACACACCCAAATGGCCACTCACTTGGCCTTATCTTTACCAAGCACTGGTCCCTCTCTGATCTTTCCAACAACCAATTCACTTCCTCCAACTCGCCTCCTTCACATCACTCTGCCTTCCAATCCATCAAAATGCCCAACACCTCAGGCTCCTTATCTACATGCCTTCTTCACTGTCTTCCTTTGATTTATTTATGTCCTCCATACCATGATTTTCTCCATCATCAATTCATTTCCTCATCTCTTTCTCCACAAGATACTTTCCACAAATCCCCAGCTCTGGTTTATTTAACATTCACTTCTTCCATTCTTGCTGTCATATAGCTGAATGTCTCTGGTGAAAATACTGCAGTTTTACAGAATTACTCCACCACACATTTGTTGTCTCCTCTTTCAGTTCTGCCATTTTCCAGGTAAAGCAGCACAACTTTCCACCCTCATTGATTTCACACCTATTCCTGGCCTCTTGCCACCTGTACCTCATTTCTAATCCCCCCCCCCAACACCTTGCAGGATAATTCCATATTTTTCAAAGATGAATAAAATCTGATTATCTTCATGCTCCTTCTTAAACCCAGTCACCACCACTTAAGTGTGTCACTGCTCTCCACCTCTAATTCTTCCACTTGCTCCAGTGACTGTCCTTTGCCACCACGCTCACTTTCTCCCAAATCTTTCTCAACTTTCCACACTTCTCAGGTTCCTTCCCCTTACAAGTATGCTCTGGTCAATTCCATCATAAAAAAATACCAACCAACACCATGTTTCAACTTCTATCTCTAGCACCCTGTTTCCCTTCTCCCCTTGCCTCAAATTCATTGATCTTGCTGTCTACACTCAGGGTATGTCTACACTACGAAATTAGTTCGAATTTATAGAAGCCGGTTTTATAGAAATCGGTTGTATACAGTCGATTGTGTGTGTCCCCACATAAAATGCTCTAAGTGCTCTAGTCGGCGGACCGCGTCCACAGTACCGAGGCTAGCGTCGACTTCCGGAGCATTGCACTATGGGTAGCTATCCCACAGCTATCCCACAGTTCCCGCAGTCTCCGCCGCCCACTGGAATTCTGGGTTGAGATCCCAATGCCCGGATGATGCAAAACAGTGTCACGGGAGGTTCTGGGTACATGTCGTCAGGCCCCTCCCCCTCCGTCACAGCAACGGCAGACAATAGATTCGCGCCTTTTTACCTGGGTTACCTGTGCAGACAACATACCACGGCAAGCATGGAGCCTGCTCAGCTCACCGTCACCATATGTCATCTGGGTGCCGGCAGACGTGGGACTGCATTGCTACACAGCAGCAGCAGCTAACTGCCTTTTGGCGGTAGACGGTGCAGTAGACTGGTAGCCTTCATCAGCGATCTGGGTGCTGGCAGCTGTGGGGCTGCATTGCACCAGCCCCTTGCCTTTTGGCAGTAGATGGTGTATTACGACTGGTAACCGTCCTATTACAAGTTGGGTCATTGCACATTAGCAGAATCTTCCCTGAGCAGCAGATTGTGCAATAGGCCTGAAGGCCATCGTAATACACTAACTGCCAAGTGCCCAGTATTTGCTGCCAAGCACCCAGAAAGATGCTGAGGGCTATCAGTCACGCTGCACCGTCGTCTTAAGATGTAAAAAATAGATTTGCTTTGTATTCATTTGCTTCCCCTCCCTCTGTCAAATCAACGGCCTGCTAAACCCAGGGTTTTCAGTTTAATCTTTGGGGGGACCATTCTGTGTGTCAGTTGTTTGTGTTTCTCCCTGATGCACAGCCACCGTTCTTGATTTTAATTCCCTGTACCTGTACGCCATGTCGTCACTCGGCCCGCCCTCCCTCCTTCCCCTGGTCCGTCAGATACTAGTTTTGCGCCTTTTTTCAGACCAGGCGCCATAGCTAGCACTGGGATCATGGAGCCCGCTCAGATCACCACGGCAATTATGAGCACTATGAACACCATGCGCATTGTCCTGGAGTATATGCAGAGCCGGGACATGCCAAGGCGAAACTCAGACGAGCCGAGGAGGCGATTGCAGCGCGGCGAAGAGAGTGATGAGGAAATTGACATGGACATAGACCTCTCACAGGGCACAGGCCCCAGCAATGTGGAAATCATGGTGTCACTGGGGCAGGTTCATGGCGTGGAACGCCGATTCTGGGCCCGGGAAACAAGCACAGACTGGTGGGATCGCATCGTGCTGCAGGTGTGGGACGATTCCCAGTGGCTGCGAAACTTTCGCATGCGTAAGGCCACTTTCATGGAACTTTGTGACTTGCTTTCCCCTGCCCTGAAACGCCAGGATACCAGGATGAGAGCAGCCCTCACAGTTGAGAAGCGAGTGGCGATAGCCCTGTGGAAGCTTGCAACGTCAGACAGCTACCAGACAGGTCAGTCGGGAATCAATTTGGAGTGGGCAAATCTACGGTGGGGGCTGCTGTGATCCAAGTTGCCAGGGCAATGAAAGACCTGGTGATATCAAGGTAGTGACTCTGGGCAACGTGCAGGCAATAGTGGATGGTTTTGCTGAAATGGGATTCCCAAACTGTGGTGGGGCCAAGACGGAACCCATATCCCTATCTTGGCACCGGAGCACCAAGCCACCGACTACATAAACCGCAAGGGGTACTTTTCAATGCTGCTGCAAGCCCTGGTGGATCACAAGGGACGTTTCACCAACATCAACGTGGGATGGCCGGGAAAGGTACATGATGCTCGCGTCTTCAGGAACTCTGGTCTGTTTCGAAAGCTGGAGGAAGGGACTTTCTTCCCGGACCAGAAAGTAACCGTTGGGGATGTTGAAATGCCTATCGTGATCCTTGGGGACCCAGCCTACCCCTTAATGCCATGGCTCATGAAGCCGTACACAGGCAGCCTGGACAGGAGTCAGGACCTGTTCAACTATAGGCTGAGCAAGTGCTGAATGGTGGTGGAATGTGCATTTGGACGTTTAAAAGCGCGCTGGCGCAGCTTACTGACTCGCTCAGACCTCAGCGAAAATAATATCCCCATTGTTATTGCTGCTTGCTGTGCGCTCCACAATATCTGTGAGAGTAAGGGGGAGACATTTATGGCGGGGTGGGAGGTTGAGGCTACTCGCCTGGCCGCTGATTACGCGCAGCCAGACACCAGGGCGGTTAGAGGAGCACAGCAGGGCGCGGTGCGCATCAGAGAAGCTTTGAAAACGAGTTTTGTGACTGGCCAGGCTACTGTGTGAAACTTCTGTTTGTTTCTCCTTGATGAACCCTCCAACCCCCCCCCCCCCCGACCCGGTTCACTCTACTTCCCTGTAAACCAACCACCCCACCCCACCCTCCCCACTTCAAGCACCGCTTGCAGAGGCAATAAAGTCATTGTTGTTTCACATTCATGCATTCTTTATTAATTCCTCACAGATGTAGGGGGATAATTGCCAAGGTAGCCTGGGATGGGTGGGGGAGGAGGGATGGAAAAGGACACACTGCAGTTTAAAACTTTAACTCTTATTGAAGGCCAGCCTTCTGATGCTTGGGCAATCATCTGGGGTGGAGTGACTGGGTGGCCGGAGGCCCCCCCACCGTGTTCTTGGGCGTCTGGGTGAGGAGGCTATGGAACTTGGGGAGGAGGGCTGTTGGTTAAACAGGGGCTGTAGCGGCGGTCTCTGCTCCTGCTGCCTTTCCTGCAGCTCAACCATACGCTGGAGCATATCAGTTTGATGCTCCAGCAGACGGAGCATTGACTCTTGCCGTCTGTCTACAAGCTGACGCCACCTATCATCTTCAGCCCGCTGCTTGCTCTTTTCATCCCGCGATTCAGCCTGCCACCTCTCCTCTCGTTCATATTGTGCTTTTCTCATGTCTGACATTGACTGCCTCCACGCATTCTGCTGTGCTCTATCAGCGTGGGAGGACATCTGGAGCTTCGCGAACATATCGTCCCGCGTCCTCCGTTTTCTCTTTCTAATGTTCACTAGCCTCTGCGAAGGAGAAACATTTGCAGCTGGTGGAGGAGAAGGGAGAGGTGGTTAAAAAAGACACATTTTTAGAGAACAATGGGTACACTCTTTCATTACAAGGTTGCATTTTTCCTCTGCCTGCCGGTTTGGTACGAGAGATCACTCACGCAGTGCCCCAGGCAACATATTTCGGCTTGCAGGCAGCCATGGTAAGCCACAGTCTTTTGGCTTTTCTAACCTTCTTAACATGCAGGAAAGGTTTCAAACAGCAGCGCATTTCCCATATCAAGGATGAATTGGGTTGGCCATTTAAAATGGGTTTTCAATGTAAAAGGAGGTGCTGCGGTTTCCGGGTTAACATGCGGCACAAACCCAAGTAACCCCCCCCCCCCCCACACACACACACCCGATTCTCTGGGATGATCACTTCACCCCTCCCCCCACCGTGTGGTTAACAGCGGGGAACATTTCTGTTCAGAAGAGCAGGAACGGGCACCTCTGAATGTCCCCCTTAATAAAATCACCCCATTTCAACCAGGTGATCGTGAATGATATCACTCTCCCGAGGATAACAAAGAGAGATAAGGAATGGATATTGTCTGCATGCCAGCAAACACCGGGACCATACGCTGCCATGCTTTGTTATGCAATGATTCCAGACTACGTGCTACTGGCCTGGCGTGGTAAAGTGTCCTACCATGGCGGATGGGATAAGGCAGCCCTCCCCTTTGGGCTTTGGGAGTACATAAAGGAGAGCTTTCTGGACATGTCCCTGGAGGATTTCCGCTCCATCCCCATACACGTTAACAGACTTTTCCAGTAGATGTACTGGCCGCGATTGCCAGGGCAAATTAATCATTAAACACGCTTGCTTTTAAACCATGTGTAATATTTACAAAGGTACACTCACCAGAGGTCTCCTGTGTGCCCTGAGGGTCTTGGGTGAGTTCGGGGGTTACTGGTTCCAGGTCCAGGGTCACAAACATATCCTGGCTGTTGGGGAAACCGGTTTCTCCGCTTCCTTGCTGCTGTGAGCTACCTACAGTACCTCCATCCTCATCTTCCTCGTTCCCGAACCGTCTTCCCTGTGTGTTTCTCCATTGACGGAGACATAGCACACGGTTGGGGTAGTGGAGGCTGCACCCCCTAGAATGGCATGCAGCTCCGCATAGAAGCGGCAAGTTTGCGGCTCTGCCCCGGACCTTCCATTTGCTTCTCTGGCTTTGTGGTAAGCTTGCCGTAGCTCCTTAACTTTCACGCAGCACTGCTGCGTGTCCCTGTTATGGCCCCGGTCCTTCATGGCCTTGGAGACCTTTTCTAATACTTTGCCATTTCTTTTACTGCTACGGAGTTCAGCTAGCACCGATTCATCTCCCCATATGACGAGCAGATCCCGTACCTCCCGTTCGGTCCATGCTGGAGCTCTTTTGCGATCCTGGGACTCCATCACGGTTACCTGTGCTGATGAGCTCTGCGTGGTCACCTGTGCTCTCCACGCTGGGCAAACAGGAAATGAAATTCAAACGTTCGCGGGTCTTTTCCTGTCTACCTGGTCAGTGCATCTGAGTTGAGAGTGCTGTCCAGACCGGTCACAATGAAGCACTGTGGGATAGCTCCCGGAGGCCAATAACGTCGAATTCCGTCCACACTACCCCAATTCCGACCCGCAAAGGCCGATTTTATCGCTAATCCCCTCGTTGAAGGTGGTGTAAAGAAACCGGTTTAAAGGGCCCTTTAAGTCGAAAGAAAGGGCTTCGTCGTGTGGACGTGTCCAGGCTTAATTCGAGTTAACGCTGCTAAAGTCGACCTAAACCCGTAGTGTAGACCAGGCCTCATTGTTGAAAGTTCCTCTCCTCCAACTCCAGTCTGGCTTCTGCCCTCTCCATTTCACTAACTCAGCTCTCAGAATCTCTTTTGACCTCTAACCAACCAAAGTTCAGAACCTCTACTCCAGCTCCATTTTCGTTGACTTCTGCTCTGCCTTTGACAGCCGTTATCACACCTACATTCTCTATGTCATCCATAACTGTCTTCTCCTGATTCATTCAGTGGATCATCATCCTGTTCTCCCACTCTCCTTGGCCCCCTCCTCTTCTCTCTTTATATCCCCTCTCTCTGGGCAATCCTAATCTGCTCCCATGATTTAAGAGCTCTCTCTTACACCAGTCTAACTCTCCAATCTAATACCACATCTCAGTCTGTTTCTCCAATAATTCCTCTTGGATCTCTTGCCATCAGCTAAATATAACATGCCCCCAAACAGTCTTTCCTTCCAAACCCAGTGCTTTCCCCTCTCTCCATCACAGATAACAGCACCACTATATTTTCAGTTGACCAGGACTGTAACCATGGTAACATTTCACTCCACACACATCCTAGACCTGTACATCCTGGCTATTTCAAAAAGTTGCCATTTCCTCCCACCATAACAATTCCAGGATCTAGCTTTTCTTCTGTCCACAGAACCAGAGCTCTTTCCACAGGCCTTCCTGCCATCTAACCCCCCATCAGCACCACTCTGAAGTCTGGCACTAAGATCATCGTGCCGGGCCCATGGTTACGAGCCGGCCCCCATCTCCACTTATTCCTTTATTGCTTCAAACTGAAGCTCTTCCTGACCAAGCCCCGCCCTACCCGGTCACCCTTATGGGGGCCTGTCACGTTGCCTCCTGTTCCCGGGCTCCAGACACGAGGCAGCCACCCCCCGCCCCGCTTTTCTGCCTCTCGCACAAGCACTTGCTTCCACGCTGCCCTCTCCCCCCGGGCTGGCCTTTCCCAAGGAGCCCCCCGCCACACGGCTCATAGAGCTGCTCAGCCGGCGCAGGGAGGGGGATGGGCTGTTCCCAGAGCAGCGCCCCTTAGAGCGCAGTAGCAGACCAGGACGGGGGCTGCTGGGCAGGGTAGGGGACTGGTACGCGCTTCCGCCCCGACACGTGACCCATAGTGCTCATGCGCGGAACGATTCTTACTCCCCGCAGCGCGTGCGAACTAAGGGGGCCAAGTAGGGAGGTGTATGCGCACGCGCAGTTATGATTTCAGCCCCCCACTAGGTTGTGAGAAGCGGAAGTAGTTACCATGTTCCGGAAGCGCTTGAGTGTCATGGCGGCGTTGGTGAGAGCTGTGGTAGGTGAGGGGATGGGTCAGAGTTGGAGCCCGAGCCATGGCCCCAGTGTCTGTGTCCGGCCGGGTTCGGAGCCTCCCTGCAGCGCGGACGGTCTGGCTCAGGAGCCGCCGACAAATGCACCTGGGGGGGCTGCGGTCTCCGCGGGTGACAGGGCCCTGGGAGTGGTGGCCCCCGGCTCTGTTCCCCGGGGGGCGGGTTTGGCGGGGCATGTCTGGTAACTTCCCAGCGGTGTTGTAGTCGATCCGGGGCCTTGGCCCCGCGCTGTGTCCCGTTGTCGGCGGTGATGTGTGTGGTACGTGCGGCTCGGTGAGGGGAGCTGGGCTGGGAGCACAGGGTTGCAGTATCTGGGGTACCCCAGCCCGGCACTTCCGTGTTCTCCAGTAGCACAATGATTCGTCTTTCGAAAAGATTCCGAATTAGAAATTTAGTTTGGATTCCTTTGTTCCATATGGTGGTTTTTCAACAGCCATTCAAACACCTCTTTTCCCCACCCCTCCCGAATACTGATCAGTTTACACTTTACATGTTTCCTTCTTGATCTTTATTCGTGAACAGGAGCATCAAACAGGTTCCACATCAGAGGCTTTGAATCCTTCTTTCCTTCTTTACCCGTTCTTTGTAGAAGCTTCTGATTTTTATTTCAGGATCTTTTCACTTGTTGGAAGCTGTACGTCAGGACACTTACTTCAAGAATTACTGTTTGCAGTCCTCTGTGATCTGCTGAGCTAACTTCCTGAATGTTAAACTTTTTATTCATTCAGTATTTGCTAGTCATTGTTGCAGTTTGCCCAGTTAGCATTGGAGATAAAAAATTTATCTTCTAACACTTTAGTATATAGAGACGGCACATCTCTTTCATCTTAACTCGCATGTCCTTTCGGTAACAGTGAAAGTGCATGCTTGAGTCTCTGCTCTTCTTATTAATCATATTTATTGTGGGTAGCACCTAGGGACCAACTAAGAATTGTACGTTACCTAGCACAATGGTGCACAAGCACAAAAGTAGTAGAAGTCAGAAAATACTGGAGGTGAAATGTTGGCTGCATGTCTGGTATGAAGTTTAAAGGCTTTGGTTATGTTGGAGCTTTGGGATACGTTCCAGTGGGAGAGGTAGTTGTATGAGCAGGATAGCCTGCATCTCACTGGGATGAGGGGAGTGCTAATGTTCTCAGTTGGAGACTAGCTGGATCAGCCAGGAGGCTGTTAAACTACCAATGCAAGGGGAGGGTGGTAAGGAGGCAAGTATTGTATAAACTGGAATTTGGAATGTAAGAAACAAATTGGATCAACGTGAAAGAAGATTTTTTTCAATGGCTTATATACCTTTGCTGGGAGTCTGAGTAACAAACGTTGGAAATTTCTCATTGATTAGAAGAAATTTGATAGGCATTACTGAAATTTGCATGGTTGGAAAGTTGTCACTTGTTATATCCTGCCCAGGAAGGTCAGAGCAGGTGAAAGAAGTAGGGTTGGAACTCTACATTAAAGACATCATTATCTGTTTTAAAGTTGTAGGTAACTCACAACCACATGAACTTTGATCCATTTCATGTGCTAACTAACAAAGTGCAGGAAGGAGTGCTGGTGAGGAGTCTGTTGCAGACCACCAAATCAAAAAGGGACATGATGGAAAGAAAAATTGTGTTATGAGGGACTTCAGTTTGGGAGACAAATACTGGAGGTCTCATGCAGCCAGTAGTAAATCAAAATTAGGGTTTCTAAAAACTTATAGATGGTAATTTTTTAATGCAACAGGTATTGCACCCCAACACAAAATAACTATTTTATTCTCATGATAAACAAAGATGAATATAGATTCTAAAGCCAGAAGGGAACATTGTGATCATCTAGTCTTACCTTCTGTATAACACATACAACTTCCCTAAAATAATTCCTGGAGCAGGTCTTTTAGAAAAACATCCAATCTTGATTTAAAGATTGTCATTGATGGCGAATCCATTTCAACCCTTGGTAAATTGTTCCAATGGTTAATTACTGTCCTTATTAAAAATTTACACCTTATTTCCAATCTGAATTTGTGGAGTAGAGCAGAAGAATTACTTCTTGTGTCTTGCTTACAACACTCCTGCTAATACATCCCAGAATGATGTTCGCTTTTTTTTGCAACAGTGTTACACTGTTGACTCTCATTTAGCTTGTGGTCCACTATGACCCCCAGATCCCTTTCTGCAGTACTCCTTCCTAGGCAGTCATTTCCCACTTTGTATGTGTGCAACCGATTGTTCCTTCCTGAGTGGAGTACTTTACATTTGTCCTTATTGAATTTTATCCTATTTACTTCAGACCATTTCTCCAGTTTCTCCAGACCATTTTGAATTTTAATCCTATCCTTCAAAGCACTTGCAACCCCTCCCAGCTTGGTATCATGGGTAAACTTTATAAGTGTACTCTCTATGCCATTATCTAAATCATTGATGAGGATATTGAACAGAACCAGACCCAGAACTGATCCCTGCGGGACCCCACTTGTTATGTCCTTCCAGCATGATAAAATCACTGATAATTGCTCTCTGGGAATGGTTTTCCAACCAGTTTTGCACCCACCCTAGTTTGTTTATGAGAAGGTCATGTGAGACAGTTTCAAAAGCTTTACTCAAGTCAAGATATACTACATCTACTGCTTCCCCGCCATCCACAAGGATAACAAGTTATCAGATTGGTTTGACACGATTTGTTCTTGACAAATCCATGCTGACTGTTACTTGTACATATACTAGTAGTACATATACTAATGATAAACATTTTAAAATCAGTAGCCTCAAGAATTCTAACAGAGTTGGCTGAGGACATCTCTGGCTAAGTGATCTTAATTTTTAAGAAATCTTGGAATGCTCAGGAAATTCTAGAGGTCTGTAAATGTGCTTATTTCATGCCAATATTCAAAAAGGGCAAGCGGGATAATCCAGATAACTATTGGCGAATTAGCAAAATAATGGAAAACCTCATGCAGGATACAATCAATAGAGTAAAGTATGGGAATATAATTAGTGCCAGTCAACATGGTTTTGTGGCAAATAGATCGTTTAACAAGATCTCATTCTTTGAGATTACAAGTTTGACAATACAGGTAACTGGGTAGTTGTAATATACTTATACTTTTGTAAGGTGTTAGACTTATAAAGCACAACATTTTGATTAAAAAAAAATAACTATACAGTATAATTAGCGCACGCATTAAATGGATTAAGAACTGACTGATAGATCTCAAGAAATAGGTGTCAATGGGGAATCATCATCGAATAGGCATGCTTTTAGTGGGTTCTGCAGGGATCAGTATGAGGTCCAGTACTATTCAGCACTTTCATCAGTGATCTGGAAGTAAATATAAAATCACTTCTGATAGAATTTGTGGATATGAGAGATTGGTGGAGTGGTAAATAATGATGAGTACATGGAAATTTCACCGAGTTACCTGGGTCATTTGATAAGCTGTGCCTACTTAAACAAAATATTTTAATGCAGCCAAATACAAAGTTATACATCTAGGAAGGAGGGTTGTAGGCCATACGTATAGAATAGGGGACTGTATCAATCTGTTTTGCTTTTCAAAAAGAAGGTGAAGAGGTGACCTGATTAGTGTATAAGTACCTTCATGGAGAGAAAATATTCTGTCCCAAAGGGCTCTTTAATCTGTCAGATAAAAGCATAAGAAAAAAACAATGACTTTGCTTTGCAGGTTAATAGTAAGTGCACCAGACCCTGAGTCCCTTTGAAGCATTCCCTTGTAGTGTCTAATTCCTTATCCACTGAACACTCACAGAAATACCAGGTCTGCTGTCCCCAAAGGAATAATACACAGACCAACTTGTAAGATTTAGCTCAGGACCAGCACGTTACTTAACATCACAGCAGCACTGATAAACTTATCATTGTTTTCACTTTAAATATGAAGTGAGATTCAGGAGATAGTGAGTAAGGATATTGGAAACATGGTTATGTATAAAACAAACAAGTTAACCTCTTGTCTAAAGAAGTTTCTCACCCAAAATCATCTTTAGCGTTATCAATCAAGGTTGGCCGACATCCCATTTTCATGAATGTAAATGCGTTGCCCGTTTACTTCCTTGGTGCTTTGCCTCCTATGTATACCCCCACGGTTCATTGTCTGTACTCAGAGACAGGATAACAACCCATGGCTTGTTTTTCCTGTTTCCTGCATCCCTGTTGACTTCACATTTCTTTGTTAACATTTGACTTTGTATGTAAATAGACAACCAATGTGTTAGTTTACAATGTTTAATTTACATCCCCAGAGAGAGAGACAAGAGGAAAACTTGTTTTTCACCTCTGCTAGTGACCAACACCTTGATATAGACTTTACAAACATTTTCAGTGTATATACAAAACTCCTTCCATAGTATCTGCACATACATTAAACAATATTAATGACCAGTCTGACACCAGCTTTCATTTTGAGAACTCACATGACATTTGTTGGTGAATCAGAATGTACATACCAGAATCAGTATATTTCTGTAACCATCTTACCAGTTGGCATTACGGGGTTCTTAAGTCACAGTGTGACTTCAAAACAGCATGGGATATTCCTGTGTGAATTTGTTATGGATGACTATCAAGTTGATAGGAATAGCTGCCTTTGCATTGTTTTGATTTTCTGGGATGCCCACAATTAATAGTTATAATGTAGCTGGAAATTCCAGCAGTCTTCTCTTTTTGCTGGTTTCCAGTAGAATATATGAATCCTAGGATGTTCCCCTTCACTGCTGGTTACTGTGTGCATGCTGATCTCTCTATTCTAGAAGTGCCAGACTGGAATGCCTCAATGGATTACAGTATGCAGTGGATTAATACAATCAACCTTGCCGCAAGCACAGTGGGACAGAATGCTCTATGGCACTCTTCAGGTAGGATATTTCATTATTCTAAAGCATGTAAGAATTGGGGATTTGTGTAGGTCCTCACATATGAAATAAAAGGTCACAGTCTTCTAGCACATGTGAGTGGCGGGGGATAGTTCTTGCCAGTGCTGCTACCTGAGCATCTAGAAAAAGGGATCTTGTAAAACTGAAATGAAAGGCCTGGCTGGGATGATTTAGTTGGGGTTAGTCCTGCTTTGAGCAGGGGGTTGGACTAGATGACCTATTGAGGTCTCTTCTAACCCTAATCTTCTATGATTCTATAATTAAGGGAGCTGAAATCTCAGACAGTTCTTCTGACTGTTTTTCCCCCAGCCCACAGTCATTATTTCTGTTCAAGCCCATGTCTGTTAGACACTGGATAAAAGGCTGAACCACTTCAGCTAGATTAGGTGGTGGAGATATAAATCTGTCACGCAGGCCATGAAAACACCACAACCCATGTTTGGTTACTAATTGTGTTTCACATAAGAGCTAAATATGTGGAGCTTGGCTAAGCAGTAACTGGTTTAGGAGTGAGGCTGACCTGATTGTGTAACCTGGTGTATCATTTTTATAAGACTCCGATAACTATAGTATCAAATCACCAACCCATATAAAATGTCTTTGGCATTGGAAGGGTGTTAATGCCAAGGAGAGAGGAATTATTTACTGTTGTACAAGGAGGTATAACTAGGATTAATGGAACAAAAATCTGAGAGAAAATCTAGATTAAATTTCAGGACAAATTGTGTGACGTTAAGATGCATGAGACTGCCAGCCCTTCCATAGGCTATTTAAAATATTACCAAATGTACAGTAGGGAACAAACCTTCACTGGACCCAGAGAGATGGGCTTGATGACCTAATAGGTCTTTTTCATCTGTAAATTCTATGACTGTAAATTAGTGAATGTTTGAATGTAACACAATTTTAGTGCTTATTCCTCAACACTGTTCTCACTTCTCTTTTGTCACTTTAAGCAGAGGCATGAGACTGGCCGACCCCAGCTGAATAAAGTATGTGGTGGATTGATACAAACCAGTGGTGCAATAACACAGCAAAGGAGAATGCTTCACAGCACTGATCAGGTTAGAATAGTTTGATATTATTGTTTATTATAAGAGGCTTCATTGTAGCAATCACTCTACAGAGACCTTTAACTTGTGACTGGATAACTTTGACAGCATTACTGGCCTAGTGGATGAGGAGAAGCAGTAGATGTGCTACATCTTGATTTTAGTAAGGCATTTAACACAGTCCCACATGACATTCTCATAAGCAAACTAGGGAAATGTGCTGTACAGGCCTGTCGCATCTTATGCGCATTTAACATGCGCAATTTCAGCTTTACGTGGTCGGCAAAAACAAAAAAAAGAGAAAAATAACAATTTTAATACTGTACCTGTAGTGCGGGTGATTCCGCCCGCCATTACACTCAATGTAATTTTGACTGTACGTGATTTTCACTTTACGTGCTGACTGCGGAACGTAAGATGCGACAGATCTGTAGATGAAATTACTATAAGGTGGGTGCAAAGACCGATAACTACTCTGAGTATGAGGTATGACGTGGCAGGTAATTGTCCTGCGCTACTCGGCACTGGTGAGGCCTCCACTGGAGTACTGTGTCCAGTTCTGGGTGCCACACTTTAGGAAAGAGGTAAACAAATTAAAGAGAGTCCAGAAGAGAGCAACAAAAATGATAAAAGGTTTAGAAAACCGGTCCTATGAGGAAAGATTTTAAAATTGGGCATGTTTAGTCTTGAGAAAAGAAGACTGAGGAGGGACCTGATAATATGTTCAAATATGTTAAGGGCTGTTATAAAGAGGACAGTGATCAATTGTTCTCCATGTCCACTGAAGGTAGAACTAGAAATAATGGGCTTAATTGGCAGCAAGGGAAATTTTAGGTTAGCTATTAGGAAAAACTTTCTAACTATAAGGATAGTTAAGCTCTGGAGTAGGCTTTCAAAGGAGATTGTGGAATCTCCATCATTGGAGATTTTTAAGAACAGTTTGGACAAACACCTGTCAGGGATGGTCTAGGTTTACTTGGTCCTGCCTCAGAGCAGGGGGCTGGACTGGATGTTATAGAGTAGACATTATCACAGACCAAGGCCAGTGATTTGAGAGCTGCAAGGTATCCCTCCAAGAGGCAGAGCACTAAGTGTCATGTTCCTTTCTCTCTCCCCAACTGGGTGATGGGGAGCTGCTGGGAAAGGTCCAACAAAAGGCCCTGTGAGAGATAGGGGAGAGATGGGAAGAGAAGTACTAATTGGGGGCAGATTCTTCCTTGTCTTCTTCAGGAGAAAAGAGACAGAAGTGTTGCCCCCACTTTTAAAGGGGATAGGATGCTTCCCCTCTCTTTCTGGTGTGTGTGTGTGTGGGGGGAGAGATAATGGGAGGTATAGCAAATTTTGCTATTCACTAAATGTTTAATACTGTCATACTAAATATTAATAGTAACTAATGATGGTGTGCTGTGAACGCAGCGTATCCTGCTGACCAGTATTGTTTTGTTTCCTTTTCTCCCCGCATCTTTACATCTACTGTGGCTTCTTGTCTTATACTTGGATTGTAACCTCATTGGGGCAGAATCCATCTCTGTTATGTTTTTGTTCAGTGCCTAGCACAATGGGTCCTTGTCTTTGGTGATAGCCTCTAGGTATTACCATAATGCAAATAATAACTCTGATGGTCCTTGCTCCACAGAGGTTGCAGGCTAAGAAAACGACAGCATACAACAGGTGCACAAGATATAAGAAGGGGAGCGGGTTGGGAGAACGAAGGAACAATAAAATTCACATACAATGCCTGACAACAATCCCAGTTTGCTACTGGCATAGGCTTAGTCAGATGGCAATGGTTTGTAGGCATTATGGCAGAGCTAAATTCTAAAGAGATTTGAAAGAGAACAAAGTAGTGGCTTTACAGATTTTTACAGTGCCTTTCCCCAGTGTAAGGGAAAGGCAGTATGAAAGAAAGCATGGAGGCATATGTGGGAGAAATGGAGTAGCAGTCAAGACAGGCATCATGTCCTGAACAAATTTTCCTGGTAGTGAAGTTCGGCTTACTGGCCTGTAATTGCCGCTGGAGCCTTTTAAAAATATTGGCATCACCTTAGCTGCCCTCCAGTCATCTGATACAGAAGCTGATTTAAATGATAAGTTACATACCACAGTTAGTAGTTCTCGCCACTGCTGATCATTCCAGGTCTTTCTCGCCAATCCATGCTGGCTTCCTGAACCCAGAGATGACGCTGCATGCTGTAAACCTGCTCTAGGAACTGGTCTTTTACTATCGGTTGCTCTTTTTCTTTGTCTGCTTCCTGGTTCCACTGCTGTAGAAGACCTCCTGCTGCTGGAGGAGCTGCTGTTGCTGTCACATCATCTGCTCAGTGGTGTGGCTGGCGAATGCATCTGACTTTGAGTGCTGAAATATAGCCCAGGTTGTCAGCATAGCAGCACAGGGCATTAAGAAGTATGAGAATAAACAGGAAGATCTAGAAGTACTAGTGAATAATCATGGCTGTGACAGAGTTGGCATCATAGAGACTTGGTGGGATAATACACGTGACTGGAATATTGGTATAGAAGGGTACAGCATATGCAAGCAGATTTCTGAACTATACCTATTAGAAATGGTGATATAAAACAAAAATTTAAAAAGGTGCACATTTTTATCAGAAAAATTAATCACTGGAATATCTTATCAAGGTATATGATGGATTGTCCATCAATTGATGTATTTAAATGAAGATTGGATGTCCTTCTAAAAATACACTGTAGCTCCACCACAATTTATAAGCTTGATACAGAAATTATTGGGTAAAATTCTATTATCTGTGCAATAGAGGAGGTCAGACTATAAGATCATTAAAGATCCCTTTTTCCTTAACATATATGAATATGTATACATAAGGTAACCAAATTCACATGGCAAGAATGTTAATTCTGTCATTTTTTAACTTTTGAGTAATTGTCTTTCAGTTCTTCTAATGTGATTTAGTGTATCTGTCTGGGCAATCTTTAACGTTTTACAGTTCGACTTCAATTTATTGGTTAGGCCCCCAATAAAGTAGGCTGGAGGTGTGTATACAGATTCTTATCACTCTAAATAAAGTGGATCAGTGAGTAATGGGTGTATAGGTGTAGTGTGTTCTCAGGAGTGCTGGTATGTCAGTTTTGTGCACTGCATTAGTTATAAAGACAACTTACAACGGAAGTTAAAATTTCCAATTTATTTTTTATTTGTCTAAAATGATTAGATTGAATTGCTGGGATAAGGATATGTGGTTCTGTGTCGTATTTGATTTTACCTTGTTTTACCTTACAGTTTCTTGCTGCAAAAGATTCTCTGCAGCCATCTGAAGAGAAAGTGGGTGCCTTCACAAAGATAATAGAAGCAATGGGATTCACAGGACCACTGAAATATAACAAATGGGTAATGCAATTATTTTGGTAGTCTTAATATTTTCCTGTAGTTGGTTACTTTACATCTGTTTTGAGAACTAGGTTCTTTGTGACATGGGAGGGATATTTATGTGCACAGTCACATTCATATTACCCATATAAAATCCTCTCACACAATATGGAGAATAATAGCCCAAGGCTTTAACCTGCCTTGATTTATGCACAAGGCCTCCATTGACACAAGTAGGAGTTTTATTATTTTGGTCACTTGGATTCCCAAAAACTTATTTCCTCACTTTATTCATCCATCAAAGTTCCCACATCACAGTTACCCTCCAGCAATGGAAGCTGGCAGCAATTACCTTTGGGAGCTTGTGAACACCGCTCCCAAGTTGTCTAGAGGGTTTTGTTGAAGAGCGTTGCATATTGCTTCCTCCCTTGGTCCCAACAAAGGCTGACCACACTGCCTCTGCTTTGTTACCACTTTCTTTTGGTTCAGGGACTTGAGCTTACAGAGAGGATGGGTTTTATGGTTATGAGTCTAGATTGGGACTCTAGAGACCTGGGTTCATTTCCTGGGTTTGCCACAGGCTCCTTGTATGACCTTGGGTAAGTCACTTAATCTCTTTCTGTTCCCCACCTGTAAAATTTCATCCACCCTTTGCCTTCCTTATTTAGACTGTACACTCAGACTCTTGTTGGGGTCTCTAGGTGCTAGGAGGATAGCAATACAATGAAAATAAGAATTTGAGTGCTGAGCATCACATGACAATTCTTGAGCTAATCTTACATTGATTTGAAATCTGTGTTTAGTTTGTGTGTAACTCAACTTCCCTTGTATAGAGTGACTGAATTGTGTCCACCTTTAAAGATCTAAATGTGGGTATCTGACCTTCTTGAGTGGTTATTGGTGTCTGTGTGTGTTTGGGGTAATGCATTTTATGTAGAAAGGCTTGTTTCTTTTCGGTTAATCTTCAAGAGTATATATGTTTTGCTCAGTTCTCTCCAGATAACACACTGAATTAATAAAGAATGAGAATGTTCCAATAACTGGCAGTTAACATTACGTATGGCAAATGCTGGAGATCGCTGCTATAGATTTCCAGTGTCATCCTGGATCAAATCACTTAATATTTGTGCCTCAGTTTTTTCAATCCCTAAAATAGTGATTATGCTACTCTGTCTCACAGGGATGTTGGGAGGATAATTTCATTAATGTCTGTAATATGTTCAGGTACTATGGTGAAAAGAGTCATTGAAAAGACTATAAATAAAACAAAGGAAAATGGATTATATATTTAATGGAGGATTATAAAGACAGGATGAAAATTAATTATGGGACGGGGCCCATATTAACAATATGGGTTTCAGTCATTGTGCAGTGGTTACAATACATCAGAACAAAATTTCCATAAATCTTAACTGAAATAATTTTGCATTGATAATCTCTCATTGTATTGGTGTTGTCACAAAGTCTGAACTCAAGTGGATTGCATTTTCTATTGTAAATTGTAATTGTTATGGAACGTAAGAGTTTAGGCATAATTCTGATTAAGAGAGCTTTGGATGTCAAAATCTTCCATTTTTCTGGCAGAACTTCAGGACTACTGAATGAGGAGAACAATTGTGCCTTAAAGCTGTTCTCCTCCTTTGGAAATTATTTCCCTAGTGTCCTTGTAGTCAGATCAGACTTAAATTTACCTTTTGGTATTTTGAAGTGCTGTCTTAAAATGCAGAGTGCACATTCTGATTAGGTGGTCTACTAGTACAGTGGGTTCATGGTTCACCTATGGGGTGGGTTCGCCTAAAATGGTGGGTTCATTGTTCCCTAGCAGTCCCAAAGGCAGGTGGATGAAGAGTGCTGTGAATTCTCTACTTCTCCCAGTCCCTTCCCAAAGGTGAGTGGAAGGGAGCAGTTAAGAGTTTTCCTCTTCTGTCTCTGATTTGTATATAGACAGTCCTCGGACTTATGATACAATTAGTTCCTTACAATTGTGTCGTAAGTCGGAACTCGGAACCACAGTCTACTCCATTGCAGGACCGAGTGTCGTAAACTCGAAACCTATAGTCATAAGTCGAATCAGGGTGTCAATGTAGAAGCGTCGTAAGTGCCGTCCCTCGTAACTTAAACGTGAAGTCAGACTGCCTGTATCCTATTTTTAGAAAATGTAATGAACGGGCTAATGTTGCACTAGAAGGCAATAAACAAGACTACCAAGTCTTGGGGCATGTTAAATCTATATCACCAAGGTCTTTGTCTGACATTCTCTTTTAGCACCTTAAACATGCTTGTTTTATGAGTATATTTGAAGCTAAAAAGAGAAATTTTGATGAGTTTTTGGCACATCAATGGTTTATTTTTTAAAATATTTAAAAAGTGACTTGTGCAAAATTAATCTCAGAATAGTATAAATCAACATTAAGAGATATAGGAGGATATCAAAAAGACAAAACAGACCCATCTTCACATGTTTCTTTTTTAAATGCCTTGGGATGGCTTTAAGGAGGGGCATTAAAATGAGTGTCTAATCCAACATATGGATACACAAGTCTGATCATAGAAGAGCACTGTGTACGCTTGTGTAACTTATCCAGACTTCATGGCGACCTTTTGGTGGGTACTACAGGTGTTGTTTTCTCTCTCTCTAGAAGATTAAGATAGCGGCTCTGCGCATGTACACTTGCTGTGTGGAGAGAACTGACTACGAGGAATTCTTTCACAGTAAGTTATTGGTCTCTAGGATACTAGAGCCTGGAGTGTGCCCCAGATGAGGTTGGGGCTGGCTAGAACCTGGGCTACCCAGTGCCTGTGACAGGTTGGTCTGGCTGGAAACCAAACGCATTCCCCCGTGTAGTGGGTGCAGGGCTGAATAGAACTTGGGCGTATTGTGCCTCTCCCCTAACTGTCCTGCCATAACAGAGGTACTCCATGCCCCCCCATGAGGCTGGGTCAGACTATAGAAACTGAATTTGCTGCTACTATCTCATTCTCCCTACACCTTCTGCACTGTGGGGAGAGATGGTTAGAATTCCAAGATGTGGCCAGACAGAACCCAGAGTGCTCCACCCATGAGGGCTGTCTACAACCTGAAGATGTCCCTCCCCTGTGGCCAAGGTAGGGCAGGCTAGAATCTATATTCCCTGCCTTTCCATATTTGTGTTATAGCTGGCTGGCTACAGCATGACCCTGGCACTCTACCCATTCCAGCCCTGTGTCATCATAGAATATCAGGGTTAGAAAGGACCTCAGAAGGTCATCTAGTCCACCCCCCTGCTCAAAGCAGGACCAATCCCCAGACAGATTTTTGCCCCAGATCCCTAAATGGCCCCCTCAAGGATTGAACTCACAACCCTGGGTTTAGCAGACCAATGCTCAAACCACAGAGCTATCCCTCTGCCTAGGGCCATCTGGAGCCTGAATGCACCCTCACACCCTGACCTCTTGTCAAGGGCAGAGCCACCTAGAACCCAGAGAGACAGTCCTCTCCTTTCCACATTTCAGGAGCATGGCTGGCTAGAACATAAACAGGCTTTGCATCCTACCCTCCCATACCCTGTCTTGGCACATAGGTTTAGAACTGGGACAAGCCCCTGGATAGAGGGGAAGGTCTTACTAGAACCGGAATACCCTTTTCCCTTGATGTATGGGAGTGGCTTGGACTGGGATGACCGTTCTCCACTGTTGTGGGGGTGGGACAGCTAGATCCTGGAGACACAACTCCCTTTCTCCAGCCGCACAACAGGGCTGGCTGTTTGTCAGTGTGGGAAGCATGGTATTTTTTTCATGCTTATTTGAATTGTCGAAAAACCTGATGGGAATTGCATATGGATTTCCTAAGAACTAAGATTCACCATTAGCTCTGAAAACTTGGGACCTTTTCCTTTATGCACAAACATTCTCTTGGCTAAATTCTCTTTAGTTTTGGTATTTTATATGTGCTCATGACAAAGGTTTTCCTTTAAATTTTTAATTGGGTCTCTGGCTCTATTTAGCAGAACATTTACTTAGAAAATTTTTACGGTGATGATAGTGGGTAAAATTTAGAAAAAATTCAACACTTACTAATATTAATATTAGTAAGTGAAGACCTCTGTACCTTTCATCACAATGTAATTTTGACAGGTTTCCATGCCCTCTTCTGTGTCCTGCTCCGGTCTCATTTTTGAACAGGTACACTTTTAGCATGGCAGCCATTTTGAATTTAATTTTAAGTGGGGAGCATTAGGACTAAATGTATAAATAGTGTTTTTGTGCAGGGTTTTTTTTATGTTAAGGTCATTTTAAGATATTTTTAAATAAGCATTAAGCCCTTTTAAAATAATTTACAAAACAGAAGATTATCAGAAAGTAAGAGTTAGTTACATGGACAGGAAAGAAGGCAGAAAGAGAAAATAAAGGGGATTAAACAAGACAAAATGAGAGAAATTTAAAACAGCAAGATAGGAAAAAAAGGCAAAAAAATAGAGAGAGAATTACGTGAAATATTACAAAGTGAGAGAGTTTTAAAACCGCAAAAAAGGAAAAAAAAGCCTCCTAGCCTGTTACAAGTCAGATGGCAGAAAGAGAGAAAATAAAGCAGAGTAAACAAGACGCAAAGTGATAGAGGGTTTTAAAATAGCAAGTAAGGAAAAAAGCCTCTCACTGTTCGAATAGCAGAGAGAGAAATTAAAGTGGATTCACAGAGAGAGCAAGCTTTAAAATAGAAATAGAAAAGCATCTGACCCCAATGACTGTCACTAGTTAAATACCAGCAATTCCGGGACAATCAGCCTTGGATAAGGCTAAGCCACACTTCTTGGCTGAGCCAATCAGAAGATATTCTTTAGACACATCATAGAATATTAAAATGAATTCATTTTCCTGAACCAGTGAGAAGTTTGTCTAAAGCCATTGCCTTTTAGGGATTTATGCTAGGAGTCTTGATTTTCCTAACTCACTATGAATGCAGCAGTTTTTTTAGTAAGGATGTATCATAGCTGAAGCAATATGCCCCTTCCTGCAATAAAAGAACTTTTTAAATTCTAGAATTAAAACTGAAACGTCATACCCCTTTTAGAGAGATTTCAGTAATATTTTCTTTTAAAAAAAGAATGAGATGAAAAATGCAGATTTTTGTGTTAGGGATATTGTGTAGAAAGACCCCAGACTTTTTAAAAAATTGTGCTTTTAAAAGTTTGCCTAAATGAATTGCCCACTGTGCAAAAGCAACCCCAACCAAAAACTGTTTCAAAGACTTATTACTGTATATAAAACACACAGTCTAATTTGAGAGGCTAGTTTAAATAGGGTGACCAGATAGCAAGTGTGAAAAATCAGGATGGGTTGGGGGGTAATAGGTGCCTGTATAAAACAAAATCCCAAATATCGGGACTGTCCCTATAAAATCAGGACATCTGGTCATCCTAAGTTTAAATGAACTTGTGCGAGTTGCTAACCCTTTACCAGAGATGATAATGCTATTTCTTCCTGACTTTAAAAAAAAAAAAAAAAAATGTAAATTCTGTTAAACATAATCATGCCAAGTACAGTTTTACAAATAAACTTTTAAAAGATTAGCATAAAAAGCAGGGCATTAATAAGTGCTTTGTAGCACATACTTCTAAAAGTAATGGGAAAAAACGACATTGTTAAATGTAAGTGAAGCAGCTTTGTAGATGTCTCACACACACATTTTTAAAGGTAAAATAACCAAAATCCATGTCTTAAGGATATTTGTAGAGGGGTAGTGACATAAAAATGATGTTTTACACAGGCTTATCATTTGTAAATTGTGGAGAAACCTTTTGTGAGGGCTACTTTTTCCTTTTGCTAAAGAATTGTGTAACTTCAATAAGGGGGTGTTGTGGAATATCTGACGAAATGTCCCTCCTTTCTGCTAAAAAATTAACAATTGTAAAAAGAGTATTTTTAATAATAGGATTAAAATTTCTGTAACATCAGTTTACAGCAGAGGTGGGCAAACTATGGCCTGCAGGACCCTCCTGGGCTGGGAGGCTAGCCCCAGGCCCCTCCCCCGCAGCCTCAGCTCACTGCGCCACCGGTTCAATGCTCTGGGCGGCAGGGCTGCGAGCTCCTGGGGCAGCACAGCTGCAGAGTCAGGCCTCACCCAGTGCTCTGTGCTGCGCGGTGGCGTGGCTGGTTCCAGCTGGGCTGCGCGGCTGTAGTGCCGCCAGCCACCAGTGCTCCAGGCAGTGCAGTAAGGGGGCAGGGAGCGGGGAGGTTGGATAGAGGGCAGGGGAGTTTGGGGGTGGTGGTCGGGGGCAGGGGTGTGGATAAGGGTCGGGGCAGGAAATGGGGGGTTGAATGGGGGAAAGGGTCCCGGGGGGGCAGTCAGGAAGGAGGGGAGGTTGGATGGGGTGGAGGGGGGCAGGAGGCCCGGGGGAGGTTGTCGGGGGGTGAGAAACAGGGGATGAAAGGGGGCCACACCTGGCTGTTTGGGGAGGCATAGCCTCCCCTAACTGGGCCTCCATACAATTTCCGAAACCCAATGCAGCCCTCAGGCCAAAAAGTTTGCCCGCCCCTGGTTTACAGGATATTTGTAAAATGAAGGTTTTTGGGGGTAGTATAATAGCACTTACATTTGCAGATAAAATATAAAAGTTTTTTAAAAAGACAAGCTATAGCTTTGTAACTGCATAAAGGAGGGAGATGAGGACTATTCCTATCTTAAAAAACATATCCCCTCCTCCTTTTGTCTAAAACAACTGTCTTTTGCAGCAAATTTTTTTAGTCACAGGATTAAAATTAAATACAATGAGAATTGAAATCAAGTGTTAGTATAGATTTGAATGACAAATTTTAAAAAGGCTTGACTGGTTCATTGCATTTGTGTTCATTAATTCTGCACTGGATCCCAGTATTACACTATGTCCAGCAAGGAAATGCATCAAGTTTTTCACCGTGTTTGTGGCTTTCTAGCAAGACCAGTGTGGCTGGATATTTGCCTTTTCAGGGCAATGCAGATCACAGTCAAAGTAAATCTACAGCTTCTTAGGATCTAGTTACAATTTCTGTCAGTTTTCACCACACAGAACCATTAACTACTTATTTAACTTCGAGTACCTATTTATCACATAATTTGTTGTGGTTTGAGTTTTAATTCTGTAAGAGAACTGACTCAGGAAAGTTTGAGAGATAAAAATAATGCAAAACTAAGTGTGCAACAGCCCCTGTTCTTCTTTTCCCTTAAACAGAAATTCCTCCTTATTTAGGGAGGAAGACCAATGGACTTTTGAAGTGCTAGCCCTAAACTATTGGCTAAGAAGGTTTTGTGTAAGTATTGTATATAAAAGGATAAGAACAGACCTGTTGATTAAAGATGGAAGTGCCTTGAAGCATGCCTCACAAACACCATCAGTCAAGCAGTTCATGAAGAGACGTTGTATGAGCGTAGTTGAAGGACTTGAACACACATCCCAGTGACACAAATGATGTTTGAGACATGGCATGGGAGTAAAGCAACAGATAGCTGCTGCTGAACAATGTGGGCACAGGGACAATGTGGAGGAGAAGCATGAGGCAAGACCACTGATCCAAGTTTTGTTTGAGACTCTGGACCCCAGACAGGAAACCCCAGGAGATTCAAATAGTGGGTTGTACAGAGATGAGTCATAGGTATGCTGCATGTAAGAATGGTTAGGTGCTTGGAGGGGACCTGGCCACGGTAGCTTAGTTGGCTAGAGCCTTTTGGATTGAGACCATACAGAGGCAATGTTCTTTGAAACTGCAAACTGAAGAGGTCTCTTGACACACAAAATAAAATGTTTTAAAAGTACATTATTAAAAAAGTACATTGATACTTTTAAAATTCTCAGCAGTTGAACATTGGTTTTTCAGATACCTTGGAGAATCTGGACACTGACAGCTTCAAAGAATCTGGACACTAACAGAACAAGGAGCAATGGTCTCAAGTTGCAGTGGGGGAGGTCCAGGTTGGATATCAGGAAAAACTATTTCACTAGGAGGGTGGTGAAACACTGGAATGCGTTACCTAGGGAGGTGGTAGAGTCTCCTTCCTTGGAGGTTTTTAAGGCCCGGCTTGACAAAGCCCTGGCTGGGATGATTTAGCTGGAATTGGTCCTGCTTTGAGCAGGGGGTTGGACTAGATGACCTCTTGAGGTCCCTTCCAACCCTGATATTCTATGATTCTATGATTCTAAAGGACCAAATGAATTAGGCCTGATCTGATCTTATCCAGACCCAAACAAGATGCTCAATAGGATGTCAAAAGAGAAGGGAATGTTTATTCAATAGGCATGTACTAGCTAACATTGAGGAAGAAATATGGTATCGAGCCTGTAATCCTAAAATCATTATGCAAGCAATTGTACAAGTTGATGTCAGGGAATCATCAAGCACTGTCTGAAAGAGAAGCAATTTAAGCACTGCCCGGGGGCTGTCGTAGAACCCCCAGCTAGAGGAGTCATGACTGTGTGAACTGGACTGTAGATGATGTGAACTATAAAATCAAGAGAACAGTAGTAATAATCTTACGTAGAAATATGTCAGTGTTTCTTCAACTGTGTCCAGATTTTTCTCTACATATATATCTCAATTTCTCAAAAAATGGTATTGAAAATTAATCCCTACAAGGGTCCCAAAAACTAGTTTTTACATTAAAAAAAAAAACCCTGCATTTGACGACATGTTACATGACAAGTTTTGCAATTTTCTCAGATCCTTTAAATTATAATGCACACATTTGTGTATGAAATTCTGCTATTCATTTGTTTAAAGAAAAAATTACTGAAAATTCTCTAACTGGATTAAAACTAAAGGATGCCTCTGTATTACAAAATGATGCATTAACTGTGTTCTTAATGTCATGTTTAGATCCAATATGAAAACATGCTACTATAGCTTTATTTCTAATTAAAGTTCTTTTGTCGCAGGGGGTAAGGAGGGGCAGATTTATTCAGATATGCCATGGTTCTCCTTTACTGCAGTTTCACAATTCTTTAGCAGATGGAAAGAATGGCAGTCATAAAGGCATTGCATCCCTATAACTTACAAATGATAAATGATAAACCTGTGCAAACTGTCCCCGGAACACCCTTTTCCCTGGATGTATGGGAGTGGCTTGGACACGGCGGCTTGGAAACTTGTCAAAATTATATGGTGATGAAAGTTATAAAGGTCTCCACTTCTAATATTAAACATAAGGACATTTCAGAAAATAATTGTTGCCCCTTTGACGTGAGCAGTTAGCCAAAAATTAGAGCCTTGCAGAGTTGATTCCATTAGGATGAGAAATCAGTGTTACGAGTCAGGTGTATTTTGGGTGTAATCTTGTTTACAAAAAAAATACATGCTGTCACCGTTTGCCTGATCACAATAGAGATTTAGTAAGCAGTTTCCTTGCCCAGAATTCCGCAAGTCTGCCGCTCTAATGAACTCTGGTCCCACAAAGTTCTGTCTCTGCTTCTTCTCAGGGTTACACTCACCATTCTGCCTGTCTTTCTATTTCTTTCCAACATGCACACGCTGCAACCAATCTCCTAGGCACTGTGTTTGCAGCCACAGAAGGGCATTTATCTATCTGGGTCAGCTCACGCTTGATTATGCAGTTTAGGGATTTGGTGGTAATTTTCAGTGTCTGTAGCTGTGTTTATTACATAAAGGGACTTGAACGCTCCTTTTGTTGAACCTAAAAAAGTGCTTGGCATACCCATTGGCTTTAATGAGGTCTGTTATTGTATCTAAGACCTTATCCTTCCCCCCCCCCCCCCCCCCCATCGTGGCAGCACAACAAATTCTCATTTTTCATTGTACCTGACTGATAGCGCTCAGCCTACAGTAACCACACCCAGACTTTACAGCATCCCACAGAGCTGTCTTTTTCCTTCCTCTTATGAACTGCATGTATGTTTGGTTTCTTTGGCTGAAAAGGAACTGACAGTTGGTGGCTGTGCAATTCTAATGATCCCTCTTCACGTGATGCTCACTCCTGAGAGGTGTAATGCTTTGACTTACTAGTTGGCTTCTGAATCTCTTGTCTTAAGCTCCGGGAGAAATTGTCTATAACAGGGGTCGGCAACCTTTCAGAAGTGGTATGCCGAGTCTTCATTTATTCACTCTAATTTAAGGTTTTGCGTGCCAGTAATACATTTTAACATTTTTAGAAGGTCTCTTTCTATATGTCTGTAATATATAACTAAACTATTGTTGTATGTGAAGTAAATAAGGTTTTTAAAATGTTTAAGACGCTTCATTTAAAATTAAATTAAAATGCAGAGCCCCCCGGACCAGTGGCCAGGACCCAGGCAGTGTGAGTGCCCCTGAAAATCAGCTTGCGTGCCACAGGTTGCCTACCCCTGGTCTATAACCTTTACCTTGGAAATAAAATTTAGTTCTTTGAAAACTCTTATATCTGACTGTTGAGCATCTTGGTGGGGTAGGAAAGGTAGCAGGGTGTTGCTCTGTGAGTTGAAATTCACCTGAATTTTTTAGCCATCTATAAGATTCCTAGTTCATGGTATAATCCTTAACCAAACACTTGATCGGTAGGTGGCAAGATTCCATTCTGTTGCGGACAGCTTTGCTTGAAAAAGGACAATAAGTTTAGCTGCATTGAAATCTTAGCCTATGGCATTCTTGCAAGCTGCAAATTGGGAGATCTGATTTTTCCAAAGTTCTAGGTATCTTTCAGTTTTTGCATGATTTTGTTTTTTTGGGTAAGTTTATCACATTTAATGGCTTGAAATTCCACTATCTTGCCCTTCCTTTATAACTTTTTAGTTAGCCCTGCAAGTTGGTAGCCTTAGCCTCACATGAGGTTATGGGAGATAGCAAATGGTCAGCTTGTACGTATAGAGAGTAAAATAGTTTTTTAATAAAGTTACCCCTTATGCAAGGGTCAGCAGTGGAAAATAGTACCAGGAATCTGAAAAGGTGTCTGCTTCATGTAGCTTGTCATACAAAGCAAAGGAAGCTAATTGCACATTTTATCATCATTTATTGGAGGGTAGCTTTATTTTCCACTGATTTTTTTTTTTTTTTTTTTTTAGAAACTTTCTGGTTAAAAGAAAAACACATTTAGCACTCTTTCCAAAGTTTTTCTGTTACATCCAACATAAACGTTCCAGTTTCATGTGTTTTAATTGTTGCTAAATGGCAGATCCTCTGAGTACTATATTTGATACTATGAAGTAAAACTTACACAGAACCTTAATATTGCATAATTGAGTATATACAATGTATGCGAGTTGGCATTGCTGTGAGACCTGCTAATTTAAAAAATGTGTATAGTAGATGTTGATTAACATGAAGTTGCATTTCAGCCAGATCTTACTGAGTTTTCCAAATGCAATAGTGGCTCACCCAAGTCTTCTTTTTTATGTCATCTTCAACAATTTCTTTTCTTTGATACTAGTTCTCCAAGGTACACAAATTTTTCCACTTGTTCTAGTTCTTTGTCTCCAACATTGATCTTTACTTCTTGTCTTCCACTTGCCGTAGTTTTTTTGGCTTCTCTTCTCCATGCTCTATTTGGATTTGGTAAGCCCTGGAAAGTTAAAGACATTTTGATAAAAACAAAAATCAGTGTACGGAGACAGTTGTCTTACCAATACTGCGATACATGTTGAAATGTTGGAGTATGAGGAAGGCCAATGGATGTAAGATATTGACTGCAGAAATGAACTGGCTGAGGGGAATACTGAGAGTTTCAAGATTGCAGAAAATAAAAAACGAAGTGATAAGAAAATGGCTAGGGCAAGAAATAACGCTGTTACAGAAGATTCAAGGAAGCTGTCTGCAATGGTTTGGACAAGAATGGACCTGGAAAAGATCCCATACATACCACTACGTATCAGTGTGCAAGGAACTAGACAAAGAGGAAGGCTGAGGATGCGATGAATAGGCATGGTGGAGAATGACATAGCACAAAAAGGTTTAAAGGTAAATGAAGCTGTGAAGTTGGTATGAGACAGAAAGTGGTGGAAAGACTTCATTTGGCCCCATTGCTGCTGAGCTGATGGATGGACATTAAGAAGCACATCAACCAGAATGCAGTTAGCCCAGCTTGTGCCCTTGCCCACCAACAACAAAAGAAGCAAACCTAGTGAACAATGAACAGTTGCCAACCTAGTGAGCCGTGAACAGAAGGGAAGCAAACAGAGGGAGTTTGCTTGGGAGCTCACCTAGGGAGAGAGCCCACAGAGTTTTTGCCTTTCAGGCTTCTGGGAACAGTAAATACATCATCTGAAAAGGCTCTTGATACAGTACAAGGAAGAAAATATGGATTGTGATGGATCAGCTGTTGTGACCTGCACAGGATGTGTCATGTTTGTCTTTCTCCTGGAGGACAGAAGCGACTTTATCTGTACAAAATGCAGGCTGGTCTCCATACTGGAAGAAAAGGTCCAAGGACTGGAAGCCCAAGTATCGATCCTGCATTGCATCAGAGAAAATGAAGACTTCCCGAATAGAAGTGAGGATTTGTGTAGCCTGATCTATGGATTATATATTAATTATATTGATGATTTAAGAATTCCCAGTTATTACTCTGAGGTTTGACTGATTCTCGTCCCAAGATCAGGCCCAGTATTATCAAAATTACTGTTCATTTGGGAACCCTGATGTGCACTGTTGCAACACTCACACTTTAGAAACCTTTCTGTATTTGTAATAGTTTATTAATACATTTAGCAAAGTCACAAACACTCTAACCCTGCAAGGTAGAGATAACACAGAATATACATCTGAACCTCTATATACTTACTCCATCCCTTTCAGAACAACCTGAAATGTTAGCCATTATCTTCATTACCATCACCTTCCTCATCATCACCAGTGGCCATGATCCTGGCACCTGCTAAGGGCTACATCTCTCTCTCTCCTGCTCAGAGGCTGGGATATAACTCTTATAATATGTTATGCTGACGCCACTATGCCTAATGCCTATTCAGTGGGGGTTTCTCCTCTCTTCCTTATTTGTATTTCCTCACCTTACTAATGTTGGGGTGCCCTTCTCCTATAGGTTAGTACAGTGGTTCTCAGAATTCATTGCACCGTGACCCTCTTCTGACAAGAAAAATTACTACGTGACCCCAGGAGCGGGGACCAAAGCCTGAGTTCGCCCAAGCCACGCTGCCCCAGGCGGTGGGGAGCCAAAGACAAAGTCTGAGTCCCACCGCCCTGGGCATGGGGGCCAAAGCTGAAGCTCGAGGGCTTCAGCCCTGGGCTTGGGGGCCTGAAGCCCTTGGGCTTTGGCTTTGGCTTCAGCCCCAGGAGGTGGGGTTCGGGCTTTGGTCCTGGGTGGCGGGGCTCAAGTTACAGGCCCCCCTGCCCACGCTTCAGCCCCGGGCCCCAGCATGTCTAACTCCAGCCCTGGTGACCCCATTAAAACAGGGTCACAACCCACTTTGGGGTCACAACCCATAGTTTGAGAACTGCTGGATTATATATTAATGATCTCAACTTTTATTACCAAATACATCAGTTTGTTGCCATGGTATTCTTGTGGTCAGACATCTGCAGAGGTTCCTATCTTAAAATATCCAAAAGCTGGTGTTAGCTCATATTCCTGTGGTTGCCTGGTGTCAGTATGTACAACTTCCCCCTTAAACACAGGTCCCAGGTCCCCAAAACTTAGTTGGGCCATTGATCTGTGCCAAAGTTTATAGGCCTCAAGCTTTATGCTAACTGCTAAAGCCAATGTCTTACAGGAGACAGGCCTGCTAAATAAAATAAATGCTAAAGCTAGGTCTGTGGGCCACATTTTGGTATTGCGGGCACAGCATGCCGAAGAATCAGAGAGGCAGTGCAATGGGGACTGAAGAACAGGGAAGAAAACTGGTAGCGTGTGACCTCCTGAAGAAGAGGAGGAGAACCAGGGTACCCCCAACACAGATAGAGGTAAGCAACTGCTTTCAGGCTCTCTGTACAGGTAATACTGTTGATAATGCCTTGGAAAAGTCATCTGAAGAAGGGGTCAGAAGGGATGGGAGTTTTGTGACCACCACTTCCAAAAGGAGGAGCGGGGTGACGGTGGTCGGGGACTGAGTTATCTATCTGCTGCCCAGACTGAGACTCCCTAGAAGAGTGCTGCTTACCTGGAGCTAGAATTCAGGATGTGACAGAGAATCTGCCAAGACTCGTCAAGTCTTCTGAAGTTCTCCTAAGGTGCATTGGATTTCCACCTTAGCCAGTATATTCATCTACCAATATTTTTTCCTAAACCAAATAAATCTCAGCATGAGACCTCCTGTCATATGTTAGATGTACATCAGACTTTGGCCTTTTACCTGAATAGGATCAAACAATTTTGGAAATCACCTAAACTGTTTCTCCATCACAGAAAGATCTAGGGGGGTACATGATTTCTTCACAGAGACTGTTAAGATGGCTCTCTGGATATATTACTGCTTGCTATAATGCAGCTGGTGCTTTGCCTCCCGAGAGGATAACAGCACACTCTACTAGATTGCAGGCAGCTTCCACAGCGTTACTGAAAAACATTCCAGTATCTGAGATATGCATAGCTGCTGCATGGGCCTCAGCGCATCCCTTTTCTAAATGCTATGCCTTCGTCCATTCCACCAGATCTGATGCCGCACTTGGTAATGCAGTACTGTCTTCAGTCTTGGACTTGATTCCGAAACTCCCTCCTCCCTGTGAGGATACTGCTTGGGAGTCATCTGAAGTGGAGCAACCATAGGGGCACTACTTGACGAAGAAGAAAGGGTTACTTGCTTTGTTCAGTAACTGTGGTTCTTCGAGATGTGTGTCCATGTGGGTGCTCCACTATCTGCCCTCTATCTCCTCTGCTTTGGACTGTGCTTCGTTGGACATTTGGCTAGAGAAGGAACTGAGGGTGGTTCACCCATGCAGCCCTGTATGCCCTCAGAGCATGCCATGAGGTTGCATAGAACTCATGCATGGGCCAAATGGACACTGCTAATGAAAAATTTCCGATCAAGGTACATGCACACCTGAAATGGAGCATCTATAGGGAGACATCTTGAAGAACCACTGTTAGCACATGAGGTGAGTAACCCTTTCTTCTGTTGTTGAGAGAAACTGGCCATACTGGTGTGTTGCAGTTTTTGTTATGATTGTGGTTTTAATCATGTGGAGAACTTGATCCTGCTCACATTTGTCAGTGGCAAAACTCCAGCTCACTTAAATAGTACAGGATCAGTCTCCTAGAGACCTTAGATAAGCATCTCATGTCTTTCTATGTACTTCAATCAAACCAAATAAAGAATAATCTAGTTAAAGGGCAATTTACAACAGGTTATTTGAGCCATCCTTTAGAAAATGCAAATCCAACCCTAGTGAAGCCAGTAAAAAGAAACACAAACAATGGTAGATAGTTTGTAAAGTGGGAATTAAAAGTAGGGAGCTAAGAGGCATGTTGAAGAGCAAATAGAGAGAGACATAAAAACATAAGAAATTCTTTAAGTATATGAGAAGCAGGAAGTCTGTGAGTATTGATGGGTGCGCTGGACCACTAGCGGGTAAAGGGAGCAACTAAGGAGCACAAGGACATTGCAGAGAAGCTAAATGATTTCTTTGCATCTGTCTTCCCCACAACTGATACTAAAGAGATACCAACCTGGACCTACTCCTCAAGTAAAAATTAGAGGACACTTTCAGAGATTGAAGTGTCAGGAGCATGTGCTAGAACAAATGGATACATTTTCAGAACAGCAAGTCACTAAGACTAGATGGTATTCACTCTAGAGTTCTGTGGGAATCAAGTGCTTGAGCTGCCCCGAGATTGAGCTGCAGTGCATTTGGCTGTATGTAAACCTGTTTGTTGTATTTGTTTTTCTGTAGCACTTAGTCTCAGTCATGGGCCAGGGCCATCTTGTGCTAGGCATGTGCAAACACATAGATACAGAAAGACAAGGGGAGCACAAGGAAACCATGAGACAACATTGGTCAGTATGATGGGCAGCTTCTCAGCCTACCCGATGCCTATCTGTTAGATTTTTTGTAAGCAACATGGCAGAGGAGAGTTTTAAGGAGGACAGTGAGGTAGTTTTGTACATGTTTATAGGGAGCTCCTCTGATGTGTGAGGGGCAACATGGAAGACAGCATGAAAGTGCTAGTTTGAAAATCTAACAAGTCATTGGGAGCTGACATCTTGCTATCAGGAGTAGATGTTTGATTGTGGCCAGTTTACCAAGCAGTGGGTGATCCTGGGAATTGCAGATCCATAAGCCTACTTCAGCATCAACTAAAATTGGTTAAAACTAGAATTATCAGATTTCTTTAGACATGATATGGACAAACTAGCAACAGCATCTGTAAAGAAAAACTGCCTCTCTAATCAATTAGAATTCTTTAAGTACGTCAGCAAAGTAATGGATAATGGAGAAACATGTCGTAATTGACTTTGCCAATTTTTTTTTAAATTCTAAGTCCTCAGATGGCACAAAATATTTAGGTTAGCCAAGATTTGAGAAATCTGTGGGGAACTTCTGGGGGAAATAGCCAAGGTAGGAAAATGGGCAGCATGAAGGGAAATGAAATTCAGTGTTAAGTGCCAAGTTAGTGCACATTGGAAAGTCTAATTTAAATTTATCATACACATTGTTGGTTTCTGAATTAACTGTAGAGACTCATGATAAAATTCAAGGTATCTTTGTGGACAGTTCAATTTAAAACCTTTTTGCAATGCACAGCAGTGATAAAAACAAAAGTAATACTGAAAATATCATTCCATTATATAAATTGATGATAGCGCCTCACCTGGAATATTATGTTCTGTTCCAGTTATATATAATTAAAAAAAGAGCAGAAATAAAAGGGGTCCAAATACAGCTAGTGAACATTATTAGACGCATGGAGAGACTTCCATGTGAAGAGCGATTGAAAAGATTGGGACTCTACTTTCTGGGAATAAAAAGAGGGGAAATGGTATAAATATGCAAAAAATGAACAGTATAGAGAAGTTTATTAGGGCTCTTCTAGTTTCCCTCAACTAGGGTATCATCCATTTTGGATCTGCTTTTCACCAACAGGGATGAGCTAGTTGTGAATGTAAGGTGGTCGGGAACTTGGGAGGAAGTGATCATGATCTGAGAGAATTCAAGATCCTGTGGAAAGGAGGGCATGAGAACAGCAAAACAAGGACACTGGACTTCAGAAAGGTGGATTTCAGCTGACTCCGAGAAATAGTAGGCAAGGTCCCATGGATAGACCAATTAAGAAGAAAAGGAGTCGAAGGGGGCTGGCAGTTCTTAAAAGATATAATATTAGAGACTCAACATCAAGCTATTCTGATACAGAGGAAAGATAAGAGCCAGTATGGCTGCACAAGTAGCTTTTTAGCTGTCTAAAACCCAAAAGGGATACTTATGGGAAATGGAAGGAGGGGCATGTCACCAAGGAAGTATATATGGGAATAGTGCAAGCGTGTAGGGCCAAAATCAGGAAAGCCACGGCAAAGAATGAATTACAGCTGGCAAGGAATGCTAAAGACAACAGGTGGGGATTCTTCAAATATGTTCAGACAAAAGAAAGATCAAAGACCGTGTGGGTCCGCTGGTTAACCGAGAAGGTGAGCTGGTAACAGAAGATTATAGGAAGGTGGAGCTGCTCAATGCCTACTTTGTTTCAGACTTCTCACAAAAAATAATGTGATCGGACGACTAGTGAAGTTACCATAGACAATAAAGGGGAAAGGATGCAGATCGGGATAAGTAAAGAACATGTCAGAGATCTTCTGACCAATTTGAATTAATTCAGATCAGTAAGGCCTGATGCTATTCACCTGAGGGCACTGAAGGAATTAGCTGAAGAAATCTTGGAGCCACTGGGAATAATATGTACAAACTAATGGATGACAGGAGAGGTCCTGAAAGATTGGAGAAGGGCAAATATAGAGCCCCATCTTTAAAAGGGAGGAAAAGAGGAGCCAGAGAATTATAGACCAGTCAACCTGACCTCGATACCTGGGAAGGTAATAGAGCAATGTGTAAACCATTCAGTTTGCCAGTACCTGGAGGATGAAGGGGTAATTACTAGCAACCAGCTTGGATTTACCAAAAACAAATCATTGCAAACCAGCTTGACTTTCTTCTTAGACAGGGCAACTGATTTGGTGGATAGGAGGAACGCTGTAGACATAATATACCTGGACTTCAGCAAGGCTTTTGAGACAGTCCCACATGATATTCTGATATGTAAGCTGGCGAAATGCAGGCTTGTCATTAAGTGGACACACAATTGGTTAAACAACCGCAAACCAAGAGTAGCTATTAATGGAATGATGGGTTTGGAGGGAGGTCTCAAGTGGAGTTCCACAGTGATCTGTTCTGGGTCTGGTGTTGCTTAACATCTTTATTAATAACTTGGACGTAGGAATAGAGAGCATACTGATCAAGTTTGCAGATGATACAAAGCTGGGGAGCTTGCCAACACTTTAGAGGATAGAGCTAAAATTCAGAGGGATCTCGATAAATTCAGCAAAGACAAATATTAAGGTGCTACGCTTAGGGAAGAAAAACCAAATGTACAAATACAGAATGGAGGGAAACTGGATTGGCAGCAGTACTACTGAAAAAGATCTGGGAGTTGTGGCTCACAACCTCAATGTGATGCAATGCTGTTGCAAAAAAAGCAAATGCAGTTTCAGCTTGCATTAACAGAGGCATAGCATGCAAGTCACGGGAGGTGATAGTACCGCTCTGCTTAGTGCTGGTTTGACCTCAGATGGAGCACTGTGTCCGGTTTTGGTCACTAATGTATAGAAAGGATAAAGAGAAACCAGAAAGAATCCAGAAGTGAGTGACAAAGATGATCAAAGGGATGGAATGCAGCCATGTGAGCAAAGGCTGAAGGAACTGGGTATGTTTAGTTTGGAAGAGAGAAGATTAAAGGGGGATATGATAGTGATCTTCAGATACCTGAAAGGCTGCCATAAAAAAGATGGAGAAAGGTTGTTCTCTTTTGCCAGAGAGGGCAAGACAAGTGGCAATGGGTTCAAACTACAGCACAGCAGATTTAGATTAAATATCAGGAAAAACTTCTTAACTGTAAGAACAGTGGGACAATGGAACAGACACTTCGGGAGGTTGTGGAAGCTGCTTTACTGGAGGTTTTCCAAAGGAGGCTGGAGAGCCATCTGTCTTGGATGGTTTAGACACAACAAATCCTGCATCGTGGCAGGGGTTAGACTAGATGACCCTTGCAATCCCTTTTAACCCTATGATTCTATCATACAAGAACAAAGGGTAAAAAAAAATTGAAGGTAACAAATTTAAAACAGTAACATCATTTTTTTACAAAATGCATATTTAATTTGTGGCATTCATTGCCATGAGGTATCATTGAAGCCAAAAGGTTTGTAGGAGTCAAAAGAGGATTAGACATTTGTCTGTCTCTCTCATTCTCTCTTTCATCCTGGAGCATCTTTGCAGAGATGGGGAGAAGTACAGTGTCGCCACTCATTCCTGTCCATGGCTTGTTCCTCCATTAAGCCCAGCCATGGCTATGTTTCTGCATATGATGTCCTGCCATCTAGATGGTAGTTGACCTCTAGGTGGGACTGACCTTGGTTGTGCTTGCATTATTTTGTTTGGCATCCTGTCATCTGTTTGTCATCTGCAGTGTCCCCACCATTGTAATCTTTTCAATTTTGTAACCAATCTTATACCTTGATTTCACAACCTACTCTCCTTCTAACTTCTTCATTGGTTACACCAATAAATTCATACCATTTTACACCTGCCATTTTTTTGAAGAACTCTCTGTCTTCAGCCTTATGATGGCTGCTTCCAGTGTTTCTTAACCTTTACTGCAGCCTGCACCCCTTTGGTTCTCAAAATATGTTCTCGCACCCCTTAAACCTAGATATATTTTTGTTTGTATATTACAGTAATGGTTAAATATATAATGTTAATAAATACATAGGTTTGATGAAACAAAGTAGTTGTACTTCTGTGCCTGTGCTTAATTTGTGTTTTCGATGATTTACCTTCTAAAAAAATCTGGCATGTCTCACACCCCCAAAAGGGAATCTTGCACTCCCAGGAGGTGCGTGCACCCCAGGTTAAGAACCACTGCTATAGAGTATTACTGTTAGCTATTTATACAAATAATGAACACATAGTCAGTTACATTAGATACAATGAAACTAAATTGCAGCCTTGAGGAATCTGTCTGTACAGGATCAAGGATATAAAAATAGCCCTAAGTAAACAGGTTGTTGAGTTATTTTCGTAACATATATGGCATATACAGAATACATGACAGTGTGGTATGCCATAAAGGTTTTATTGACACTCATTTGGGATTTCCTGATACTGAAAACTCATGTTGTTAAAATCTTTGTACTACACTATTCTGTATTCTCTGCATAATATATGGTATGCAGAAGTGAACAAAAATATATGAAAGATTGTATTTAACAAGGAAAGCAAAATACATATTTTTCAGCGTGGCCAAATTAATACAGCAGAAAGAACCTTTACATTTTGGAATTCCTTAATTGAATGCTTGGTTCCACAACCTGAATGTTGCATTAACATTAGCTTTTTGTACTTAATATAGAAAGGCTCCTAGTGTATCAGCAGGTTGGGTTCTTAATTTGCATGTGATTAGTCGCTGTGCTTCTAAAACTCCCAGCTATTTGTTTATTTTAATTTTCCCAGTTTATAAACTAGCTGTTAGGATCTCTGGGCATATGAACAATGAAGGATTTTAAAATACCCAAATAGTAAATAATCAAATTGACATGATGTCAGAGATGACACTCAAAGGACTTCCATAGCCTAATGAACCCCTTTTTTCCCACCCCTCCAGAAAAATTTGAGTGAAATTCTCCCTTGTGCAGAGACCCACATGAGGTCTGTGCATCTTTGACTTACGTGGTGCATAGGCTTTGTATGGCCTGCTTTATAGAGTTGAACTTTGTCTTGGGTAAACAGAAGAGCCTGTCAGTGTGCTCTGAATGGCAACATACTCTACTTCTCTCAGACCAAGGGAGGAAGTCTGTTCCAGAACGTGAGGGGCCTTGACATATGCAGACAGGCAAAAGAAGGAACTGGTAGCAAGTCTGGCCTAACTGATCTCAATGATCAGGTTAAAGCATAAAGAGTGAGACAGTTTCTGAATTAGCAGGTGTGAGGTCTGAGCACTGAGATGAGATTAAGAGGTATGGGATGGCTGGAGGTCTTCTCTGTGCTAATAGTTAGACCTGGAAAAAGAGATGGGTCTTCCCTTATTATTTTGTTTTAACATTTACAATGTGGTAGCACCTAGAGGCCAGCCAGTCTAGGTGCTGTCCAAACATACAATAAATGACAATTCCTTCACCAAAGAGTTTGCAGTCTAAAAAGTGAGTACAATTTGTTTTCGGAGCTTTCTGTGGAGTAAAACACAAACTTTTGGAAGTAGATCTAGGCAGGATCTTCTGATATATGTTTAGTGTATGAAACAACAAGTTAAAGTACAAAAATATATTTAAAGTAAGAACATTTCTTTAAAATGTAAAAATCAATGGAAAACATCTCACAATTTTTCTGTGTTTTGTTTTGTTTCTCCTAGGGTGCCATATGCCTGATACATTGAACTCTTGGTTTCTAATAGCCCAACTTCATGTCTGGTAAGTGAAAGTTATAATGATAAGTTGTTTATTTTCATGAGGCAGACTGAAGCAATCCTGTCAGGTCAAAAAGCAGTTCCATGGTTATGACAAGAAACATTCTATTTGTTTGTTAGCTTCTGTTTTAGCAAATTTTTATTAAAGGTCAAACAGACCCAAAGAGAAACTAATATTTGTAGTATTCTTGAAAATCCTCAGTAGCAGAAAGAGCATTGCCATGAGCTTATCAAAAAGCCTCACTCAGGCTGGATGGAAAACTCTCTTTAGCTGTTTTAGGAAAAGTTTACATTTACGTAAAAGTGGTTTAAATTGTGAGAATTTGTGGTGATTTTAATTGCTGGCTGTCAGAAACCTTTAACAAATTATAGCACTGACATTTACACTTGCACCTCTAAAATGGCCGTGCAGGGTCAGTAAATGCCAGATTGGGTGCATGTAAAAATATTTAATGCCATAAGCAATATTTTTTCTTCATTTGTGAAATAGCCAAAAAAAATCTAATTTTCATCTAACATAACACATTCGTAAAGGTCAGAGGGACGTAGCAGGGACACACAAGGGAATACAGTATTTTCCAGACTGCCAGTTCTCTAAGGAGCCTAACGTCTGAAGAATTAAGTTTACTACTGTAACCTATAGGAGCTATCCACAGGCCAAAAGGAATTTCTGGGAAGAAATAGTCACTGGGCCCAGCAACCCTGTCCCCCTCATTTTTCTGCATCTCTTATTTCCCGTCTTTCCCCCTTAATTTCCAGACTCTGAAATGTATTGAGAGTCTTTGCATCTTACTTCCTTGGCAGCTTATTCCACTTAAAAAACTGTTAACATAACATTTGAAACCTGTATTGGATATATATGAATATGTTGTGTGATTATTTAATGAAAGGCCCTATTGTATTGTATCTTTTTGGTCACAGAGTTGGGATTAGTGTGGGCACCTTAAATAATAATTTCCTGACTATTTGGGTTTAAATTTTCAACCTAAAACTATGTTTGTACTCTGTTACCTTGCTTTTTAAATATGTGCGAATTAGACTGAGAAACAACTTTGGTCTTAAAACAAAGAAACCCTAAAAACATTTAATGGAAATATTAAAATTGCCTCTGTTTGCCCTTCCCTTAATTTCCCTTCCATTACCTCACTGAAAGATTCATTCCCCCCAACAACATAAGCAGAACCTCTTGCAATTATCTGTGTGGGTAGCCAAAGTGCTGGAAAGAGTTTATCTTCAAAGGTAAGGCTGCTACTGCTCCAAATAGCCTGTTATTACTTGCAGCTAACCATAGGCACATGTGTCCTCCCAGATCTTCACCCAGTCACATGCTTCTCCTTTTCACTTCCAGTCTGGGTTCTGCTGTACCCTAAGATGTTTGAGGTTCTTTCTGAAGATACATTGGCAGTTTCTTATATTCTTCTATTTTAGAGGAAGGGGAGTTCATGGTGTTTTAATGTGTGTCTTGCATTGTCCATCAGCCTTCTTTAATATTTCTTTCCATTGCACCTTCATTAGATTTAATTCCTTAAAACCTGTTTTCCTTCTAGCTAATGGTCTTATTCTGCTGCACATTCTCCTCCTTGGTCCGCTCCTATCCCCTAATTATATACAACTCTAAACAAAGTTTTTTCTCTTTCAAGTACTTTAGGAAAATTATGTATCCTGTTTAGCAATGATTTGGCCAAACAGTGCATATTTAGCTACTTTAATCTTTCCTCCTAATTAATTGCCTTCAGCCCTCTGTTAATTTTGGTCGCTAGTTTCAGATTTCTTTCCAGTCCTTTGACATCTTTCTGTTATTGGAGTTCCCACAACTGAAAACAATATTCCAAGGAGGGTGACTAGCTTTTATACTAAGGGACTATGTGGGCACAAGACCAAATGGGTATAAACTGGCCATTTGTTCCTGGATAAATGTCTGATTACACCCGAAGTCTGAGGGCCAGTGTCTTTTGAACCTCTTCAACTGAGATTGTGAGTTTCCTCGGGCTTTTTCTTCAGGTCCTATTCTCTCCGGTCCAGACCTGCCCAGAGTTACACTCCTTGTAGTGGCCGTCGCAGAATCAGTGCCCCTGTTGTCCACAGGAGTCATTATGTCTGTCCCTTGTCTTCTGGCAGCTGTGTTACCTTCTTTTTGAGTAGCAGCGAGCCCCTGCTCCTATGTAGGTGTGGGACAAAGACACTTAAGGCATAAGCCTATTGTCACAGGGAAATCTGACCCATGGACCTTGAGGTGTGTTCCTGTGTGAGGTGTGTTCCTCGGATAGCAGTCTGCATTTTCGACCACCACTTTTGGGTCCTTGGCTTCTTTCCTTCTCTAGCATATCAGGAGCCATCATTCCCTTCGTAGAAGGCCCCTGAATGGCTTAAGTGACCAGATAGTCCTCCATGAGATATGTGGCCTCAGCTAGGGTTACTAGCCATTATCTGCAAAACCAGTCTCGACCAGCAGTCAGAAGAATCTGTATGAACTGTTATAGGACTATGAGTTCAGCTACCTGGGGTCAATATAAAATCCCAGGCAAAAGCTTCAGTGAGATAGATTTTAAGTTCTAAATACTATGATATCTATTAATTTAAAGCATTGTATTTATTAAAATAAAAACACAATATCCTTCCTTTTGAAAGTCAAGAAATTCAGAGTTAAAGTTCTAAAACCAACATTTTGAAAGTGAGAAAACCTTTGGCTTAGAAAGCTTGGGAATACTCAATTACAATTTAACAATAGCTTTAACTCTGCCACTTCACTCTGACTTATTTTCACTGTACTTATGGGAAAACCCCACAAGTTGTTACACAAACCAAAGTCTGTCTTGTTTTATATGGATTATAATAGGATTTTTTGTTGTATGATGAAGTAATAGGCTAGAGGGTGGCTCACATCTCAGGCTCATTGGATGAGTAAGGTTTTGATTGCTCTGGCTGGTATATACAGGGTAACTTGGAAGAAGATGGTCTGTAGCCTGTGTCTGAAGCATTTGATCTCAGACCAGTATGAGAGGATGAAAGAAAAGGTACTCATCAACTGTTGTTCTTTGAGAGTCTGCACTCACCCTACCTGGCCACCTTCCACAGCCCTCCAGCACAGACACACCAAAGTGAGAGCTGCACTGACGGTTGAGAAGTGAGTGTCGATTGCACTGCAGAAGCTTGCAGCACCAGATTGCAACTGGTTAGTTGGGAATCAATTTGGAGTCAGGAAATCCACGGGGGAAGCAATTGTCATGCAAGTGTGCAGGACCATTAAACGCCTCCTGCAACATAGGATTGCAACTCTGGACAATGGGAAGGATATAGTGGATTGTTTTGCAGCAGTGGGGTTCCCAAACTGGGGTGGGGCGATGGATGGCACGCATATCCCTATTTTAGCACCAAACTACCTTGGCACAGAGGATGTCAACAGAAAGGATTACTTTTCTATGGTAATGCAGGTGCTGGCGGATCACCGGGGACATCAGTGTGGGCTGGTCAGGAAAGTTGCATGGTGCATGCATCTTTAAGAACACAGATCTATTCAGAAAGCTGCAAGAAGGGACTTTCTTTCCCAACTGGGGGATTACCACTGGGAATGTTGCAATGCCTGTAGTGATTGTGGGAGACCCAACCTTCCCCTTGCTCCCATAGCTCATGAAGCCATACATAGGCCACCTTGACAGCACCAAGGAGCTCTTCAACTGTCAGCTCAGCAGGTGCAGAATGACAGTTGAATATTCCTTTGGTTGTTTGAGGGGTTGCTGACATTGTTTACTAACAAGATTGGACCTCGGTGAGAAAAAAAAAATCTACATATAGCTGTCTGCAGTGTCCAGCATAATATCTGTGATACAAAGGGGGAAAAGTTTCTGCCGGGGTGGAAGTGGAGAGTGTGTCTGCTGGTTTTGAACAGCCAAATACCAGGGCTATAAGAAGAGCTCAACCATTGAAAGACCGTTTTAATAGTGAGTAGTGTGTGTTGCTGTAGTGTGCTCTACCTGGCCTTGCTCTTTTGCAGCGTGGTATAAATCTTGTAGTGATTGCTGTGTACATAGGAATATAACGTTGTCAATGGACCTATTAACATTATCTGTGATTGATGCTATGGGTTCTATGACAAAATGAAGTAACAGTAAATTGGTGGGTGTCAGACCTGCTCAGCACCAGACAGCATATGTTGTGAACTAATAAAGATGAATTTTATTCCAAAAAATAGGATTTTATTCTGTAACATGAACCAGGTAATTAAAATAAAATTAAAACTTAATAAATTAAGGGAACAGAACTTATGAAAGGGAAAGAACACTCCATTTCAGGTACAAAACTTCAAAAATGTGAGGGCCTTTAAAGGGGAGGGGGGCTCCTGTCTACCAGATCCCTCGGTAGCAGAGTACAAAACGGTGACCAAAGCAGTCAATGTGGGGCATTGTGGGAGAGCTCCTGAAGGCCAGTAAAAGTAGATGCAAGTAACAGTGTCTACACTATCACTGCACTGATCTAACTTCATCGACTGTGGCTCTACACCACTCGGGAAGATGGTGTTAGTATGTCAGCGTAGCAGGGCACTTACATCAGCAGAAGCCAAATGTAAGTGAAGACACATCTACAGCTAGGTTGATGTAAGCTGCCTTGCATTGACCAGCCATGTAGCATAGGCCAGGCCTTGGTGTATTTGTCAGATAAGTCCTTAAACTGAAGCTTTGGTGGTCAGATGTGAAATGACTGTTACTTAATTTGACACTATTAGTTTAACTGCTGATTAATGGTGTGAAATTTAATTTGTATCAAGTAGGTTAATGGTGATTAGTCAGGTATAAAATCAAAGTTATTGTCTTTTAATAAGATTAAAGAGCGTCTAGCTGTATTTCACTCACTGGAAATGCAAAGATTTTAAATGTATTTTTGTGTTGGAATTGCATGGTGGTTCTAATCCAGTTTATTATTTGGCTGTAATAAAAACTTTTGCAGTACAATTATTTCTTCATTGTATTCATCTAATTTATTTTGTCAGGCAATATGATTTTGCCTAGTTTCCTCACTACTAACTTCAGGATATTGCATTGGAAACAATCTGGGTCATTTGGTGGGCCATCCACCTGTAGGACACTTACTGATTTAAAACGGGTGCCCCTGCTTGTGCATCTGAAGACAGAATTTGTCCCTTAGATTTGATTTCAGTGTACGTACAGCATAAAGGATCCAATCTGACACTAACTGGTTAAAAATGCAAGTATTTTAACTGACTGTGGGTACTATCTACTTTTTTCCACCACGAGTGCAGAACAGTGATTGTTTTAGGTACCCAGATAAAAAGGCAATATTTATAAGATATTTTAAGCTTAAAAATATCATAGTTTTAAAGTAATGATGCAAACAACTTTTTAAAACTAGTAATCTGAGTGTGGAACAGTTTCATCTTAGTAGTGTGACAAAGATGAGTCCAGATTTGAATGGACTACAGAATGTGTTCTGTAGTGAAAAAGTAAAACAGTTCATACCGTGTTGATCTAGGTATAAAGTTTATAGTCTAAGAAAATCTGTCTTTTAAACCTCAGATGGCAGGTGTAGTAACAAACGATCAAATTTTCAAATAAACTGCAGAATTCCATGACCTCACTCTTGGTGCTGCTGAACTGCACTATGACAAACTATGCATCCAAACACACAGCATCCATTCAGGCTTCAAGAGGAACAAGGTTTACTCTGAAAACTACTCCATTCTTGCATTACTAGTGATGAATTGTAATTATTGGTCTGTTGCACTCCTGCCTTCTACCATGACACCACTGAGGGATACTGCAGCTTGGATGGGTAGCAACATTTTTATTGAGGGAATCTCTTGCCAGGGCTCCTTGCTTTCTTCCTTGGCTTGACTACCCAGGCTGTAACGTATAAAACCACTCTTCTTATCTGGAGTTGGGCTCCCAAACATGGTCTTTCGTTATCTGTCTTAGTAGGTGTGGGGAAAGCAATGGGATTCCAAGATTATTACTGATCATAGTGTTTGTATGGGCAGGACTTTGCAATCGAAATACACAGGACAGACGAATGATGGGTAAAAGGATGCATTATCCTCATTTTACACATGGAGCTGAGGCACAGAGGGAGTTTAAGCCAAAGGTCATATAGGGAGTTTGTGGCAGGACTGGGAATTGGACCTATATCTCCTGAGTCCCAGCCCAGTGCTTTAACTGCAGGCTTATCCTTCCTGTCTGGATGGGTATGATGCACTCTGCTTCACTCTGTAACCATCCCTATTCTGCACTATCTGCCAGGGCTGAAGGAAGGATGGTACTGCCAGGCAATGGAGGGATCATTGGCCCATCTTCACAACCACTCTGGAAGTCACCACATGAGCCTTGGGAACACCACACAGTCCAGAGCATTTTCCAAGAAGAAAACCTGACACATTTTTAGGGAATTTCCCCATCCCTCTACCTTCCCTAAGGCCTGGTCTACACTACGACTTTAATTCGGATTTATCAGCTTTAATTCGAATTAACCCTGTAACCGTCCACACAACGACGCCATTTAATTCGATGTAAAGGGCCCTTTAAATCGATTTCTGTACTCCACCCCAACGAGCGGAGTAGCGCCAAAATCGATTTTAGCAATTCGAATTAGGGTTAGTGTGGCCGCAATTCGATGGTATTGGCCTCCAGGAGCTATCCCACAGTGCATCATTGTGACCGCTCTGGACAGCAATCCGAACTCGGATGCACTGGCCAGGTAGACAGGAAAAGCCCCGCGAACATTTGAACTTCATTTCCTGTTTGCCCAGCGTGGAGAGCACAGGTGACCACAGATACCTCATCAGCACAGGTAACCATGCAGGCTGATAATCGAAAAAGAGCACCAGCATGGACCGTGAGGGAGGTACTGGATCTGATCGCTGTATGGGGAGAGGATTCAGTGCTTGCAGAACTTCGTTCTAAAAGACGAAATGCAAAAACTTTTGAAAAAATTTCCAAGGGCATGATGGAGAGAGGCCACAATAGGGACTCTGAGCAGTGCCGCGTGAAGGTCAAGGAGCTCAGACAAGCCTATCAAAAAACAAAGGAGGCAAACGGTCGCTCCGGGTCAGAGCCGCGGACATGCCGCTACTACGCCGAGCTGCATGCAATTCTAGGGGGGGCTGCCACCACTACCCCACCTTTGTTCGTGGATTCTGGGTCGGGGATAGTCTCGACGCCTGAGGATTCTGCCGATGGGGTAGAGGAGGAGGAGGAGGAGGAGGATGAGCTTGCAGAGAGCACACAGCACTCCATTCTCCCCAACAGCCAGGATCTTTTTATCACCCTGACTGAAGTACCCTCCCAAGCCAGTACCCAAGACTCTGACCCCATGGAAGGGACCTCAGGTGAGTTTACCTTTTAAAATATAAAACTTGTTTTAAAAGCAAACGGTTTTTAATGATTACTTTGCCTGACTTTGCATTCGCGGTCAGTTCAGCTACTGGAAAAGTCTGTAGCTACTGGAAAAGTCTGTTAACGTGTCTGGGGATGGAGCGGAAATCCTCCAGGGACATCTCCATGAAGCTCTCCTGGAGGTACTCCGAAAGCCTTGCCAGAAGGTTTCTGGGCAGTGCATCCTTATTCCCTCCTCCATGGTAGGACACTTGACCACGCCATGCTTGCAGCAAGTAATCTGGTATCATTGCCTGACAAAGCCTGGCAGCGTATGGTCCCGGTGTTTGCTGGCATTCAAGCAACATCCGTTCTTTATCTTGTTGTGTAATCCTCAGGAGAGTGATATCACTCCTGGTAACCTGGTTGAAATACGGGAACTTAATTAAGGGGACAGAGGTGGCCGTTCCTACTGGGCTGTTTGCCTGTGGCGGAAAATAAATCCTTCCCTGCAGTTAGCCAAGCGCAGATGGGAAATTGGCCCTGAAGTTTTCCGCGTTTGGCTAGCAGGGATCTTCCCTGTTACCAGCCACGCGGTGGGGGGAGGGTACCGTGATCATCCCAGAGAATTCATGGCGAGGGGGGGGGTCGGCGGCGGGGGGGGGTAGTTTGGTGCCTGCAGGGATCTTCCCTGATACCAGCCATGCGGTGGGGGGAGGGGCACCGTGATCATCCCAGAGAATTCATGGCGGGGGGGGGGTTAGTTTGTTTTCTGGTGCTGCTGAATGTTAACAGAAAAACCGCAGCACTCTACTTGCCTGAAGGGGCCCAGACAAGCCCCCCCACACTGCCCCCCCCCCCCCCCAACTGGCTGAGATTGGCCAGGCTTCTGCAGCACTCTACAGGCTATGCTTGGTATGTGGGAAAGGAGGGTGCAGAAGCTGTAAAACAATGGCTTACCATGGCCGCATGCAAGCCGAATTCTGTTGCCCAGACCTGTGATCTCTAGCAGCAAAGCCACAAGCACTCAGCATTAAGAGGCAAAATGCGACCTTGCACAGAAATCACATGTGCTATGTAATGTGAACAGTGTTGGTCACCGTGAAAGAGTATAAGCATTGTTCTGCAAAATGTAGCTTTTAAAACAATTCTCTCTTTTTTCCCCTCCCTACAGCAGCTGCAAATTCCTCAAGCCTCCCTCCTCCATCCCGAAGGTTATCACAGATAAGGCGTCGTAAGAAGAAGACGCGGGAGGACATGTTTTCTGAAATTATGCAATCCAGCAGGAGTGACAGAGCTCATCTGAATGAGTGGAAGGAAACAGTTTCAAAGTATAGGAAAGAAGTCAGTGAACGTGAGGAGAGGAGGGACCAACGTGAGGAGAGGAGAGACGATCGAGATGAGAGATGGCGGCAGGAAGACCAGAGGATGAAGGATGCAACGCTGGGGCTGCTCCGGCGTCTGGTGGAGGTTCAGGAACGGCTGCTGGAAAACAGACTGCCGCTTCAGCCCCTGTTCCACCCTCCCCCCTCCCCATGTTCCGTATCCTCCTCACCCAGACGTGTAAGAACGCGGCGGGGGAGGCTCCGTACACCTTCCCATTCCACCCCAGTAGACAGCCCAAGCAAAAGGCTGTCATTTTTTTAACCTTTTCTTTGTGGCTTTCTCCTTCCCAGCAATCCTCCTCCCAAATACCACCCGGGTTCCCTCCCTCTTTTTCTAATCTATTAATAAAGAATAAATTATTTTTAAATGATAGTGACTTTATTTGGTTTGAAAGAAAGCTGGGGGAAGGGGCAGGGTGGGTTCCTTACAGAAAATCAGTCAGTAAAGGGGGAGGGTTTTCATGAAGGAGAAACAAACAGATATTTCACACGGTAGCCTGGCCAGCCATGAAACTGGTTTTCAAAGCTTCTCTGATGCACAGCGCTTCATGGTGTGATCTTCTAATCGCCCTGGTGTCTGGCTGCGCGTAATCAGCAGCCAGGCGATTTGCCTCAGCCTCCCACCCCGCCATAAAGGTCTCCCCCTTACTTTCACAGAGATTGTGGAGCACACAGCAAGCAGAAATAACAATGGGGAGATTTCTTTGGCTGAGGTCAGAGCGAGTCAATAATGAACGCCAGCGACCTTTTAAACGGCCAAATGCACATTCTACCACCATTCTGCACTTGCTTAGCCTGTAGTTAAACAGCTCCTGACTCCTGTCCAGGCTGCCTGTGTATGGCTTCATAAGCCATGGCATTAAGGGGTAGGCTGGGTCCCCAAGAATAACTATGGGCATTTCAACATCCCCAACGGTTATTTTCTGGTCCGGAAAGTAAGTCCCTTGCTGCAGCCCTTTAAACAGAGTAGTGTTCCTGAAGACGCGAGCGTCATGAACCCTTCCCGCCCAGCCCGCGTTGATGTTGGTGAAACGTCCCTTGTGATCCACAAGTGCTTGCAGCACCATTGAAAAGTACCCCTTGCGGTTTATGTACTCGGTGGCTTGGTGCTCCGGTGCCAAGATAGGGATATGGGTTCTGTCTATTGCCCCACCACAGTTAGGGAATCCCATTGCAGCAAAACCATCCACTATAGCCTGCACATTTCCCAGAGTCACTAACTTTCGTAGCAGCACCTGAGTGATTGCTTTGGCTACTTGCATCACAGCAGCCCCCACAGTAGATTTGCCCACTCCAAATTGATTCCCGACTGACCGGTAGCTGTCTGGCGTTGCAAGCTTCCACAGGGCTATCGCCACGCGCTTCTCAACTGTGAGGGCTGCTCTCATCTTGGTATTCTGGCGTTTCAGGGCAGGAGACAGCAAGTCACAAAGTTCCATGAAAGTGCCCTTACGCATGCGAAAGTTCCGCAGCCACTGGGAATCGTCCCAGACCTGCAACACTATGCGGTCCCACCAGTCTGTGCTTGTTTCCCTTGCCCAGAATCGGCGTTCCATGGATAGAATCTGCCCCATTAACAACATGATCTCCAAAGCACCGGGGCCTGTGGTTTCACTGAATTCTGTGTCCGTGTCCGTGTCCATGTCCTCATCATGCTTGTCGCTGCGCTGCCGCCGCCGCTGCCTCCTCGCCTCGTTTTTCTGGTCCTGGCTGAGCATAAACTCCACGAGAACGCGCGAGGTGTTTGCAATATTCATGAGTGCTGTCTTGACCTCAGCGGGCTCCATGCTTGCCGTGGTATGGAGTCTGCAGTGTTCACCCACCCAGGAAAAAAGGCGCGAAAATGGTTGTCTGCCGTCCGTTGCTTTCATGCAGGGAGGGAGGGAGGGAGGAAGTGAGGCTGTACCCAGAACCACCTGCGACGATGTTTTTTGTCCCATCAGGCACTGGGATCTTAACCCACAATCCCAATGGGCGCGGGAGACTGCGGGAACTATGGGATAGCTATGGAATTGCTACCCACAGTGCAACGGTGCAGAAATCGACGCTAGCCCCGGTACTTGGACGCACACCACCGAATTACTGTGCTAGTGTGGCCGCACTCATTTCGACTTTATACAACCTGTTTCTCAAATCCGAATTATCTAAATTCGGATTAATCCCGTAGTGTAGACATACCCTTAGCCTCTCTCACTCTGCCCCATCCTCACCCTCCCTTTTGCCCATTCCTCTCTCCAGGTCCCTCTAGCCATCTCTGTTGCACTCCCTCCCCACTTATCCCTCTACTTTAGACTCATTCTCATTCTGTCTTCCTCCATCCCTTCTACCCTTCCTCTCTCACTTTGCCTCATCTCTGTCCTCCCCTTCCCCTCTGGCAATGCTCCCCGTGTCCCTCCATCCTTCCCATATCACTCTCCCCCATCTGTCTTTCTTCCCTCTGCTCCTCCTATGACCTTCGCTTCTCCTCCCCCTCTTGCTCTGAATCAAGGGGCTAATCAAATGCCCTGAACCACGCTGAGGGGCTAATGGGGTAATGAACCCTCCACTGCCAGCACTGGTAGCTACTGCCAGACATTAGAATAAGGTTTTAAGTTCGTTGTGAAGTGCCCTGGGTTACTCAGCAAAGCTTTCAGGTGCGCTTCCCATGAGCTGGAGCATCCAGTACCCTCCAGTCAGAATGCACAAGCACAAGAAGTACAAAACCATGCAAGAAAGAGAAAAGAGGACAGGAGGCCAGAGGCAGAAGGTGTGACAGAGAGCTGCCTTAACCTTCCCTTCCCTATCCCAAGTCCTCCATAACCAGTTCCAGCCGATCAACACTCACCATTTCCAGATGTCTTCCATCAAGAAATTAGGTCCATGAGATGTTTTTAAAAAAAAAACCCGTGTGCGGTTTGGAAAATGTGGCTCTATTCTGAAAAGTGTCTTGGTACAAATGGCTTCATGGGGCTCTAGTTTTATTGTCCATCAGTAACTCACCTCCAGAGTAATTTTTGCTCCATTTACAAGAAAAAGATGGGTTTTTTTCTAATGGTCGGACCCTGTCTGGAATCTGAGAGAGAAACTGATTTCTTTCCTTTTTGCACATCATCCCCAATAATAAAGATTCTGCAGCTAATTTATTCTTTCTAGTGATCAGCACTGCCAATGTGCATAGGTAGACACAGGTCTTGTGTACATTAGAGAAACATACAGATCTAAGCACCATTTTAATCTCCTAGCCTATGCACTTTGCATTCACACATGAAAGTGCTCCAAATGGTTTACAAGCACGCTATGAACCAAGCAGAGTAGAGTATGTTTTTTCAGGGCTAAATACCAGTTTAGCCTGAGCTGTTTTAATGCCAGTTTTGATGCAGAGAAGCTGAAACAGTTCAACCTAGTTCTCCTAGTAATGTCCCACAGTGCGCTTGGAGCCTTGCAAAGTCTCCCAGAATGCACTGGTCTGGAGAGTGGGTCATTGCAGCTGAAACAGTTTAGGGCAGTACTAGGGTTTGTCTGCATGAACACTTCGTTCAGAGCAAGCTGAGCTGTAAATCTGCCACATGCTGAGTTTCCGTTGGTATGTGTAGACCCTGTTACAGTGCACAAAAAGTTCTCTAGTGTGCTTTGATCTACTCCCATTTCAAAGCAAGGTAGATCAAAGCACACTAGAGAACTTTTTGTGCACTATAACAGGGTCCACTTAGACACTTAGTGTGCAGCAGATTACTGTGGGGTAGATTTACACCCCGCATTGCCACAAACTAAGGGGCAATGTGGGGTTTACAGAAGTCCTTAGGCTATGTCTACACTACATACTATGAATCTCAGCTTGCATAGACATACCCATACTAGCTCTCATGTGAGCTAACGTGCTAAAAATAGTAGTATGGCTGTGGTAGCATGGACAATGGAAGCCGTGGTAGCAGGAGCTAGCCGCCCGGAGTATATACCCTCCTGAACCCCATGGGTGGGTACTCGGGGCAGCCAGTCCATTCCACTGCTGCCCAGGCTACCACAGCTACCCTATTTGTAGTGTTCTGGCTCAGATGTGTAGACATACTCATGATAGCTCCCAAGCTGGGAATCACACCACTAGCTTGTAGTATAGACATAGCCTTAGTGTGGACATGGGTCAAACCTGCAGTGATTCTTAAACTGATAAAGCATGGCTAGTGAGGACACAGAGGCAGTTCAGTGCAGTCAGTTTAATTACAACAGGTTCAGTTCCCTGAAGTAGACCTGGCCCTGCTCCAAGGACCTTCACATTCTTAAGGAATTGTTGAGAAATGAGCTTGGACAGACTCCAGTGCCGTCTTCTGTAGCTGGACTGGCTCTGCAAGGCTTACAGTAATAAAAAGCAATACAAACATATTGTCACCAAGGCTTTATCTACATTTGGGAAATTTTCCCCAAAATCCAATCTGGTTTTAAAACTGATTGCAACTGCACTGGTTCCAGAAGGCAAGGCCATTTTTATAGCCTGCTTTCTGAGGGTTTCACTAATTTGAAGAATAATTCCACTTATGGTAGCCTCGTCTATGCTGCAGCTCCAGCCATTTTTGAAACAGTTTTAATATTCAGGTAGATTTCTCCACTGTAGACTAGTCTGAAATCCAGCAGATCTGACTTTAAATACACAGAAGGAAAGTTTGTGAAAGTAGAAATGTGCCATTTTTATAGAGGAACTTTTCTAACCAGAGCAGAATATTATTTATACTTATAGCACTTTCCATGCTGCAGTGAGATTTGTAAGGAATTTAAAATAAAAATGGGTTTTTTACTCTTTTAAGGTCTGAAGAAGCAGTTGGAAATCAAACCAACTTCTCTGGTGCTTGTTCTCTTGCAGGATGTGTCTGGTACGAATGAAACAGGAGGGTCGAGCTGGAAAATACATGTGTCGCTATATAGTTCATTCTATGTGGGAAGACGTTGAACAGCGTGGTAAGGTGATGGGGGTAAGTCATCTTTGTCTGGTGTTGACTTTCTTGATTATTTTGATGACACAAACCATTTAATGTCTTGTGACCTGGCACATATTAGAACAGTGGCTGTGGGATTAAGGTGGAGCAAGAGTTGGTCTGACTGGTTTCAGCTGGGATTTCAGTATTCCATGTACCCAGGACAGTGGATGGGAGCAGGGAGAGAGGACAGAGTTTCTATATAATGCTATAACTAACCACAAATACAATCTACAGTTTGGATTCTCTGCATACTGGTCCTGATCTCAGAAGGGAGCTTATAAAGGAACAAAAGCTTCAAGGGCAGTTCAATCACAAGTTAAGGGCTTAATGCAGGAAGCACTGAGTGAGGTTCTTTGGCCTGTACTATGCAGAAGGTCACCCAAGGTAATCACAATGGTCCCTTCTGGCCTTAAAGTTTTTGAATCAGAGTGTGCCACTCCATACCAGCATTGGCCTGCGCCTCAGAGAGTGCAATGCATGGGGCAGCAGCACTAGGAGATGACCTTCACAAACCTTGAAGTATAGTGACCTCCGCAGAGCCGATGGAAATGAATGTCCTCATCTTCACAGGACTCCAGTACTTCTGCAGGGCAATGGTTGGATGGGGAGGCAATGTCTATTGTGACTTGTATTGGGAAAAGAGGGAACTGCGATTATGCTATTGCTGGGGAAAAAAGGGATTGTTCAGGATTAAAATAAATAGAACAAATAGAAAACCCAGAAGGGTTAATATACCAGTTGGCCTATATGGCCCCAGTTACTAAAGAAACAAGAGTCCAAGGCAGGGTCAGCTAGGGAGTTGGGTCAAATAACATTCAAAAGAGGGAATATTAACCATAGGTTAGAAGTAATCTCGTCTCCTTTCCCCCGCACTCCCTTTTGTTTCTAAATTGCACTAATTGTATTGTGAGCTCTTTGGGCAGCCCTCCCTTCTGTATGTGCAATGGGTCCGCAACACTTGCAGGTAAAGTAACTTCACTTAAAATCGTCCTGGTTAACGTTGTTTCGTTGTTATGTTGCTGATCAATTAGGGAACATGCTTGTTAAAGTTGTGCAATGCTCCCTTCTAACGTTGTTTGGCAGCCACCTGCTTTGTCCACTGCTTGCAGGAAGAGCAGCCCGTTGCAGCTAGCTGGTGGGGGCTTGGAACCAGGGTGGACCGGCAGCCCCCTATCAGCTCCCCGCTTCCCTAAGTTCCCTGTGCAGCAGCTGCCCAGCAGGCTAGCAATTGCAGCTGTCCCTCCCCTCACTGCCATGTGCTGCTCCTGCCCTCTGCCTTGGAGATGCTCCCAGAGACTCCTGCTTGCTGTGCAGGGGGGAGGAGAGGAAAAGGGGGGCTAATATCAGGGTGTCCCCCTCCCCCCTGCTCCTGCACCCTGCTTACCCCATCTTCCATAGAGCAGGGGGGACACACGACAGGGCTCAGGACTGAGGGAGTTTGCTGGCAGCAGCTGCGGTCTCAGCAAGCTGATTTAATTAACAAGGCAGTATACTTAAAGGGGAAATGCGCATCTCTCTCTCTCTCTCTCTCTCACACGGTGTGTGTCTCTGTCTCTGTCTGTGATGCTCTCTCCCCTCCCTCCATTCCTGCTGCCTTGTAGAGTGAGAGAGTTAACCCTTGAGGGCTCAGCCAATTGCTAATTCATCATTTAGAAGTAAGGCATTCCCTGGGAAATATCACACCCTCTAACTCCTCCACCTCAACCAAGCTTCACAATCCTCATCACTGTGTACCAGTATTAAATTGTTTGTTTAAAACTTGTACTCTGTGTGTGTGTGTGTGTGTGTGTGTGTGTGTGTGTGTGTGTGTGTGTGTGTGTGTGTGTATATATATATATATATATATATATATATAGTCTTTTGTCTGGTGGAAAAAAAAATTCCCTGGACCCTAACCCCCTCATTTACATTAATTCTTATGGAGCAATTGGATTCGCTTAACATCGTTTCACTTAAAGTTGCATTTTTCAGGAACATAACTACAACGTTAAGTGAGGAGTTACTATACTGCTAATGATATTGGTTGCTTCAGTATGCAAGGGAGTGTCTCTGTATTAGATGAGACTCTTTTCATTGCTCAGAGAGTCCTAGGAAGTGTTGATTCTGGGAGATTTCAGTTGCTCCCTCAGTGACCACTGTTCGTTTTTTTTTTTTTTTTTAAAGTTGCCTAAAACTTTGAGAACTCTGCTGTCCAGGTGCTTTACCCAGTTAGTTACAGAAAGTGCACGCAAGGCAGTCCCCTGTTGGAGCTAGTCTTTGGAATAGATCTGAATTTAGGGGTTTCTCTGTCTCCTGTAAATCAGGCTATCCCCATTGCCTTCAAAGCTTTCCTTGAAGACTTAAAAAGAATCTTCAGAAATCAATCTTGTCTAATCAGGGACCGCACACACTAAAATGTATTCAGTGTGGTTACTGCATGATGTCAGTACCAACCAGAGTTAAAGTTGTGTGTGTGACCTAACTGTATGTTTCCATACCTCAGCATGTTTAGATTTTTTTTAAGTTTAACCTTAATTCTGAATTTCCTAGGTTTATATCGCTTGGTTTGTAATAATGACAGCATCCCTATAATGTATTTGCCCCTAACTTACTTAAATGTGTTCTCAGCTGTAACTCCATTTTAACATAGCTTTTGTCTGGGAACAGCAAATATTTAAAGACAAAGCTTGTATGTATCTACAGGCTTGATCCCACAGACTGCTCCTTTAAGAACATAAGAAGGGCCATACTGGGTCAGACCAAAGGTCCATCTAGCCAACAGTGGCCAATGCCAGGTGCCCCAGAGGGAATGAACAGAACAGGTAATCATCAAGTGATCCATCCCCTGTCGCCCATTCCCAGCTTCTGGCAAACAGAGGCTAGGGGTACCATCCCTGTTCATCCTGGCTAATAGCCACTGATGGACCTATCCTCCATGAACTTATCTAGTTCTTTTTAGAACCCTGTTATAGTCTTGGCCTCCACAATATCCTTTTGCAAGGAGTTCCACAGGTTGACTGCATTGTGTGAAAAAATGCTTCCTTTGTTTGTTTTAAATCCCATGCCTATTAATTTCATTTGGTGACCCCTAGTTCTTGTACTATGAGAAGGAGTAAATAATACTTCCTTATTTACTTTCTCCATACCAGTCATGATTTTATAGACCTCTATCATATCCCCTCTTAGTTGTCTCTTTTCCAAGCTGAAAAGTCCCAGTCTTATTAATCTCTCCTCATATGGCAGCCGTTCCATACCCCTAATAATTTACTTTCTCCATTCTGAAAACTGACCATTTATTCCTACCCTTTGTTTCCTATCTTTTAACCAGTTACCAGTCCATGAAAGGACCTTCCCTCTTATCCCACGACAGCTTACTTTGCTTAAGAACCTTTGGTGAGGGACCTTGTCAAAAGCTTTCTGAAAATCTAAGTACACTATATCCACTGGATCCCCCTTGTCCACATGCTTGTTGACCCCCCCACAAAGAATTGTAATCGATTGATGAGGCATGATTTCCCTTTACAAAAACCATGTTGACTCTTCCCCAACAAATTATGTTCATTTATGTGTCTGACAATTTTGTTCTTTAGCAGGCTTCCTGCTTCTGATGTACTTAACATTTTTTTGCTATTACATTTTGAAGTTCTTCAAATTCTTTTTTGGCTTTCTTAATTATATTTTTACACTTCATTTGCCAGAGTTTATGCTCCTTTCTATTTTTCTCATTAGGATTTAACTTCCACTTTTTAAAGGATGCCTTTTTGCCTCTCACTGCTCCTTTTACTTTGTTGTTTAGCCACAGTGGCACTTTTTTGGTTCTTTTACTATGTTTTTTTAATTTGGGGAATACATTTAAGTTGAGCCTCTATTATGGTGTCTCTTAAAAGTTTCCGTGCAGCTTGCAGGGATTTCACTTTTTGCGCTGTACCTTTTAATTTCAGTGAGTATTGTTTGTTGGATGTGTGGTGAAATATAGATGTTTCCAAGATCTTAGGATTTCTTTTGCTCCTATTCATTGCTTCATTTGGGCATGTAACTCATCTTAGATGATCTTGTCAATTTATCCCCTCCTCTCGGCCTGTGTTGCCAGCCTAATACACCGTTTTTTCCCACTCCCACAGTTGACTATGTGATTTCTTACATCAACTGCTAAACATGGACCTCCACCTCTGAGTTGATCTTTCCCTTAGGACTCAGTTCTGCTGCAACACAGACAAGAAATTTGATAAACAATGGCTAGAAGAGGGGCAGCTGGGACATTCCTTAGTACTTTGTCCGCTGCTACACACATGCATACGTATAATTGTGCTCAAGTCTTCATTAAAGGGGGCTTTGTGGAATGATCTGCCGTCTGCTTATCACCCAGGCACTAGGTTCAACCAGTTAGCTGATCCAAAATGGGCACCGAGATCTTCTCTCCAGTAGTCCAGTCCTTCTCTAATTAATCTACATCCTGCCTTTGGGAGATAAGACTATGTCTACACTACAGCTTATGTTGGCGTAACTCATGTCGCTCAAGGGTGTGAATAAACCACCCTCTGTGCAACATAAATTACATCAACCTGAGCGCTTGTGTGGACAGTGGTATGTCAGTGGGAGAGCTTCTCCCACCGACATAGCTTCTGCCCTTCATGGAGGTGGTTTTATTATGCCGACAGTAGAGCTCTCTTCTATCGGCATATAGCATCTTCACCAGATGTGCTGCAGCAGCGCAGCTGCATTGGTACAGCTGCGCCGCTGCAGTGCTGTACGTGTAGCTATACCCTTAGATGACAGTAGCAGATGCAGAGAAGAAGGGGACGTTAATGTGCCTCTGTGGCAGGTTCATTCTGCCGTTTTTGCCACCTGGATGAGAGGGCAGTGGGGGAAAGGGAGGAGCTCTTTCTCGTCTTGTCACACATCTCTTCAAAGGCTCTGTGGAGGAACTCTCTAAAGTAAGGATAGAGAGGTTCAGAGGGTTTCTGTCCCCACTTATGATGGTGCATGTTCTGGTCTAAATCTTTACCTTGATTCCCCAGGAGTTTGAGGTTTCTAACTTGGAGCCATTGCAACAGCTGAGAATAGCCAGAGCCCAGTGGTACTGTAGCCATGTCCCTTCCCCTCCAACAATGCTCCTGAAACCCTCCAATGCTGTGAGAGAGTGATATAGAGCTGTTACGCCAGCTCTGTGGCACCCAGGTAATTCTCCTCCACCAGCAATGTTCTTCAATGGCCTGATCTGCTGTTTTTATGACCCTTTCATTCTGCCAGAGAAGGGTAAAGAGGCCATTGTTTTCCAGGTGGAATCCGAGGTTTTCTTCACCAGCCTCCATAAGGCAATTCTTTCATTGGTGGTACTCACTGTGGGATTGGAAGTCAGGGTTGCCTCTTGGGGATCTTCATTAGCGGGTAGTCATTTTTAAAATCTGGGAGCCATAGTTCACTCTTAACCTAATCAAGCCATCTGAATCAGGCAGGAAAAAATTTCACAGTAAATCTGAATTTGCGAGCAATAAGATTTTTTTCTCCTGGTCTCGTGGAAACAGCCATAGGGCCAATCAGTTCTGGTCTTCACAGACAACTCAGTAAGTCGTGTACATAAACAAACATGGAAGCACCAAGAGTAAGACAGTGGCTCAAATAGTAATATCCCCAAGATTGGCAGAACCACACCAGCTAACTGAGTTAGTGGTGGTCTGTCTTCGGCAGACTGGCTCTGTCATCAGATCCTCCTCCTTAGAGACTGGTGATTGGATATGGGGAAGTTCACGGCAGTTTACTCAAAATGAGGGATTCCCTCTGTAGACTACTTTGCTACAACAGAGAAATCCAAGCTTCACAGGTTTTGTACCAGGTTCAGAGGTTTTCCAGATTCTGGCCTGGGCATCGGATTCATTCTATTGGGGAAGACCCAATATGCTTTCCTCCTACTTGCTCTGTTGATCATGGTATTTGAAACTTCTGATGTTAACATTTGGAGAACACGGTTCCTGCTTGACATTTTTCAGAGCATCTTGCATAGGGTCAAATTTATCTCAGTATCTGGGTCAAATTACATCTGAAAGCATGGTTCATGAAAAATGTCCCTTAGATATTAGGGATTCTTAAATATGGACATTGGTCTGAACTCCCATAAGCCTGTTATCTCTAATCCATATTCTCATCCTTAAAGCTTTTTCTGTAAAAACGCCCTTGCAGGACATGCAAGATTGGTCTTGTTCTGTTTCCCAAGTTCTGGAGTTCCTCCGGGAGGAAGTGGAGAATGAAGTCAGTCTTGAGAAACCACAAGGACCAAGTTTTGACCTTAGAGACTATTGGAGGAGATGCTGAAAATTCTTTTATTGGATTGCACTGCTTAATTCCAAGATGCTGTCCAGCCAAAGCAAATCTCCTGGTCAGGCCTGAGTCAATTGTCTTGTCCTAGATTGTTTAATCTACTCTTTCTATCAGCTTTCGCTTTCCCTTTTTGAGCTTTTACCTTGTTAGCTTTTTCTGGGTTTCATTGGAAGCCACCAAAAATATAATTATCATGGCAGCCCTCCTCGTTAAATATTCCTTTCTGATTTCTGAGTAACTACTTCCAAGGTGAATTTCAGATTCTGGCCTTTTTGTCCTGCCTTACTTCAGATAAAGGGAAGATCACAGCATGCTTTTAGGTCCCTGAAGTATCTCATGCACTGTTCCCAGGAGGTTAAGAAGTTTAGTTTATTATGGTCTAGACATCTGAGAAAGGTCTAGAGGGTCAGCTTTTCACTCTCAAACAGATGGATTTATTCCTATTCTAAGGAGGCATAAAAGATGGGAGGGTCTCCACTACCTCTTGCGAATTAAAGCTCATTCCATGAGAGAGTATGGTTTCCTGGGTCAAAAGAGAATCTGCATCTGTATGAAATTTGCTAGTCCACCTTTGTGCAGCCCTGAAGAGAAAAGGAAACTATGTCTCTGTCTTAAAAACTGGATTTCTGCAAGGGAATCCACCAGTCTGAACTTCCACTGGATTGCGTAAAGAGTTCAGTAATTTATAGCTGTTAAGGTAGATTTTGTGTGCAGTGTTGTTGTAGCTGTGTCAGTCCCAGGATATTAGAGAGACAAAGTGGATGGGGTAATGTCTTTTACTGGACCAACTTCTGTTAGTGAGAGAGACAACCTTTGAAGCTACATGGAGCTCTTCTTCAGGTCTGGAACATATTCAGAGGGTATGTCTACACTGCCATTAGACACCCTAAGCTGCCTGTGCCAGCTGTCTCGGGCTAAAGGGTTGTTTAATTATGGTATAGACATTCGGGCTGGGGCTGCAGCCTGAGTTTTGGGACCCTATCAGAGGCTCCAGATAGTTTAGCATAAGTAGTTAGTATATATTCTATGGGACAATTCAAGGTAAAGTGGTCATTAACAGCCCGGCAGTCACAGGACAAAAATGGGGGGTTAGTGGGTTCCAGATTGTTGTAATAAGCCAGTGTCTTTATTAAAACCATATCAAAGTTATAAATTTAAGATCCCAGACTCATCTTTTGAAAGGATTATGCATGTTTCCTTTGAGGTTGAGGACTGATAGGTCAGATATGTAGTGATCACTTTGTGAAAGGTGTTCACCCACAGGTGTATGGTATTGTTGTCTTTTATCATTTTCCTGTGGGAGTTCATTTGAGAGTATAGTGATTGTCTGGTTTCACCCACATAGTTGTTGTTGTGGCATTTAGTGCACTGGATTAGGTACAGCACATGTTGTGATAGGCATGAATAGGACCCATGGATCTTGAAAGGTGTATTGTGGGGGGTGTTGATCATACAACAATCTGTAACCCACTAACCCCCCTTTTTGTCCTACGACTATAGGGCAGTGGTTCCCAAACTTGTTCCGCCGCTTGTGCACGGAAAGTCCCATGCAGGCCGGGCTGGTTTGTTTACCTGCCGCGTCTGCAGGTTCGGCCGATCGTGGCTCCCAGTGGCTGCAGTTCGCTGCTCCAGGCCAATGGGAGCTGCTGGAAGCGGCGCGGGCCGAGGGACATACTGGCCGCCACTTCCAGCAGCTCCCATTGGCCTGGAGCAGCGAACCGCGGCCACTGAGAGCCGCGATCGGCCGAACCTGCGGACGTGGCAAGTAAACAAACCAGCCCGGCCTGCATGGGACTTTCCGCGCACAAGCGGCGGAACAAGTTTGGGAACCACTGCTATAGGGTGTTAATGGGCCACTTCACCTTGAACAGTAAGAGCAGTAGGACAAGGGAACAGACTGCCTGGGGAGGTTGTGGAAGCTCCTTCCCTGGAAGTTTTCAAAAGGAGGCTGGAGAGCATCTGTCTGGGATGGTTTACACACCAAATCCTGCATCTTGGCAGAGGTGAGACTAGATGATCCTTGCGGTCCCTTCTGGCCCGGTGGTTCTAATAGACCCGTAGAGTATGTACTGAATATCTGTTCGATCTTGTATTTAGCTGTGACCATTCTCAGTATCGTTCCTAGATCTGAAGAAGAGCTGTGTGTAGCTCAAAAGCTTGTGTCTCTCACCAATAGAAGTTGGACCAGTAAAATATATTACCTCATATACCTTGTCTCTCTAAGGTAGAGTATCAGGGGGGTAGCCGTGTTAGTCTGAATCTGGAAAAAGCAACAGAGGGTCCTGTGGCACCTTTAAGACTAACAGAAATATTGGGAGCATAAGCTTTCGTGGGTAATAACCTCACTTCTTCAGATGCAAGTCTAAGGTAGGTTTTGGTTGGTTAGAGAAGGCTGAGGAGAGCTGGGTACAAATTTCTGGAGTAGGTGATTGATGTAGCTACCTGACTGATAAGCAGAAAACAGATCAGTTCATTAATTTAATCTTGGACATTTTTAACTGTATTCTTCTGTTAAGAGGCTTTTGGGCATGTGCACTCATTAAAATATAAAAATCTTCCATTGGTCAGGTTATTTTTAAAAGGCAGTTTGTCTAAAATCAGTAAGAGAGAGGGTACGTTTTAAGAGAGAGACGTTCAGGGGTCCAACCCCCTTTCATGTATCGTAACCTGTAATTAATACAACTGATGCAGAAAATGGACATTGTTTTATATTTCAGAATTGGCATCAGTGTATTTAAAATTTGCTGTCTGCTCTTAAAAATGCTAGATCATTGCTGTTAAATTAATACATGTTGCATTTTTACTACTAATTTATATCAGCTCCAACTCCAGTTTGACTTTGTATTATTTCATAAACTGATCTCTGAGATCTGAATCTCAGCTGCAAAGTTTTGGGACCCTGGAGCCTGGGCTCCTTCAGCACTCCAGAGTGTCAGCAAGAGTCAGGAATCAAAACATGACACAGCTGTAAAAACAGACAGAGAGCTTTTGGCCTCAGCAATTCTACTGGTGCAGGCAGTTTTCAGATATAAATTTTACTCCGCTGCTGCTAGTACTAATGAAGTCAGTTTCTTTTGGTGGGTTTGCAGCCAGGTGTGTCCAGTTCTGTGGCTAACCAGTGCTCTTTACTTCATTTTTCCACTTGTGACATTTCTACCAAACTTAAAAAACAAACATAAAAATTGGCTTGATGCAATGGCTCAAAGTGTTAATAGTAACATTAGGCTGGGTAAAAGACTTCCTTACGATCCTGCTCTGCCAGAGATCTCCATCTTGTGGCTTACAATGAACAAGTTTAAATTATCCAAACTGGCAGCTGCTCAATCAGTTTGTAAGGGGGAGCCAGAGTCAGTATTAGAAATTGCAACTGTTTTCTTCCTATCAGAGGACCTTGGCAACAAAGATATTAGATTAGCTTGCATATCGTGTTTTGGTAAACCTAGCTTTAAAAAGCAAGACTGTGGTTTCTTGAGTGTATTCTCATACTCCTGAACCAAGGTGCAGTGGAGTTGATCATTTGGACTCCATACCATGGAACTTAGAGAAGGGGAGACTGCAGAAAATTCCTGCTCCTTATTCTTAGATCTTCCCTGGTAACATCAAGATTCACTACCATTACTCCACATAAATTGTACTCTATCTAAACACGTGTATCAGGGACTGATTTGAAATAAACATTCCGAATTCAAATAAGTTTCTTTTTAACAAGGGTGTTTCTGCTATGATGCAGGGATACTATATGTCTGAAATGTACAACATTTGCTTGTTCGGTACAAAATTCTGATTTGTAACAGTGCATGTTTTAAAAGTTGTAAGAGATGATAGGAACAGGAAGGGACTGTCCAGCCCAACATGGCAACCCTATCTAATTTATCTTAATCCCACCTTCTTGCTTTCCCACCAGACCACTCAAACCCCTACTTCTGGATGTCTTTTGAATTCGTTTATTGCCTCTGCCTTGCATAGCACAATACAGCCTTTGTTAAGCTTTCAGCTAGAGCTATTTATACACAGTGGCCCATATTTGCTCTGTTACACTGGTGTGAATATAAAGTAACACCATTAAAATCATTGGCATTACTCCACATTTACATCAGTGTAACAGAGCAGAATCTGGCTCAGGAACTTTGAGCACAGATTTCTGCCTTGTTCTGCCACGGTTAGAATCTGTTTTAAAAGGAAACAAATCCAGCCCTGTCCTATATTAGCCACATTCTGACTATTGGAAACCAGTTTGGGATTCCTTTTGGGATTATTCACATCATATATTACGGTTTCTTAAATTTGCAACAGTTCAGTTCCAAAAGAAGCTATTCCTCTTAGTGGAGGATAAAAGACGCATGATGTTGCCCAAGGAGTCAAGAAGCATGATCAGAATCAAGACAGGGAGAGCAGGCAGCATAGGAGTCAGGATGAGAAGTATATAATAGAAAACAAATGTTTTATGGGAAGAGGGTGTGGATTGGGGCAGGAGGAAAGTGAGAGGCCCATGAATGGAAGTGCGTTGCATGGGAGGGAGTCTCATGTGAGATGAAGGAAGCTTACTGGGGAAGAGGACAGGAAGGTGGAGGTCTTGGGTGGATTGGGGTGGAAGGAACAGGAAAGTTAAGGTTTGTTCCAGACTCTTCATTTTAGTGAGGATGAAAAAGTCTGATACAAATTTTGTTTTGAGTTAGAGGATCATTTTCAAATGCTTATTGTATTTTGTGAAATGCTTGAATTTTCTAGGATATTTTAAAGGGAAAGCTCCACCCCCCCCCCACCCCCAGGAGATTTATAACTACAGTATTTAAAAATCACCTTATGACAATTTTGCAGTGTCATTTTATTCGGACCCTTTTAAAAACATATTAAGGCAATCAGAGGTATGACATTAATGTGTGTGATTCTTTGCTTTGAATAGTTTGGGCAAATGCTTATTAAAAGTTGCAGCAACATGTTTTGTGTGACTCCTTTTTAAGGTTTAAAAAGTAATGTTTTGAATGTTAAAAAAGAAACAAGGTGAAGAAGGGCTCTGTGTAGCTCAGAAGTTTGTCTCGTTCACCAACAGAAGTTGGTCCAATAAAAGATTCCACCTAGCCTGTCTTGTCTCTCTAATATCCTGTGACCAACATAGCTACAATACTACTGCAAAAAAAAAGATGCATTAAGAATATTACAGACATAAGAATTACAGTGGCACAATATTACTGATGACCTAAATTAGGATAATGGAGTGTTAGTTCTTTTCCCATAGGAGTTATGACATGAGATGACTTCAAAAGATGCAAGTGTAACCCACACTAACATCATGGGGATAGACCACATATAGAGGTTTGAGTGTGCTGCTGTTTCTGAGCTAATGGACCTAGTCCTCTAGTGTTGTTAGATACAAATGTCCTAGATTCAGTCCCTACAAACCTGTACTGGGATTTGAACTACTGTGGGATGCGCTTCTTTGGCAAGGAGGAATGTGTAACCCATGGTAATGAATTGTGCCTTTTCTGATGGCTGGATCATTTGCAGCAATGACTTGAGTTGGGTTGTCTGGATCTAAAAGCATGAGTTGCTGCTGCTTGAGCTGAAGCACAAGGGCCACTCATTCATAGGCTTTAGCAGAATTATAAACATCCAGCCATTACATCATATTAGCATGGGTTATACAATGTTTTCAGTAGAGGAGTAGGTTTGGGATGTTAGGCTCCCAAGATGTGCTGATGATTTAAGGGAAAGATGTCAGCAGAATGTCATATGGGGGACAAGGGGGTGTGAGAGAGAGGGAGGACTTTCAAAAGGATTATGAGGGTGGCTCTTGCAGCACCGTAGTTAAGACTGAGCAGAGCTTTGTGTTCAGAGCTGAATTTCCAAAGTACTCTAAAATCCACATTTATACTTGTATTGGCCCTCAAAATTGCTTACACCACTTGAAATCTTAGGGTAGAGTTAGTGCAAGTGTAGGCTCATTTGGTCAATGGATTCTTGAGATATATCCATCCTAAAATCACCCATCCATAACCAAACCTGTCATTGTCAATGTGCTCAGCACAATTCCATATAGAAGCCCTACTCTTCCTGTCCAGTGGCCCCTTGCTTGTACTCTGTGCCTCCTTTACTAAGCTTTCTATTATTGTGCCTGGCATCAATATCAGAACTCATGGTTATCAGAGGAGGCCTTCCAGACAATTACTGGTAAATTGAAGGTCACAGCCCTCCAGCACAGTGATAAGCACACTTGTAATCAGCTGAAGTGAAAGTTCAATGCCCTTGCACTTCGCAATCACGAGGCATATTACAGTATAACCAAGTGGTGGATAATGTTAAAATCGGTTTAGCCAGGGGAGATTTAAAGCTGGCATTCAGCATGATCTGCAACCTCAGCAGTCAAGACGTAGTCGCAACGAACAGCATCCTGAATGACAGCCAAGGCTGTCCATGTAAATTGGATGACAACATAGAATTGTAGGACTGGAAGGGACCTCAAGGGGTCACCTAGTCCTGTCCCCTGCACTCATGGCAGGACTAAGTATTATCTAAACCGTCCCTGACACCTGCTCTCAAAAATCTCCAATGATGGAGATTCCACAACCTCCCTAGGCAATTTACTCCAGTGCTTAGCCATCCTCTCATGCTGGGTAGAACATTATCACAGCGCCCTGAACCACCCTCCAGTTGCTGCTTTCTTAGAGCTGGGTGATTTGGCATCCACTGTGGTATTGGATCCAGACACTTGTACTGACGCACCAACGTTGGATGAAGTGAAGCGCACCATCTGCAAATTGAAAAATGGACATGTAGCTGGTGCTGATGGCATCCCCTCAGAGCTGCTAAAATGTGCTATTGACCCTGTAGCGGAATTCCTTCTGGTCATCTTTCGCCTGGCATGGAGAACTGCAACCTTGGCCACCACCTGGAAGGATGGTATTGTGATCTCACTTTATAAGAGCAAGGGACCATGCAGTAAATGTAAGAGCAACAGGCCGATCACCCTGTTATCTGTGCCAGAGAAGGTGTTTGCACATGTTCTGCTGGTGAGTTTGGAGCCCCTGCTGCATCAGAAGCATCGTACCCAACAGTCAGACCTGACGAGGAACAGGTCCACATTAGACGCCATTCTGGCCCTCCGCTTGTTGTCGGAGATACACCACAAGTTCAAGAAACCCCTGTACATAGTGTATGTTGATCTTAAGGCTGCGTTTGATTCCATTGACCAAGTCGCACTGTGGAAGGCCTTAAAGGGCATAAATGTCCCAACCACTCTGCTGGACTTAATTAGCAAGCTGCATAATGGAACTATGCTAATTAATTGAATGGCAGCACCTTTTAAATCAGTATCTGGTGTCTTGACCCCTGTACTCTTTTGTTGGCCAATGGATTTCATAATGCAACATTCCGTCAGGTTCATAGGCATTTAGATCGGTGATCTCTTTCTCTCAGACCTTGACTATGCTGATGACGTTCTTCTAGTACAGAGGCTGATGACATTCTTCTACTACAGAGTCCCAACAGGTTTCGTGAGGAAGTCCAGCAAATGGAGGAGGAGCCAGCTAAGGTTGGCCTCCATGTTTCATAGTCAAAGACAAATTTGCAAAATCTAGGATCAGGTCCACCCATGACCCAAATCTCTTTGAATAATGGAACTGTCGAAGCACTCTCCATTTTTTGCTATTTGGGTTTTATACTCACCAGTTCCTCCAACTATCACATGGACGTTCTCCACCAGATTGATATCGCAGTGTCTGCCATGGGTCATCTGCAACGAATATGGAATCAACATCATTTCAGCATGACAACCAAGTTCAGGATCTATTTGAGTTGTATCCTCTCCATACTGCCGTACGGTTGTGAAACATGGACATTATGCCACTCAGACTGGGCAAAGCTGGAGGCTTTCCACACAAAATGCCAATGTTGTATATTGGGCATAAAGTGGAATGACTTAATTTGAAATGCAGATGTTTACAGTTGCTCCAGCCTACTGATGACTGGGGCCATTGTCCGCAGGTGGCGTCTTACACTTTTCGGACATGTTGCCAAAATGCCGCAAGACATTCCGGTGAATGCAATTCTCCCGGTGGCTTGTAACATCCGGGATAAAATTCCACCAACTGTGGAGGCAGCCCAGAGTCAGACCTCCTATTATGTGGGTGCATGAAGTCTGTTCCAATGTTCAACTCTTGGCCCAAATGGAGAATGGAGACCAAATGGAGAATGATTACTAAGACTGACCGTTCTGCTAAGCACTGAAGAAGAAGATGATCAATATCGGGCTAACCAGCCTGTAGTTACCTCAGTCATTTTGAATATTAGCACAGCATTAGCTGTTCCAGTCTTCTGGAACTTCCTCAGTATTCCATGATTTGTTTAATATCAACATCAAATATTACATAGTCCTGCAGGGGACTGGACTAGATGACCTCTTGAGGTCCCTTCCAGTCCTACACTTCTATGATTCTATCAATAATGCAGAGGGCTCCTCAGCAAATTCTTTTAAAATTCTTGGGTGTTAACATGCTCCCTAATTATTACTGGATTAAAAAATATTTATCACTGTAAGAAATGAATACATCATCCAACTTCATTCAAATATTGAACAAAAATATGTATTGAACATTTCTGCCTCTTTCTGAATTATTACTGACACTTTTACCATCCTTATCTAATAATGAACCTATACGATTTCTAAGTTCTCTTTTTCCTGATATATTTTTAAACATCCTTCCTGTTGTCCTTTGGTTACAGAATTTTCATTGATATCTTTAACTTCCCTTATCAATTGTCTGTATTTCCTAACTGATAATTTATAATCAATATAATCAACTTCTCCCTTTTTGTGTGTGTTTATATATTGGTTCAAAGAAAAATTATTCCTATTTTCACTTCTCTTCCTAATCAGGATTGTTTTAACCAAGAATCCTCCTTTTGTGATTGTGAAATTTTTGTTTCTAGTAAAATATCTAGTAAAATATTCTTAAACAATTCACAATTATTTTTCAAATTTTTAAGTTTAAATTTATTCTCCCAATCAATTTAGCTCATATTTATTTTCAAGTTTTTGGTTATTGGAAATTTGAAAGCACGGTGTATGGGTGGTGTGTGCATATTACTAGTCAGGATTATATTCTGAATGTAATTAGGTTGTGATACCTTGTATTTAGGCAACCACTAATTTTTATTTCAGTGATCAATCCATCGTATCCATCAGAATAAGGTCTAATATAGAATTACCACGTGTTGGTTGTAATATTTTGTGTATTGGAAAGTTAACAACTGTAATTTTTATGAACTCCAAACATGTTCTACTAGTGGCAGCCTGAGTCCTATAGACTGTCCCCCAGACTGAAATCCCTCATGATAATGCAGATTTTCTTTCTGCATCTTAGATGTTTAAGGAGCTGCTCATCCTGTTCCTTCTTCTGATTTGATGTATATACCAGACCTCCAGCAGATCCATTTTATGATATATTGGTTAGAACATTAATCTGTAAGCATTCCAGCTCTAGTGCCTCTGAGTTGTCAGATCAATCAATGGTACTCAATTTACCTGGGTTGAGTACAAAATCCACGCAGAAACTTCAGCTTGTACAAAATGCAGCAGCTTGCCTTGCTAACAATAGTTTGACAAGAGCACATCACACTGGTGCCTCTCACACTTGGCAGGCTCCCCATTAGTTACCCAAAACAATACTACTGGCTAAACTAAGGAATAGTTGAGAATAAAATCTTCTGAGCAAATTTAGCATGTTCCTTAAGATTTGTATGCAGTGGCAAAGCAGCACAGCAATCTGGTTCATAACTGGTTAACTGTATATTTAATTTGTTGCTTAATTTACTTAACTTTTGACTCCCCAATTAACAGTTTGTTGTGCACAGCCAATTATTTATGACCCTCCATTTCTTACTATGGCTCTCATCTCACCCACTCTATGCATTTTTTTCTCTCCTCCTCACACCCTCCCTCACTCACTCCCTATCCTCCTCTCTGCTACCCTCCCTCTTGACAGCTCACACCAGCTTGACCTTCTCCCCCTCCCACTCCTTTCATATCACCCACCACCTTTTACTTCTCCTTCCCCCCACATCTGTATCTCACACTTTCCTCTGGTGATATCAACCCCAACACTGGTCCTCCCTCCCTCCTGACCCTCTCCTTTTCCTGCACCTTTCCCCATCACTACTTCCATCCCAGTAGTCCCTTTTAAATCTCACACTTGGCCCATCCTCTACGTCCTTCTTTTCTCCTGCTCCTTCTGGATCACCTGCTCAATTTCCAAAAACATCACCCCCACCCCATGACTACTTCATGTCCCACTCCCTCCATCTCCTGGCCCTCAGGGTCTCTTCCTCTAGCACCATCTCTGCAGATGCTCTCTAATAGAGTGGCCTCTTGTTCTGTCCTAGTCCCCATTCTAAATGAAAACCTAAAGAACAGGAGGGAATCACAGAATCCTAGAAATGTAGGGCTGGAAGGTACCTTGAGAAGTCATCAAGTCCAGCCCCTGTGCTGAGGCAGGACCACATAAACCTAAACCCATCCCTGACAAGTGTTTGTCCAACCTCCAATGATTGGGATTCCACTACCTCTCTTGGAAGCCTATTCCAGAGCTTAACTACCCTTATAGTTAGGTTTTCCTCATCTCTAACCTAAATCTCCCTTGCTGCCAATTAAGCCCATTATTTCTTGTCCTATCTTCAGTGGGACACGCAAAACGATTGCCATCTTCTTTAAAACAGCCCTTAACATATTTGAAGACTATTATCTGATCTCCCCATAGTCATCTTTGCTCCAGACTAAACATGCCCAGTTTTTTTTAACCTTTCCTTACAGGTGAGGTTTTCTAAACATTTTATCATTTTTGTTGGTCTCTTATCGACTCTCTCCATTTTGTCCATATCTGTCTTAAACTGTCAGAATTGGACACAGTACTCCAGCTGAGGCCTTGCCAGTGCTCAGTAGAGTGGGCCAATTACCTCCCATGACTTACATATGACAGTCTTGTTAATACACCCCAGAATATTAGCCCTTTTTTGCAACTGCATCACATTGATTCATTTTCAATTTGTGATCCATTATAATCCCCAGATTCTTTTCGGCAGTACTGGCACGTAGACAGTTTTTCCCTATTTTGTAGTTGTGCATTTGATTTTACCTTCCGAAGGGTAATACTTTGCACTTGTCTTTATCAAATTTCACTTTGTTGATTTCAGATCAATTCTCTAATTTATCAAGGTCATTTTTAATTCTAATCCTAATCCTGTTCTCCAAAGTGCTTGTAACCCCTCCCAGTTTGGTGTCATCTGCAAATTTTGTAATCATACTCTCCACTCCATTGTCGAGTCATTAATGAAAATATTGAAGAGTACCAGACCCAGGACGACCCCAGTGGAATCCCACTTGCTACGTACTCCCAGTTTGACAGCAAATCATTGATAACTACTCTGAGTAGTTATTCCAACCAGTTGTACACCCACTTCATAGTAATTTCAATTAGAGCACATTTTCCTTGTTTGCTTATGAGACTGTCATGTGGGACTGTCAAAAGCCTGACTAAAACGAAGATATATCACATCTACGGCTTCCCCCCATCCACTGGGCCAGTAACCCAGTCAAAGAAGAAAATTAGGTTGGTTTGGCCTGATTCGTTCTTGACAAATCCATGTTGGCTATTCCTTATAACCCTATTATCCGCTAAACGCTTACAAATTGATTGTTAAATAATTTGTTCCAGGTATCTAAGTTAGCTGACTGGTCTATAATTCTCAGGGTCCTCTTTTTCCCCCTTTATAAAGACAGGTACTATGTTTGCCCTTCTTCAGTCTTCTGGAACCTCACCCATCCTCCATGAATTCTTGAAGATAATTGCTAACAGTTCCAAGATTGCTTCAGGTAGTTCCTTAAGTACTCTAGGATGAATTTCATCAGACCCGACCAACATGACTACATCTAACTTATCTAAAATATTCTTTAACCTATTCTTTCTCTATTTTGGTTTGCGTTCCTTCCCCTTTTTGTTAATATTAATTGTGTTGAGTATCTGGTCACCATTAACCCTTTTAGTGCAGGCTGAAGCAAAATAGGCATTAAACACCTTACCTAACCCATCAGTTATTGTCCAGTGTTCTATTGTCTTTGCGCCCCACATTTTCATCTCAATCCTTTTTACTCCTGCTGTATTCAACAGTTTATTTACAGTCTTCCTCCATTCCTCTTTTCTGTCTGTCTAATAGCACTTAACTAACTAATGCTGCTAAACAGCAATGCTAATTGTCACTACACTCCTGTAAATACCTGAGTAGCATTATTCCCATTTTACAAATATAAAAACAAATGACGAAATGTGAAATGAGGTGACCGAAACCACAGCATGTCAGAACTGGGATTAGAACACAGAGGTTCCTTGCATTCCTGTACTTAGTTTACAGGATCTGTACCATGATGCTGTCTGTTCTATTCAGCCTAGAGGCTGCAGTGGCTGCTGATTAAAGAAGCTATCTCAGATGCATGCAGCTAGCTAATGTGTGACTAGAAGATAGGGCTTTCACAACCTAGTTTTGTTGGAAGCCTGGATGGCACCTCCACCTCACCATAAGTGGCAATTGGTTTATGTCTTGTTGGTTACAATAAAAAGGGCTAACAGATCTTTTTTTATACATGGTACATGAAAGCCTACGTTAGTCTAGACATTTATGGAGCCCCCAAAATCAAGAGGGGTCTTGACTGTGGGTCTTGAAGACCAGATCTGCATGTCAAGGAGCTAGAAAGTTGTGTGTGTAACTCAAGATGTCCTAAATATGTCCCTTTGTGTCTTCTGGTAGACTAGACCAGTGTTTTTCAATCTGTGGGTCGCGACCCAGGACTGGGTCACGGCATGTAAGGCGCTGGGTTGCCTTGCTTTGGTCAGCACCGCCAACCGGGAAGTTAAAAGTCCCGTTGGCGGTGCTGCCCAGCTAAGGCAGGCTAGTGCCTACCTTTCCGAGATCACGCTGTGCCCCAGAAATGGCCAGCAGCAGTCCGGTTTCTAGGCAGTGGGGCCACGGGGCTCTGTGCATTGCCCCCGCCCCGAGCACTGACTCCGCACTCTCATTGGCCTCCACCTCGGAGCCAGACCTGGTGCTGGCCGATTCCGGGGCGCAGTGCGGTCTGCGGTGCACTCTGGCTGCGCCACTGAGCCGCCGAAGGTAAGTTCATGCCTGAACCCCAATTCCCTGCCCCAGCCCTGAGCCCCCCCAAACCGGGAGCCACTCCTGCATCCCAAACTCCTCATCCCAGCCCTGACCCTCTCCTTCACCCTGACCCCCTGCCCAGCCCTGAGCCCTCCAAACCCAGAGCCCCTCCTGCACCTCAAACCCCTCATTCCCAGCCCAGAGCCCTGACCCCCTCCCGCACCCCAACCCTCTGCCCCAGTCCTGAGCCCCTCCCACACCCCCAAACCCCTCATCTCCAGCTCCACTGGGTCATGGGCATCAACAATTTTCTTCAACTGGGTCCCTAGAAAAAAAGTTTGAAAACCACTGGACTAGACCATCTTTCTGTGCTTGGGCTAGAGGAAGAGAATGTTGTCCCTGTCCAGGTTTAATCTATGTCGTTTGGTCCTTTTCAGTAAACTGTTTGTAAAGTGACTTTAACCCTTTATATCCCTGATCATTTATTTAGGAGCTTTTGGAGTTTGCTTATTCACAACAGTACCAAGTCTGAATGAAATACAGGAGTTAGTTATATTGGAAACTTAAATATTTTCTACAACTATGTTAAATGCTGTCTTTGAAACAACCTGTTTGAACAAGTCATCCCCAGCATTCTGGAGCTCTTACTGTGCAGCTTTCTTCAGGGTTCACTTTCCTCCCTTGCCTTTTACTTGAGGGCAGAACTAGGGAAGAGAAATAATTTGTATTCACTTCAGAAAGGTTACTGTAATAAAGAAACTCTTGTTAACATCAGAGAACATGGCAGCCAGGAGTTTTCACAGTCTGGCATTGTTTATTTTACCAGCAATTTGGAACGTTCTACACTCTTAAAATACTGGCAAGAAAATATTTAATGTTAACTGTTCTGTGGCTTGCATATGTGCGATACTCTGGGGAGGAGGCGTGCTTAGGGAAATCAGGTTTTTCTCTGCCTATGAGTGAAACTGAAAAGTGCAAACTATCAGTGTACAAAAGCTGAAATCAGTGTGATGATTCAGATGATGAAGTCTCAAGTCTGACACAAATACAGAATTCATGGTAGGCTATGTGGGGGGAGGGATAGCTCAGTGGTTTGAGCATTGGCCTGCTAAACGCAGGGTTGTGAGTTCAGTCCTTGAGGGGGCCACTTGGGGATCTGGGGCAAAATCAGTACTTGGTCCTGCTAGTGAAGGCAGGGGGCTGGACTCAATGACCTTTCAAGGTCCCTTCCAGTTCTCAGAGATGGGATATCTCCATTAATTATTATTATGTGATGGGAGGCGCAATGGGTCGCACATGGACAGGGCAGGCATGGTAGGATGTGTGCTAGGAGGCCCAGTGGGCTGAGTATGGATACGGTAGATAGGTCATGGTGGCTGCAGTGATGATTTTCAAAATTAGGTGTTCTTAATGGCATAGAATTTGCCCAGGCCTTAGTCATCTGATAAAGGTCAAAGCATCAGTAGAGGTCCCCATCATGAAGCAGGCACATGGATTACTCATTAATTTCCATGACATTTGGCAGTTTTTACCCCATTCTGGATTTAAATAAAGTTAACTCCCTTCTCTGGGAGTTGTACTGTTGGATGGAGACCTTACAGTCAGTCTAGGTGACTTCCTGTTCCTAACCAGTATCGCCTCATCTATCTCATCCACCAGATATCTCTTTGATTCTACATTCTGGGTAAGAACTGGTGATTGTTTCCTTTTGAATGATTGTGGTGTCCTGCCATTTACCAATGCCGTGGCTCTAGCTACAGCTTCCTGAAGCGAGCATCTCTTCATCCACCTTTATCTGGACAATTGGTTGGTATGAGCCGTCAAAGACGAATCAGTCCTGATGGTGAGGAAGGTGCCGTTTTTTCTAGCAACTCATGAGTAGGTTATAAACTGTGCCAAAGGTAGCGTTTTCTTTCAGTCAGATAAGTCTATCCTGGTCCAGTTTTGATGCTCAGGTCAGCAGTGTGATCTGTTACTTCAGATCATCCACTAGCCTATATCTGTCCCCGGTACAAATCAGAACAGGAAGAAGTGTATAAAGAAGAAACCAGTCAATACCTGGAAAGATCAGCAGACAACTAGTTAGAATTGAGCATACTAAGCAAACATCTAACTCATGGACATTGAGATAAAGTTGAAACAGAGAAGATCTCAGCCACATGTGGCTCAAAACAACATCAATGAATAGTCCCTCCACAATCATATTACCAATGGGACACCCATTCTGGTCTGTATCATAGAAACATTGTTGACGCTGCAGGCCCAGTGCTAGCTCATCTTGTACTCTCAGGCTACTATGTATACCACAGATGCAGGCCTAAGAAATTATTGTGTATTTCCTTCTAGGTTCAAAGGAAGAAAAGATTTACTTAGTGGCATAAAGGGCAAAAATATGAAACACCTGTGTCTTTGAAACTGAGTTTAATCTAATCTGAGACCACAAACATTTAAAATGCCTTAATCATTATGGCATCACTATGGGACAGAGTAAAGTGTGTTTTTGTACCTTAAGTGTGTATTTCCATACCTTAAAATATTTGTATTCATTTTAAGTGTAACCTTAACTCAGCATTTCTTGGGTTTGCAATGTTTGGTTTGGGGATAATTACAATATCCCTGCAATGTTTAGATTTGTTTCAATATTAAATTTCATTATGATGGATAAAGATGAATTGATTACTCAACAAAATATTAGTGGTTACCTAGATATTTGTGATCAGGACCTGGTTACACTCATTTTGTACAAACAGAATACAGTCCCCTTATAATTGTGCCAAAAAAATTAGAGCAAAATGTGTTTGGGGGAAAAAAATAAAACTGAAAAGCATGAACAAAAATTGGGATTTGTTTAAGAATTTTGCTCGATGCCCAAAAAGCCACAATTCCTTAGCCAAAAAAAAAAAAAAGCTATTTCAGTGTATAAAATAAGTCTGCTCAAGCAGATGTGAAAGCTATACTAAAGAACAATAAATTATTATATAACAAATAGGGAAGAGGAGGAAGATGGCAATTACTATAGCTCTAAAATTAAGAAATGCATGGTAGACAAAAAGTTAAAGGTATCAATGAAATGTCAATGTAGAGTTAAAGACGAGAAGGTTTTTTAATGCATATCGGGGGGGTGGGGGAGCAGAAGGAATCATAGTAATGGTGTAGCTCCATTATTATATGGGAGTGATAAAATTGTCAATAATGATGCAGAAAAGCCAGGTGTATTCAATAAATATTTCAGTTTTGCATATGGAACCCAAATGGATGATATGTCTGTACCATTGTGGTGGTATGACTGAGCCACCATCGTTAAAGTTGCTCAGTGATTTTCACTTTAACGGAGGTTAAAACAAATTCTGTAAAATCTGTTTTGAATTACAGTGTCAATTTCAAATGCTTATTTTTGTTTATGAACTGCTTGAATTTTGAAACCCAGTCTGACACTTGCTATAGCTAGTTCAAAAAGCATCACATGACCACAATTATTCCAGTTTCTCATTTCTCTTCAGACTCTTTAAAAAAAAAAAAAAAAAAAAAAAGCCTTAGAGCAGTCTGAAGTAGGAAATTAAATGTGTGTTATTCTTTGCTATGAGTAGTTGGCAAGAATATTTGTTAAAAATTGCAACATGTTTTTATTAATAGTTATTAAGATTTAAGAAGTTACTATTTTTGGATGTCAGCATCACAGGTATATTGACACAATGTTACTGATGGCATAAGCTATGATGACGGCATAGTAGTTATGTCAACACAATGACAGAGTTTTTTTAGATGGCATACTGTTACTGCTTACTATGCTGTGATGCTAGAAGACTTCTGAAAATGCAGTTGTAACCCATGTTAACACAATGAATTATCTTTGCCACCATCTAAGGGATAGACCATAGACAATGGTTTATGGGTCTGCTGCAGCATCTGAACTAATGGCTATTTGGCTCTGAAAGTATTGGCCTCTACTGCTTGAGCTAAAGAACTAGAGCCATTAGCTCAGGGACAGGAGTTGACTCATAAACCTCTGTACATGGTCTAACTGTTTCAGGGGGACAAAGAGCCCCAGTATGTCAGTGAGGTTTATACAGTGTTTCCAGTAGAGGAAGAGGTACCGGACAATTTGGAATAACTATTATATCTTATAGTGGTGGAATACAAAATGTCAGTACAGTAAATCTTGCTCACATCGCTGAGACATGGTTCAAGGCCACCCTCAATTCTACCCTAACACGGTTAGTCCCCACAGGATACTCTATATCACGAAGCAAGAAAGACTCCAGAATGCACCAGAAAAAAAAAAAAAAGAAAGGAGGCAGAGTAGTAATCTTGTTCCCCTCCAGTCTGAGATGCAGAAGATGCTCTGCCCAGAAAACAAAACATGATCTGTGGGGCAAAGGACAGAAAGGTTCCTATGACTCTTAGTGGTGTAAAGACCCTCAGCTGGGAACCCTGTCAGCTTTCTGGAGGACCTTACAGAGCTGCTGCCCAGCATAATACTGGAATCCCTCAGATTCTCTCCTCTCAGGGACTTAAACCTTCACACAGACAATGCAAAGGACTCGGTAGTACTTAATTTCATATCCCATGTAGAAATCATGGGGTTCTCCCAGGCAGTCTCTGGACCCACACATATAACAAGACATATGCTGGATCCTGGCATCAGCCTAAGAGTGGATTTTGGAGACATTACTAACATACCACAATACTGGTCTCACCACCTCCAGCTGGCAAAGATCAGACTTCCCTCCTTCCCACCACAGTAGTGAACAACCAAAGCTTGTCCTTCCCCAAGACTCCTGTACCTCTGGGTTTAAAACTCACTGTAGGAGAACAAGCCACCCAAATAGAAAGTGCCGATGAATTCGTATAACAGTACAGTCAGTCACCTGATGTCCATTACCATCAATGCCTTGGTCCTATGCTACCCATTCTCCCCTCACCAGTGGAGAATATGACCAAGGGTCACAGAAGAGCAACTGCAGATGGGTCAGAGGCAGAAAGTTAGAATGCCAGTGGCACAAAAAGGATTCTGAATCTATCCACCACAAACAGCTCTTACAGAACTTTGCCTCTGCAATAAAGGAGCAAGATGAGCCTTCTACTTCTCTGCAATCGATGCAGCACAGTCACCCAGACTGCACAGCCCAGATCCCAGCCCCAAGCATCAACTGCTGTGAAAAGCTGTCAGCGTATTTTACTGATAAGATCAACTGAATATGTATAGAGCTAAGTGGGAAAGAAAATTCCATTCCTGACCCGATTGTATTATCTACTCTACCAACCCTGAATGAGTTTGGCCCCATCACACATGCCAAAGTTCAGAAAACCCTGAAAAATATTAGAGCCACAATCTATGAATCCATGCCCCTCCTGGCTGGTGAAAACCAATGAAGAGCAACTATGTACACTATTAATGGAAATAATCAGTGCCTCCTTCAGAGAAGGACATGTACCAAACTCCATGAAAGGTACAACAATAGTTTCTCCAGTAGTCAAGAAACTAACCTTTGGACAACACTCCAACTACTGTCCTGTCTCCAACCTCCCAGTCCTGGCAAGATAATTGAGAAAGTAGTAACCGCTAAGCTCCAAAAAATGAGATCAGCCAGCATCCTGGAAGCCTCACAATCAGTGTTCAGACCAGAGCTTAGCACAAAGATGACTCTACTGATACTGAAGGATGATCTCCTCATGGCAGTAGACACAGGTAAGTTCTCCACACTGATACTGCTGAACCTCTCTGCAGCCTGTGAAACAGTGAACTGCAAGGTTCTACTAACCCACTTACGTGACATAGCTGGAGTACGTAATACAGCACTACAGTGACTCCAGTCATTCCTTCCCAGCAGAGTTTAGAGAGTTGTGATTGGTATGTGGGCCATGAGTAACAAAGGCCCTAACCTGCAGGGTTCCACAGAGAACCATACAATCCCTTTGTCTTTTTGATAGCTACATGAGACCACTGGGAGAGAGGAAAGCTGACAACCACCACTACTTAGATGGCAGACTGTCTACAAGAGATCAGCTCTTTGATGAGGATCAGCTGGCTCAAAGGCCTAGGCAAAATTGAAATGCTGCTATTCAGAAAGGGAAAAGACTTTGAAGAACTAGCTAAGATGTTATCTCCACTTCCATGAAGGCTCACAGCCCCCGTTCATCTAAGTGGTGCAAAGTCCCAGATTATTGTTCAGCGATTCCAAGGCCAGAAGGAACCATTGTGATCATCTAGTCTGGCCTCTTGCATAACACAGGCCAGAGAACACCCCCAAAATTATTCCTAGAGCAGATCTTTTAGAAAAACATCCAATATTGATTTTTAAATCCACCACGACCCTTGGTAAGTTGTTCCAATGGTTAATCACTCTCTCAGTTAAAAATTTACATCTTATTTCCAGTCTGAATTTGTCTAATTTCAACTTCCAGCCATTGGATTTCTGCTCAATTGATGAGCCCATTATTAAATATTTGTTTCCCATGCAGATACTTACAGATTGAAATCACCCCTTAACCTTCTCTTTGTTAAGCTGTATAGAGTGAGCTCTTTTACTCTATTCCTATAATGTCACTTAAGGGCAATACCCATTAACACAAACTCATCACAGCAAGGGCATGTCCAGTTTAAAAAAACTCTTTATGTACCTCTTTAACCTCCACACATTATGTTCAGTTTCACTTTGAAATTGTGCCCTTCTACAAACAATTTCAATGCACCTTCAGCACATACAATAACACAATACACTCCACACATTCCTAACCATCAAATTAGAATGCAAAACCTTAACTCTGACTTCATACTTCTATGATTCTATGATTTTCCTAGGGAGAACTGGAAGGGGACCGTACATCATACACTCTAACAATGCCTGGATATCTAACAGTATATATGTTAATGTTGCAGAAGTTGGAGATAAGGTTTTGCATTCTAGTTTGTTGGTGAGGAATGTGGTATGTATATTGTGTTACTGTATATGCTGAAGATATAAGGGAGTTGTTAATAAAAGGAACAGTCTTTCAGCACAAATGTTGAATATGATGTTAAAGCATGTCAAAGGAAGATACGTTAGCTGGATATTGCCTTACTTTTAAGCATTTGTGTAGGTGGGCGGGGCGGAGGGCACCCAAGCTTTCTTAATTTGTTTTGAACACAGATTTTTATTTGTGAGGATACAGGCACTGGTGCATGGATGGCCTGATTCTGGTAACTGCTCTGAGCTGGGGCACTCCAGAGTGTGAAGGACCCATACCCCAGGAGAACTCAGCTGTTTTTGTTGTTTGTTATTTTTAGCAATTTTAACTCATTTGAAATTTTCTAGCAGCTTTGCTGTTTGAGAATAGAGTGTAAAAGAGTCCTTGCAGTCATCACCATCAAAAGCCAGACTGTGAAGGTTGCCCGTGGTGAGAAAGCAGATAGGAACAAGAAGGGAATGGTTTTCAAAGAGCGTTGATTTTGAGTTACTTGGTTCCCTTCTTTTATAAGAGAAGCTGTTTCTCGAGCTCTTTGTAGTTATGCATTGTTGGCTACATTCTTCAAAAATAGTATATCCCTTTAAATGTAATTTTATTGCCTAAGATATTCCCCCATCCTCAGTCATATTTCAAAATGTTTGTCTCTAAGATGTACTTATTGCCATGTTTGTTTAACTTTATCTCCTTCGTTAATCCATTTCTTACTAACCTAAAGCCACTGCTTTTCGTTTTTAATATAGTAAGTTGCTTCCCTAGGGATGTTTAGTCCAGGACTTGTCCCTGTAATGGGACTGTTTGTTTTCTTTACCCCTTTGCAATTGCCTGCTGTAACATTTGTAGTATGTGTTAAGTAATCCTTAAGGTAACATTTTTATTATGTCATAAAAAGTGCATGGCAAATATATTATAACTCATGGAATTTGTTTGTTTAAAAATGGAAGGATAATTTATTGAGTGTGTTACATGAGACCTGCTCCCCTATTAGAGTGTAGAAGTACTGCTTATTTAGAAGTATGTTCTATTGAGAAAAACCACGGTCTCTAGCATGCATAGAAAGTATGAGTGTGGTTGGCTAGAAGTGACATCATAGTTTATGTACTCAATAAAAATTTAATTAAGTCATTACAGGAGTTGCAGTCATCATTTAGCCCTCTGATTTCTTCTGTTTAGTTTTTTATTAAACATTCAGTAATAGCCAGTCACCAAATCTTGATGGCCTATAAAATATCTGCATGAATTTTAATAGCTCATATAAATGGAAAAATATGAGTAACTGACATAAAAGGAACATTTTCCTTGTGGTTGCACTACATGTATTCTTATAAAAATCAAATTATGAAAAAGGATAGTGATTTAATGGAAGAGTATATAAACAATAGATTTGATGGCATGACATAAAATAATTAGAGTTTTGAGAGAGCAACTATTATATAGGCACAATCATTAAGGCTATCGGGATAATATGGGGACTTTGGTGACATCTTTGATGAAACTCCAGCAGTCTGTTCTATCATCAGAATTCTGAGATTTTCTTATAGCTGTATTCATAATTTTCCTTTGCTGTGTAGTGTCTGTATTTGACATGGTATTGCAACCCCCAAAGCAGTATTGCACTTTCCATAGTAAACACATTTTTTTAAACACTATACTGATCCCCAACATCTTTTTAAAAAAATTCTCGCTTCCATCTTCAGTGTCACACATGGGAGGAGGGGGCATTTATTTTATTTATTTATTTTGGACAGTTTTGAAGGATAATCAAATGAGACATTTTTAGATGTGAGCATTTGGAAACTGCCTGGTCTGGGCAGAATACAGGAGAATATCCTAGAATGCTGGCCTGGCCATACATAGGCAGTCTCGGGTGTTTGTGACTGAGGTTGGCGGAATGCAAATAAGCAGAGACCATATGGGGCGCCACACAATGTCAAAAGGCCCTGTCAGAGCTCCTTCTGAGAGTGTCCCTTAAATCTGTCATATGGGTCCAATATAGGAAAGAATCTTTCCCAAGTTAAAATGCGCTATATCTATGTGAAGAAAATGTTTTAGTTCTAAACTGTTGGGGGCAATTTGTATTGACAAAAAGAAAAGTATAGGTGAAAGAAGTATTTTGTAGCCCAGCATGAGTCTGATTTAGCCATCCCTCTGAGGGCAGGTCTTCACTAGAGGGGGGAGTCAATTTAAGATACGCAAATTCAGCTACGCAAATAGCGTAGCTGAATTCGACCTATCGGAGCCGACTTACCCCGCTGTGAGGACGGCGGCAAAATTGACCTCCGTGGCTCCCCATCGACGGCGCTTACTCCCACCTCCGCTGGTGGACTAAGAGCATCGATTCAGGGATCGATTGTCGCGTCCCGACGAGACGCAATAATTCGATCCCCGAGAGATCGATTTCTACCCGCCGATTCAGGCGGGTAGTGTAGACCTAGCCACAGTGTCTGGCAGTCCAGCTCTTCCTAGCACAGTTAGGCAGCTCATAGCTCTGCTGACACAAGGTTCAGTCCTGCAAGCTGATAAGCAGCTATGCCCAAACTAGCAATTATTTAGGAATCTGATTAAATTTAGCCTGTGGGTAGCCCCAATGACTTTAGGGTACCTACACACCTGCTTAAAATTTAACAGATTCTTAAGTGCTTTCTTGGGTCACTCCAGAGGTCTAAGTACCTTGTAGAACTGAACCAACATATGTTAGTTTTAGTTTGATTGCACAGTCTCAGACAGTAGCAGAGCCACCTCATTCAGTCCTCACATCTGTGAGGCAGAGGGAAAGCAAAAAAAGAGGATCAGAGAAATTGAACGACCCGGTAACTTGCACCCAAGAGTTTTTAAAAATTGGCCAAGTAGCTCTCTGAGCCATTGATGGTAATATTTAACAAATCTTGGAATATTAGGGAAACCCAAGAGGATAGGGGGAAAAAATAATGTTGAGGCAATAATTTAAAAGGGTAAACGCAATGACCCAGGAAACTGTAGGCTGGGTGGCCTGACGTTGATCCTGGGCAATACATAGGCTGACATGGAAGCACCCAGTATTAATGAAATGATGGTAGCACAATTAATGCCAATCAGCATGGCACTTGTCAAACAAAGCAATATTAATTTTTGATAAGATTACTGGGTGAAATTCTGTGACTTGTGTTTATGCAGATCAGACTAGCTGCTGCTAATGGCTTTAATATCTGTTAATCTGTGTAAGCAACAGTAACAGGCAGTTTGGGGCCAGGGAGGACTTGGAAGGAATGTGAGACTAATGAGAGAGCATCCCAGGCTGGGGACTCTCCTACCCTCTGAGCACACAGGGAAGACACTAATGGTAGTTTTTATTTCTACAAAGTCTGTGCCAGCTTATAATGCATATACCTCTCCACCCCGCAGCCTACATGAACCACACTGTTCACGCCCAAATGCCGCCCCTCACAAATCGCACTGCTCTCATCTTCTCCCACCCCATGAACCACATTGCTCTCACCTGTCCGGAACCCCATGGACCGTGCTGCTCTCCCACCATCCCCATGGACGGCACTGCTCTCACCGCTCCCATCTCTCAGGACCTGTACAGATTATCATATATTGTTGTTTTATTTTTCAGATTGATTCTTTTACTCTAAAACAAAGTATGAGAAGCATGGCAGAAAATTTCTATGCAGCTATATTTGGATATGATGAGGTAAGAGCATACAGTCGACCCTGCCTACAGACCAGGGCAGACGGCAATAGGTCATCTAGTGCACTGTTTTCTCCAGTGGTGCTGAAAGCTAGGTGCTTCACAGGAAGAAGTAAAACACCCAAAATATACATCATAGCGCAATGGGGACAGAATTCTTCCGGACTGTAGCAGTTGTGATCAGTTTGTGCTTTGAAACCTGGCTAATGAGAGCCCTTCTAGGAGGGACAGCATGGTCTGCTGGCTGCGGCATACAACTGAGGCTATGTCTACGCTACCTCATATTGTCAGTATAAGTTATGTCGCTCAGGGATGTGAATAAGCCACCCCCCGAGCGACATAAGTTACACCGATCTAAGCACTGGTGTGGGCAGCACTGTCAGCAGGTGAGCTTCTTCCGCTGACATAGCTACCGCCGCTCGTCGGGGGTGGATTAATTAAGTCAACAGCTTAGAGCTGCTACACAGAGAACTTGCAGCAGTGCAACTGCATCAGTGCAGCTACCCCTCTGTAAGCTCTCTAGTGTAGCCAGAGCCTGAGAGGCAGGACATCTAGATTCTCTTCTTGGCTCTGCCACAGACTTATTGGCTAACCTTGGGCGAGTCACTTCCCCCCTCAGTGCCTTAGCTGATCCAGTTGTACAGTGGATATGATAATTATTGAGCCTGTCTAATGACCCAGAAGGGTAAAAATGCACTGATGTGTATAAGGGCTGCGCGACTCTCCGATGGAAAGCACTACATTAAGGGCAAAGTGTAGCTGTTATTTCTTTTGCCTGAGCTGATGTCACTGCAGGTGCTGTACTCATTCATAATCATCTACTTTAGTTTTTTATTTAGCTGTTTGCCTTATAAACAGTGAGTTCCACAAGGTATTGGACAGCAGAATGCATCAAGATCTTTCCTTTTATTCATTTTTAAGTGTAGCCAGGGGATGTAAATGTGTGTGTGTGTGTGTGTGTTTCTCTCTCTCTTTTTTAAGCCCACCCTTACATTTTAACCCCCCCACAAATGTCTTGTTAAATTAAAGGCAAATATGGATCTTTAATGTTAAGCTAATTTTTACCTAATGCACGGCTGATAGCAGCACCCTGCAGAGGACAGGCATTCAGTGGTTCCAGGGATGGTCACCATATAATCTAGACTAGTGGCTCTCAAACTTTTTTTTACTGGTGACCCCTTTCACATAGCAAGCTTCTGAATGCAACCCCCCTTATAAATTAAAAACACTTTTTAATATATTTAACATCATTATAAATGCTGGAGGCACAGCAGGGTTTGGGGTGGAGGTTGACAGCTCGTGACCTCCCATGTAATAACCTCGTGACCCCCTGAGGGGTCCCGACCCCCAGTTTGAGAACCCCTGAGCTAGACAGTCCGCAGAGGTTATGAAGAACACAGACAAAGGAGCGCTACAGATCTGAATCCAGCAAAGACATCTGCCAGTGAAAATTAACTAAAAAAATCCAGATAGGCCTAAATGTCATAGAATTACCCTGTGCTCTTGCATCACAGGCTGAGGTGAAGAGCAGCACCTTATTGGCCTTCTCAGCAACAGTTATGTCATATGCCCTTTAGCTCCTGTCCTTCCCCAACGTCATCGCGGTCCCCCCCCATGCTGTGCAGCAATGCTCTCTAGTCTCATAAGGAGTAAGGCTTTGCGACAGTGATCCCAAAACAGAGAAAACTGGTTTACCAGCCCGTACACAGAATTTGCTCTGTGTTTTCTCCAGAATCCACTCATCCGGCCATTTCTTTTGGACTGTTGTGTTAAGCAGCTACACACGCCTCAGGGAGAGGCAGATGTGTGGTGTATATTGCAGCTGTGTTGGTCTCAATGTTTGGAATATAGACAGATTTGAAAAAGAGACTGCAACTCCAAGAGTATGGGGCTGTAAGAGGCATGTAATAAACTGAGATGATCCAGCCAGACAACAGGTAGTTAAATCTCACCCCAGTTTTCTGCTTGGTGTTTACATTCTCTCTGTGTACAGTGTCCAATCCTTCTCCCACTCCTTCTTTTAGGGGATTTTGTCTGATGACCACGTACTGGCAGCAGCCCTATGGAGAAACCTTTTCAACAAGCACTGTGAGGACCCCAGGCAGCTGGAACTGCTAGTGGAGTATGTGCGCAAGCAGGTGGGCAGTAGCTCAGAGCATAGCCTGTCTTACAGTTCCTAGGAAAGTAAACTTTGTATTGCTTGCTTCCCAAACAACACTGCACAGGGCTGATTACAGAAATGAGATTGTCCAAGAGTTTCATAAAATCCTGTTCCAGTTTCCCTGCCAAGTGACAATGTCTTAGTCCCTTCCCTCTACTGGAGCTTGGTGCCTTGGATCTCTCCCTGGAAGATTTGCTTTCTTATGCTGGAGCTGGTCACAGCTTCAGATTTAAAGTTGAGGTAGAGGTTTTCAGTTTAGCAGGAATTTTAAACCTTTGGTTTCTAAAACACCTATAAAAGTGGCAAAATAATGGAATTAAGGACGTGAATTTAGGCTGATATTTCAGTTGTTCATGGTGGTTTGATAAAAATGGATTGAGACTGAGAGAATAGTAAGAGATCCAAAATAATCTTCTTCATATTTCTCACTAAATTGTCACACTTTTTTGGACCCATTTTACAAGAAAACTGAAACCCTCTTGGCTTTACTACACATACAGCTGCTCATAATGAGAAAACAGTTTTTAAAACATTATTTGTACTTAAAAGACATGAAAATCTGTAAATTATAGTGTGGCACACCAAAATACAGGTTTCCACATTTCACCAATTCATCACACATGTGACTTGCCAATACATATGTTTCACACTGAAAGGGTGGAGAACCATAAGGTCAGAAAGCACAGCAGGCAGAACTGCTGCTGTAGTTGCTCCTGTTGCCCCTAATCTCCAGAAGCCATAGCTACTTTCAGGTTTAAATAGGCATAAAATGCTGTTGACACAAAGAGCCTTCTGAGGCCCACCACAGCTTCTCACTCTTTTCAGGAGGGTTGAGACCACCAGGAGCAGAGTAAGCAGTGCATTTTCTCCCTCTCATTTCCAGGAAGGTCCATTTTCATAGAATCATAGAAAATTAGGTTTGGAAGAGACCTCAGGAGGTCATCTAGTCCAACCCCCTGCTCAAACCAGGACCAACCCCAACTAAATCATCCCAGCCAGGGCTTTGTCAAGCTGGGCCTTAAAAACCTCTAAGGATGGAGATTCCACCACTTCCGTAAGTAACCCATTCCAGTGCTTCACCACCCTCCTAGTGAAATAGTTTTTCCTAATATCCAACCTAGACCTCCCCCACTGCAACTTGAGACCATTGCTCCTTGTTCTGTCATCTGCCACCACTGAGAACAGCTGAGCTCCATCCTCTTTGGAACCCCCCTTCAGGTAGTTGAAGGCTACTGTCAAATCCCCCCTCATTCTTCTCTTCTGGAGACTAAACAATCCCAGTTCCCTCAGCCTCTCCTCATAAGTCATGTGCTCCCAGCCCCCTAATCGTTTTTGTTGTCCTCCGCTGAACTCTCTCCGATTTGTCCACATCCTTTCTGTAGTGGGGGAAGTGATGGACGCAATACTCCAAATATGGCCTCACCAGTGCCAAATACAAGGGAATAATCATTTCCCTCGATCTGCTGGAAGTTGTTCCCAACACTCTCCAAAAACTTCCTGGATTTTCTGTGCACTGCTGTATTGCTCTCCCAGCCTCATTGTTTGAAGTCTCTGAGTGGTTAATTGCTCCCTGGTTGTTGGGGTGGAGCTGAGCAGGGAGGAGTAGGATAAAAAGTCAATTGCTTGGCAAACTTGTGAGCCATGAACAGAAGCTGCTAACAGGAGCGTTTCAGAGGGAGTTTCGCAGGGTGTGTGAGAAGCTCTCCTACTAAGAACAGTTCTGCACTCAAAAACATGATGCCCAACAGTTCAACAGTGGTTGTAACCTACAACGGATGTGCCATGTTTTATTTTCTGCCTGAAGCCAGAAAGGACTTCCTGTCTATGAAGTGCAAGTTGGTGACTCAGCTGGAGGAGAAGATTCATGGATTGAAAGGGTGAGTAGAGGCTCTACTGAGAATCACAGAAGCTGTGGAGTTCCTGACAGCCAGGTTTGGGAAACATCACTACCCCAGATTCAAGGAAGAAGGAAACTGGCCACCAAGGAATCAGTGAGAGGTGAGCAGAGAGGAGGCCTGGCAGTTTGTAACCACCAGAGGCAATATCAGCATCAAATATTATATAGTCCTGCCTTGCGTATCATTGTTAAATATTACATAGTCCTGTCTTGAGTGCAGGAGACTGGACTAGATGACCTCTCGAGGTCCTTCCAGTCCTATGATTCTATGGTGCTCTCCATGTCTAGAAGCGGAGAGGATGAGCAGGCTGTGGCCATGAGGGGGAAGAGGATCAGTAAGAATTCCATACAGCTATAAGTTTCCCTTCAATACCAGTGTGACGGGTCGTCACCCTTGGGGTGCAGTCTGGGAGCCGCGAGAAACCGTCCCGCTCCCCTAACCACTCAGTTGGGTTGGCCCTGCCTACACTCTGCTTCCTAAGTTGGAGACACAGCCAGCCTAACCCAGACCTTGTTATCACCCAACATGACAGCAGGTGGCACCACTCACCCAAACTGAGCTACCTGAGAGTGCTTACCTAAGCCACTCAAGTACAGACAGCAGACAGCAGACAATTTCCCAGCTTCCCAGACTCTCACTCCCCACTGGGGTATAAACCCAAAATTAATCCGTCTGGCGCTGCACAGAGATCTGTACAGCATAAACTCATAGAGTTCGCCACTCCCTCAAAGTGGAGAGGAAATGCAACAGCCCCGCCCCTCGAGCTAAGATTTTCAAGCACTTCACTCCAAACTTACTGGTTTAGATTAAAACATAAAACAAGTTTATTAACTACCAAAAGATCGATTTTAAGTTATTATAAGTGATAGCAAACAGATCAAAGTAGATTGCCTAGGAAATAAATAAAAACACAAACAAAGCTTAACATACTAGATAGATTGGTTATGAATTAGCAGTGTCTCACCCTGACTGATGATAGAAGCAGATTTGCAAATTCTCAAGGCACAAGTTGCACTTACTTAGAGCTTGTGCTCCCCAGGTTTCCATACACAGGCTAGCAATCCCTTTAGCCTGGGTCCAGTACTTCCCCCCAGTTTCCAGGACTCCTCTTGTGTGGGGAGTGAAGAACAACAAATGTTGTCACTCCCTGCCTTATATAGCTTTAGCATATGGTGGGAACCTTTTGTTCTCAAAACTAAGTTCCCAGCTCAGTTTCTGAAAAAATATAGGCACAATATGGAATTCAGTGTCATGTGGTCTGGTCACATGCTCTCGCTGGGTCATAGCAGCCATTACTCACAGGCTGACTCGAGTGTTCACAGGAAGGCTGAGCTTTTTTACAGTCCATTGCTTTTGCTGATGGGCCATCAGCAATGTCTGGCTTCTTCACTGTTGTACCTGAAAGGCTAGTTGTAGGTGTCACCCAGAGTAAGCACATTTGAAATACAGACACATAGTCAATATTCATAACTTCAGATACAAAAATGATACATGCCTACAAATAGGAAAATCATACTCAGCAAATCATAACTTTTTCCAATGACACCCTACATGACTCACCTTGTACAAATTGCATCATAATTATGTCATAGCCATATCGTAACCATACAATTATGAAGAATATGGGGTGCAGTGTCACAAGCAGGTCCTCAGTGTGGAAACAGTGGAAGATATATCTGAAAAGCAAGTTGGTTGAAGGTAATGGAGAGATGTACAGGACTTACCTGTGGACAGATTCTTGCCCCAACCTGTAAGAAAATCAAGCTTGTGCACGGAATGATCATCAGCTGTTCAAGAAAGACAAGATGATCTTTGTTGGGGATTCTATACTAAGAAGAATGGAAAAAATGTTCTGGAAGGAATAGGAGCACAACAGTATGTTGTGCTGTCTTCATGTAGCTAAGATACACTAATGACACTTCATCACAGGATATATCGCAGATTATAGACAACTTCATGGAATTGGAAGGGTGCTGAAAGAGATGAATATCTTCTCAGAAATACTTCCTGTACCACGAGTGAAGAGAGACAGAAGGCAGAAGATTCTGGAAGTGAGCCACTAGCTAGGAAAGTGGTGTAGGGTCAAGTGTTTTGCTTTTCTGGAACATAGATCCACCTTTTACAGAGAGAGAGATTGAGAGAGAGGGCTGTATAGCTTGGAAGGTCTCCATCTCTGTAGAAGGGGAACTAATCTTCTCAGGGGATGGACTGGCTAGAGTAGCCAGGAGGGCGTTAAATCAGTATAAAAGGGTAGGGTGAAAAGAGAGAACAAAGGAGTACTCATTTAGCACAAAAGCATGATCTTGAGAACAAAATTAATCAAAAATTTCCTACACACCAAAGTTAGGAGTTGGGAAAAATAAGAGGATTTGGAATTGTTCATTTATGAGAATACATTTGATCTAGTTGGTATTTCTGAAAAGTGATGGGATGATTCACATGATTTGAATTTTTAAAATCAATGGTTATACCCTATTTAGGAAGGATTGAGTGGGCAAAAGGGGAGGAGGGGAGGCCCTCCATGGCAAAAAATAACGTTACCTGTTTTGAGTCACTGACAAATCAGAAAATTATCTTGAATGCTTATAGATCAGTGTTCTAAGATGAAGCCCAAGATGGGATGCTAGTTGGATTCTACTGCAGGTCACCAAATCACACTTGGGAACAGGATGCCTGGTTCCTGGAGCAACTACCTGTAATGTGTAGGGGGGGAAAGCTATGTATCATTGAGGACTTCCATAAGAGTCTCATGCTGCCAGTACTAAAACATCCCCAGAATCTCTAAACATTATAGATCACAATTTCCTAACTCAAAAGTATTGCATACAATATGGGGAAATTATATAGTAGCCCTTAACAGGTAAAGAGGAATTGATCACAGAACTAAAAACTAGTGGCAACTTAGATACCACTGATGATGATTTCCTCACGTTTGTTATGTGAAAACAGAATATAAATTCCAAACCAACAATATACTTGGTGCTTTAAAAGAGCCCGTTTCACAAAGCTGAAAACAATTGAGTCGGCTCAGTTGGGACAGAGAATATAAACAGAAAAATATGAATAATAATTGGGAATTACAAATATTTTACTAAGTGCCCCAAAGGCCACAATAAAGAAAGAAGGCTGCACTGGTTAAAAAAAACAACGTGGTTAGAGGGAAAGGGAAGGCAGCTTCCATATATATATGGAAGAAGTGGGAAGTTGATAGTAATGCATGTAAATCAGAAGCTAGGAATTATAGAAAATTGATAAGGGAAGCGAAGGGACACAAGAAGAAATCTATGGCTTAGCAGAGTTAAAGAAAATAAGGAGGAGTTTTTAAAGTGTATTAGGAACAAAAAAATCCTAACAATCGTATTGGTCCATTACTACACGGAAATGGTACAATTGTCAATAATAATGCAGAAAAGGCAAGTATGTTCAATAAATATTTCTGTTCTGTATTTGGGAAAAAATATGATGTAGTCATTGTCATCTGATGGTGAAACAGCTTCCATTCCAAAACTAACTCAGGAGGATGTTAAACAGCTCTTCTGTAGTTAGTCTTTTTTTTAAATCAGCAAGTCTGAATAACTTAGAGTCATGGAATCTAAGGCCAGAGAGGACCATCAGTCTGACCTGCTTCACATCACAGGCCACCAACACCACCTGCACACTTAACCCAACAACCAAAATTAGACTAAGGTATTACAGCCCTCAGGAGACTAAATTGTTTTGTGCCACAGGCAGAAAATAGGAGGGACTGAAGTGCACCAATGCCTCAGGCCCCTGCAATGGCAGAGAATTGATTAACTGAGATATGCCCAGATGATTCTGGCAATGACCCGCACTTAATGCTGCAGAGGAAGTTGAAACCCCCCCAAGTTCACTACCAAGCCTTCCCAATCCCAGATATAGCAATCAGTTAGACTTTGATCATGTGAGCAAAAACCAACCAGCCAGCCAAGCACCTGAGAAAGAGAATGCTCAGTGCCACCTCCAGCTGTGGCCATCCCTGGTAGTTCAGAGGATGGAGGGGGGAAAAAAGACTCAGAATATGTTGTGGGGAAAAACTCCCTTCCTGACTCTTGCAAGTGCCCTGAAGCATGAGATTTTTAGAAACTTCAGCATAACCAGAAGGGACCCTCAGGGCCCTGCCAGCTACCATCATAAGCAACCTTATCATACAATCAGAGTCATAAATTTGTCCAGCTCACTCTTAAAACTAATTCCGTTGTTTGCCCTCACAGTTCCTATGGGAGGCTGTTCCAGAACGTCACTTCTTTGATTGTTATAAACCTTCTTCTAATTTTCATCCTGAGTTTGTTCATGGCCAGTTTATAGCCATTTGTTTTTGTGCCAACACTGTCCTTTACCTTAAATAGCTCTTCACCCTCTTTGGTATTTACCCCCAAATGTATTTATAGAGAGCAGTAATATCCCCTCCCAGCCTTCATTATATGGTATATGTAAACCAAACTCTTCCAGTTTCCTCTCAGAAGATAGACCCTCCATTCCCCTGATCATCCTAGTAGCTCTTCCCTGCACCTTTTCGACTTTGAAATAGTTTTACATGGGTGACCAGAACTGTACACAGTATTCCAAATGAGGTCTTACTAGTGTCTGGTACAATGGTGTTAATGCTTCTCTATCTCTGGTGGAAATGCCTCCCTAATACATTCTAGGAACACATTTGCCTTTTTCACAGCCGCATCACATTTGGTGCTCATAGTCATTCTCTGATCGGCTTACACACACAGGTCTCTCTCCTCCTCTGTCACTTCAGCTGATGAGCTTCCACTTTATAGCAGGTTTTTATTATTAGATCCTATGTGCATGACCTTGTACTTTGTACTATTAAATTTAATCCCATTTCTTTTACTCCAGCTTTCAAGGTCATCCAGTTCTGCCTGTATAATATTACGATTCTCCTCTGTATGAATGATGCCTCCCAACTTTGTATCATCAGCAAATTTCATTAGCACACGCCTACTTTTTCTGCCCAAGTCATTAATAAATATATTAAATAAGATCAGTCCCAAGATTGATCCTGCAGGAACTCCACTAGTAACCTCCCTCCAGTCCAGCCTTCTGTTAGTTAGTTCCTTACTCACCTTAAAATTCTTGTACTAATCACCATCTTCTCTAATTTTACTAATAATTTCCCATGCGGTACCATGTGAAATGCTTTACTGAAGTTGAAATATACAAGATTGACCACATGTCCCCTATCTAAAAAATCAGTTTTCTTCTCGAAGAAGGATATTAGGTTAATCTGGCATGATCTACCTTTGATAAACGCATGTTGCATACAAGAGTTTTAAAAGAGCTGGCTGAGGGGCTCATTGGATGGTTAATGTTGATTTTCAATAAGTCTTAGAACACTGGGGAAGTTCTAGAAGGCTAGAAGAAAGCTAATGTTGTGCCAGTATTTAAAAGGGGTCATTATAGGCCTGTCAGCCTGACATCAATCCCCGGCAAAATAATAGAACAGTTGATACAGGAGTCAATTAATAAAGAATTAAAGGAAGATAATATAATTAATGACAATCAACATGGATTTATGGAAAATATACCCTGTCAAACTACCTTGATATCTTTTTCTATGAGATTACATTTGGTTGATAAAGATAAAAGTAATGATGTAATATACTTAGACTTCGGAAAGGCACTTGACTTCGTACCATTCAAAATGATGCTTAAAAAACTAGAACAATACAAATTAACATGACACACTAAATGTATTAAAACTGGCTAATTGACAGGTCTCAAAATGTAATTGTAAATGAGGAATCATCAAGCAGGCGTGTTTCTAGCAGGGATCAGGTCTTGGCCCTATGTTATTTGACATTTTAATCAATGACCTGGAAGTAAATGTAAAATCATCCCTGATAAAGGTTGCAGATATTACCAAAAAACTGGGGGAGTGGTAAATAATAAAAAGGACAGGTCACTGATTCAGAGTGACCTGGATTACTTGGTAAACTGGGCACAAGCAAACAATATGCACTTTAATACAGCCAAATGTAAAGTTATACATCCAGGAACAAAGAGTGTAGGCCATACTTACAGAATGGGTGACTCTTGAGAAGCAGTGACTCCGAAAAATACTTGGGGTGAGGGTCATGCTGGATAATCAGCTGAACATGAAATCCTAGTGCAAAACTGTGGCCAAAAGGGCTAATTTGATGCTTGGATGCATACATTGGAATCTTGAGTAGGAGAAGGAAGGTTACATTACCTCGGTATTTGGCACTGGTGTGACTGCTGCTGGAATACTGTGTTCAGTTCTGGTGTCCACCGTCCAAAAAGGATGTTGATAAACTGGACAGGATTCAGAGAAGAGCTATGAGAATGATTAAAGGATTGAAAAATGTCTTAGTGATAGACTCAAGGAACTCAATCTATTGAGCTCAGCAAAGAGGAGGTTAAGGAGTGACTTGATCACAGTTTATAAGTACCTACATGTGGAATTAATATTTGACAATGAGCTCTTCAGTACAGCAGACAAAGGTAGAACGAGATCTAATGGCTGGAAGTTGAAATTTGACAAATTCAGACTGGAAATAAGGTGTAATTTTTTAACAGTAACAGTAATTAACCATTGGAACAATTTATCAAACATGGTGGTGGATTCTCCATCACTGTCTATTTTAAAATCAAGATCGGATGTTTTTCTAGAATATCTGCTCTATTTCAAACAGGAATGAATTCAGGAAAGTGCTGTGGCCTGAGTTATACAGGGGGTCAGACTAGATGATCACAATGGTCCCTTCTGGTTTTATAGTCTATAAAATGTGGCAAGGATTAACTCCACCCCTCTGCGTGAGACATGTCTGCCATTTGTTACTGGAATTTGCAATCTGGGGGTGGTATTGGATTCCTAGCTGCTGTTAGACTCTTATAGAGCTGCAGTGACCAAGCAGCTTTTCTCAGTTTGTGTCAGGCCAGGAGTCTGCGGCTGTTTCTTTTGGATGTGGACTGGGTTACGTTAATCCATTCCTTTGCCATCTTGAGGTGACAATGTGCCCTGAATGGGTCCTCACCTTAAATTAGCTTGGAAATTGAAGTTGGTGCAGCCTGCATGGCTTAGCAAGTAGTGCATCTCACCAGAAAAACATGACAGCAGTGGTCCCAGATCTGCATTGACTGCTGGGTACAGGGTAAGGTGGTGGTTTTACCACGAAAGCTCTAAATAGCCTGAGACCTGCCTACTCAAGGGACACCTCCCTCCCCGTACAGTACTGCCACAGCTGAGCTGGAGCCCCCTTGATAGACAAGAGAGAGTTGCTGACAAGGCTTTTTCCATGAGGGACCCTTATTAGAATTTACTCCCCCGTCCCCTCCTCCTTGGTCCAAAATGGCCCAAATGTGATTACCTTTATGTCAGGCTGCAAAGCCCATCTTTTTACCCAGTCTGATGGTAAAGACAGCTTTTTGCAGGGCCAGGTGAGGTGTTTGATTTGCTGTTATCACGGGTTCTTTTCGGCTCAAGAGGAAGAGGAGCTGTGGGTTTTTTAGCTTATGTGAAGTTTGGTCTTGTGGCTAAGACTGAGATTCATGAGATCTGGATTCAGTTCCTGCCTCTGCCACAGCCTGTGTGACCCTGAGCAGGGCAGTGGGCCCCAGTTCTTCACCTGTGAAGCGGGAGCCGTACGTCTTTCCTCCCACCCATAGCTTGTCTTGTGTTTTCATATAAACCTTTTGGGATAGGAGCTGTCTCCTACTTTGTGTGTACAGATCTTCAGGCACTACTATGGTACCAATAATAACAACAGTCATTTAAGGTTGGTGGCAGAGGCACTTAGTACTTGGGATAGAGGTCTTTTTGTATAGGACTAAATGAACAGTTTCACTTATTCATATCAGTCACCAGGACAATCTCAGCCAGCTGTGGATTGAATACCTCTCCACTCCATTTTTCAAACTTGAGGAACTGGTCCAATATACTGGTTGCAGGCCAAAGCTTCCTCAGCACACCGCCCTCTTCTTTGCCCCACTGTCAGGATTTTCAGAGACCATTTTATTTCAGGCATTAGAAGATCTTTTGTTAGACTCAAACCTTCTATAGCTCCTTGACTTTTAGCCCCTTTGTGAAACACTCTCAGCCATTTACCCCTTCCTTCTAGTCCTCTTCCACTCAGTGCTAAAAGATTCAAAACAATTCCACACTTCTATTTCCTTTCTTCAAAACATGCTGCTTACCTGAACTCTTGGTGAGTTTGGGATTGTCGGGGGAAATCTTCAGACCATCTTTATCTCTTCCAATGAGTTCAAGTCAGAAATACATTATTTTCTTGTGAATTTCAGATGCAGTACCTGGATGCTATAAATGGAGAGGACCTGCTACTAACTGGTGAAGTGAATTGGCGCCCTCTTGTGGAGAGTAATGCCCAAAGCATCCTGAAGCCAACTTCCCCAGCATATAATGATGAAGGACTCTGAGACCTTCATCAGTCAATGAACAATGTGTTAAACTTTCATTCTGTGGGGTATCCAAGAAGGGAAGGAATAAATATTTGCTGTTGAAAGAATATATTTAAATAAATAGCCTTTTTGTATTGATTTACATGTTGGTAAACCTGACAGCAGTACTCTTTTGAATATTTTTTCTAGGATTAAATGCTGCTAATTCATTTGAGGAATGCCTGGCTGTTGCAGAAGTATAAAGTTGACCCTGTAGATAGGTTCTGAGAGACAGCATCCATCTTTTGAAAACCAAATATCTTACCAAAAGTGATAGGTACCTTAAGAACAGGGTTCTCTGCTCTTTATCTGGCAAGAGGGGAGCGACTTCACACCAAAATACAATGACATTACTTTTTCTGCTCCATGAAGTTGCTAAGCACAAGGCTGAGTTCTGCATGTTCTGAATGTTGATATACCTCTATCCTGGCTTTGGGAGACATAGTCTATTTTTGCATTAAAATGCTTGGGAATTGGCTGAGAAGATCTTGAAATGATTTTCGATTAAAGCCCAGTTTAGGGTCAGACTGTGACTGGCCCCTTGCACAGGTGCACAAGGAGAAGTAGGTGCAAGAGGGTGGGGACAGGGCCATGGTGGGACTATGGCTAAAAGCCACTTTAGAGTCTTTATTGTTTCAAAGTAGCTCTATCTTCCTGATACGCTCATATTCTTTCTAGAGCTGTGCTCTAGTGATTGCTGCAGTAGAGTAACATCTCAATGGTCTGTTCATGTTCTCTATGGGATAAAACTATACTCTACCCACAAAGAAGAGGTTCAAGACCTTTTCTAGTTAACATTTTAAATAGTTAAGCAGACAACAGTTACCCCAACAGAATTATTCAATGAAAACCTGCACCAAATAAATCAACAGAAAGTAGGGCTTTATTGCACAAACTAAAGGTCCACATGGGGTTTCTAGTTCAGTGACTGAAACTGGTTTTATTTCTCTCATGTCCAAAATCTTCATAGGAAACCATGTGACCAAGTAATAGAACTGTACTTGTTTTGTGTACTTTGTAATGCCTTTGCTGAGAATGAGAAGAACAGTGCCCTGTCGTGTCAGGATATAGTCCTAATAAACCAATTCACCAAATGTATAGACGAGTCATATTTAATGTGTGATCACACTAACACATCACAAATGTTCTTATTTCTGGTGTAAGTCTGATGTCTTCTGTAGCTGCCCCGGACTGTCGATGTTCCTGCTCCTAGTGCCATGTTCTCTAGGCAATTTGCATCGGTGTTAGATATCGCCTTTCCTGTCAGCGACAAATGGAATCCATAGCATGATCTCCAAAACACAGGCGAGTGCTTCTTAGCCTTTGTTTAGGGAGCAACTACTAGTGAGTTTCTTTGTGTGTGTGTGTGTGTGTATGTGTGAGTGAATATAAAGTAATTTTGTTAGTTTTTTCAAAAGCAAACTTCCTCAGTTTAAGTTGTTATAAAATGAGTCATGTAAAGAAACCTTATATGTGTGAGGTATATCCCACTTCTGTAAAAACATTACAAACCAAACAACTTTCTCTCAGTTTATTTAAGATGCTTTTGTTGCAAGCTGAGCTAAGGAGAGAAACCTCTTATATGTGAAGTATTATGCAGTATGTGTGAGATAATAACACCTTGTAATTCATTACAGCTGTGTTGTATTTACATAAAAGAAGGCTTAGCTGTGTAGGAATTTGCTGATTAATTTATTTTTAATGGGAGTGAAGTATACCAAGTACCAAAATAAACTTTACTGTGTGTATCTTACTGCTCCTGGAATAGATGGAAAAATTAATGGTAGATATTTTGGCTCAAAACTACCTACATTAATTCATAAACAAAATAGCCATTTAAACTTTAACCCCTTTCCTGCTATGTCATTTAAATCTTGACTCATGCTATAGTACCTGTTGTGTCTCCCAGACCATGAGAACACAGGACTAAAAGCATGGCACTACCCATGCCATAGGAATCTAGTGGACATAGGAATGGGGTCACAGACTTTGCCATGCCACAGATATGAAAGGCCTGCAGACCAGAGTCCTTTTATGCAGTGGGTCTGCAAGTGTGGGATCACATTCCTTCTGATACTGGGAATATGTGGAGTCCACAGGACCTTCACCTTATCCGTTCCTAAGCCATAGAAATGGAGAGTCTACAGAGACCATGGTGCCTCCCAGGCCACAGGTATGGGAGTGCCACAGATTCATTTGGGAGCATACATGTGTGTACCTTCCAAGGATATGGGAATTGGAAGATCTGCGACCATGACACCTTCCCTGGTTCCAGAAAATGCCCCCTTATGTTCTGCCACTGCAGAGTGAGCCAACAGTGAGGATGTATAGGTGAGGAAAGGAGTGGATGGAGCAGATTAGATTAGTCAGGTAGGACAGATACATACGCATACAAATTACGAGCACTGTTAGAGCTACAGAGAATGCACAAGGGCTGGAACTGGGCAGGGGAGGAACTTGCCTTTCCAGCCCTGGATTCTCTGCGGATAAAGGATGTGGAGTGGCTTTTTCCTTGAGCACAGAAGATCCCTTAACCTCCCTTACTCTCAGATGTATAAACTCCAATAAGACACACACACACCATATTTGCAATATATCTTTGCATCCAGGCTCACCAGAAAGAGTGTTGTTATGATGGAAGATGCCACCTCCATTATGAACATAGATGGACATGTGCATGGAACAGTTCCTCAAAAAAATAAGACCTCTGTCTCTTTTATTAAAGCTACCGTGGTCTGAGTGGTTCCCTCCAGGACTCGGCTCTCATAGGTCTGACAAGCATGCAGAGCAAAAAGCTCCATGCACTCATGAGCTAGCTGTGACCTTCCACCCAGTTCCCCAAAGATTCTGCTGTTTCCGCCGGGGCCAGGACCGTTTTCAGTGTGTAGTTTTCCCTTTTGGCTTCTCATCAGCACCCAGAGTTTTCTCTGAGCTCATGCTCATACTGATCACAACCTTCAGGAAGGAAGCAGTCTGAAGACCTGCACATCAAAGCCCCTCATTCTTGTTCACTTGAGCTGTCACTGTCCTCAAAGTGCATGGTTTCATTCCAAGTGGGAGGGTAAGCTCTCTTGTTCTTTCCCGGGACCTAATCCACTTGAGACCATAATTCTGAACCAGACAGAGGCTAGTCCTTCCTGCAGACATACTGCCTTGTTGTGAGGAGCCCTTGAGAGTCCTCATGTTTCCACTGGCTGGTTCTGCATCTGGTGGGCATTGTGGCAGTGATGAGCAGCAGCCAGTGAACTGTTCTGCCAATGAGATTGCTCCAGAGCCCGGGTATGTTAGCACTGCAAAGCCCATCCTTCCCCCCCACACCTCGTTCTCCAAGGCTGTTGGGGAGGGGCGGGCTGGAATGGATATATTTATGGGCAATCCTTCCTTATGGTCTCGTTTTAAATTTGAGACAGGCACTCAGAGCACTGAATGGGTGTCTATTGTTGTATTTTAACAGTTTTGAGTAACTAACTCAGCTTCTTTTTCGAGTGCTCATGTTGATTACTTTGTAGGTGTGTGCGTGCCCACGTGCGCGGTCTTCGGAGATTTTTGCCTTAGCGGTATCTGTAGGGCCAGCTGTAGTGCCCCCTGGAGTGCCACACTCATGATAGATCAGGTGCTGCCGGCCCTACGCCCTCTCAGTGCCTTCTTACTGCCCGTGGTGATCAGTCAGAGCACCTCTGTCCCTTGCTTAGCAAGCAGCCAGCAGTTCCTTTCCTGTCTTAGCTTTGTGCTTCTAGTTATAAATAGTTCTGTTGTTAGTTAGTAGTTAAGTAGCTGTAAAGTGTTCAGTTAGTTAAGGTCCCAGCGGGGACTTTGCCCCAGGCAGGGCATGCCCCGTTCTCTGGGTTTTAAGCCCTGCTCCACGTGTAAGAGGCCTATGTCTGTTAGTGACCCATACAATAGTTGTCTGCAGTGCCTCGGGGAGTCCCACGTGAAGGAGCGTTGTCGTATCTGTAAGAACGTTCGTCCTAGGACCCAGAGGGAACATGACACAACATAGGACTCAGGGTCCTCCTGATGCAGGCTGCCCTATGCCCAGCCTCGGAGCCAGCTCAGCCCGAAACGGCACCTAGCGCTTTAGCTTCGGTGCGTAGTGTACCTGTCCCCGAGCTCCTCCTGGCACTGTTCCCCATCCCCAGTGCCGAAAAAGATGCTGAATAAGACGGCACCGCACAAGCCCAATAAAGGTGCTCTGGGCAAAGGACCCTGTTTGGGTCTTACGCTCACTCCGGACCCACATAATGGCTCTGCCCTGGGGAGTTCCTCCCCCCGAAAAGACCCGACTCCGTGGAGCAGGTACAGGGCCCAAGCCAACGGTGCAGTCGATGCCCACTCAGCTCTTGGCACTTGCACAGCCAAGAGAGCTCCCACCGCAGCCAGCACTGCGTTCAGCAATGGAACTGTCTAAGGCTCCCTGCGAGGGCAAGCCCGCCAGTAATACCTCGCACAAGACAAATGAGCGCCACCAGTCTGCGGAGCTAAGGCAGAGCCCAAGGTCGCCACGCTCTTGGTCTCCACGTCTGTCCAGGTCTCCAGCCTGTTGTTACCAGTCATCGGTACCAGGCTCCCGGTCCCAGTCTTCACGCCGAAGCTCTCCCAGGCATAGACGATCTCCGCGGCACCGGTCCTCGTCACGTCGGTTGCCGAAGCTGAGACCTCGAGGCCACTCCCCTACTCCCGGCACCAGTCAGAACGCTCCCGGCACCAGTCACCAGCAGTGCCAGTTAGCCGTCAGACCCAGGCCTCAACAGCCCTGCCATGGTCACCAGAGGGCAACAACTTCTCCAGATCGGAAGCACAGTTCAGCCCCTCACCCAGGCAGCAACGGGACTGGGCTCCGGAGGGCATGTCTGCGGCATTGGGGCCAGTCTGGCAACAAGGCGAGTGGCCGACCCAATGGCCTTATTGGAATGCCTGGGGGGTTTCTGTCATGCCATTGCCCCACTCCCGCCAGCCTTCAGTCGCTGCATCTGACAGGCCAAAGTCAGCACCAGGTTCAGTGCAGGACGCTCTGGTGGCTGTCATGAGTGAGGAGGCGATGCCCCACCCAAGGTCACCCTCCCTGTTGTGGGAAGACAGTGGCAGGCCTCCCCCGGTGGTCCAATCCATGCTCCTCCTCCTCCTCCCCAGAAGAGACGATGGCCAGCCCCTCAAGAGCTAGCCCACCGGACAATTTCAAGGAGCATAAGGCGCTGTTTCATAGGGTGGCTTTGATCTTGGCCCTCGAAGCAGAGGAGATGAAGGAGCAGACACGTTATTCAATGTGCTCTTGGCAGCCACCCCAGCCCTGGTCGCACTCCCGGTGCTCAAGGGGGCCCTGAACATTCCCAAGGCCTTCTGGCAAACCCCATCCTCTATTCCACCCACGTCCAAGAGAGCGGAGAAAAAGTACTTTGTCCCCGCGGAAGGGTTTGAGTACTTATACATCCACCCACTGCTATGATTGTTCGTCGGCCCACGAGAGGGATAAGCAGTGCCCCACCAGTTCCACCCCTAAAAATAAAGACACTAAGAGGTTGGACTTGTTTAGTCGCAAGATTTATTTTACAGCCAGCCTCCAGTTTCGGGTGGTGAACCACCAGGCCCCCTTGGGGCACTATAATTTTAACTTGTGGGACTCCTTCCTCAAGTTCAAAGACATCATGTCCCAGGAAGCGGCCCAGGATTTTGCAACTCTGGTGGAGGAAGGCACCACAGCGGCTCGGTGCTCCCTCCAAATGGCCTGGGATGCGGCTGATTCAGCTGCCCGGTGGTTGCCTCAGCAGTGGTTATGAGGCGCAGTTCCTGACTCCAGACTGCAGACCTGTCCCAGGAGATGCAGGCCTCTATCCCCGACCTCCCATTTGATGGTGTCGGCCTTTCCTCTGACCAGTCAGACGCGTGGCTTCGCGGCCTTAGGGACACACAGGCAACTCTTCGCTCTCTAGGGATGCTTGCTCCTCAGACGTCGAGGCAGCCGTTCCGGCCTCCTCCGCCACCGCAACAGTGGCAGCCTCATCAGGGGCCTACAAAGAAGCGGGACACCAGGTTTAGCCGCTGCCACCTGTCATCATCCCGCTGCCCTGCGCAGCTTGGCCCAGCGAAGCACCAAGGGGGCCATAAGCGCTCATTTTGAGGCTGCACCCAAGAGCAACGCACCAGCCATCTGCCCTCGGATCCTTCCCGCCCTTTCCTCGACTGCCCTTTCCCTTACCATTCGGCCTGGTCCAGGGTTACATAGGACCACTGGGTCCTGTACATAGTTGCTTGGGGCTATACCCTGCAATTTTTGTCCACCCCTCCTTCCTGCCCCCCCTTCCCCATCCTTCTTCAGGGACCCTTCTCACGAGCAACTCCTCGTTCAGGAGGTCGAGAAACTCGTGGGCTTGGGGGCTGTAGAGGAGGTTCCTTGGGATATGGAAGGAAGAGGATTCTATTCCTGCTACTTCCTAATCCCAAAGGCAAAAGGGGACCTCAGACCCATTCTGGACCTGCATGGCCTCAACAAGCCTCTCAAGAAGTTGAAGTTCCATATGGTCTCCCTGGCCTCCATCATCCCTTCCCTGGATCCGGGGACTAGTACGCCGCTCTCGACTTAAAGGACGCTTACTTCCATGTCTCCATATTCCTAGGACATAGACGGTTCCTGTGCTTCATAGTGGCCGGGCGCCATTTTCAGTTCATGGCGTTACCTTTTGGCCTGTCCTCGGCCCCCAGGGTGTTCACAAAATGCGTGGCACCAGTGGCGGCTTACCTCAGACATCGGGGGGACCAGATCTTTTCATATCTCGACGACTGGCTCATCAAGGGCAGGTCTCTGGAGCAGGTACAAAGGAGCCTCGATCTGGTGCATTCCACCAGCAGCGACCTGGGCCTGTTGATAAATGCAGAAAAGTCCATGTTAACACCAGTCCAATGTATAGAGTTTATTGGCGTGGTTCTCGACTCCACGCGGGCCAGGGCCTTCCTTCCCGAAGCGCATTTTCAGGCCATGGCGGGCTTAATCTCCCATATACAAGCCCACCCGCTCACTACAGCCCACACGTGTCTGCAACTGTTGAGCCACATGGCCGTGTGCATGTACGTGGTCAGCCATGCCCAACTTTGAGGCCTCTGCAAATGTGGCTGGCCTCGGTTTATGTTTCCAGCAGGTACCCCCTAGACGGAGTGGTCACAATGCCGAGCCATGTCCTACTGTTGCTGGACTAGTGACAGGATCCCAAGTCGGTGCTCCGGGGAGTTCCTTTTGTGTCCCTGTCTCCATCGCTCACCCTGGTCTCAGACGCTTTGGATCTGGGCTGAGGAGCCCACCTGGTGTAGGATCTGGGCTGGTGTAGACCACATTGGCTACATCTTGACCCGGCCCTCCACATCAATGTCAGGGAACTCAGGGTGGTTCTCCTGGCCTGCCAGGCTTTTTTTCCCCACTTGGAGGGCAAGGTGGTGCAGGTCCCGATGGACAATACCGCCGCGATGTATTACATCAACAGACGTGGGGGTGCCAGGTCTTTGGCCCTTTGTCGAGTAGTGCTCGGCCACTGGGACTTTTGCGTGAGGTACGCTATTCACCTGGTGGCCGCCCACCTGCCGGGGACCAAGAACGTCTTGGCGGATCACCTCAGCAGGACCTTCTCATCTCGCCATGAATGGTCACTCCATCTGGAAGTAGTCAACCTGATCTTCCGCAAGTGGGGGAATCCCCAGGTGGACCTGTTTGCATCCAGACAGAACAGGAAATTCCATGTGTTCTTCTTTCTGCAGGGCAGGGACCAGGGCTCCCTGTCGGATGCCTTCCTGATTTCGTGGTCAGGAACGCTGATGTATGCCTTCCCGCCAGTGCCCTTGATCCACAGAGTCCTCCTGAAGGTGAAGCAAGACAAGGTCATGGTCATCCTTGTGGCCCCAGCGTGGCCTCGTCAACACTGGTTCGGCATGGTGCTGAGTCTGTTGGCAGCCACCCACCTGCAGCTGCCTCTTCAGCTGGATCTGCTGTCCCAGAACCATGGCAATCTGCTGTACCCAAACCTGGCAGCGCAGCACTTGACAGCCTGGCTGCTGCGTGGAAAGGAATGACAGTGTTCCAATGGTGTCCACATGAGCTACCTATGTGGCAAAGTGGAAGCGATTTACGTGTTGGGCCTCGGATCGTCACATCCGTGCAGAAGAGACCCCGCTACAAGACATCCTGGACTATTTGCTGCACCGTAAGCTCCAGGGCCTGTCGCTGTCTTCAGTCAAGGTGCATCTGGCAGCCATTTCGGCATTCCATCCTCCATTTCAAGGGAGGTCGGTCTTCACCCACCCTATGATGGCACAGTTTCTGAAAGGTCTGGAGCACCTTAACCCACATGTCCGGGGTCTGGTACCCCCTTGGGATCTGAATCTTGTGCTGTCGTGGATCATGGGTCCCACCTTCGAACCCCTAGCTTCCTGCTCCCTCCTGATTCTCTCCTGGAAGGTCTCCCTCCTAGTCGCCATAACTTCGACCTGTCGAGTGTCTGAAATCAGAGTTCTAGCATCTGAACCATCTTACACGGTCTTCTAGAAGGACAAGGTTCATCTGCGTCCGCACCCAGCCTTTCAGCTCAAGGTCATCTCCCAGTTCCATACTGGTCAACACATATACTTGTTGGTCCTTTGTCCTAAGCCCCACTCAACGGATGAGGAATACAAGTTGCATGCCCTGGACGTCAGACGGGCCCTGGCTTCTACATAGATAGAACAAAGCCATTCCATAAGTTGACACAGTTGTTCGCTGCGATCGCAGACAGGATGAAAGGTAGCCCTGTCTCTGCCCAAAGAATATCATCGTGGATCACAGCCTGTATCCGCTACTGCTACGAGCTCGCAAAGGTACCCCTGCCGCCGATAGTGAGGGCTCACTCGACTAGGGCGCAGGTGTCCTCGGCAGCCTTCCTCAAATACAGTTTAGAAATATTTATTGAACACTTCTGCCTTTTCTGCTTTATTATTGATAATTATACCATTTTCATCTAGTAGTGGACCAATATCATTGTCAGGATTTTTTTGTTCCTAATATATTAAAAAAATTCTTTCTTACTGTCCCTAACTCTGCTGGCCGCAGATTTCTTCTTGTGTTCCTTTTATTCTCTTATCAATTTTCTACAATTATTAACTTCTCATTTATATTAATTACTATCAACTGCCCCTTTCTTCCCTGCATCCTTTGATAGAAGGGTTGCCCGAAGTAGAAGAGTGTGAAGTGTGCATACCGTCATCCACAACAGGTACAAGTACCAAGTATGTCTGGGCCAAGCGGGGGCTACCAAGATGACTTTGCCCTTGTCGGTTCATATTTTGTGTATAAACCTCAATAACAGGGGGATCAGAGGAAACACATTTAGCAGAAGTGCATCCCATTTGAGAAGGAAGGCATCTCCCAGGGATTGGGGCCCCAGACCTGCTCTTGAACAGAATTGCCGGCATTTGCCATCCTGGGATGTTGTGAAGATGTCAAGGGATGGGTGACCCCAGTGTTTGAATATGTTCTGTAGGACTATGTTGTTTAGTTCCCACTCGTGATCCTGAGAAAATTCTCTGCTCAGCGTGTTGTAATGTTTTGACAACCTGGGAGATACAAGGCTGATATGCTGACATTGTGTTGGATACACCAGTTCCATAGTTTCGTGGGTTTGGTGCATAGGGAGTGTGACCTTGCCCCTCCCTGCTGGTTTATATAAAACATTCAGGCAATGTTGTCCGTCCTTACCCGTATAGTCTCATTCCTGATTAAGGGCTGGAAGAGCAAGCACACGTGAACCGCGCACAGTTCCAGGAGATTTCTGTGTAACAGTGTCTTGGAGGGAGACCACCTGCTCTGAATTGCGTGGTGCTGTACATGGGCTCCGCAGCCTATCACCGAGGCATCAGTTGTAAGAATCATTGAAGGTGGAGTCTGTGTGAAAGGGACACCCCCCCACACACACATTGTTGGGTTGTGTCCACCAGTGTAGAGAGTCTCTGACTTTGAGCGGCATTGCAAAGTGTCTGTTTAGGTGGTGTTTCTGTGTTATGTAGCCATAGTTGGAGGTAGGTATCACCCGGTGTGCCTGGGGCAGCCCTCCCTGAAAATGCCACGGTCAGGGCAGGCTGCCAAAAGGAGAGCAGATACTCCCAGGCTGGTGGGTAACACTGAAGTTAAACTTCCCAACCAGTCACAAAGTCAGCGATGATGATGGGAGAGTCACCACCGGGAATGGGCGCACCGGCTGGCAGAGCTAATCCCCGCAACAGCCAGCAGGAGTTGCAACCCATGGTGAGGGAACCTCATGAGAGCCAGATACAGTACTGGGAGACTTGTGTCACCACAGCCTTTTCCATGATCTGAGCCTGCACTGGAAGGCTAGATGCAGGCTGAACATGGCTGGCATCAAGCCATAGCTTTCTGAGCAATGGCCATGCAACAGCTTCATTAACAGAAACCATGCACACCCCCACCCCCAAAGCAAATCAATTGGAAGTAAAGTACTTTGCTATGGTAATGACTGGGAGGAGAATCATATTACTCAGCACTTCAGAACCTGTGCGTCTCCCGCCCGTCAGTGAGTACAATCCAGCCTCATGACTCATCTTAAAAGTGTATTTGTATTAAAACTTGCCTAAAATGACATGGCCTGATTCTCAGGAGTGCTGACACCGTCAGTCCCTAGTGACCATGATGGCCCTTGAGTTTGGAAATGTTGGCCTTTGCCTCCCTGGGTCTCAGATTCCCTTTCTGGGAAATGGGATAATAATACTGCTGTCACCCTTGGAAAGCACTTTGACATCTATGGATGAAAAACGTTACATGCGGTCTGTGCTACCGGCTGCTATGATGAAGATGATGACCCAATGTGCATGTGCAAATTGGGGAGTTGGTTACATACTAGCCATGCACAGCGCAAATCTCCGCTGTTTGCATTCAGTTCTGGGAGCGCACGCGCAAAGCAGTTGTGCAATCGAACATGCACCTATTTGCTGAAAATCAGCTCCCCTGTGCAGAGTTTTTCTTCCTGAACATTGTGCAGTGCATGTACCAGTAACACATACCATTCAGTACCAGGGAAGGGATGCAAAGTACGAAGTGACAACTCCTGATGTGTCCCCCCTGTATTAAAGACTCCCTAATACCACAGGCAGACTGGGCTCAACACAGCACTGAAAATACCCATAATGTGCATAGTGTTGCTGGTCTAGCACTGCATGAGAAACAGACATTCTCAGACATCTTGGCTTCTGTGCCCCCAAGATGTCTTTGGGGAGATACCAAAAAAACGCATGTCTGTTGTGAATTATTGCTTCTGCAGAGTTTATGGCATAAAAGGCATGTGCTGTTCTGAGACTGTGGTGCTTCAGGCAGACAACGTGATCATGAGCAAGTGGCCGTCTCCTCTGTGTTTGCTGACTAGCTGACTATCGTTAATTGCTTGTGATATTTGCATTTTTTAATAATTACCACTGAGAAACATGTTTGGTTTGGAACAAGATTCAACATGTGCATTCCACTCTGAGCACAGGACCTGACCTGGCAGGTTGCACCCTGGCTGACAGACAAGCAGAGGTGAGAGCAGAAACCTGCCTGGGTGTCAGTACATGAGGAAGTATATCGGCAATCGGTTACTGGCAGGAAGGAGGAAGAGCCTATTAATTCTTGAATCCATCTGGAAGGGACAAGCCAGACACTGAGAATCACAACGGCACGGAAACTTGTCTGCAGCCAGCAAAACTGAGAGCAAGGTTTGCTGAAAACTACCTCTTCCCCCGGAGTGGAGGAATGTTCAGCAGTAACTGACAACTAACGCAGACTCAGGTAGGATTGCCAATGCTGTATTTCAAAAATAAGGGGCTGTTCTCTTAGTGCCCCTCCCGCTATTATTATTAATAATTAATAAGCAGAACTCACCTACATTCGCCAGGGGTATTTCTTGCTGCTTTTTGCAGCACTCAGCAACTCCCAATCTTGGTGTGCAGAGATGAAGAAATAAGGGACGTCCCTTCTCCTAAGGAATTGTTAGCAACCCTAGAGAGGAAGTAACGAAGTGCACTGAGCTCTCAAGTCCCACAGCCCCAGGGAAACCCATTCTGAAAGAGCTGAGGAAAATTAGAGAGAGACAAAGTGTTGGAAGAGAGGGCCAGAGCCAGCTGCCGAAGAACACAACAGGCAGAACCTCTGGAGGATTAGCATCAGCAGCTGTCGTCATGTTCAGCCACCATGTTCAGGCCGGGTCCCGGTTCCAGAGGGGCTCTGGCGTGTCTGGACCGCTGCGGAGTCGGTTGGAGGAGCTGAAGAAGCTGTGGTGGAGGAAGCCCATCCCCCTGGTGCTGCAGCACAGTGAGACAGCCAGGCTGGCTGTGGATGCCTTTCTGGAGCAGGGGGAGCCTGGTTATCTGCAAGCCATTGCTGAGGAACAGGAGCTGCCATTTCTCTCCCCCCTAGACATGGACTACATGAGCCAGCATAGAAGCCAGAGTATCCTGGAGCCTAATGCAAGGAAGGGGCATCAGACCGAGCCCAAAGAGGGAGACTCTGAGGACAGGGCCTCCCTTCTCTCTGAACTAAGCTCTGGTACCTACTTCCCACTCCTGTCTGACATGCAGCCTCCAGAGCTGGAGCTGGGCTGGCCAGTGATACCACTTGCCACAGAGTATGGCCAAACTCAAGCCACTGTGTATTTCCAGAGAAACAAGGCCAACAGCATCAAGGATTTACTCCGGTACCTGATCAGCAGGGCAAAAACGGTATGTACAGAACTCCCCCCATTTCAATAGAGCTGGGATGAATGCAGGCACACAGGATGGGGCACAGCTGTAAGGGACTCTGAGTCCTGGCTGCTGTCATCACTATTGCATACGCTACAAGCCTGGCAATGTCTGGGCAGCTGGAGTGCTGTGACTGCTACATATGCTGCCCAACTGTATAGCCACCTGTGCCCCTCACCTAGCCCAGTTCAGATTCCTTCCTGCTTTCTACAGCCATATTCTTAGACTCTGAGTCTTTTAGGGTAGAAACTGTCTATGCATCATGTGTGTGCATAGTGCCTAAGACCATGGGGTCCAATCCATGGGTACAGGGTTAGGGTTTGTCCATCCCGGGAGCGGGGGGCTTGGGCCAGGGCTTATCCATCCTGCGGGCAGGAGGGAGGGCACAAGAATGAGGGCCTATACCTGGGCCTAGGATCAGCTAGCTAACCATGGCTGAAACCCCTAATCAGCCAGATCACCTGATTGGCTGAGAGGCATTTCCAGGACTACTATTAAGCCCCGCAGTAGCACTTGGCCAGTGGTTGCTCAATGCTTATACCCACAGCTGTGATTGTTCCTGTGCCTGCTTTGTTCTCGTCTTGCTCCAGCCCACTCCAGCTCTGCACCCCTGCTCAGTTTCTGATTCCTGGTTCCTGACCCTGGCCCTGACCCTCAGCTCTGGCTCCTGTAGCTTGACTCTGGCTCTAACCACTAGGCATGACTGGCCCATGTCCCAGTCTGTGACACTGAGCAGCCCAACCGAAAAGGAGATAAAGAAGGGAAGTAGGAATGGGTCAGTTACTGGAATGGATCCCACTAAGGCCAGCATCTCTCTCAGAGATAGTGGGTGCCATACAAAACCTACCACAGCAGGTAGACACTTTGCAGGCGCAGAATGCTACACTGCAGGCACGTTGCATCGCCTGTAACTCCCCTCTCAGGAACCTAAAATTCCCCTGACAGACAAGTTTGGCGGTGACCTCAGCCAGTTCCAAAGTTTTATGGACCAGTGCCGGTTCCTATTCCTGCTGCACCTGCCATCCCTCCCCACCTTCTCCACTGACCACTCTTGGGGGGGACTTATCACTAGCCTGCTGACTGCAGAGGTGTTGGCTTGGGCCTCCCAACTCCTGGAAAAATCTAGCCCTTTCCTGAACCAATCTGAGGACTTTGTTCAAGCCCCAGCAGCAATTTTTGCTGTCCTGAGCCATAGGTATGTGGCCACACTCCAAACCCTGTGGCAGGGACACCAGCCAATTGCTACTTATGCCCTGGAGTTCTGGTGTCTGATAGTTGACACTGTATGGAATGAGGCTGTGCACAGCTACCACTTCCGGCTTAGCCTCAGAGATGAGATCAAACATAAACTGGCGTGACTAGAGCCACCAGTTGATCTGGATGCCTTGATCGAGCTCGGTATTAAGGTTGACAACCCCTGAGGGAACACTGCCTAGAAAGAAGGCTGACGTCCTGACCCACGCCAGTCGCGTCAGGTCCAGTCTGCCAACTCCCTGCATCCTCGTCCCAACCAGAATCCATAAAGAGAAAAAATGGTATTGAGCATCAGGCCTATGTCTGTACTGCAGTGAACTGGGACACTTTGTTCCAAGCTATGTGCAAAAGTCTGGTCTTGGTTCTGGTCAGGAAACAGGATGCCCAGCCCAGCAGAGGGGTCTGGACTGAGTTGGTGTCATCCCCCTTGCTCTGGTGCTTCACACTGACATGGGTCTGCTGGGACTTTGACAACAATCACAGTCTGACACGCCTCCAACTCCTCCTCCTTCTCTGGCACCCCACAGTGTTGGACATATTAACCTAGAGGCTGTAGGGGACTCTGGCACTTCAAGCAATTTCATGAATTTGGAGTTTGCTTGAGTGCATAATATCCTAACTCATTCCAAGACAACAACTGATTTGTGAAGGCCATTGACAAATTGCTCCTCTTTTTGAGTCCAGTCCCCCACCAAACAGCCCCCAGAGAACTCAAAGTTCTTCAAGATTACCATGAGGTCTTCCAGTTCAGCTTGAGCTACTCCCTACATCCTCCAGTCATTCTTGGTATCCCCTGGCTCATCACCCACAAACCAGGTATCCACTGGCAGACCATTCATTTTAATGGTTCTAGCACAGCGCTCTGCTAATACATTCAGATAATGTGAGCCCCCATGCAAGATTCAAACAGTCTTATTTATACAGATAAAAGGGTGCGAACTAAACAGAGGGAGAGAGAGAGCAAAATTGTGAAATTTGCATAGGGCACAATATGCATATCCTGCTTTCTTATTAACTCTTATTGATCTAAAGCTAATGCTTCACCAATTGCCCTTAAGTGGGGCAATTCATTAAGCAGTTAATGTCTGCTTTCCTGCCCCCTGGCTTGCAGCATTTCTCATTTCTACTTAAAGGTACATACAGCATTTTTTAATTCATTCTATAATAATAATTTAATATAATTTAATTCTTTAATATAATTTCATTTCACTTTCACAGTTCATTTTAATTTGCAATATTACTGGCAATCTTTTGTCCCAGAATCAGACCTCCAGTCAGAAGTTCACTGCAGCTCTACATGCCCCGCACCCAGGGACCCAGAGACTGAAGGAGTTGGGCAGTCTTTGCTATTCTCCCAATCACCCTGAAAATAGCTGCCAAATATCAGGCTTTGGCAGATGTGTTCGATTAAAAAAAAAAAAGGGGGGGGGGGGGCTGATTTTTTGCCACTGCATTACAGCTATGGCTGCTCCATTGATCTCTAGTCCAGAATGGAGATCCCTTGGTGAATCTATTTCTTCTCAGAGCCAGAGTTACAGACTCTCTGGAGCTATCTCAAGGAAACCCTGCAAAAGGGGTTCATCCATCCCGCCAGGTTTAAACTACTGTAAATGGTGGATTCTCTGTAACTTGAAGTATTTTAACCATGATTTGAGGACTTCAGTAACTCAGCCAGAGGTTAGGGGTCTATTACAGGAGTGTGTTGGTGAGGTTCTGGGGCCTGCAATGTACAGGAGGTCAGACTACATTATCATCATGGTCCCTTCTGACCATAAAGTCTATGAGAATTTAACCTCTGAGGACAGGACAAGAAGCAATGGACTTAAATTGTAGCAAGGGAGGTTTAGGTTGGACATTAGTAAAAACTACCTGTCAGGGTGGTTAAGCACTGGAATAAATTGCCTAAGGAGGTTGTGGAATCTCCATCATTGTAGATGTTTAAGAGCAGGTTAGACAAACACCTGTCAGGGATGGTCTAGATAATACTTAGTCCTGCCTTGAGTGCCGGGGACTGGACTAAAAGACCTCTTGAGGTCCCTTCCAGTCCTATGATTCTATGGCAAACCCCCTTCTTAGTGTTCCAAAGTGATTACAACACATCTTGATGCACCTCCAGTGCTAACAGGCAGAGATCAGATCCTGTCCAGGTCAATTACTGGTGTCAGCTGACCCCTGATACCCAGTATCAGTGAGGTGGGGAAAGGGGATCAAGACTTAGTGCAGCATGTTCATGGATTCAGTCTTCCAGTTTCAACAGTGAAGCTGCTGGAAATCTAAGAGGCTACCGAAAAGGCCATCCAGCTACAGGCAGTCGAGAGAGCAGTACTAGCAAAGTGGCCAGAAGACAAAGGCCACGTATCGGTAGGAGCAGACCCATATTTTCAAATGAAAGACAAGCTGGGTGTGCAGGATGAAATAATATTTTGAGGACAGAGAGCTGTTGTTCCTGCCTCATTACACAGGATGTCATGCAAAAAATACATGCCTTGGACATGGGCATTGATAGTTCGAGAAAGTGTTTACTGGCTGGGAATGAATATACAACTCACATCCTTGATAGAAGAGTGTGACACCTGCCAGTCATGTTATAACCACCAGCAGAAAGAGACTATTACCATATGAGCTGCCTATCTGACCATGGGATAAGGTGAGTGGGGACTTACCTTCAATGACAAACAATACTTGATTATAGTGGACAACTGTTCAAATTTTTGCCCTTCCTGAATCAAGAAGCAAGTCAGTGACTGGAAAACTGAACAAAACTCCCAATTGGAGGAGATATCCTGTCTCCAATTGGCCCAGACTCACTATTTAAGCTAGGAGGCGCAGGAAGTTGTCCAAACAACTAGATGTATTCCTGGCTGGCTGCGACACCTGACACTGCCTTCTCACCTGAATCTTCAGCCCTGTCTTGTTCCTGATTCCTACTTTCCTATCCCGTTCCTGGTTCCTGCCCTCCTGCTTTGTTTCAGATCCCTGCTTCTATTCGCCACCTTTGGCTACTGACTCTGGCGATGACCTTGGGCTTGACTCCCAACTCTGTTTCCATTGCTGACCTCCGGTTCCTGACTCCTGCCAACGTGGAATGAAACCAAGACCTTTAGAAATGTTGATGAAAAATCAACCTATGAGCCCAGAGTAGACAATAGGCTGGTAGTCAGGGCACTCATGTAATATGTGAGAGACCCAGGTTCAAGCTCTGCTCCAAATCAGGCAGAGCAGGGGTTTGAACATAGGTTCCCCATCTCCCACATGAGTGTTACCTGCCTATTCTGTGCTTTGTTGTACAATCATGTAGCAACATGCCCATGGGGGAAGTTGACCCTGTTCATTAGTGGTTGTTTTTTTTGCTCTGAAACTGGTTAATATACTTTTATCCTATATAATGTACATGCAGATGTCTTTATTATCTAGACCAGTGGTCTCCAAACTTTTTTGATCATGCACCCCTATCAGTAAAAAAATTTTGAGCACACATCCCCTGCCGCGCTGGCTCTACCATTTTTGCCAAAGCAAAAAAAAAAAAAAAAAGTGCTCCTCCTGCCGCTCACCCCCAAGGATCCTCTTGCACACCCCACTTTGGGGACCACTGATCTAGACCAGCAGTTCTCAAACTTTAGCAACCTGAGAACCCCCATTTTGATTTAAAAATTTTCAGGGGCCCTCAAGGACCCCCACTCAGCCCCTGCCTCGCCCTCTGCCCCAAGGCCATGCCCCCACTCACTCCATCCCCCCTCCCTGCCTCGCTCGCTCTCCCCCATCCTCACTCACTTTCACCAGGCTGGGCCAGGGGGTTGGGGTGCAGGAGCAGGCTCTGGGAGGAAGTTTGGGTGCAGGAGGGGGTGCAGGGTCTGGGCTGGGAGTTTCAGTGTGGGAGTGGGGAGGGCTCTGGGCTGGGAGTTTCAGTGCAGGAGGGGTGAGGGCTCTGGGCTGGGAGTTTGGGTGTGGGAGGGGGCTCAGGACTGGGGCAGGGGGTGGGGTATGAGGGAAGGAGTTTGGGTGCAGGCTCTGGGCTGGGGATTGGGGTGCAGGACGGGGTGCGGGGGCAGCGCTTACCTTGGGCTGCTCCCGAAAGTGACCAGCACATCCCTCTGGCAATGGCTCCTAAGCAGGGGGGGCAGAGGATCTCTGCATTCTGCCCCTGCCCGCAGGCACTGCCCCCGCAGCTCCCATTGGCTGCAGTTCCTGGCCAATGGAAGCTGCGGAGTCGGCGCTCAGGCCAGGGGAAAGCATTGGAAAGTATACTCCCAACTATACATATAAAATGATGGGGTCTAAATTAGCTGTTACCACTCAAGAGATCTTGGAGTCATTGTGGATAGTTCTCTGAAAACATTCACTCAACGTGCAGCGGCAGTCAAAAAAGCAAACAATGCTGGGAATAATTAAGAAAGGGATAGATAATAGGACAGAAAATATCACGTTGCCTCTATATAAATCCATGGTATGCCCACATCTTGAATACTGTGTGCAGATGTGGTCGCCCCCTCTCAAAAAGGGTATATTGGAATTGGAAAAAGTTCAGAAAAGGGCAACAAACATTATTAGGGGTATGGAACAGCTTCCAAATGAGAGATTAATAAGACTGGGACTTTTCAGCTTGGAAAAGAGACGGCTAAGGGGAAATATGATTGAGGGCTATAAAATCATGACTGGTGTAGAGAAAGTAAATAAGGAAGTGTTGTTTACTCCTCATAACACAAGAACTAGGGGGTCACCAAATGAAATTAATGGGCAGCATGTTTAAAACAAATAAAAGGAAGTATTTCTTCACACAACACACAGTCAACCTGTGGAACTCCTTGCCAGAGGATGTTGTGAAGGCCAAGACCATAACAGGGTTCAAAAAGGAACTAGATAAATTCATGGAGGATAGGTCCATCGATGGCTATTAGCCAGGATGGGCAAGAATGGTGTCCTTAGCCTCTGTTTGCCAGAAGCTTGGAATGGGCAACAGGGGATGGATCACTTGCTAATTACCTGTTCCGTTCATCCCCTCTGGGGCACCTGGCATTGGCCACTGTCGGAAGACAGGATACTGGGCTAGATGGACCTTTGGTCTGACCCAGTAGGGCCATTCTTATGTCCTTATATCTTATGGCAATGAGTTTCACAGGCTAGTTGTGCATTGTGTAAAAAGTATTTCCTTTTATCAGTCTTAAATCTTGTGCTTTTCAATTTCATTGGGTATCCCCTTTCTCTGTGTTACAAGACAGAGTAAATAGCAGTACCCAATTCACCTTCTCCAAGTTGTTCATTATTTTATAAATCTCTAACATGCCCTCTTATTTGTCTGCTTCCTAATCATTGAATATCAGGGTTGGAAGGGACCTCAGGAGGTCATCTAGTCCAACTCCCTGCTCAAAGCAGGACCCATCCCCAATTAAATCGTCCAATTTTTTTTTTTGCCCCAGATCCCTAAATGGTCCCCTCAAGGATTGAGCTCACAACCCTGGGTTTAGCAGGCCAATGCTCAAACCACTGAGCTGTCCCTCCCCCCACTCAATCTAAATTTTCCCAATCTTTTCAATCTCTCTCTCTTTCTCAAGCCTTCATTCTTTGCTCACATAGTGTCTGAGATGGGGTGACCAGAACTCCACATACAAGCACAGGGATGGGTGTGCCATTCATTTATAGAATGGCATTATATTTCCCATATTATTTTTATCCAATTCCTTATGCACCCTAATGTTTTATTTCTTTTTTGGCTGCCAAGGCATGTTGAGCTGAGCTCTTCATGGAATGGTGCCCAGGTCTTTTCCCTGGTGGGTTACAGTTAATTTAGAACCCTACAACGTGTCGGAGCAATTCAAATGGTTCTTTCTATTGTCATTACTGTATATGTCATCTGCCATGCTACCCATTCCCCTACCTTGGTTAGGTCCCTCTGAATTTTCTCTCAGTTTTTCTAGCCAAACTATGCTGCAGTCCTAAGTATACTGTGGGGATGAGCATGGTAATGCTGCCACCCTGCTGCTCACTCTCCCTGATACCAAGTTCAGGTTCCTTATTAGGAATTGAAATACGGTGAAGGTTTGGCAACAACTTGCAGCCCTGTATGAGGCCCTCAACATCCTGCCTCCATGTGTATAGAGAGAGGTGCTAGGACCTGTCCCCTGGCACTCCACTATTTAGTGCTCCAAGGGTACCTCTATCCTAGAAACATTAGCATGGCACAGCTGCGTAGATGCTTACTACAGCGATGGAAGGAGTTCTTCCATCATTGTAATAAATCCACCTCTCCAAGAGGTGATAGCTAGATCTATGGAAGAATTCTTCTGTCAGCCTAGCACTGTCTACACTAGGAGTTACATGGCTTAATTACATTAGTGATGTAGCTAGGTCAACATAACTTTCCAGTGTACATCAGCCCTGAGTCCCTACACTTTATGGCGATCAGGTCTCTGAGGTGTTGCTTCCTCCCCTTTTCGGCTGGGAAGCTGCCTGCCACAACCGTGTCCATCTAGGAATGCTCCTTCAGTTGGGACTTTTTGTTTGTTTTCTGGCTAGGTGATAGCAGTCGTCATGGATCTCTTCACAGACATGGAGATACTCTGTGACCTGATGGAAGCTTCAAGCAGACGACGTGTCTCTCTTTACCTGATCCTTGATGAGAAGTACTTAAAGTATTTTATAGAGATGTGCAGTAAAATGGTTATTAACAAGGACCATTTCCCAGTAAGTTTGCAGCATTTCTTTTGGTGGTGTACAAAGTTAATGCAATTGATATGTATGACAGAATATACCCCTGTGTTCACACACTCTATTGTAATGTTTGTACAAAGTATGCCTTGTGAGGTATCATTTAAAAACTCATAATTTGCTGATCAATAATATCATGGCAAAATGCACATAGCAGCATTATATGTGAAGTTATAAACATAAAGTGACTAAAAATATGTTTTCCAGATAAGTCTGGGGAGTGGCTAAACCAGTTCCTCAGAGACCGAGGGCAAGCTGACGCCTCAGGCAGGCTTAAACAAGGCTGATGGACCATTACCTGCTAAGGGCTTGTCTTCACATACAATGCTGCAGCAGCACCACTTTAGTGAAAATGTTACTACGCTGACTGGAGAGCTTCTCCCGTCAGCATAGTTAATCCACCTCCACAAGAGGCAGTAGCTATGTCAACGGGAGAGGCTTTCCCCCACAGTGCAGTCTACGTGAGAGGTGAGGTTGGTATAACTACATTGCTCGGGGGTGGATTTTTCACAGCACTGAGCGACATAGTTATACTGATATAGGTCTGTGGCATAGACCTGGCCCCAGTGGCCATTCTTTGGCAGGAAAGGGGCAGGTACAAAAATTTACATCTTAGCCAAGAAACAGCATGGAGTTTCCTTCCACGCAGACTGCTTGTTGCCTTGCTTCCAGCTGGAAATGCTTCTCAAAGTGGGGACAGGACTATAAAAAGAAGTGGCAGACACCCCAAGGCACCACACACTCTCTCCCTGCACATCATGTTAACTGCACCTGAGGAGACAAAGGAAGCAGCCCTTTATCTCTGGGGGACGGGCCTTCACCTAAAGAGTTTGGTCAGTAGGATTGCTTGAAAACATGTGGTGAGAAAACTTTGCTTTGAATCTAATATAGTTTTCGTTAAATTAGGCACTAGTAAGCACTTTATCTTTATTTTGCCTCATTACTTGTATTCACTTAAAATCGATCTCTTTGTAGTTAATAAACTTGTTTTATTGTTTTATCTAATCCAGTATGTTTCAGCTGAAGTGTCTGGACAACTATTTAAAATAATAAACTGGCATATTAATCCCCTAAAGGAATAACTGACTTAATCATAGAACCACAGGGCTAGAAGGGACTGCAGGGGTCATCTAGTCTAACCCTCTGCCAAGATGCAGGATTTGTTGAATTTAAACCATCCAAGACAGATGGCTCTCCAGTCTCCTTTTGAAAACCTCCTGCGAAGGAGATTCCAGGACCTCCCAAGGCCATCTCTTCCATTGTCCTACTTTTCTTACAGTTAGGAGGTTTTCCCTGAGATTTAATCTAAATCTGCTACCCTGTAGTTTGAACCCATTGCCTCTTGTCCTGCCCTCCGTGGCAAGAGCAAACAACTTTTCTCCATCTTTTTTTGGCAGCTGTTCAAGTATTTGAAGACCACGATCATATCCTCCTTAATCTCCTCTTTTCCAAACTAAACATACCCAGTTCCTTCAGCCTTTGCTCATGTGGCTGCATTCCATCCCTTTGATCATCTTTGTCGCTCGCTTCTGGATTCTTTCCAGTTTCTCTTCATCCTTTTTATACCAAAACTGGACACAATGCTCCAGCTGAGGCCTAATCAGCGCTGAGTAGAGTGGTACTATCACCTCCTGTGACTTGCATGCTATGCCTCTGTTAATGGAACCCAAAATTGAATTTGCTGACTCACGTTGAGGTTGTGAGCCACAACTCCCAGATCCTTCTCAGCAGTGCTGCTGCCAAGCCAGTTTCCCCCATTCTGTATTTGTGCATTTGGTTTTTCTTCCCTAAGTGTAGCACCTTACATTTGTCTTTGTTGAATTTCACTTTGTTCTCTATAGTCCAGTTCTCCAATTTATCAAGACCCCTCTGAATTTTAGATGTTAAATAACACCGGACCCAGAACAGATCCCTCTGGTACCCCACTTGAGGCCTTTCTCCAATCTGACATCATTCTATTAATACTTACTCTTTGTTTGTGCTTTTTTAAACCAATTATGTATAGATCATGTATGTATTCATGCATTATGTATGCAGTTCCCCTGAGCCTGCATTTCTCCAGCTTACTTATGAGACTGTCATGTGGGACTGTGTCAAAAGCCTTGCTGAAGTCCACGTATATTATGACCACCACATTCCCCCTGTCCACCAAACTAGTTACCCTGTCAAAGAAGTAACTCAAGCTGGTCTGGCATGGTTTGTTCTTAGTAGAATTGGCTTTGGGGTTTTCGATAGCTGAAAAACTCCTTGTGCAGTCACATTGGCCTCCTGCAGATCATAGAATCATAGAATATCAGAGTTGGAAGGGACCTCAAGAGGTCATCTAGTCCAACCCCCTGCTCAAAGCAGGACCAATTCCCAGCTAAATCATCCCAGCCAGGGCTTTGTCAAGCTGGGCCTTAAAAACCTCCAAGGAAGGAGACTCCACCACCTCCCTAGGTAACGCATTCCAGTGTTTCACCACCCTCCTAGTGAAATAGTTTTTCCTGATATCCAACCTGGACCTCCCCCACTGCAGCTTGAGACCATTGCTCCTTGTTCTGTCATCTGCCACCACTGAGAACAGCCGAGCTCCATCCTCTTTGGAACCCCCCTTCAGGTAGTTGAAGGCTGCTATCAAATCCCCCCTCATTCTTCTCTTCTGGAGACTAAACAATCCCAGTTCTCTCAGCCTCTCCTCATAAGTCATGTGCTCCAGACCCCTAATCATTTTTGTTGCCCTCCGCTGGACTCTTTCCAATTTTTCCACATCCTTCTTGTAGTGTGGGGACCAAAACTGGACACAGTATTCCAGATGAGGCCTCACCAATGTCGAATAAAGGGGAACGATCACGTTCCTCGATCTGCTGGCAATGCCCCTACTTATACAGCCCAAAATGCCGTTAGCCTTCTTGGCAACAAGAGCACACTGTTGACTCATATCCAGCTTCTCGTCCACTGTGACCCCTAGGTCCTTTTCAGCAGAACTGCTACCTAGCCATTCGGTCCCTAGTCTGTAGCAGTGCATGGGATTCTTCCGTCCTAAGTGCAGGACTCTGCACTTGTCCTTGTTGAACCTCATCAGGTTTTTTTCTGCCCAATCCTCTAATTTGTCTAGGTCCCTCTGTATCCGATCCCTACCCTCTAGTGTATCTACCACGCCTCCTAGTTTAGTGTCATCTGCAAACTTGCTGAGAGTGCAGTCCACACCATCCTCCAGATCATTAATAAAGATATTAAACAAAACCGGCCCCAGGACCGACCCTTGGGGCACTCCACTTGAAACCGGCTGCCAACTAGACATGGAGCCATTGATCACTACCCGTTGAGCCCGACGATCTAGCCAGCTTTCTATCCACCTTACAGTCCATTCATCCAGCCCATACTTCTTTAACTTGGTGGCAAGAATACTGTGGGAGACAGTATCAAAAGCTTTGCTAAAGTCAAGAAATAACACATCCACTGCTTTCCCCTCATCCACAGAGCCAGTTATCTCATCATAGAAGGCAATTAGGTTAGTCAGGCACGACTTCCCCTTCGTGAATCCATGCTGACTGTTCCTGATCACTTTCCTCTCCTCTAAATGTTTCATAATTGATTCCTTGAGGACCTGCTCCATGATTTTTCCAGGGACTGAGGTGAGGCTGACTGGCCTGTAGTTCCCCGGATCCTCCTTCTTCCCTTTTTTAAAGATGGGCACTACATTAGCCTTTTTCCAGTCATCTGGGACCTCCCCCGATCGCCATGAGTTTTCAAAAATAATGGCTAATGGCTCTGCAATCTCATCCGCCAACTCCTTTAGCACCCTCGGATGCAGCGCATCCGGCCCCATGGACTTGTGCACGTCCAGTTTTTCTAAATAGTCCCGAACCACTTCTTTCTCCACAGAGGGTTGGCCACCTTCTCCCCATGCTGTACTGCCCAGTGCAGCAATCTGGGAGCTGACCTTGTGCGTGAAGACAGAGGCAAAAAAATCATTGAGTACATTAGCTTTTTCCACATCCTCGGTCACTAGGTTGCCTCCCTCATTCAGTAAGGGGCCCACACTTTCCTTGATTTTCTTCTTGTTGCTAACATACCTGAAGAAACCCTTCTTGTTACTCTTAACATCTCTTGCTAACTGCAACTCCAAGAGTGATTTGGCCTTCCTGATTTCACTCCTGCACGCCTGAGCAATATTTTTATACTCCTCCCTGGTCATTTGTCCAATCTTCCACTCCTTATAAGCCTCTTTTTTGCGTTTAAGATCAGCAAGGATTACACTGTTTAGCCAAGCTGGTCGCCTGCCATATTTACTATTCTTTCTACACATCGGGATGGTTTGTTCCTGCAACCTCAATAAGGATTCTTTAAAATACAGCCAGCTCTCCTGGACCCCTTTGCCCTTCATGTTATTCTCCCAGGGGATCCTGCCCATCTGTTCCCTGAGGGAGTCAAAGTCTGCTTTTCTGAAGTCCAGGGTCCGTATTCTGCTGCTCTCCTTTCTTCCTTGTGTCAGGATCCTGAACTCGACCATCTCATGGTCACTGCCTCCCAGGTTCCCATCCACTTTTGCTTCCCCTACTAGTTCTTCCCTGTTTGTGAGCAGCAGGTCAAGAAAAGCTTTGCCCCTAGTTGGTTCCTCCAGCACTTGCACCAGGAAATTGTCCCCTACACTTTCCAAAAATTTCCTGGATTGCCTGTGCACCGCTTTATTGCTCTCCCAGCAGATATCAGGGTGATTAAAGTCTCCCATGAGAACCAGGGCCTGTGATCTAGCAACTTCTGCTAGTTGCCAGAAGAAAGCCTCGTCCACCTCGTCCCCCTGGTCTGGTGGTCTATAGCAGACTCCAACCACGACATCACCCTTGTTGCTCACACTTCTCAACTTTATCCAGAGACTCTCAGGTTTTTCTGCAGTATCATACCGGAGCTCTGAGCAGTCATACTCCTCTCTTACATACAACGCAACTCCCCCACCTTTTCTGCCCTGCCTGTCCTTCCTGAACAGTTTATATCCATCCATGACAGTACTCCAGTCATGTGAGTTATCCCACCAAGTCTCTGTTATTCCAATCACATCATAGTTCCCTGACTGTGCCAGGACTTCCAGTTCTCCCTGCTTGTTTCCCAGGCTTCTTGCATTTGTGTATAGGCACTTAAGATAACTCATCGATCGTCCCACTTTCTCAGTATGAGACAGGAGTCCTCCCCTGTTGCGCTCTCCTGCTTGTGCTTCCTCCCAGGATCCCATTTCCCCATTTACCTCAGGGCTTTGGTCTCCTTCCCCCGGTGAACCTAGTTTAAAGCCCTCCTCACTAGGTTAGCCAGCCTGCTGGCGAAGATGCTCTTCCCTCTCTTCGTTAGGTGGAGCCCGTCTCTGCCTAGCACTCCTTCTTCTTGGAAGACCATCCCATGGTCGAAGAATCCAAAGCCTTCTCTCCGACACCACCTGCGTAGCCATTCGTTGACTTCCACGATTCGACGGTCTCTACCCCGGCCTTTTCCTTGCACAGGGAGGATGGACGAGAACACCACTTGCGCCTCAAACTCCTTTATCCTTCTTCCCAGAGCCACGTAGTCTGCAGTGATCCGCTCAAGGTCATTCTTGGCAGTATCATTGGTGCCCACGTGGAGAAGCAGGAAGGGGTAGCGATCCGAGGGCTTGATGAGTCTCGGCAGTCTCTCCGTCACATCGTGTATCCTAGCTCCTGGCAAGCAGCAGACCTCTCGGTTTTCCCGGTCAGGGCGGCAGATAGATGACTCAGTCCCCCTGAGGAGGGAGTCCCCGACCACCACCACCCTCCTCCTCCTCTTGGGAGTGGTGGTCGTGGAACGCCCATCCCTAGGACAGTGCATCTTTTGCCTTCCAATCGGTGGAGTCTCCTTCTGCTCCCTTCCCTCAGATGGGCCATCTAGTCCACTCTCCGCATTAGCACCTGTAGAGAGAACATGGAAACGATTCCTCACCTGTATCTCCATTGCTGGTGCATGGACGCTCCTCTTTCTTCTTCTGGAGGTCACATGCTGCCAAACCTCCTCACAATCCTTCTGTCCCTGCTGCGCCTGCTCTGAATCTTCAGAACATTGTGGCCGTAGAAGCATCTCCTGACGTCTGTCCAGGAAATCTTCATTTTCCCTTATGCAACGCAGAGTCGATACTCGTTTCTCCAGCCCTCGAACCTTCTCCTCCAATATGGAGACCAGCTTGCATTTTGTGCAGACAAAGTCGCTTCTGTCCTGCGGAAGAAAGACAAACATGGCACAACCTGTGCAGGTTACAACAGCTGATCGCTCACCTTCCATATCACCGTCCTCTTAGGAGCTTCCTCAACTGTTGCAGGAACTACTCAGAGAAACCTGAAGATGAAAGCCTCAGTGCGCTCTCCCCACGCGAGCTCCCAGGCAAACTCCCGCTGTTAGCCTCTGCTGTTCGCCGCTCAGCTGGTTCGCTGCTGACTGCCCTTATATACCAGTCAGGCCCACTCAAGGCCCAGCTGGAACAAAGCACTCCCAATTCACACTTTTCAAACAAACAAGCAAGCAATCAAGCACACGGTCAAACTGACCAACTGTCCCAGCAGCAGACACTCAGATACTCACCAACACAGCCCCCCTAATGCAGCACTTAGCGTACCTCCTCTCGGACAGCTCCCAGGCAAACTCCCGCTGTTAGCCTCTGCTGTTCGCCGCTCAGCTGGTTCGCTGCTGACTGCCCTTATATACCAGTCAGGCCCACTCAAGGCCCAACTGGAACAAAGCACTCCCAATTCACACTTTTCAAACAAACAAGCAAGCAATCAAGCACACGGTCAAACTGACCAACTGTCCCAGCAGCAGACACTCAGATACTCACCAACACAGCCCCCCTAATGCAGCACTTAGCGTACCTCCTCTCGGACAGCTCCCAGGCAAACTCCCGCTGTTAGCCTCTGCTGTTCGCCGCTCAGCTGGTTCGCTGCTGACTGCCCTTATATACCAGTCAGGCCCACTCAAGGCCCAGCTGGAACAAAGCACTCCCAATTCACACTTTTCAAACAAACAAGCAAGCAATCAAGCACACGGTCAAACTGACCAACTGTCCCAGCAGCAGACACTCAGATACTCACCAACACAGCCCCCCTAATGCAGCACTTAGCGTACCTCCTCTCGGACAGCTCCCAGGCAAACTCCCGCTGTTAGCCTCTGCTGTTCACCGCTCAGCTGGTTCGCTGCTGACTGCCCTTATATACCAGTCAGGCCCACTCAAGGCCCAGCTGGAACAAAGCACTCCCAATTCACACTTTTCAAACAAACAAGCAAGCAATCAAGCACACGGTCAAACTGACCAACTGTCCCAGCAGCAGACACTCAGATACTCACCAACACAGCCCCCCTAATGCAGCACTTAGCGTACCTCCTCTCGGACAGCTCCCAGGCAAACTCCCGCTGTTAGCCTCTGCTGTTCGCCGCTCCAGACAAAGATGTTCTTATCTTTCCTCTGCGTTGGAACAGCATGATGTTCAGCCACCAGTATTACATTTTTAAGAACTGCCAGCCCCCTTTGACTTCTTTTCTTCCTAATTGGTCTTTCCGTGGGGTCTTGCCTACTATTTCTGAGTTAGTTGAAATCTGCCTTTCTGAAGTCCAGTGTCCTTGTTTTGCTGTTCTCATGTTCTCCTTTCCACAGGATCTTGAATTCTATCAGATCATGATCAGTTCCTCCCAAGTTCCCGACCACCTTCATGTTCACAACTAATTCATCCTGTTGGTCAAAACCAGATCCAAAATGAATGATCCCCTAATTGTTTCCCCAACTTTCTGATTCAGAAAGTTGTCCTCTTACATATTCTAAGAATGTGCAGGATATATTATGTTTTGCTGTAATAATCTTCCAACAGATATTAGGGAAGTTAAAATCCTCCATTAATACTAGCTCATAATATATTTGTACCGCCCAGGAGAGGGCTGGGTCGTACAGGACATACATTTCTGGGGGAAGATCTGGGTGTGTGCTGGGGTCACTCTACACCATAACCAAGGCTGGTAAGAGGGTAACAAGCCTTGTGGATGGGGGGAAGTGGTAGATGTGGTATATCTTGACTTTAGTAAGGCTTTTGATACTGTCTCACATGACCATCTCATAAACGAACTAGGGAAATGCAACCTAGATGAAGCTACTATAAGGTGGGTGCATAACTGGTTGGAAAACCATTCCCAGAGAGTAGTTATCAGTGGTTCACAGTCATGCTGGAAGGGCATAAAAAGTGGGTTCTTGCAAGGATCAGTTCTGGGTCCGGTTCTGTTCAATATCTTCATCAGTGTCTTAGATAATGGCATAGAGAGTACACTTATAAAGTTTGCAGATGATACCAAGTTGGGAGGGGTTGCAAGTGCTTTGGAGAATAGGATTAAAATTCAAAATGATCTGGACAAATTGGAGAAATGGTCTGAAGTAAAGGATGAAATTCAATAAGGACAAATGCAAAGTATTCCACATGGGAAGGAACAATCAATTGAACACATGCAAAATGGGAAATGACTGCCTAGGAAGGAGTACTGCAGAAAGGGATCTGGGGGTCATAGTAGATCACAAGCTAAATATGAGTCAACAGTGTAACACTTTAGCAAAACAAGAGAACATCATTTGGGATATATTAGCAGGAGTGTTATAAGCAAGACATGACAAGTAATTCTTCCTCTCTACTCCGCACTGATAAGGCCTCAACTGGAGTATTGTGTCCAGTTCTGGGTGCCACATTTCAGGAAAGATGTGGACAAATTGGAGAAAGTTCAGAGAAGAGCAACAAAAATTATTAAAGTTCTAGAAAACATGACTTATGAGGGAAGATTGAAAAAACTGGGTTTGTTTAGTCTGGAGAAGAGAAGACTGAGAGGGGACATGATAACAGTTTTCAAGTACATAAAAGTTTGTTTACAAGGAGAAGGGTGAAAAATTGTGGTTCTTAGCCACTGAGGACAGAACAAGAAGCAATGGGCTTAAATTGCAGTAAGGGCGGTTTAGGTTGGACATTTGGAAAAACTTCCTGTCAGGGTGGTTAAGCAGTGGAATAAATTGCCTAGGGAGGTTGTGGAATCTCTGTCACTGAAGGTTTTTAAGAGCAGGTTAGACAAACACCTGTCAGGGATGGTCCAGTTATTACTTAGTCCTGCCCTGAATGCGGGAGACTGGACTACTTGACCTCTCAAGGTCCTTTCCAGTCCTACACTTCTATGATTTTATGAAAGATCACCAAAGTACCCTGTGCAAGGTATAAATATGGCTAGGCTCAGGTCAGTTTTACTCTGGTGAGGCAACTAATAACCCTAATGATGTTGTCTGACAAGATTACAAGTCAGGCTGATAAAGGTAACTGGGAAATAATATAGTTAGAATTATGTAAGGCATTTTTACTGCATGACTAACAAAACCCTAACACTATCCAGAATCTGTATTCTATATATTAAATGGATTAAAAAGCTGACTAACTGAGAGATCTCAAAATGTAGCTGTGAATGAGGAATCATCAACTAATGGTGTCTTTCTGGTGGGTCCTACAGGGGTTGGTTCTTAGGCCAGCGCTATTCGATAATTGTATAAATGATATGGTAGAAATTGTATTGATTTATAAATTCTATAAATGATCTAGAAGGACAAGTTCTTTATGCCAAGATCTTGTATAACCTGTGGTGTAAGTTGCTACCTAACAACACGTTAATTTTGGGTATTTTTATTTCATTACATGATCCCCAAGCAGCAAGCAGCTTGATAGAACTCTCTGTTACTGTAGGGAACGTAGTAGCCAGAAAATACTTTATGCCTTGCTGCTTCCCTCCTTTCCGGACCGGGGGTCACTGTCGGACAGCCAGCCCATCGCTCAGGTTATCATTCATATAGCAATCTGTTAAGAAAGAAAAGATTTAGCTTGCTCTATTCAATCTGGTTCAATCCATATTTCGTCCTCTGATTTCAGAACATGCAAGTGCGGTGTGTGAGTGGAGACACATATTACAGTAAAGCAGGCAAGAAATTTGAAGGTCAAGTCCTGGAGAAGTTTGTACTGATAGATTGTGACCACGTTCTTGCTGGTACATACAGGTGAGACATCACAGTTTGCACCTCTAAAACTCAGAGACATTGGGCCAAACATTCATTGTCACAGAGAAACCAACTTCATAATCTCACCCACATCCCTCACACCCTCTTCCTGCCTGATTTCAACACGTGGCTGTCCCTCATCATCACTGTCAATTACTTCAACTTTCATGCTGATTGCTCACCCATCCTCTAGCCTCCTGCCCTTACCTTGCTGTTTGACCTTCAGACTGCATTAACTCTCCCATTGCACACACACTCCACCAATGCCACCCCCTGGACTTTGTTGTCTTCACACAGCAGTGATCTTTTCCTCTTCTGATCACCACTTTCTTTCCTTGAATACTGTCCACGCCCACGCTGCTCTCTACCTCCTAGCTGGCCCTTCCATGACCTTCGATCGAGCAACATCTGGTTGTGTTGCTGCTCATAACTGCACCCTTGCCCATGGCTCCCTGCTTCCTCACCTCTGACTGGAGTTGACACCCTCTGTTCCACACTCTCCTCCACGCCACTCTTTTGCTCTTCCTCCCCTCTGCCCTGGTTTACATCCAGCATTTGCTTCCCCTACACTTGCTCCTGAGCTGCTGGGCAGCCCCGAAGAGTCTCCACGGGTCACCGGGGCTTCCTTCACTACAAACTCATCTTCTCCTCAAGCTCTGATGACTCCTTCACAAAGCAGCCCTACTTCCGCCTTATTGAGTCCCAGGCCTACACCCCCATTGCCTCATAACCACTATCAACTCCCTCCTGAAGCCCTCTCCACTACCTGCACCCCCGTCCTTCTGCCCAGGATCTTGCTGACTTGGCTGCATACTGGCTGAATTTCAGTCTGCATTCCATCCTGCTCAGACTTTCTGCTGCTTTGGAGGCTATCGCTCCCTCCTCCTTGGAATGCTGTCCAAGTGTCTCCTGCTGCTGTCCCTTTCCCTGCTCTGTCAGGATCCTTCAGACTCTGTCCTTGGGCCTTTCTGCACTTTAGCCTATGTGGCCTCACTCGCTCACGTTAACTTAACTGTCTTCTCCAAGCTGACAGGTCACAGACCTGCTTCCCTGTGTGCAGCCCTGCATCCCAGGCTCTCTCCTGAATGGTTACCAACAGCTCCAGCTTAATATGGCTTAAAGCCAACTCTTCCTCTCCTAACGCCTCTCCTTCCAGACTGGTGTTACTGACGACATCCCAGTCCAGAGTTCATGTCTGACTCCTCCCCCTCACATCTAAGCCATTCCCAAATCTTCAAGTTTCTTTACAACATACCAAAATATGAGACCCTTTTTTTCTGTGCCAATGGCTAACTGCTTGTCCCCACCCTGGATACATCCCACCTGGATCTGTGCACCCTCCTCACTCCCCTGCCAGTCTCACCATGTCACCTCAAGCTGTCTACTGGCAACAAGTTTACACTTCTAGTTCCCTCCTCCAAGGCCCTGCCCTGGCCTACATCTTAGATCTCCCCTCTTGCCATGCTCCCACTCTGCCAACAAACCCAGCCACATCCTCCTCCCATGGTCAGAATGGGAGCTCTCCTAGAAGGCAGGCCATTTCCCTAGCGCCCATAATGACACGATGGACGTAATCAAACTGCTTATTGTTTTGAATTATCCTTTCCTCTGGATTTCCGGCAGGTCCTGTGTTCTCTGTCCATAGTTTAGAATGAACCCTGTAAGGGTAAAGAGGGGAATACAACCGAAGCCGAATATCCAGTCAGTTAGGCTAGAAAGACAAAGGCAGGAAGCCTAAATCTCATCTTGCCACAGCAATGCAAACCAGGAGCAACAGCAACTCAACCAGTCACTGGGGTTGCTCCAGAATAAAACTGGTGTGAGCCCAGCATTGCATCAGGGGGCCACATTAGAGCACAATGCGTTAATCTTGCCCAGAAGGTTGTGAGGATTAACAAGTGCTTTTATAGGCATATCCAGGGGAAGGGGCACAGAGTGCGCAGCTGTGGGCTGGGAGGCTGCACATTACAGAGGCTGAGATGACAAGCATCTGCACTATGGGCAGTGAGGGCGAAAAGCTGGACCAATCAGAGAGATCCAGTGACAATAACCACAGGGCAAAGAACACCTGGGAAACGGCAGCGGCTTCTAGCCATATGGTGCCACTAAGAGGCAACATGGACAAACCAGCCAGTGCACTGCAGCATTGGCAGGTGCCAGGGACAGCTAGGCTCAGTCCTTTTCCTTCCCTCCCTCCCTCTGCATTGCCAGCACTGTCCTGCAGGGAAAGTCCTGTCCAGCTCATGGGCACCTCCTCCTCAACAGGATCCCCGCAGAGCTCAGGGGTGTCTCCCCTGCTTCTCAGAGCAACGGCCAAGAGACTCCTCCTTCCCTCCCACAACCCTAGCTCCCTGTCTGTGTTCACCAGTGCTCCCCACCATGCTTCCTGCCCGACTGCCCCATGCACCCACCCGTGCCCCCCAACCCTCCGCTGCCCATGCTCCCCGTGCCCCCCAACCCTCCCCTGCCCATACTCCCCCTGCACTTCTCACCTGTGCCCCCAACCCTCTGCTGCCCATGCTCTCCCTGCACCCCCAAACCCTCCCCTGCCCATGCTCTCCCTGCCCTTCCCACCTGTGGCCACCCCATTCCCCCCCGGCCTCCTGCACTGCTGAAGCGCTGAGCAGGGAGCTGCTGGCAAAGAGCAATGGAGGGTCAGTGCTGGTGGCTGGAGGAATGGGGTGTTTGTGCAGCCTCCTGCTCGGTGCTGCATGCTCTGCCCCGCACAGCACCCTCCTCCCAGCACCACGTACCGTGCCACCCGCTAATGCTGTCCCACCACTGGCACTGTAACGCTATCCCCCCGCCCCCACAGTTAATCCCCGCATCTTCATGCAATTAATGTTACCTCTTATATAATGTAGATGAAATGTGTGGACCCAAAGAGTCACGTGTTAACGTGACCTGGTCGCTGTCCAAAATCAAATAGTTTAACCCAGGTTCGGGGATTGGTATCCTGAGACTTCAGCGAGCTCAGTACCTGGCAAACACATCATTAAAAATCCCTTTTACCTTGTATTAATGATACAGAAATAAAGATACAGAAAATACAGTGAGACGATCCCGGAGGCTCTGGTAGCCTCTGCCTTGCCTCCCCCTGTGCTCGGTATCCCCTAGAACACCCGCCCCCCAGAGCCTGGGATCCCTCCACCCCAGTGGGGGATACCCTCTGTACAGCCTGGGATCCCACTGCCCAGGAGAATACATCCTCTACAGACCGGGATCTCCTGGACACATCCAGTCCCCATCCAGGATCCCCCCCCGCCCCTTGGGGACACACCCAGAGCCCCCCACTCGCCTGGCCCTCCTCCATTCCCAGGACATCTCCCTATTACGGTTTTAACTGCCTGCAAGAAGCCAAGTATGTCTGCACCTTCCCCTCTCCATGTACATCCAGAGCCCAGGGCGCGACATCCTTCTCCCTCCACCCTCTGGTGAAACAGACACCTTCCCCTGAGACCGTGGGGGTGAGGTTCCAATATATTACAATGCACCCATTAGTGTGAGGATAGAAATGATGTAATATTTATGGTAAATCATTCAAAGGTTAGAAATACCTGCTAATCATCTCTATTGAGTCATGTCAGCTTTCAATTTGTTTTCCAGTTTTACTTGGCTTTGCAGTCAAGTTCACACCTGCTTGGTGACACACTTCCGAGGCAAAATCGTTGAGGACTTTGACAGAGAATTCCAAAGCTTGTACGTAGAATCCAAACCTGTGCCTGGTTTCTGTATCCCTGAGGCTGGAACAAGCTCCACTTCACCTCACAGCTCAGCAGGGAACTTCCAGTCTCTCTTAAAACCCACCCAAACGAATGAAGCTGAAACCGCAAGCCATGCAAGCAGTCTCTCAAATTCAAGCATTGAGAGCATAAAGATGTCTCCTTTTCTGAAGAACTCCACCTACAATGTACTCCTTGAAAAGCAAGACGTGGGTCCTGGTTTCACCTGTGAAAAGAGAAAGGAAGCCATCGGCTCCATAAAGCCAAGCGACTCCAAGCAGTACTTGGAAATGTCAAACTCTAGCCACAGCACTTCAACTAAATTCAAGTCTGCCTTATATGACAAGCCTAATCCTAAATCACAGCAGGCATCCTTGCAGCCGGTGTCTTTCCCCATACTAAGCTGCAGTGAACCTAGTCATCTAGAAAATAAGGCATTGGCTAAAACTAAAAATGACCAATTGCTCCATCACTCTGCCATCAGACAGGGACCAAACTTACAATCCCCTCCTGAGAACACTGGTACAAATGGGGCAAATACCAAGCAGAAAGCGCCCAGTGATGTTTCAAGTGGAAAAGCAATAGAAAGCAGCAGCAATATATGCAGGAATGAGAGAAAGCTGACTCTTGGACATAGTAAACTGGACCTGATTATCCAATACAACCAGTTAAAAAGGGAGCGGACAGCTGCAGTCCCAAGCTCTGCTCGACTCGGCGATGAAGTGCCAAAGGAAAATAGCTGCACTAAACACAGGGATGAGAAAACACTGACTCTTGGACACAGCAAACTGGATCTGATCACAAGCTATAACAAATCCAAATCTAAGCAAATATCGAGTCGATTTGAGCCCTGACCTGTTCTCTCCTGTCCTAGGGTGCGTCTACACTTACAGCGCTGCAGCAGCGCACTTGCACTGGCCCTGTCGTGCCGCGGTAGAACTTGGTGAAGACGCTCACTACTCGGATGGGAGAATGTCTCTGGCGGCACAGGTACACCTCTGCGAGAGGCAGCACTTGTGTCGACAGGAGAAGCCCCCCCACTGACATAGCGCTGCCTACGCTGGGGGTTGGGTCAGTGTAACGACATCGCTCAGCGACTTAGTTACACTGACGTACATTTGTAGTGTAAACCAGGGCCTAGTTCTCCAATCTCATTCCCAGAGTTACCATAATTTTTTTCTGATAGTTTTATCTTGTGTCAGTTTGAAAACAAATACAAAACACAGAGTAACATGATGAAATAATCCAGGCTTCTCCATTCCTTTAGCCCATTTTACTACAAGCTTTATTTTAAAAATAATCATTTGATGTCATCATATATAGTTCTTTGACTGGTTCTTGGTGATTTAACAAAGGTTCTGTTTAAATTAAGAGTGTTTAAAGATTTTCTTTTCCTATATCAATTTTGTTGACCGTTGACCTGATGTTATGACTAAGGCTACGATTTTATCACGGAACTCTCGGAATCCATGGCTTCCAGAGACCTCTGTGACTTCAGCCCTGCAAGTGGTACGCGGACCCCCCACAGCTGAGCTCTCCATTTTGTCACGGATATATTTAGTAAAAGTCATGGACAGGTCACTGCTTCCGTGAATTTTTTACTTTATTGCCCGTGACCTGTCCGTGCCTTTTTTCTAAAAATACCTGTGACAAAATCTTAGCCGTATTTATGACCTATGAGCCTATCTCATGTCTCTTGGGTGATTTTATGCTTGCTAGAGGTAAAATGACATAATAGGAGCATAAGTTTGTATGAATGTGGGTGTATGGCTTGTTAGCCTGGAACATGCATGGGGACAAATAGGTGAACATAAGTATATGGGTTATTAAGCTTGCTAAAATTTAGGGGCCTATCATATTAGGTTAAGGCTTTGTGGAAGTAATTATATTAAAGGCTGAAGTGTAGCTGAAATGAGAGAAATCTAAGAAGATAATCGCAGGTCAAATATTTTTTACTTTCATTCTGAAACACAATCAAGTAACTCCAAACAGGTCCAGTACTCCACAGAACTCCACAGGAAGGGAGTTTGGGGGGCTTTAGCAATTAGGTTGCTATGCAGTATCTAAGCAGTTAGACTGCTTCTACATATAGGCATTATTAATAAATAAGTGATGTAAGACAGGAATATCAATGCTTGAGGCATAATTAAGGACACCCCAAAGGCCATGTATGGTTAGGGACAGCTATTAACCTTATTATAATCAGGATAAAGCATGAAATCGTATATATCTGTACTATCACCATAAGGAAGGGTATAAAATGCCACCTTCAGTTCCCATTTCTTGGGGTGCGTCAGGTCCCCAAGACTGTGTAAACTGAATCAGGATCTCCTTTCTGATGGGCTCCACTTATGTTCCCTTCCATCTTTGTTTCCAATGGTCTCCATACGTTCTAAATATGCCCAATGCAAGCCTGTAAGTAGGAGCAATGCAGGAAACCACTTTCCTGTACTTACCTTATTCTAATCTTAGTGTATATTGATCCTTTCCCATCATTTCAATTATAGTTGTCTGTACTAAATAAAGTTTGTGTTTCACCAAATTCCATCTTTTCAATTAACTTTAAGTAGCCGCCTAGGAAAAGAACCTGTTATCTGAGAGAAGTACATGGTGTTACACTCCAATACATAATCTTGTAAGTGTGATAACTGTTCAGGCAACAACTTGCTGACAACAATGTTGAAAGAGATGGTGCAAACTACATTAAAAAAGTAAAGAAAACTTACCACTGAAAATATCAGTGTCCAGTCATGTGATTGTGCATGCATGTATGTATTTGGGGTTCCTGTAGAAGAATAAATGTGAGAGCATGCATGTTGCTGAGCAAGGCATTGCCATTCCTGAGCAAAGACTGTAGTCAACAACTATGTCCCCTGGCACATTGGAACTCTCAACAATAAGCATAAAGCTGGTTCTGTGAGAGAGCCAGAACTTTCTTTGGGGATGATCCAAGACTATGGAATGAGCTCCTGCAGGAACTAAGGACCATCACAAACCTCACCACCTTTCACCCCATATGCAAAGTGCATTTCTTTGACTTTGCTTCTCTACTATAAACACACACACACACATATATACTAAAAGAAAATAACCCCTCCCCCCACCAAAACAAGTCTCCACTGCACCTGCTTCTCCATCTGGGGAGAGGATGAGAGAACAAACAAGACATGACAGATGTCCTAGATCAGTGGTTTTCAAACTGCGGATCGTGACCCAGTACTGGGTCGTGGAATGGAAGGCACTGGGTCACGGCGGTTCTGGTCAGCACCACCAAGTGGGCAGTTAAAAGTCCCGTTGGTAGTGCTGCCCGGCTAAGGCAGGCTAGTTCCTACCTGTTCTGACACCACGCTGCGCCCCGGAAATGGCCAGGAGCAGATTCTGCTCCTAGGCAGGGGGCCCACAGGGCTCCATGCGCTGCCCCCGCCCTGAGCACTGGCTCCACACTCCTATTGGCCAGGAACTGGCCAATGGGAGCTGGGGGCGGGCAGTGCCTGCAGGCAAGTCACGCAGAGCTACTTGTGTGCCTCTACCTAGAAGCCAGACCTGCTGCTGGCCGCTTCCTGGGCGCACTGCCTGCCTTAGCACCCCTGCTGCACTGCCCGAGGTAAGCCTGCACCCCAATCCCCTGCCCTGAGCCCCCCCAATTCCAGAGCCCCTTCCTGCACTCCAAACCCCTCATCCCTGGCCCCGCCACACAGCCTGCACCCCCAGCCCAGAGCTCCAACCCCCTCCCATACCCCAACCCCCTTCCCCAGCCCCGAGCCCCCCCCAATTCCAGAGCCCCCTCCAGCACCCCAAACCCCTCATCCCCGGCCCCAGCCCAGAGCCCTGACCCTCCGGCACCCCAACCCTCTGCCCCAGCCCTGAGCCCCTCCCACACCCCAAACCCTCATCCCCAGCTCCGTTGGATCGTGGGCATCAACAATTTTCTTCAATGGGGTTGCCAGAAAAAACGTTTGAAAACCACTGTCCTAGAATCATAGAATTTAAGGCCAGAAGGGACCACTTGACTTCCTATACCACAGGCCTCCATCGCCATCCAGTACCTGCACACTAAACCTAACAACCAAAATGAGACCAAAGAAAATTAGAAACACAGAAAACTAGACTATGTGCCAAAGGCAGAGGATGGGGGGACCAAGGTGCACCAGTACTCGAGGGCCCTTCAATGATACAACTGGAAGGTGTGGAGATACTACAGAGATAAGAATGGCATAAAAACCTATAGAGAATAGAATACCAGAGCAGACAGGTTGTCTCTGTTCTGCTAGCTTGCTTCCTGCCTTTACATGTGTGACAGTCTGTACTGTTATGTTAACCCTTTTTATAAAACTATGATACATTTTGTACAAAGTAAGTCTTGTGAGGTATCATTTGAAAACTCATAATCTGCTGATCATTATTACCCTAGTAAAATGTCTGTACAACATTGTATGTAAAGTTATAAGATGCTACTGTATGACATTGCTGAGACGTGCTCCAAATTTAGAAAACCAGGCACAGACCCATTCCTCAGAGACAAAAGGCAAACTGATACCTTGGCCAGGTGTCAACAAAATCAAATGGACTATCATCTGGTGAAATGGCCATTCTTTGGCAGGAAGAAGGGTGTGAGCTAGAAATTTACATCTTGGTGATATAACAACTGGGGGTTCCCATGTGAACAGACTGGCTGTTGCCCGTACCCCAGCTGGACATGATTCTGAAAGAGGAAGAAAAGATATAAAAATGAGGAACAAAGCCCCAAATCACCACACTCCCCTCATCTCTCCTTATGGCATCAAAAGTATTTGAAAGACAAAGGAAGCATCACTGAACTGGGGGAGGGCTCGTGACTGAAGTAATCCAGCCAGACTGCTGCAAGCAAGTGGTAAGAAAAAAGCCTGTATTGTTTTTAATTCTCTTCGCTTGTTAAGTTAGGTATTAGTTTGTGTTTTACCTTTTAAATTATAAATAATTTTATAGGAGATTATATATAATTTTATATCCTATCTCCTAGAACTGGAAGGGACCTTGAAAGGTCATTGAGTCCAGCCCCCTGCCTTCACTAGCAGGACCAAGTACTGATTTTGCCCCAGATCCCTCATTGGCCCCCTCAAGGATTGAACTCACAACCCTGGGTTTAGCAGGCCAATGCTCAAACCACTGAGCTATCCCTCCCCCCCATTATTTCTTTATAACCACTTCCGACTTTCATGCCTCATTACTTGTAATCATTTAAAATCTATCTTTCTGTAGTTAATAAACTCGTTTTATTGTTTTATCTAAACCAGTGTGTTTGGATTGAAGTGTTTGGGAACGTCCACTTGAGATAACAAGGTTAGTGTATATCATTTCCTATTAATGAAATGACAGACTTTGTGACTTTTTATCCAGCAGGGTGCTGGGCAGTACAAGATGCACATTTCTGGGGACAAATCTGGGACTGAGAATTTGCTGGTGTCACTGCAATATAATTCAGGAATGGCTGGCTAGAAGCACTCATATAATTCAGTTGGGAGTGATTTTGCATGCTAGAGGCTGTGTGTGAGCAGGCCAGGCGTGGTTGCTCTCACAGAGAAGCAGTGTAAAAGGCACCCCACGTAGGGAAGTGGAGGGAACTGTCCAGATTGTACTCTGGGTAATGTCACAAATGCATCCAGCTCTTAAGAGGGAACCTCTCCGTGTTGCAATGCTATGCAAGAAAGAAGACCTGTTGGTTATGGCACACACACTGTTTCATACTGGTGTATTAGCAGAGGTCCAGCAGCGTGCTGCACACTTCGTTATTCCAAAGCAGGGATGTCCAGCCTGTGGCACAGAGACTGTCACGAAGCAACCCAGCAAGCTCATCTGGACCCAATGAGCCCCCTCCAAATGCTTGTGCTTCCTGATTGGGTAGGGGAAGCCAGCGGTTTGCGACTTGAGCCTTGCAGCAGCATAAAGCTGCTCAATGTGTACCACGGCCATAGCTGCGCTTACCCTGCTTTCACTTAATCCTGCTCCAGCTATTGCTCCAGCCTGCTTCCAGTCCTCACACCAAGCCCTGCTCCTGGCTTGTTCCCATCCCTGCTCCTACTTCAGCCTTCCTGCTCCATTCTGGTTCCTGTTCGCCCTTGAGCTTAGGCTTCTGACTCCCGGCTCTGATCTCTGGCTAGGACTCCAGCTTACCCTGGGGTTTAGGCTCAGGTTCTGACTCTGGTTCTGATCTTCAGCTCGGCTCCTCGACCCTGACTCTAGCTGCACCCTTGGACCAGTGCCAGATTCCTGGCTCTACGTTTGTCATTACCCCAACTGCCACCACCACCAGGCAAAGTCCTGCTCCGCTCCCTGGAAGGCAGCCCATGCCCCAGCAGCTTACAGGCCACTTACGGCCCTCCAGGCTCTCAGTGGTGACCTTTGCACAGCCAAGACTTCCTCACGCTGTAAGCAAGTGGTGGGGATTCATCCTACACCCCCCAAAAGCATCACTCTCAATCCTCCCTTTCGTCCTCCGAGCTCCCGCGCCCCCGCCTGCAGCAAAGCAGCCGGGTCCTTCCCCCGCCCCAGCGCGGGGCGGCGCCGCGCCGCAGCCTCCCAAGTCCCGCCCCCGGCCGCGCTGCGCGGCCTCAGGGCCATAGAGACGCGGGACGGCGCCGCTCTACCCGCGCGCTTCCGGCGGCCTGTCCCGGAAGTTGCGGCCGGCGAGGCGGGGGCTGTCGGTGACGGGGCGAGGGGAGGTCACGCGTGTGTCGCGCTCCTGCCATGGCGGTTCGCGCCAGCTTCGAGAACAACCACGAGATCGGCTGTTTCGCCAAGCTCACCAACTGCTACTGCCTGGTGGCCATCGGCGGCTCGGAGAACTTCTACAGGTCAGCGCGGCCGGGGGCTCGCGCCCCTCCGCCTAGGGCCCCCCCTCCCTCCTCGGCTCTGGGCCGCCCACCTCGCGCCTCCTGGCCCCCCCCCTTCCTCGCGCCCCCCCCCTCCCCTGGGGCTCGTCCCCCCTCCTCGCGACCCCCCGCACAGGGCCGCCCCCCCTGCCACTGGTGAAGATGCTCTATGCCAGAGGTGGGCAAACCATGGCCTGTGGCCACATCCGGCCTGCAGGACCTTCCTGCCCAGCCCTTGAGCTCCCGGCTGGGGAGGTTAGCCCCTGGCCTTGCAGTCTCCCCTCCCCCGCAGGCTCAGCTTGCCATGCTAACTGTGGGGCTGCGAGCTTCTACCGGGCTGCGCGGCTGCGAGAGCCACCGGCCTGCCCCGGTGCTCTAGGCTGCGCGGCTGGCTCCAGCCAGGCAGCACAGCTGCCAGTCCTGGTGCTCTGAGCAACATGGTAAGGGGGCTGGGAGCAGGAGGGTTGGATAAGGGGGGTAGTCAGGGGACAGGGAGCAGAGGGCAGTTGGATAGACATGGGAGTCCCGGGGGGGCCTGTTGAGGTAGGGGTGTGGATAGGGGGTGGGGCAGTCAGGGGACAGGGAGCAGGGAGGTTGGATAGGGGGTGGGATCCCGGGGGGGGGGCAGTTAGGGCAGGGGCTCCGGGGTGGGGGGGTGGTCAGGGGATAAGGAACGGGGGGGGGGTTGGATGGGTTGGGGGCTCTGAGGGGGGGCAGTCGGGGTGGGAAGTGGGAGGGAGTAGATAGTGGGCAGGAGCCAGGCTGTTTGGGGAGGCACAGCCTTTCCTACCCTGCCCTCCATACAGTTCTGGAATCCTGCTGTGGCCCTCAGGCCAAAAAGTTTGCCCTGGTTTCTGCGGCCTGGAGAGAGCTCTCCTGTCAGCATAATAAAACCATCTCCATGAGCGGCAGAAGCTCTGTCTGCGTGAGAAGCTCTTCCACATACATAGCGCTGTGCACGCGTGTGCTTATTGCTGTGTAACTTACGTTGCCAACAAAACTGTAGTGTAGACAAGGCTGTAGCCTCAGATAATGGTGTTGCATGTAGTTTTAGCCACCTCACTGTTCTCCCCTTTATCCAGATCATTGATAAATAAATTAAACAGCAGGTGTCCTAGTACCAGTCCTAGAGGTGTCATTTGTTTTCTAACCCATGACTGTACTTCACCTCTCACTCCACAGTACTTCAGTTTCCTTATTAGCTTCCCATGAGAGACTTTGTCAAAGGCTGTTTGAAGTCCAAATACATTCAATCAGCCTGTTCTTTATTCACTGTGTTACTGGCACATTCAAAGAATTCTAGTAATCACTTTAACAGGAAATTGCTTCATTTTAGTTGAGAAGACCGTGTGGGTCTAGTGGACAGGGCATGCTGCACTGGGGCTCAGGAAGCCTGAGTTCCATTTGCTGACTCTGCCATTAACCTGCTGTGAAACTTTGGGCAAGTCATTGAACTTCTCTGCCCCTCAGTCTCCACATCTGTAAAATGGACATACTCACCTTTATAAAACAGGTCAGGAACATCAGATCTCCTTCTCGGGTGTCTTGACCTGATTTTCCTGTCCCTCTGAATTGAATGGGATTCTCTGTATATGTCACTCTTTGCTTTGCAGCATCATTTCACTGTCTTTCTTATTGCAGTATCTTTGAGGGGGAGCTTTCTGAGACTATCCCTGTTGTTCACGCGTCCATCGCTGGCTGTCGGATCATTGGGAGAATGTGTGTTGGTAAGTCGTGTCCTTTAAGCTGATACCTTTGTGGTGTGCTCTTAATGGGGATTGGGCTGGAACGTGTCATTTCACAAGATTCTAGACTCTCATTCTGCAGTATAAAGAAGACTCTGGGTCAAGACATTCTGTAACTGGATCTGCCTAGGAGCCACCCGTTCCCATATTGAACAGGGATTAGAGTTTGAGGTTCCAGCTGTGACAAATAGGGGATAGTAGGAGGGCTGCAGATATAGCCCTGTGGACCCAAAGGGACTTCTTTTCAGAGGTTGCTGAGCGGAGTCAGCCTGAGGGTGGGGCAAAGGAGTGGAACTGGGAAGACTTATTTCCAAAATCAAAAATGTATCCATTTGAGAATAAAGAGAAGCCTGTGTGTGGAGGGAGGGGCGGTGGGTAGAGCCTATGCCACGTAGGGTTTGGCTTCTGTTGTGGTGGTGGTGGGGGAAAGCACATAGCTACTCCTCTGCAGCATGGGGGGAGGTGTTTCACCCACTTCTACTTGTGGGGATGGGGATTTGTGTATCGTGGGTAAGTTTCTCTTACTGATAAGTCTGCAGGAAATACCCTGTTTTAATGGGCATTAATGGTTCAGCATCTAGCCATTACAAATACATATTGCAAAGGCAACATTCCTCCTTTCACTTGCATGTAGCTAGGGACACAGCAGAACACAGCTCTTATTTTTAGATCCGTTCTGGTGAGAGGAAAGAGAATATTTTGTCCCTTATCAGTTTGTCTGCAGAAGCTTTTGACAAATCTTGATTATTATAGCTGTGCTACGTTTGAGTAATGAAATGAGTGTAGTTGGGAACGCCAGTTAGATTATTAGCAGCCTAGCATCTGCAGGGGGGATTTCATTTCTGATTAAAGGGGGAAAAATTGAGGCTTCTGCCCTTTTCACTTAGCTTGGTAGGGGTTTTTTAAGGAATCCCCTCCCCGCACTTGTGTTAGAAATTCAGATCTCGTTTGCTCTCTGAGACTGCAGTCACAGGGGGACTTGTGAAATCCTGAATTAACAGGCCAAGAAGGGAAAGTGAATTTTAATCAGACTGTTTTAAAACTGTCTTTAATAACACCTAGTTAATATTTTGGGGAAAGGACACCTTTGTTAAAGGTTCTATCTACATGCTCTGCATAATTAACGAGGCCTGAGACCTAGTAGCCCCTCAAGTAAAACCTGGATAGATCAGACTTGACATTCCTGATGGCCAAGGCTGTCGGGGTTTTTTTAGTTTTAAAGGCAAAAGAATATCTTAAACAAACAAATCTCAAATCATTCCTCTCAGGGACTTTCTCCCTCATAAAGAAGCAACAACAACCAAGGGTACATCTGCACAATGATAAAAAACCCGCAGCTGGCCTGGGTCAGCTCATTCGGACTTAGGGTCTGGTGGTCGCAAGGACCTTCCTACAGGTTGCCTTGGACTCGGCAGATTTGGCCACTCGCATGATGGCTACTGCCATAGCCATGAGACACAGCTGCTGGCTTCAGGTCTCAGGGCTCCCACATGAGGCCCGGAATACTATCCAGGACCTACCCTTTGACTGTTCAGGACTCTTTTCAGAGCAGACAGATTCGTGGGCAATCCTTAAATCTCTGGGGGTTCACACGCTGGCCTTCCTAAGGAAGCTGTTCAAATCTCAGCCCGCCCCACACTTCTACTCTGCTCCTCCCAGACAGGACTATAATAGGAAACAGGGCTGGAGTAACAGGAGGCGTCCGTCCTCAGTCCTCCTCGGGCCTCAAAACCGAACTTTTGCAGTTGCGCCTGAGGATGCAAATCCCGGATCCTTCTCCTCTTTTTATGACTCGTCTATTCCATTTCTACCATGCCTGGTCTCAAATAACTTCAGACCAATGGGTCTTTAGCATGGTAGAATTGGGATTTTCTCTCCAATTCTGTTCTCTCCCACCTTCCCACCCACCATCCCTGTCCCTCCTCAGGGACCCTTCTCACGAGCAACTTCTAGTGCAGGAGGTGCAAATGCTCCTACAACTTGGGGCGGTAGAAGAGATCCTATGGAGTTCAGGGGCAGGGGGTTCTGCTCCCGATATTTCCTAATCCCCAAGGCTAAGGGTGGGCTCGGGCCTATTTTAGACCTGTGAAACCTCAACAGATTCATGAATCTGTTAAGTTTCTCATGGTCTCTCTGGCTTCCATCATTCCCTCCCTGGATCTGGGGAACTGGTACGCCGCTCTTGACTTGGAGGGTGCGTACTTTCACGTGTCCCCAGACGGTTCCTATGATTCGTGGTCAACAACATTCATTATCAGTTCACAGTCCTTCCCTTTGCCCTCTTGGCAACCCCTTGGGTGTTCACCAAGTGCATGGCGGTCGTGGCAGCCTTCCTATGGAAGCGGCAGGTGCAGGTATTCCCGACTGGCTAATCAAGGGCCGCTCCCGGGCCCAAGTGGAGGACCACGTGAGCCTGGAGTGGACGATATTCCTCCAGCTCTGCCTCATCCCGAATGTGGTGAAGTCGACCATAACTCCCACTCAAAGGATAGAGTTCATCAGAGCCCTCCTAGACTCCACTCAGGCCAGGGCCTTTCTTCCAGAATCTCATTTCCTTGCCATGAGCGCCGTCATATAGGATCTCAAAAGGTTCCCAACCATGACGGTTAGAAATTGCCTAAAACTGCTTGGGAATATGGCGACTTGCACTTATGTGGTACAGCATGTCAGGCTGCAGCTCTGTCCCCTTCAGGTGTGGCTAGCCTGAGTGTACAGGCCGAAGCGAGACCAGACAGACTGGTCACAATCGCTCCTCAGGTCCTCGAGTCCCTCCAGTGGTGGCTCAATCCACAGACAGTCTGCACGGGCAGACTCTTCTCCAGACCTCAGCCCTCGCTGTCACTAGTCACAGATGTGTCAGCGATGGGATGGGGAGCGCACCTAGGAAGACTCAGGACTCAAGGTCTATGGTCCCAGGGAGAACTTTTGCTGCACATCAATGTCAGGGAGCTGCGTGCGGTGCGCCTCGCTTGCCAGACATTTCAAACACATCTGCCCTGTAGATAGGTATCAGTGTTGACAGGCAGTGCCAAAGCGATGTTCTATATAAACAGACAGGTTGGTGCTCACTCCTCTCCCGTGTCAGAAGCCCTCAGGCTGTGAGACATCTGCACCTCGTCCACTCGATACTCTTGGAGGCATCCTAATATCCAACCTAAACCTCTCCCACTGCAATCTGAGATCATTACTCCTTGTTCTGTCATCTGCTACCACTGAGAACAGTCTAGATCCATCCTCTTTGGAACTCCCTTTCAGGTAGTTGAAAGCAGCTATCAAATCCCTCCTCATTCTTCTCTTCTGCAGACTAAATAATCCCGGTTCCCTCAGCCTCTCCTCATAAATCATGTGCTCCAGCCCCCTAATCATTTTTGTTGCCCTGCGCTGGACTCTTTCCAATTTTTCCAAAACCTTCTTGTAGTGTGGGGCCCAAAACTGGACACAGTACTCCAGATGAGGCCTCACCAATGCCGAATAGAGGGAAATGATCACGTCCCTCGATCTGCTGGCAATGCTCCTACTTATGCAGCCCGAAATGTCGTTTGCCTTGTTGGCAACAAGGGTAGGAGCCTTGCCTTATAACAAAGTGATACAAGCTACAAAAGTGAGATCTTGGAAGAATGTTGCCATTTTCATAATGTAATAAAAATACTGTAATGATAATTAGTGTGTAATAAGCATGTTATAAAAACAAGATTTATATTTCCAAGATCACTGCTTTTATAATTTATACTCGGGTAAAGGAGAAAATCCCTGAAAATATTCATTTTTAGGAGGGGGTTTGCGAGACTTGACATTTTAGTGAAAGGGGTTCACAGGTTGTTAAAGTTTGGGAACCACTGAGCTAAGGCCTCACCAGTGCTGAGTAGAGCAGGACATTACCTCCCATGTGTTACATATGACACATCTGTTAATACACTCCAGAATTATATTAGCCATTCTAACAACTGCATCACTCTGTTGGCTGACATTCAATTTGTGATCCATTATAGTCTTCTTCAAGGTTCGATGGGAGAAAGCATCCTTGATCCTCATAGCACTGGCTTGGCCCCATCAGCACTGGTTCACCACACTGCTAGACCTGTCCGTGGACACGCCTATAGCCCTGCCCACGGTTCCAGACTTGATCACGCAGGACCACAGCCGCCTCCAGCACCCCAACCTGGAGTCACTCCACCTCACGGCATGGAAATTCCATGGCTGAACTTATTAGAGCTTGCGTGCTCTGACTCGGTTAGGGAAGTCCTCTGTGGCAGTAGGAAGCCCTCTACTCGGGCCACTTATCTGACTAAGTGGAAGAAATTTTCTATTTGGTCTCTACAGAAGAGCACTCCTCCATTGCAGGCCTTGATTCCCTTCATCCTGGACTATTTACTTCACCTAAAACAGCAGGGTCTGGCGGTGTTGTCAATCACGGTGCACCTGGCTGCGATTTCAGCTTTCCATCCCAGCTCAGCTGGGCCGCTGAGTATTTGCTAACCCTGTGGTTGGCCACTTCCTCAAGGGGCTGGACAGGCTGTACCCTCAGGTACGGCAGCCGATTCCCCTATGCGATCTTAACCTGGTGCTCTCGAGGGTGATGGGCACTCCCTTCGAGCCCCTAGCAATGAGCTCTCTACTTTACCTTCTTGGAAGGTGGTGTTCCTAGTGGCTATAACGTCAGCCAGGAAGGTGTCTGAGCTCAAGGCCCTGATGTCCGATCCCTCTTATACCGTGTTTTACCCAGTGTTCCTCCTGAAGGTGAGACACGATGTCGTGTTTGGTAGAGCCGTGCTACGGTCTGTAACTCGGTGAACTCCAACCCCTCCTCCGGGGGACTGCTTGGGAGTCACCTACTTGGAATTGACATGAGCAATCTCTTCTTTTCTGACTCTAACCCCTGGGTGCTGGCTTGTTTTTTTAACGGGAACTTTGCCTCAGTCATGCTGTATGTTGGGGAGGTGCTGGGTGAGCCTGAGGAGCCCCGAGGCCAGGTTGTTTGAAGGCTAGGAAGTGGACAAGCCCAGCGGGTGAACACCTTTGACTTGGTCTGAAGCAGAACTCCTTTTTTCTTCTAGGGAACCGGCATGGACTGTTGGTCCCAAGCAGTACAACAGACCAGGAGCTTCAGCACATCCGCAACAGCCTGCCAGACTCCGTCCGAATCCAAAGGGTGGAGGAGCGGCTCTCGGCTTTGGGCAATGTCACCACATGCAATGACTATGTAGCACTTGTCCATCCAGACCTTGACAGGGTAAATGGTTTTTGTTCTTTTAAGAGTTCAGTGCAGACCCTTAAAGCAAACCCCACCCTTGAGCTAGATGTCATAGTTATTGGGGATCACGATGAACATTTCCAGTTCATGCCGAGTAACACGAGGCTGCATGCTAATAGCGTTTTACAGCAGGGGAGCCTGCTTTATCTAGCCTTTCATTCTTCGCAGCAGAGGAGTTTACTTCTGCTCTAAAAGGCTGCCTCAAGATTCAGCTTCAAGTGTCCTTCATTCTCCCTTTCAATAATCCTTATTTATAGGGCAGATAAAAAGATAAGCTCTGCCCTGAAGAGTTTACAATGTAGTGTTCAACATACAGGCAGTCCTTGGACTTACCACACAATTGGTTCCTGAAAATTGTGTCGTAAGTTCTAACTCGGAACCGCAATCCACTCCATTGCAGGACCGGGCACTGTGAAGTTGAAACCAGTTGTCATAAATCATGAGAGGGTTTCAATTCAGAAGCTTTGTAAGTTGAATGTCGTAAAGTCGAGGACTGCCTGTACTGGGACTAATGGAAAGGTAATAGAATGGAGGAGAGCCGTCATGACAGTATCAGGTGGTTACTCACTTGATGCATATGTGCATCTGGATGGCTAAACTGCAACAGATTTTTTTTCTCTGGATGCACTGTGGACAATGTGGATGAGTTGGATTTTAGGGGGATTTGAGTGAGGGAAGGGGTGGTGAGCTTGTATCCTGGTGTACAGCATGGAAGAAAGCAGAGAACTGGAAGTCAGGGACCCAGAAGCACAAAGGCTGTCATGGTGTGGTTGAGGGGGCAGGGTAAGAGATTAAGTTATAGGCATAGGAAGGAGCAGAGCTGTACACGGTTTTGAAACGAAGAGGAGAACGTGATGCAGTTGAGAACAGGCAGGCAAACGAGAGATGCAAGGAGGGGGTAATATGGCGAGATTCGGCAGGGCAGATCTTTGGAGGCAGTGTTTTGATTGGATTGAGGGGACAGTGTGGGTGCCAGGGAGTTCAGATAGAGGAAGGTTGTGAAATTGAAATGGGAGATGATTAGAGGGTTTTAGCGGCTGGGGCTGAGGAAAAGCTGCTAGAACCTGAATTGTGTGTTTCCTTGCTAGCAGAGTGCAGCCAGTATTGTGTTGGTTGGTTCCTGCCAAGTGAATTTACACCCTGCCTAGGAGCACGGTCTGCCAACACTTCTGTTCTCAGCGTGTCCTGTGGCACCTTTGAGACTAACAGTAGTATTGGGAGCATAAGCTTTCGTGGGTAAGAACCTCACTTCTTCAGATTCTTCTTGCATCTGAAGAAGTGAGGTTCTTACCCACGAAAGCTTATGCTCCCAATACTTCTGTTAGTCTTAAAGGTGCCACAGGACCCTCTGTTGCTTTTTACAGATTCAGACTAACACGGCTACCCCTTTGATACTTCTGTTCTCATTAAACAAGTTCATTACTGCAAACTGATTTGGTTCTTGGTCTACCAGATTCCTTTCCTGGGGCCATTTGTCTCCTTCACTGCCTCACTTAGCCAGTTTCTCTCCTTAGGCCAGTTTCATATTTTTCCTCCCCAGGGTAATGTAGGGGTCCAGCAGGGTCTCCAGTGGGACCTGTCCCTAGGTGAAGGTGTCTAGGAGGAGTGAAGTGCAGAGCCATAGGAACCCCTTGTGGAGGGGGCTGCACCTTGAAGGAATAGCTCCTTGTTTCGTATGCTGCTGGGCATCCTCCAATCTGTCCACAAAAAGCTGATTAACAAACGGCCCAGAAAAGTGTGTTCTCTGTAATACACTCATTTTGGGATGATCTTGTGGCTGAAGCCCACTGCTGCAAGTCAGGAGACTTGATTCTGTTCTTAGCTCTGCCTCAGACTCCCTGTGTGATGTTAGGCTAGTCATTTAGCTTTCTGTATGCCTCAGGAGATAATACCCCGCAGGTGTCTTAATCATTCAACAGACCAGTCAGGATCAGGGCTACATTGTGCTTGGGGCTGTACAAACGCATATGAGGACATGGCTCCCTGCCCCAAAAAACTTACAGTAGATGAAGAATCTAATGAAAAATGCTTTGAGATCCTTGGATAATAGATGATGTAAAAGTGCAGAGGCAATATTTGTTCTGTGTTCTGGTGTCGGAGTGTCTTTCCTTGCTAGGCTGTTGCACAATCAATGTTCCCCTCCCTCCACTTACACAAGGTTATGAATTGGACAACTACTAATCAGATTTGTCAGTGAGGGCTGTCAGACTAGTGCTAACTCTTGGATTTGGTATCCATGCTTGAAAGAAGAGACAATGTAATTCTTCCACCTGTTCCCATTGAGCAAGTACATGTTCCATTCAGCACCTGGACTAGGGAAAAGGTTCTCTCTGTGCTGGTGATCTCACTTCTTGACCTGTTGTTATTGCTTGTTTTACAGTAGCACCTTTGGGACCCCATTGAGCTAGGTGCTGCACAAACAGAACAGAGACAGTTCTGATCCTGCCCCAAAGAGCTTCAATCTGAGTAGAAGGGAAAAGACAGTCAAATACAACAGAGGTTGGGGGTAGAAGGAAACAATGAGACAATATTGGTCAGCATGATAGACAGTGGTCTAAGGCCACCCGCTGCCTAACTTCAGGTTTTGGAGACATCACAGCAGAAGGGAGCATGAAAGAGGACAAAGAGGGAGATGGCTTTGTGGTGGTTTACAAGTTTCTCCCGTGTGTAGGGCAGCAGAGGTGACAGTAGGGGGTGCTTGTTTGAAAGTTTAACAAGTGGGTGGTAGAGACTGGCATTATTGGCAGAATGGAGTTGAGTCAACATCTCGATATTCATATCAGAGATGCTAGCTTGGGTGGGGATAGGCTGTGAAGGGCCTTGAAAATGAATGCAAATAGTGTGTGTTTGCTGTGATGGAGCAGGGGGATAGAGATGCAAAGAGGGGTGACAGTCAAAAGGAGGCGCCAGGAAAGCTTACCTTTGCATCCATGTTTTGAGTGGCTGTAAGTGAGGTGAGAAGGGATTTGTCAAGGCTGGAGTGGAGCAGGTTGTAGTAATTGAGATGGTGAGAGGCTAGACGGGCTTTAGTTGTATGGCTGTAGAAGAATGGTGGTCTTGCGGCAACATGCAGACACGTGGATGTGACAGTCTGGGGGGCCATGTTGAAGATGATGCCCAGGTGGCAGGGAAGATGGTGGTGTTAGGGGAGGGGGAGGATTTTTGATGAAAGGTTAAGAGCTCTGTTTTGGTCATATTAAGCTTAAGCTGACAGCTGGACACTCACCAGGAAACCTTAGATACCGGCTGAGGTTTTAGATGGACTAGAAGATGACAGATCTGGAGTGGAGAGGTGGGTCTGTGAGGAATTATAACATAAAATTGATAGTTGACGATTCATAGATTCCAAGGCCAGAAGGAGCCACTGTGATCATCTAGTCTGACCTAGAGACCTTCCCCAAAATAATTCGTAGAGCAGGTCTTTTAGAAAAACATTGTCTTGATTTAAACATTGTCAGTGATTGGGTAAATTGTTCCAAGGATTAATTACTCTCACCGTTAAAAATTTACACCATATTTCCAGTCTAGCTTCAACTTCCTAAATGACCAAAGCATGGACGGGCGGATAAGATTGAAGACAAGAAGCATGGTTGACTGTGTTGAAGTCAAAGAGGAGAATGGTGGAATGTTAATTGTTTTTTGTTGTTGGACCTAACGGCAGGTGTAGTTAATATACCTACAAAATGAAAATCTGAGCTCTTGAAAGTCAGAATAGGTTCTTCGGAAACACCCTGAGCAAGTTTTCTCCCAAGCGTAGCTCTGCTCCCAGCTCAACAGACATGGGGCTTTTACATAATATTCTGAGTTCTGAGATAACATTTGTGCCCAGGACACACACTTCTCATTTTATGTATTTACAGGAGACTGAAGAGATCTTGGCAGATGTGCTCAAAGTAGAAGTTTTCAGACAGACGGTTGCAGACCAGGTTCTGGTAGGAAGTTACTGTGCTTTTAGTAACCAGGGAGGACTTGTGCACCCAAAGACTTCAACTGAAGACCAGGATGAGCTCTCCTCACTGCTGCAAGTCCCACTTGTGGTAAGGCATTTGTAGACTTGTGCTTTCTCTCTCCTTTCCCACCCCGGAGTCTTCTGACTGTTGGAGAGGTTTGGATCTTCCCAGCCTCCATGTTGTGTCCTTCCCCCAGCTGCATTGTTTTCCTCGTCTAGCTTTTATCAAGCAGCTGTAGAGTGTGGACTTGTTCGTTTCACCGCTGCCCACGTGAAAAGAAGCTGTTCCCTCTCAATAGTGTCTTTCCTCCTCCCCCAAATAGCCTCTCAAGTCTTCTGGGTACCAAATGCCCCAGCTGCCAAAACTTCCCACTCCAACTTCTAAAATTCAACTGTATGTTTTTCAGTGCTAAAGTCTCTGGCAAACAAAGTTGGGGTAGTAAAATAAATCCATGTGAACAGTGCTGTGACCCTGTGCTGATTGCACTGAGGGGAGGAGAGGGCCTGGAAGGCAGTACCACGCTGTTCTCGGTTTGCTGCCGGAGTGAAGTTGAATGGGCTGCATAGGACATGTTGCCTGTTCACAAGGTGTTGCACTCTGATGACTAATGAGAGATCTGCCCTGTAGCGTGTTGTCATCTTCTTGGAGTGTGGGGAAGGAGTGATGTGATTTGGCCTTTATTGGCCTTTTAAAAATTCCAGTGATAGAATTGTTCCCTTTGAACCACGCGGTGGCAAGCTAGTCCCCAGTCCGATTTGTCACTTTCAGCATTGCTGTAGAGTTTAGGTTCCCATCTGTTGTGTTCTGCTTGATTTCTGTGCAGTAAATTTCTCCTCTGGGTTTAAATGCCGCTTTGCTTTTGCTCTTGTTCTGCTTTTCTTTTTTTAAAGAGGTTAGCTGTCCTATTAACGCCTTCAATTTAGTTTTTCTAAAGTGTATTTTCTTCCAGCGCGAGAGAGAGAATACGTTTGTTGCAGCGCTGCCTTCAGAAGCTGTCTGGTTTTATTTGTAGCTTAGCATTGTTAGTTCTCTAGTTCAGTGGTTGCTTTAATTGCTTTGGAATCAGAGGTCTCTGTAGCATAAATCTGGTGAGCAGCAATTGGGCTGAAAGGGGAAGTGACAGCTCCTGCTCTGGGACTACATAGGGAACCCACTGCTTCCCAGCCCAGCCACCATGCCCCAGGAGCACTGGGCAGTATTTAAGTATTTAAGCCAGAGGTTAGAAACCTGAATTAGGAGCTGATCTAAAGTTTAGCAATTGAGCAGAGGGCAAGAGACTGGATGTGGGGAATAATGACTGTACATTGTCTCCTGTTCCTCAGGACCTTGGTCCACCTTTCAGCAGAAGGATCCACTGTCTCCTAAACAGAATTTTAAATAACTAAATATTACATTGTCCAGCTATATAGATGCAAATAGTTGAACCAGCATTCCCCATATAGGTCTGCTTATGGATGGAACCCACATGAAAAAACTACCATGCTTCAGCCCAAAACTGTGTCCCGGTCAGTTTCTTACTGTAAGCATTGTGGTGACAGGAGGCTGCGGGATAGTTTGGGCTGGTGCCCTTTCCTGGTGACTAGCAATGCGATAAAGTATAATTGATTAGCGGTCTCTGTGGTCTTGTGCTGACCCCTTTCTCTCCCTGTTTGGTTTTGCCAGGCTGGAACAGTAAATCGTGGCAGTGAGGTTATTGCTGCAGGAATGGTTGTGAACGATTGGTGTGCCTTCTGTGGGCTGGACACAACCAGCACAGAGCTATCGGTTATCGAGAGCATCTTCAAACTGAACGAAGCGCAGCCAAGTACCATTGCTACCAGCATGAGAGATTCCTTGATTGACAGGTAGGTGGCATCGCATACTGTGCAGCTGCATCTTCAAAACCTGCAAAAACGTTAGCGAAGACGAGCTAGCCAGGGTTTGTTTTCCAGGATTCGTTTCTTTCCATTGGCTTTTCTTTAGATTCTAAGTTTTGTCAAAAATTAAAAAGATACAAACTCTGTTTTCTTTAATTCTTACTTGTAGCTTTTTCTGTTAGTCACTTTCATAAGCATGCTTAGGGCTCTTATTACCTCTGACATAATGGGAACCTACTAATTCTCACTATAAATAGTTTCCAAGCTCTGTCCTCAATTTTCACATGCTCATCTTCTAGAAAATTTAGTGTATGGGCTGAAATTTTCCATGCTTGTTTCTCCCTGAAGATTAATTTTATTTTTGAGCAATAAAATTCAGCTCTTTTTGAGAACAGGGAGTGAGACGTACAGTTGTTACAATAATCATAATTCCCCATACTGTTTTAGACCTAGTAAAACAAAAATGACTGAAGCTTGAACCTTGGCCTGGATATAGTCTTTAAGGACCAGCACCTTTGCTTGGTTTGCAAGGGAACACATTGGTTTTGATTAACCAGAAGTTCTGAGCATTTGAAAACAATGTGCTGAAGACGTGTGCTAGATTTTTTCCATTAAGCCTGTATACATGCACATGGATGCATAGCTAAATAGTGCACTTCTCAGTGGTGTGTGACGTAAAACATTCATAGCTTTTAAAATGACTGAATTGGTTTCCTTCAAACTGGGCTGGAATTCTGGATCCGTGAGATCTGCAAAACTATCCAAGTTTGACCAAGCCAAGACTATAACAGGGTTCAAAAAAGAACTAGATAAAGTCATGGAGGATCGGTCCATCAATGGCTATTAGCCAAGATGGTGTCCCTAGCTTCTGTTTGCCAGAAGCTGGGAATGGGCGGCAGGGAGTGGATCACTTGCTGATTACCTGTTCATTCCCTCTGGGGCACCTGGCAATGGCCACTGTCGGAAGACAGGATACTGGGCTAGATGGACCTTTGGTGTCACAGAGTATGGCTGTTCTTATGTTCTTCTTATGAATAAAATTTGATAGTTTAAAAATTCTTCATGTTTAAATTTAGCACATTCATTCTCCCAAGGCCATCCTAGCTGGTGCCCCCCAGCCCTTTATTTCCCCAATTTGTGTGTTCTGGAAGGCTTTTATCCAAGTTAAACTAATCTAAGACCGTAACCATTTACACAGCTGTGACTCTCCCACAGTGCTAGTGATGATGACCACTATTGTCACCACTTGCTACTGTTGGTGGATGAGCACCTACTGTGGGACATTGGTGGGAGGTTTTTGCAGTGCAGATGTAGCTGTATATCTTGGGTCCGACTTTCACTAACTGGGCTTGTCACTGTTTGAGGACTGACGGGGACTTCACCGATGTGATAGTAGAGACTCTACTGAAGATCTGGGATTTTTCAAAAGTTCCCAATTGAAAAAACACTTTGTGCCCAGCAATGGGTCAGATGTATTTCTGCTGCCTTAAAGGGCTTTTAAACAATGTACTTCCTAGGTGTAAGTGTGTGGTTCCTTGTCCTGGCCTGAGTGGGGGTGTGGTGCACCATGGTCCTCCCCAGTGGTGGCTATATAGGGGTCCTTGTATATGAAGTTTATAAGGGGTTTTGGAATCCTTTGAGCTGAAAGGCCCTATGAAAATTTAATTTTCTAAATGAACTGGAAATTTACAAAGGCTAGGAACCAAGTCTCTTTACCTGCCTTATGATTATGGTTGTACCTCCTTTATGTGCCAGCGTTGTGTGGACAAGCTACATAGACACGTCCCTGCCTGAGGGCTCACAGTTTAGTGGCTGGGTCCTCGCTTCCATTGTGGCTCCTCTATGCCACTCCAGTTAAAAGGTCCCTTTAGGCCAGCCCACAGGAATGGTCCTTGGAGATATCGAGTGAAACAGTTCCATGCTGCCGCTCCACAGCTCCTGGTTTAATGGGTGGGTGCAACTGAGCATAAATCAGAGCAATCCTGAGGCTGCTTGAACTTTCTCTGGGGGCTATGCAGGTCCCCAGACAAGGCTGAGAATGCTGGAGACGGACCATGTTCTTGCTGGCCTGGTGAAGCTGGCTGTGAGCTCTCCTTTGCTCCAGTGCACTGGTTCAATATTACCCTTGATTTCTGTAACTTCACGTTCTAAGACAACCCTCAGGAATTACAGGGCAAAAAGCTGGTCGCTGAAGAGATTGATGTGCTGCAGCTGGAGATGCCGGCTGCCCTTACCTGCTCTCCATTTGTTAAATCTGATTTCTGTTTTCTTTCTAGTTTGACATGAGAAGCGCTGCTCTGACCAAGGAGCAGAGTGCCAGGCTCCTGCTTCATCTGCTTTCTGGATTAAGGACACCAGACCCTTCTACTATCATTTCTGTGGGCCCTGCTGGGAGGGTGCCACATAACCAACATTTTTAATGTTCTGTTAACTACTTCCTACTACAAACACCTGGCAAACAGCATGAACGAGTTATAAATATGAAGTGTTCTGTGTCGCCGGCTGCCATTTTCCTGTCCTTTTAGTGCCGGAATCTGTAACCTTAGAGCTTCTCTATTGGTGAAGCTGACTTGGGCTCTTACAGCAGCTAAAGATGCTTCTGTTCACACTTCAATTCTGGTCTGTCTCTCTTTGCATTGGGTTGTTTACTGACACCCTCCTCTCTTCCCCCCCCCAGGGATTTTTCTCCTATAAAAGGGAGTGGTTTTCTATCACACAACAATAGATTTTAAAACACACTTAAAATGGCTTAATGAAAGAGCATAATGCTTCCTCTCTCCTGTTGCTAGACTGTTCTTCCCCAGCCAGATGGCCGTAGGCTACTTTGCCCTGGCTGTAGCTTTACAGAAAAGGTCTGAGGTTGCAAGCACCAAAGATTGTGGCTGTGTCTGGTGCCTTTCTGAACTCAGCTGCTCTGTGTCCCCACCCCCGCATCCTGAAGTTGTCCCTTTGGAGTGGGGAAACAAGTGTATCAAAGGGCAAGTAGGTGTCAGTTCTGCTTACAAACAAAGCTGCCTCATAAGGGACAATCCAGGAGTGATAAGGAACCAGTGGGGCAGCCAGGCCTCTGAAAGCAAAGGGTGCCTCTGGGATAAAGGTTGGAGAGAAAAGACCAAGTGACACTCTTCTCTCTCCCCCCTCCCCCCCAAGCTTTTCAGTTCCCGTTTACTTCTAACACGGGAGCCATGGGCCCCACAGAGAGTGTAATAACACAGCATTGGGACAGTTGCTCCCTCTTATCTGTCAGATGTACGAGCTCCCCACACCCTCCCTGACTATTTCACATTGCAGAGGAAGGCCTGTTACTGAAGACCTGCCAACGACATAATGTCTGTGATCCCCATTGGGGCAGCTCCCATGAAAGGAACCTGCAGTTAGAACAAATGGCTGGGAGCCTTTGCCTGTGGAATTGGGCTCTGACCTTCCCCAGAGGTGCTTAGCAGGGCTCTCTTCTTGCACCTTTGACATGCTGCTTTGGTGGGAGGAGAATATTGGCCCACGTTCTCCTCAAAGCATGTATGTGTGTTTGTGTTATTTCTTGGGAGTCGCCAACTATCTGGCACGTAAGTGGAGTTGCCCTGTAGTTAGAATTTCCTTTCCAAGTGGCCCTGGTGATCCTGCCAGGAAGGCGGGGGCAGGATGGGAAGGGAGCGGGTTGGCGACACTGCTGAATAAGTTCATTGGGGAAGAAAATCAGAAAGTTGCACCCTGCTGAGAAGAAGCGGACTAGAGAAGAGCCCAGGCCTGTCCATCAAAACCCACAAGGCGATTGGCACGAAAGGAGGTAACTGGGTGGATGGGCACTATGTGTGGGACGTCGTCAACGTCCGCTATCTCACTTCTGGCCCATGGCTCCCACCGCAGCGTGGTCCTAGCTCCGTGCTGCTCCAGCTCCCAGTTCTGGGTGGCTGCTCTACTCTGCCCCTGGCAGCCCCAGCTAGGGTGACCAGATGTCCCGGTTTTATAGGGACAGTCCCGATTTTTGGGTCTCTTTCTTAGATAGGCTCCTATTACTCCACCCCCACCCCCTCCTGATTTTTCACATTTGCTGTCTGGTTACCCTAGCCCCAGCTCACATGGAGAATGGGACCCTGGGCTTGTGACTGCCTCATTGGCCTGCCTGCCCTGTCAATCCAGCTGACTTGGAGAATTGGCTTCTCCTCACTGGCCCTGGGGACTGTCAATCTCAGGATCCTGATGCCTCTGGCCCTTTCTCCTGGTACTGGGAAAGGGCCAACCATCACCTCCACCACCACTAAGTTTCAGTATAGGGCCAACAGCCCCCTTACAGAGAGATGAAGGGGTATGGGGGTGGGAAGATAAGGGCTGTGTGCCAGTGCCACTCTGCCAGGTGGAGCTGTGGCCCAGGTGGAAGAGTGAAAGGGAATGGAGGTGGGCTGTGCTGTGATCCAGTGATGGGCGTGGGAAGGGGGGCAGGGCTGTGAACCAGCAAGGAAGGGGGAGGCAGGCAGTAGAGTGGAGGCTCGTGTTTGTTGGTGGGAGTTGCAGAACAGACCTATTTGGCAGCAGGATTTACGAGTGTAGGATCCATTCTGGGGTGATTTTGTTTAGGAGATCGCAATGGTTGTGTTCCCCCTCCCCCCGCTCCCATTAGAGGGCACTGTTGGGAAGTTTGCAGCATCAGGGCACTCACAGGAAATGTAGAGAGGTGCCCTGTTGAGGCATGGTGGGGGGAAGGTAGCTTTGTGAGGGAGGGTCCAGGACCCTGGGGGGGAGGGGGGGAGTTGAAGAGCAATGGCTGTGGGGGGAAGGGGAAGGCCAGAGAGGCCAATGTGATTTCTCAACAGAAAATGCCTTTTCCACAAGGGAATTAGCTGAGACTTTTCCATTGATCCCAAATATTTCCTTTGGGGTCAGGTTGACGTGAATAGAAATATTTTGGTTTGGGTCAGTTCAACATCGGGTGACCAGATGTCCCGATTTTATAGGAACAGTCCTGATATTTGGGGCTTTTTCTTATATAGGTGCTTATTACCCCACCCCCATCCCCATTTTTCACACTTTCTATCTGGTCACTCTAAACTTCAACATTAATCTGAGGTGCTGGGTGCCTCGTGCCCCTGTTCTCTACGGACAGGATTCCTGGGCTGGACCACATCTCCCACTATGCACTGGGGCCTTCCCACTGGCTGAGTTGTATCCTGGGAGAGGTGATCTTGCAGCAGGGTGTGGGGGGGGTGTCTGAGGCAGTCCCATGAGCCCCTGGGCCAGCTCAGACAGAGGCAAGTCAATGTTGAACTGACCTTGCTGCTCTGTGAGAAATTGTGCTATTTTGGTTGACTCAGTTTGCAGCCAAGCACGTGGTGAAGTGTCCGAATTGCCCAGGGGAGGGGAAGCCGAAGTTTTGACCAGTCTCCGTGTGAGAATATTTGCCGAAAGCCAGCAAGGGGGAGCTGCAGGCTGGGAAACGAGCCCCTGATCCTACATTGCAGCTACCTGGTAACTGCTGCCACAAGCGAAGTTGAGGCCAGGCAGAGGAGTGTAACCAAATGTCTCAGTAGCATCATACACATGTGCTTACATTTGTGTTTCCACTGACACCAATTCTAGAGTCCTGCGCCGATGCAAACATTTGGCGGCGCTGCAAAGATGGTAAACAAGATAACAGCATGTGTGGGTGCGGCTATCCGCAGCTTTGCAGGGCTCTACTCATCCCGGCCCATCTACTCATCAGCTTGTGCTCTGGAGAGTAGGGGAGCACAGATGCAAGAATAATAGAGACTGCAGAGCAATGCATGAGTTTGGGATAGTCACTTACACAGATCATCCCAGCAAATGCCATTAAACCCTCCAGCCAGGTACTACGCCAGTCACGTGTTTTTAGAGTCAGATCGTTTACAGAAACTGTAGTTTACATATTAAAAAATTTGGAAAACACTGGCAATATATTTCATATCCATAGCCAGATGGCCATAGCAGCATGAATGCAATTGTATGGTTCAGAGGGGAGAGAGAAATAGCTGATGTATTTTAAAAACATCTACAGTAAATGACAATAGCTTTTCCATTCATATTAAGGTCAGAGATCTTGTGATCTACCAGGGCTAGAAGAAAGTGTGGCATTTCAGCCTGACTGTTACCAAGCTCCCATTTTAGCAAATGCAGACTTGCAAATGTAAAACATTGAACACAGTTTTGCGAGCACTTATTGTCCCAAAATTTAGGTGTCAACGGTGAGAGTCCCAAATTGTACCCACAAATCAGGGACAGTGGCATAAGTGACCTAAACTGCCTGCAAAAACTTAACAGCAGGAAACTGTGGCTACTATTCTTTATACCAGCATAGAATCATAGAACTGGAAGGGCCTGCGTGAGGTCGTCTAGTCCAGTCCCCTGCACTCCTGGCAGGACTAAATATTATCTACCATTCCTGACAGGTGTTTGTTTAACCTGCTCTTAAAAATCTCCAATGATGGAGATTCTACAACCTCCCTAGGCAATTTATTCCAGTGCTTAACCACCCTGACAGTTCGGAAGTTTTTCCTAATGTCCAACCTAAACCTCCCTTGCTGCAATTTAAGCCCATTGCTTCTTGGCCTGTCCTCAGACGTTAAGAGGAACAATTTTTCTCCCTCTTCCTTGTAACAACATTTCATGTACTCATGTTCCCTCTGTCCTCTCTTCTCCAGACTAAACAAACCCAATTTTTTTCAATCTTCCCTCATAGGTCATGTTTTCTAGACCTTAAATTATTTTTGTTGCTCTTCTTTGGACTTTCTCCAATTTGTCCACATCTTTCCTGAAAAGTGGCACCCAGAACTGGACACAATACTTCAGGTGAGGCCTAATCAGCACAGAGTAGAGCAGAAGAATTACTTCTCGTGTCTTGCTTACAACACTCGTGCTAATACATCCCAGAATGATGTTCGCTTTTTTTTTTCTCAACAGTGATACACTGTTGACTCATATTTAGCTTGTGATCCACTATGACCCCCAGATCCCTTTCTGCAGTACTCCTTCCTAGGCAGTCATTTCCCATTTTGTATTTGTGCAACTGATTGTTCCTTCCTAAGTCGAATACTTTGCATTTGTCCTTACTGAATTTCATCCTATTTACTTCAGACCATTTCTTCAGTTTGTCCAGATCATTTTGAATTTTAATCCTATCCTCCAAAGCACTTGCAACCCCTCCCGGCTTGATATCATCCAAAAAGTTTATAAGTGTACTCTCTATGCCATTATCTAAATCATTGATGAAGATATTGAACAGAACCGGACCCAGAACTGGTCCCTGTGAGACCCCACTCATTATGCCCTTCCAGCATGACTGTGAACCACTGATAACTAATCTGGTAATGTTTTTTCAACCAGTTATGCACTCACCTTATAGTAGCTCTGTCTAGGTTGCATGTTCTTAGTTTGTGAGAAGGTCATGCGAGACAGTATCAAAAGCTTTACTAAAGTCAAGATATACCATGTCTACCACTTCTCTCCACCCCCATCCACAAGGCTTGTTATCTTTCTTTGACAGTGTATCAGGTTGGTTTGACAGGATTTGTTCTAGACAAATCCATGGTGACTGTTACTTATCACCTTATTATCCTCTAGATGTTTGCAAATTGTTTAATTATTCGCTCCATTATCTTCCCTGGTACAGAAGTTAAGCTGACTGGTCTGTAATTCCCTGTTCTTATTTCCCTTTTCATAGATGAGCACTATATTTGCCCTTTTCCAGTCCTCTGGAATCTCTCCCATCTTCCAAAATAATTGCTAATGGCTCAGGTATCTCCTCAGTCAGCTCCTGGAGTATTCTAGGATGCATTTCATCAGGCCCTGGTGACTTGAAGACATCTAATTTGTCTAAGTAATTTTTAATTTGTTCTTTTCCTATTTTAGCCTCTGATCCTACCTCATTTTCACTGGCATTCACTATGTTAGACGCCCAATAGCCACCAACCTTCTTGGTGAAAATCAAAACAAAGAAGTCATTAAGAACCTCTGCCATTTCCACATTTTCTGTTATTGTTTTTTCCCCCTCATTGAGTAATGGGCCTACCCTGTCCTTGGTCTTCCTCTTGCTTCTAATGTATTTGTAGAATGTTTTCTTGTTACCCTTTGTCTCTAGCTAGTTTGATCTCGTTTTGTGGCTTGGCCTTTCTAATTTTGTCCCTACATACTTCTGTTATTTGTTTATATTCATCCCTTGTAATTGACCTAGTTTCCACTTTTTGTAGGACTCTTTTTTTTTATTTTTAGATCGCTGAAGATCTCCTGGTTACGCCAGGGTAGGCTCTTGCTATACTTCCCATCTTGCCTACGCGGTGGGATAGTTTGCTCTTGTGCCCTTAATAATGTCTCTCTGAAAAACTGCCAACGGTCTCCAATTGTTTTTCCCATTAGACTTACTTTCTATGGGATCTTACCTACCAACTCCCTGAGTTTGCTAAAATTTGCTTTCTTGAAATCCATTCTCTTTATTTTGCTGTTCTCCCTCCTACCCTTCCTTAGAATCATGAACTCTACCATTTCATGATCACTTTCACCCAAGCTGCCTTCCAGTTTCAGATTCTCAACCAGTTCCTCCCTATTTGTCAAAATCAAATCTAGAACAGCCTCTCCCTGGTAGCTTTTTCCACCTTCTGAAATAAAAAATGGTCTCCAATACATTCCAAGAACTTGTTGGATAATCTGTGCCCTGCTGTGTTATTTTCCCAACAGGTGTCTGGGTAGCTGAAGTCCCCCATCACCACACAGTCCTGTGCTCTGGGTGATTTTGTTAGTTGTTTAAAAAAAGCCTCATCCACCACTTCTTCCTGGTTAGATGGTCTGTAGTAGACCCCCACCCTGACATCACCCTTGTTTTTTACCCCTTTTATCCTTATCCAGAGACTTTCGACAAGTCTGTTTCCTATTTCCAGTTCAATCTCAGTCCAAGTGTGTACATTTTTAATATATAAGGCAACACCTCCTCCTTTTTTTTCCCTGACTGTCCTTCCTGAGCAAGTTGTACCCTTCTATCCCAGTATTCCAGCATAAATGAAGGCCAGTCTAAAAATATGTCCCAGAAGCCTTACCTCATTGGCAAGGGGGTTTTTCTGGCATTCTAATGGGATAAAGCAAACATTTCCAGCCCTCCTGGCTCAGGAGATAGCCAGCCTTATACCTGTCGCTGGTCCAAGACACCCGCAGTATTCCCCAGAGGCCAGTGTCATTTGCAGGGAGAATTCCAGATTTGGGCAGAAGGGCAATGAGAGAAATATTTTCAACTGCTGTCTGTCCGGAGCTGCTCAGAGGAATAGTAAAGTGCATGGTAAATGCATTGTGGCACATGGTGCTGGAATTTATAATGTGCATGTCACCACCATGTGTGTAGTACACATAGCAATATACTGAGTTGGGGAGAGGTGGTTAGTGATTAGGTCTGACCTTATTTGGTCCTTTGTTTGCAGTCCTTCAGCCATCCGGACACTCCATCACGTCTTTCACTAAAATTCAAATATGTTACATCTACCAAGTTCTCTTCTTCCACTGATTTTATAATTCTGTTGAAGATGCACTCAACGTTTCTTGGCTACTGAAGTGCGTTATAAAGTATAAAATACAAAACAGTCTGAGACCACACAATGTGCAATTCAAATCAGTCACTGAAAGTTCTACCGCCCCCTTCATGGTAATATCCGAGTCCAAGCCAGGCATGTAAAACTAGACAAACACAATCTCTCTCTTTCTTCCTGCCCTGCTCTTGTCATCATCAATACTTATAACCTGAATCATGCTAAAAGAAACAAGTGAAACAAACGGTGAGATCCACATTGTTGAATGCTAATCAGCAGTTCAATGCTTCTTGCTTCATCAGCTACACTGGCAAAATTCAGCCCAAGGCAGAAGGCTCACTCTAGGACTAGGGGCCCACTCACATCCCAATTAAGCTCTCCAAACATGACACAAGTGATGTGTAAGTGTTGCCTAGGTCTGCTATGGGCTTCTCTGCACAGGGCTGAATGTCACCTGGAATGCTAACAGAAGTGCTGTGTTCATTTTCTTTCATAGCCATTTAACATATTGTTTGGATACCAGCATGGAAAATCAGATTAAGGAAGGCTCTAGCTAGGACATGACATCCCCAAGCATTCACATTTACAAGAGGGAAGAACAGACAACTGCTGTCTGAGAAGGAGATTTGTCAAAGCTCAGTACCCAAAATTCCGATATTTATCCAGCTCTTAGCTGAGTCTCTCATCTTCAGAACTGTGCTAGTCATCCTGTGAAAACAAGCTTTCTCACCGTCCTTTGGCATTCCACCTTTTGGCCAGCTACTTGAGTGTGAAGAGGTGAGTGAAAAATGAAAAATAATTTTCAAAGTTATATGTTTTCATGTTTTAGGCACAGGCATAGTTCTTACTTTATCCAGACCATTTTGCCTAACTATAATGAAGATTTCCCTCCAAACAAGCATTTTCATTCTCTTGAAACCTGAGAGGCAAATTTCAGAATCTGATTATACATGCCACTATAACAACACTTCATCTTTTCCCAGAATTTTCAGATAAAATACAGCAGAGTTCTTATATAAATTGTTCATTGTTTTGGTAACAATTTATTGTTTGTGACTGATGGGAATTTCAAATAGTGGTAATATGACATTTAAATATTCATTACATGAGAGGTTCCTAAAACAAAAGCATTAGGGCTGTGTTAACAGTAGGGAGTGTTTTGGTCTTTGTCTTGTGGACTAACTCAACTGAGGAGTTGCTGTTACTAGTTAAAAGTTCCTTGAACTCCTGGCCTACACTGAATTACCTCCTCCTTGTGCACTGTGCTGAGTGACGGCATCAATTATTATGAATGTACAAAACATCTGACCAGCAGGTATTGGAAAATTGCATCCAGGTAATTCCCTGGTTCTTGTAATAAACTAAGAAGATCTTTTGGAATGATTCAGCATCAGCATGTCTTCTCCTTAAGATACTGAATTGCTCCCGTTTCATAGATTTAATTATCTTAATTCATTTATGAGACAACTGTAAAAAACCTGGTCCATTTAGAGGTGGTTAGCTACACTGGAGAATGCTGGGTTTAACAGAGACCACTGGGGCAGGGCACTGAAGAAGGTTTCCCAAGTCAGCTGAAAAACATTTCAAGAAAATTCCTCTTGCAGTCTCTGACACGCACAAGGGGGCCTGTGGAGAATGGCACAGCAAGACAGACACATGACTGAGGCAGTAAGAAGGAAAGAGGCTCCACTCTGCAAGGCCACCTCTGTATTTCCTGCTTCTTTCAGTCCCAGAACTCCCACAACTCATAATAAGTCACTTGAACAGTTTTGTTTGATGGACTTCGGAACTCATTTGCGCAGCTCTGAGCTGAAATGTGCAGGTGAACGTGTCATACCCATTCCTGGACAGGTCGTTTGTAATAGGTAACGTTTTGCTGCACTTCTTTGTTTTTAAACTGGAAGATGGTATATACCAAGACAAGGATACACAGAGATAAGATGCAAGGGATAACTACTGCAATTGCATTTACAGTGCTAGGCACATCATTGATTGTCACCATAATATCCACATCATCATGGGGGAAGCGTCTCTCTTTGCTTTGTTCAACTTCCTTTTGGTTGCAGCCCATCCAGTCTTTGAGGATTGACCTGGGGTAGCCTGGCTCCACACTCAGCCTCTGGTTATCGAACTTCCAGTACTCCTTCCCTTTATAGAAGTAGGTATAAACTAGGGGACAAAAGAGAGATCACTTCATACCATAACATTCAAAGACTTGAAACCAAATGGGCGCGAAGAGGAACTGAAAGGCGTTTCGCTTACAGTCATTATTTCTCTGCCTAATGGTAGGAGGCTGTGGGGGCAAGAAAAACAGACATAAGGAACCTCCCATGGCAAATTTGGAAATCAGAAGGCAATTGCTTGATTTTAGTGGAATGTAGAGCAAATGTTTACAGGAAAAGCCAAGCAGCTGATTTGCCCTTTATTTGGAATTCTAATCTAAGCTTTCAGGGGCAAATTATGGTCAACTAAAGCATCAATACGCCTGCCCTGATGCACTCGGGGACTTCCTCTATGTTACAAAAGCATTCCAATATTGGCGGGGCCCAGCGTCTGCACTGATTTGGATATTGGTTTGTTGATATTTTTAGAATATTTTGTTTCATACATATGGCTCTGAGGGGGCAGTGAGGGAGAAGACCCTGGATAGGAGCAGCTCTTTGGAGCACACCTGTTGGAAGATTTGGCCTTGGTTATTAACCAGGCGGACAGTGGCTTCAAAAGCTTCCCTCCTGTTGCTGAAAGGCTGGTGCCTTCAGCTGCTCCTTGACTGCAGTAGCCTTCACTCTCCAGACGCTTCCCACCCCACCGACCCCCCGTTTCTTAGTCTTTCTCTCCCCACCCTGTGGGTAAAGGGCAGGGAAGATTCCAGCTCCCACTCTTCCTAGCTGGCTCCTACTCCACTGCTCTGTAGGAGCTCAGGGATCTTTCCTGACATCTCGAGAGAAATCCACTGCAGCCGGGTGCCTGTGTCCTCTGCAGAGGACAGACTCCACTCCAGCCAGCTGCTTCTCTTTCCCAGTTGGCTGGAGAAGAGTTGGAGGATGAAGGAGAAAATCAATGGGGGGAGAGAAACAGTCAGCTCGATGCAGCCAGGGATGGAGAAGTAAATATTGCTCATAGTCCCCAGGCAGGGGCCCATGGGGCTGGGCACTGGGAAAACACGGAGGGAGAGAGAGTCCCTGTTCCAAGGAGCTTGCAATACAATAACGTGACTTAGTCGTGGAAAAGAGGGTATGTGTTTGTTTGAATGGGGCAGGGAAGTGGGTCACAGGTTACTGGGGCTAGATTCACAAAAGGACCTAGGTGCCTATCTGCCATGTGAGGTGCCTAAATCCCAGAATCAGGCCCCATTCGGATTCACAAAACCCTTGCTCAGCTGTAGCCAAACCTTGTAGGTGCCTAAACTCACTCGGCACCTACATTTTTGCATTAAAAGTTCCTTAGGTGCTTATGTTTCTGCCTCTGAATCTAAACATTGCAGTCATCAGGTCACCTACATCCCAGAGCACTCCACCAAGCGGGGGAAGAAAGGAGTTCCTCCGCCTAACTTGTCTGTGGGGCCCAATCTAATACGCAGGCCCAAAGCTCACCTACCAAATCGGGTCCCTCCAGGCAAACTTACACAAGACCCCCATAGGCGAGGGGTCCCTTGTAACTGATCGGGGTGCTCAGCTGGGATGTGAAGATCTCCATTCCACCCTGCAGGGGAGAAGGGATTTGAGCAGAGATCTGCCCCCTTTCAGGCCAGTGGCCTAGCCCGAGGGGGGCGCCCTCCGTCTTGCCTGTTGAAGCAGTTCCACTGGGAATACATAATTTAAAAACGTCATTAGAGCAGGGGGCTGGGATCCTGCCTATTCCCCCTCAGGCAGAGAGGGCACTTGCACCACGGGTCTCCCGTACCCTACATGAGCACCCTAACTTGTGGCGTGCTTCCTCCCTCTGCCCCACCTGCTAAAACAGCATGGGCACCACGCCCCAAAAGAGGGTTTGCAGCTGAGACCCCTGAGCAGCGGGAGGCCCCTCCCTGGAGCCTGGACTTAGACACCTATCTCTAAGGGGGCGGAGCTTAGCACCCACCTGGACTTGGCACCTCCCAGTGGCTAGTTTAGGCGAGTAGCTGCCTCGCAAGCTGGCCGTTATGAATCCCGTTTGGAGGTGCCTGTCTCTCCCCACTCAGGCACCTAACACAGCCTTGTTGAATCCCAGTGGTTTTCTAGGCACCTAGACCTTAGGTGTGGTGATGCTCAGCATGTGACTCCAGCCCTTAGCAACCTCTGTGGCCACTGATGGCAGAGCAGCACTGTGAGTGCTGGGGCCTGAATTCCAGCTCAGTCAAACCATCTGAAACATCCCAACCCCAAGCTCGGGGACCTGGTATTAGTCTGACAAACACTTGCAATCATGGGTTCTACGTACAGCCTTCTTTGCTGATGAACGCTCCTTGTGGGGCCTGTGGGATTCCCCTCCACACAGTGATGGGCTTTGGGTATCCTGGGTCAGTCGCTCTCTTGTCCTCGTTATAGCGCCAGTACTTGTCGCCTTTGAAGAAATAGGTTTTGCCTACTGGCTCCCATCGCAAAGCTGTGTCGATGCCTTCCCGGGGGAGACAGCTTCCCAGCTCCACCAGGCCGTGTGGGTACCCTGGCTCTGCTGTCACTTCCTTGAAAACCCAATATTTATCGCCTAGGAATGAGGGGAAAAAACAAAGAATAAATTTACTGAGCTCCAGACAACCACTTGGATCTGAAATGTTCTCAGGGCCTGTAAGTGAACTTCAAGTTAGGCACACAACAGGGGAGTGCTTAAGAAAAATCATTTGCCAGGCTGATTACAGCAGCGTCCCCAAACTGTGGTCTGTGGACCTGTGGTGGCCCAAGAACATTTGTTGGTGGGCTGCAGAGAGCTGGCTGGTCACCTGGTGCTAGCTCTCCCCTTGTTTCCAGCTGAGAGAAACCGAGGGGAAGGGAGAGAGGGCCGGATGAAAAGCAAAAAGAGACAAAAGTGACTCACTCCGAATAAACGACCAGGAGGACGCTGAATGACAGACCTCACTAGAGAGCCTACAGACACAACAGCATATTCCTGAGACACGTTATGTACCAAGAGTCACCAGCGGGGTGTTGGACGGGTGTGAATGGACGAGAAGTTATCTATGGGCTCACTTCGCCATTAAGATGTGATCCACTATTTGGGACCACAGCATGCAGCATATTCTCATTATCAGCAGCAGTCAGCAAATATATGCCAAATACCATGCTCAGTACCACCACAAATGATTCATTTCATCGATTACTTTCTGAAAACTGGTAACACTCAACTAAAGGAGCAGGTGCTGAATAGTATTCAACCCTGCCTGCTTCCCGTGAAGGGGTTTTGTGTGTTTTGTCTTAATCATTACTACATTCACTCCCAGACAGTTATCTGACCCCTGCTGTGCTCTCTAAGTATAGTACACCCTTCCTCTACTGAACCCCCCCCGGGATCCAAGCCAGGGGCTGGAGGAGCTCTGAGCCCCCGACGCAGCCCCGGGCCGGAGGATCTGTCAGCCCTCGCTGCAGCCACGGGGCTGGAGCAGCTCTGAGCCCCCACCACAGATCCAGGGCTGGAGGATCTGTCAGCCCTCGCTGCAGCCCCAGGGCTGGAGGTGGGATCCAGGGACCAGGTTCATTATATTCTCATTATTATGAAGGGCATTATAGCGAGGGTGTCGTGTAGGTTCCAACTCTCCCTACTGGTGGCACATTACTGCACACACCATGGAAGAGAGGTAATCATAGTGCCAGCATAAGGAAGAAGGTGGCTACATCCTAAAAGACATGTTGGGTCACATGCAGAAATCAGAGTCCATTCCTAAAGTGAACCTGCAAGACTAGCATCATCCACCTCACAAGCAAGTTCTGTGGCAAGTGGCAAACTGCTGTGGTGAGAACAAGAAGTGAATTCCATCCCCCCTCCTGCTTTAGCTGTCCTTACTTTCTAGTCACCTGAGACTCTTCCCCCTTAAACGATTTTGAAAAAAGAGGGCTAAATGAATGATACAGTGTAACACAATATGGTCAGACTTCCAGGTGCCACTAGAGGGCTGGGGCTGCATAGCTTTACAGCTCCTTTCCTAACAGTCACAACCAGCAGCAACTGAATTGCTTTTTTTCCATCTAATTTGTATTAGATATTATTCTACCACTCTTTGCTTCTAATTTAATGCCATTGGGGATGCTGCACCATCTCCAGACTTTCTACACAATCCTAAAAAGCAGAAGCCATTGCACAGCCCTCTTGTAGCCAGGATGGCTGACCAGGGAGATGTGCCCCTCTGAGACTAGATGAATTTATGGACTGGCTAAAACAAGTCTCAAGTGGATAGATTATGTGAAGCTATTATCCGAGATCATAAATCTTACTAGTACACTTCAAGCTAACTTGCAAGACTTGCAGTGAGACTAGAGAAAGCTGAGAACAGACTCTCCTCGGTAGATGACACAGTGAGTACTATGAACATAACTTCACAGCCACAGGAAAGACCTATTAAAGCGCTACAGGAGAAAGGTATTGATTGCGAGAGGGAAGCGCCAGGAGAAACAGTCTGAGAATTGTGGGGCTCTCAGAGGGGCTGGAAAAAGGGAGCACAAGACACCACAGCAGATACAGCTGGGTTGCGTTAAAACAACTTTGCCAGCTCAGCCACTGCTCCCAGCTGAGGGCCAAACTGTGCGGGGCAGACGCACCACTTCAGTTTCTCCCTTCCCCTTCCCTCTGCTTGATTTCTTTGACCTCCCGGGGGCCAGGGGTGGGGAGAAAACTCTTGTCTCTGATTGAACTTTGACCCTTCTGCCCTCCCTTCCCCCCCAGACTCCAGAGTCAGTTCTGTGCTCCAGCTGCTGCAGGCAGGAGTGTTACAATGCGGATACCCTTGCTTGGTCTGCACCTACCTGCCCCCCATGATTCCAGTGTACTGGGAGCAACATCCCACCCGCCCCCCATGATTCCATTGCACTGGGAGTAACATCCCCCACTCCGATTCCAGTGCACTGGGAGTAACATCCCCCCCATGATTCCAGTGCATCAGGAGCAACAGCCCCTCCCCCAATTCCAGTGCACCAGGAACAACAGCCCGCCCTCCCCCCGATTCCAGTGCACTGGGAGCAACGCCCCCTCCATGATTCCAGTCCACCAGGCGCATCTGCCCCTCCCACAATTCCAGTGCACCGGAAGCACATCCCCCTTCGAGATCCTGACTCCAAGCAAAGTGCTGCACTGGGCCTGGGGATGCCTTACGCCTGTGGATCAGCAGCAGGGCTCAACTGAGCAGTGTGTGTTTGTTTTCTGTCTGAGGCCTCTCTTTCCTGGTACCTTTTCCAACCCCTCCTCTTCCCCCAGTGATTTTACTTTGCTCCATCCCCAGCTAATCTCCTAGATTCTGGGTTTATAGTAAATCTGAAACTAGGGTTACCATATTTTGTGCCTCCAAAAGGAGGACACTCCACGGGGCCCTGGCCCCGCCCCCTCCCCCGCCCCAACTCCGCCCCCTCCCCAAAGTCTCCGCCCCCTCCCCTGCTTCCCGCGAACATTTAATTCGCGGGAAGCCTGGGCAGGTAAGGGGGGGTGTGGGGGGAGGAGGTGCGGCCCAGGCTGGCCCCCCCCGGCGGCTCCAGCCTGGGTCGGCTCGGGCCCTGGGGTGCCGGCCCTGGCCCCCGGCCGACCACCCCCGGCCCGCCCAGCACTGCCGGCCGGCCCCCGGCGGCCCAGCACACCCCCCGGCTCCCGGCCCCGGCGGCCCAGCGCACCCCCCGGATCCCGGCCCTGGCGGCCCAGCGCACCCCCCCGGCGGCCCGACCCCGCGGCCCAGCGCACCCCCCCGGCGGCCCGGCTCCCGGCCCGACCCCCCGGCTCCCGGCCCCACGGCCCAACGCACCCCCCCGGCGGCCCGGCTCCCGGCCCGGCGGACCCCCCGGCCCCGCGGCCCAGCGCACCCCCCCGGCGGCCCGGCCCCGCGGCCCCGGCCCGGCTCCCGGCCCGACCCCCCGGCTCCCGGCCCCGCGGCCCAGCGCACCCCCCCGGCGGCCCGGCTCCCGGCCCGACCCCCCGGCTCCCGGCCCCGCGGCCCAGCGCACCCCCTCGGCGGCCCGACCCCGCGGCCCCGGCCCGGCTCCCAGCCCGGCACCGCGACCCCGGCCCAGCCCTCCCTCCCGATTTTCCCGGACATGCCCGGCTTTTGGGGGATTTCCCCCCGGACGGGGATTTGAGCCCCCAAAAGCCGGACATGTCCAGGAAAATCCGGACGTATGGTAACCCTATCTGAAACTATTCAACCCATTTGCCTTAAATGTACATGTGTAAGAGGTACCAGAGCTAAGCAACGTAATGAAATTTTTAGTTTCATGACAAATCGTTTCCATTCCCAACTGTAAAGAAATCTGAGCTCCCAAACCCAGGAATGATGATTCGGGCTGGTTCTGATTCAGCAGATTGCTGAGACCGTGTTATTGTGAGATTGGCAATACCATTCGTGCAGGGACTTTTCTTTCATTTTTATTTTTGTTAAATGAGTTGTGAGAAATGCTGTGTTGATTTCTATTGCTGATATAACGTTTGCGCAATGGCGTTCGCACTATAATCCAGCATGGACAAGGCTCTAGGGGGCAAAGTGTCGGCAGAACAGGTCTGCTAATGAATTCTTATCTGCAAATGAGCCGGTTATGTTAGCATACGATTATTTAAACAATTTGCATAAATTTCTTAAATATCTACTACAGACTTGTTCCCCCTTCTGTTGTTGTTGTGAACAGAGCAGAAACCACGTCCTCTTTTGATATCAGACTATTTCTTCTTTATAAAGCTAAAAGGAATCCAGTTAAACTCCAATTGGGTGTTTTGGGGGTGGTGGTGGGAGTGAGTAATGAGGTCACCCCCTTGTAAATCTCATGGATTTAGGTCCTATTTCGGTTTGGATAAGAATTATGTATTTTTCAAGTGATCTTTGGTCAATTTTGATCACTTCATTTATTTTTTCTGTTTCTCACTGTAACAGGGTGTAGCAGGGTCCCCTTTGCTCCTGCCTCTGCTGCATTCACAAACCACTCAGAGCCCCTGGGGTTCAGCAATCACCAGTGCAGTTTATTTACAGCATGCGGACGCGCCCACCACCTTCTCACCATAAACAGATTGGGGTTCAGCCTTAGGGACGTCTCAGGTTCTGCACCCAGGAGGGAAGAGCTACCGTTCTCCTTCCAATCTGGCTCTCCCCGGCTTCCTTCCTCTAGGCCTGTATGTAGCTCCCAGCTAATTAGGCTGGCAGCTGTTTCCCATTTGCCAATCTGGTGCAGGTTTCTCTAGCCAGCTCCAATTTACCTGCCCAGCACCCTGTCACACCCACATGATCTTTTATCTTTCCTGGTCTGCCTAACTCTCTCTGTTTCCCCCTCCCCGTTCACGTCTCCGGGGTGGTGAGAGGGAACCCAGACATATCTTTCCTAGATCTGTAACTAACTGTGGCCCAAGCAATGACACTATGCAGGTACCTGATAAAGAAATATTTGACGTAAGCACTCCTTATGCCTAATATTATAAATTGTGTTTCCAGGAACATCAAAGCGATGAATCACCCGATAAAAAGAAAAAGAATAATCACTCATCTAGAAACACTGAAAGCAGATATTATCTTCCTACAGGAAACCCACCTTCATGACTTGGAGGCAGAGAAATTTAGAAGGGGCTGGATGGGGGAAAGGGTGTTTAGCAACCAAAGATGTAGGAATATTGTTTCACAAATGACTGAAATTTATAAGTTCTAGATGTAAATAAAGATGAGGAAGGTAGATTTTTGCTGGTGAAACCTACGATCTCTGACTCTCTATATACCCTAATTTATATATATGGACCTAATAAAGATGAGCCGAGGGTTTTTTTAAAAAGTTTTTTCCCCAAATTAATTACTATCCCCCTAGAATCAATCATCACAGTAGGAATTTTTAATGAGGTGTTGGATCCTTTTTTTAGACAAGCCAGGCCGGCCCCAGTGTACACAATAACATGCTAGAAGCATTAGAAAGACTATCTAGAAGATTTGGGGTTAAAAGATGTATGGCTGTTGCAGAGTCCTACAATGAAGGGTTTTACTTTTTTTCCTCCACACTTTCCACATATTCACAAATAGATTTCTTCCTGATTTCTATGGACTCCGTACTTAATAACCAAAGCAAATCTATCAGGATCTCTGATCATGCACCAATGATACTACAATTTTCCCCTCCTGAGACAAACTGGATTTGTAAGAGATGGAGACTGAACTCCTCTCTTTTGAAAGATAATATTTTTCAGACTATATCACAGCAGAAATTTGTTTTTCTTTGCAATGAACGACACACCAGAGATACCCCATTCGACTTTATGGGAGGCACTAACAGCTTTTATTAGGGGCAGGATGGTTTTCTACTCAGGAAAGAGCAGTTAGCCAGGCTCAGCTCCGGAAATTAACCAAACAATGGATTTAGAAATGTGCAAACTACCCCTCTCAAGGAAATCTTTAAACATTAATCAATCTTCGGTATGAAATCAACAGATTGACTTCAGCACAAGCTGAATTTGCTCTTTTTAGAATCAAACATACTGGGAGTCGGGGGAGAGAGTGGGCAAGATTCTCACATACAGATTAAAAGCGAGAGGTCAAAGGTCCTGAATGGTATCACACAAGTCAGAACAAGGGTAGGTTATTAGTAAGCAAAAAGAAATCAGTGATATATTTTTGAAATTCTACAGGCTCTTTACAGTAATGATTCACCACCTGACCCAGAAGAACTGAATACTTCTGTTAAACCTCTAAAACTCCCACAAATCTCAGAAGAGCCGCAGGACAGGCTGGCCTCTCCCTTGTAACGATCAAGGCAATGGAGGACATGAGTCCGGGCAAGACTCCCGGCCCCAATGGCCTATCAACAGAATTCTAACAAAGTTTCAGAAAAATTCTGGCCCCTACATTTTACACAGATGCCTTAAAAAAAGGTACCTGATCTCCTACTATTAGAGAAGCCCTAGTTACTGTACTACTTAAACTAGGTAAGGATGTGCCAAAGTGTAACAGCCATAGACCCATCTCTTTAAACAATGCTGATATAAACATACTTTCAAAAATATTGGCAAAGTGGCTTGAAAAAGTAGAGTGGGATGGTTCACCCCAAGCAGGTGGGATTTATTAAAAAAAGGCATAGTTCAGATGACACATGTCAATTGATTAATGTTGTGGCATTCCATCAACCTTCTAGACATTCCCATAAAATCATTTCACACCATTAGAGAAAGCCTTTGACAGAGTGAACTGGTGATATTTGGTTTGTATCCTGGATAAATTTGGGTTGGGGAAATCCTTTATTTCATGGATGAAGCCGCTATATTCCAATCCCAACTCACATATCCTTACAAATAGCACAATGTCCCCCCACTTTGATTTGCTTCAGGGAACTAGATAGGCATGCTCCCTCTCCTCATCCCGTTCAATCTAACATTAGAACTGCTTGCCATACTAATTAGGGAACACCATTCAAGGGATCGAATCAGGCAGTCAGGAGACAAAAAATCCTTCTATATGCAGACCACATCCTCCTATTTATTAAAAATCCTGATCAATCAACTCCAAATATCCTACAAGCAATAGATAATTTGGGTAAATTCTCTGGCAATAAGATAAATTGGGATAAGTCGGAAGCAATGAAGATCTCATTGAATCTAGCTGGAACCGACTCTCCTATAGGGACATTTAGATGGCAACAGACAAACCTCCGATATCTTGGCATCCTGTTCCCTAAGGAAATAAAAACTTAGTCAAGGGTAACCTGCCCCATTACTCATGCAGTTAGCAGCAATTTCAATAGATGGCAGACACTGCCTCTCAGCCTTTGGGGAAAACCAAACATAATTCCAATGAATGCCCTTCCCAGGATCCTTTTCATCCTGAATTCCAGGGCTGGCCTTAGGCACGGGCAAATGGGGCGAAAGCCTGGGGCACCGTTATAAACGGGGCGCCTCCAGAGCAGGCGTGCCCCTCCCCCGCTGCTTTGCTGCCATCTGCAGCTGCATTGCACCTGCCTTGGAGCCGCACCTGGCTAGCTGCTCCCAGGAGCCTCCTGTTTGCTGTGCAGACCCGGGGGAGGGGAGGAAGGGGGCGCTGATGTCAGGGTGTCCCCCTTCCCCTGCCTCCCCGCCCATGTACCCTATCTCTGCTGGGCTGGGGCGAGGGGCCAGGGGTCAGGAGGGAGACGGAGAAGCTGCTGGCGGCTCCTGTTGTCTGAATGAGCCTTCAGACTGCTGAGTGCCGCACCTCCAACACACACACTCTCTCTCACACACACCCACTGTCTCTGTCTCTCTCTGTCTCACACACATGATGTGTGTGTCTCTCTCTCTCTCTCACACACACACACACACACACTATCTCTCTCTCACACACACACCCACTATCTCTGTCTCTCTCTGTCTCACACACATGATGTGTCTCTCTCACACACACACACACACACTCTCTCTCTCTCTCACACACACACACCCATGTCTCTGTCTCTCTCTGTCTCACACACATGATGTGTGTGTGTCTCTCTCTCTCTCTCTCTCACACACACACACACACACACACAGGTATATACCCCCCTGTTTTGACGGGGACCTGTAATCTGCGTCATGAGATTCTGGGCTCGTTACCGGGATCCCACAAGAAGGACTTGAACATGTTGTTGAAGTGCTGAGCGCTCACAGCAGCTGCAGTTAATGGGAGCTGGGAAGGCTCAGCCCAACTGGCAGGAAGGGATGAACTCAGGGCTGGAAGGCTGCAGGCCCTGAATTTGAACTGTAGCTTTGCCAGATTCCATGGCCTTGGGAATGTCACTTTGTTTCTGTGTTAGTCCTAACAAACATGAATGAATTTATATTCAAAACACCCCTGTGAGGTAGGGTGAGAAAATGGCATAAAAAAGTCCTGCCCTACCTCCCCGCATGTGCGGTGGGGTCAGTTAGCTAGGGCTAGGACTAGATTCACAAAGGGACTTTGGCACCTAACTGCCACATTAGACCTCTACACTCCCAAATTTAGGCTCCAGTGGTATTCACAAAATCCCCACTCAGCTGCCGCTGCCGAAGTCAGCAGGCACCTAAAATCACTCAGCACCTACGTTTCTATTGTAAAGGTCGCCTAGGCACCTATGTTCCTGGCTCTGGATATGCACGCTGCTGGCTCCCTCTAGGCACCCGGATGCCTAAGCTCCAGTGTGATGCACAGAGTGGGGGAAGATAGATGTTCCTCCACCTAACTCACCTGTGGGGCCAGCCTCAGAGCAGAGGGTGGGAAAGGAGCTCCCTGTAACTTTTAGCCAGTGGGTAGGGAACTCCTCCAGGAGGTGGGAGACCCTCAGTTCAAGTTTCCCCTCTATCTGAGGGGGAGAAGGGATTTGAACAGGGAGCTGTTACCTCTGAGATGCAGGCCCTAACCACTGGGTTGTGAGATATTCTGATGTGCAGTATCCTCAGTCTCTCTTCTTGAAGCTGTTCCACTTTGGGTTAAATAAAGATACCTTAGAGCAGGGGGGCTGGACCGTGAATCTCCCACTTCTTGGGGAGTGCTCTGACCATCAGGCTTTAGAATCATTCTCTTGCTTGCTCACTCATTATATAACTGGAGCATCTAAAATTACTGGAGGCTCTTGAAAATTTTGGCCATAATCTCCCAATGCCTCAGTTCCTGGTCTGTGAAGCTCTCCCTATATAATAGGGTTGCTGCAAAGATAACACATTAATATTTGTCAGGCTTAGATACGACAGCAATGAGCGCTATAGAAAAGGCCGCAAGATTTCTTTCTTGTTCCCCCAGTTAGGAAGGAAGCCAATTATTATTACATCTGGGGTCCACATAAGGAGCCAAATATAATGCTCTTGGGTTGTGCAGAATGGGACAGGAAAAAATTAAATGTCCTAGAATTCCTTAGGTCTATTTATCTCCTGCTCCCTCCCCTTCCTTTCCTGTTGAGAACCAAAGATTCCTTTATAAACTCTCCTTTATAAAGCCTCAGTCATCCAGTTAGGAAACAGAAACAATACCATGTGACTTGGGTGACCAATCATATGTAATATATAGGGATAACAAATAAGTGTAGTGGCTCAATTAATGGACAGTCCATAAACTGTGATTAATACACACACATGATTTGACAAACATTTACAAATAGAGAGTCCTAAAAATTCTGTTTTGTTCACAGAACATTTGTGGGAATAAATGGGTTGGATAAATGATTCACTATAAACAGTTTGACCAACTGTACTGACCAACAATCCTAGTCATTGGTTTACATTGTGGAGAATCTTCATGAGAAAAATTGCTGGTGATTTTTTTTTTAAATGAAGACTTAGATTAGGTAGAATTTGAAGTAGATTTAAGGTTTCTTAGAATCACTGTAATCTCTGCAGGGCACCTGCTGGCACTCAAAACAGTAAGGAATATGACTCTGAGTAACTTTAAAAGCTTTAAGCCATTATTCACAAGAGGGGTCCATATGTTAAAATTCTCACTAAGGCCCAGTTGGTAAAACTTGAGTTTTATAGAAAAAAATCTGTTTTTGACTTTTGAATGAAAAAGGGATTGTGGGAACAATTTTTGACAAGTGAGAAACACGAGTCTTTTTCGAAGTCCAATAATTTATAAGTGGATCGTCAGGTTTGCCTCAAGAATTCAAAGACATTCTCCTCTATCTTCAGGCTAAAAAGAGCTTGTAAGGATGTGTCAAAATTACATTTATAATGGAATATTGCAGTGAGCAAGATGTGATTGAATGGACTTGCCAATCTCATGTTCCTCGGACTCTGTACAATCATCAATTATGTGGCTCCCACCTGTCCCTGCATGCCGTCCAGAATCACTTTATTTGCCATTTACGCCGAGATCCACGCCAGACTACACAGGCATAAAACATGGTGAAGCCTGTCTACTGTACTGGTGGCACTGCTGTATGTTTGGTTTTACAATTAATTCTATTCAGCAATCACTTTCCATCTAGAGATGGTCACCTCTGGGCCAAATCCTCCCCTCATTTCCCTGAGATCAGGAGTGAAGTCGGTAAGGCCAGATTTTTAAAGGGAGGTAGTTGTCTAAAGATACAGATAGGTGCCTACTTGGATTTTAAAAAGTGCTTATTTCAGAGTAACAGCCGTGTTAGTCTGTATCCGCAAAAAGAAGAACAGGAGTACTTGTGGCACCTTAGAGACTAACAAATTTATTAGAGCATAAGCTTTCGTGGACTACAGCCCACTTCTTCGGATGCATATAGAATGGAACATATATTGAGGAGATATATATACACACATACAGAGAGCATAAACAGTGGGAGTTGTCTTACCAACTCTGAGAGGCCAATTAATTAAGAGAAAAAAATCTTTTGAAGTGATAATCAAGCTAGCTGAGTACAGACAGTTTGATAAGAAGTGTGAGAGTACTTACAAGGGGAGATAGAGTCAATGTTTGTAATGGCTCAGCCATTCCCAGTCCTTATTCAAACCGGAGTTGATTGTGTCTAGTTTGCATATCAATTCTAGCTCAGCAGTCTCTCTTTGGAGTCTGTTTTTGAAGTTTTTCTGTTGTAATATAGCCACCCGCAGGTCTGTCACTGAATGACCAGACAGGTTAAAGTGTTCTCCCACTGGTTTTTGAGTATTTTGATTCCTGATGTCAGATTTGTGTCCATTAATTCTTTTGCGTAGAGACTGTCCGGTTTGGCCAATGTACATGGCAGAGGGGCATTGCTGGCACATGATGGCATATATCACATTGGTAGATGTGCAGGTGAACGAGCCCCTGATGGTATGGCTGATGTGATTAGGTCCTATGATGATGTCACTTGAATAGATATGTGGACAGAGTTGGCATCGGGGTTTGTTACAAGGATAGGTTCCTGGGTTAGTGGTTTTGTTCAGTGATGTGTGGTTGCTGGTGAGTATTTGCTTTAGGTTGGGGGGTTGTCTGTAAGCGAGGACAGGTCTGTCTCCCAAGATCTGTGAGAGTAAAGGATCATCTTTCAGGATAGGTTGTAGATCTCTGATGATGCGCTGGAGAGGTTTTAGTTGGGGGCTGAAGGTGACAGCTAGTGGTGTTCTGTTATTTTCTTTGTTGGGCCTGTCTTGTAGGAGGTGACTTCTGGGTACTCGTCTGGCTCTGTCAATCTGTTTTTTCACTTCAGCAGGTGGGTATTGTAGTGCTTAATTGCCCAATTCCATTGATTTCATGACTTCAGTGGGAGTTAGTGCCATGGGGTTAGCTCCACAAAGAGGACTAAGTCCTAGGCACCCTGGACCGCAGGCATTGTATGGGGAAGTTAGGGGCCTAAGAAAGAGATTCACAGAAGCCAGCATGCTGAGCGGTGGGACATGCTGTGGAGAGGGGCGAGGCCTAAGCCCTGCCCATCTGTGACTAATGTGGGAATTTTGATGGTATTTTTTAAAAAAACAGGAGTACTTGTGGCACCTTAGAGACTAACAAATTTATTAGAGCATAAGCTTTCGTGGACTACAGCCCACTGCATCCGAAGAAATGGGCTGTAGTCCACGAAAGCTTATGCTCTAATAAATTTGTTAGTCTCTAAGGTGCCACAAGTACTCCTGTTCTTTTTACGGATACAGACTAACACGGCTGCTACTCTGAAACCTGTCATGATGGTATTTTTATGATTCCTGCGTGTACCTCTGTTTTCCTCTAGGCTTTGCACTTCAGTGTACTGACCATAAAGGGAAGGGACCGAATGTTTGACTCCTAACAGCCTCAATCATTACCAAACTGAACAGACTCTATGCGTGTGAATGGAGGATCCCTGCCAAGACAATGGAGACCTAATGGCCAGGACTTTCATACCTAATGACCAACAGCCAAGAGGAGGAGATTTCTTCCCCCCCCCCCCCCCCCCGCCAGGAAGCAGAGCAAAGGCCCCCTAGCTGGAGAACAAAGGGGAAAGGTGTCAGGCTCTGTGAGCTCACACAGACACAGACACAGGGGCTTGCTCCTGGGACTGACAGACAAAGGGAGGGACAGAGTCAGACCTTTGGTCTACACTGGAACATGTTGGTCAGGGGTGTGAAAAATCCACACCTCTGAGCAGCAGAGTTAAGCCAGCCTAAGTCCCTGTGTGGCCAGTGCTAAGGTCGATGGAAGAATTCCTAACTATTGGCTCTTGGGGAGGTGGATTGTCTACGCTGACAGGAGACCCCCCCCCCTTCGGTGTAAGTAATGCCAACAGTGAAGTGCTGCAGTGGTGCAGCTATGCTGCTGTGGTGTTTGAAGTGTAGAAAAGCCCAGAGAGAGGAAGGAAAATTGGTTCCTATGGTAGCACGGCCCAAGGGCCCTGGTGTTGGCCAGTCTGAACTCTGTCTTAACCTTTGCTTCTCTGTGGTAACCTAATGACTTTCAGATTCTGTAGGCCAGGACACTAACAATTGTTATCTTGTTTGACAAAGCTGCCTGGCATTGCAAAGGGTAAGAACAAGCCTCCCACAGTGTCTGGCTTGGCTGGACTCACTGCAGGAGGCCATAGAGATTTCTGGCACCTGAAGGCCCAGTTTTGGAGGCCACGGGCCTGGCCTGTGGAACTGTGTGGACCAGCACACTAAAGGGGTCACTCCCAAGGGACTGACTACAGGCTGGGGCATAGACCAGACCCTGTGAAGCCATGATACCCTCCAAGGTAGTTAGGCACCTCTCTCTGGTCAGGATTCTCAGCCATCAGGCACTTAAGCCAGGTCAGCCATTTAGGTAGCCTGTGTCCTAGCAGCTGTGAGAGACAGACAACCTCACGCCCTTATAGCCAATAACTAGAGCACACTCCCAGAATGTGGGAGTCCCAGGTCCAAACTGCTGCTCTGCCTGATTTGAACCTCAGCGTAGAGTGTCTTGCATGGGTCTCTCTCAAGCAGTCCTGTTGAAGTTGTTCCACTTTGTATAACTAATTAAATATTCACTGAGCAAGTGAGCGACTGACTCCATAGCCTCGCGCTCAGAGCACTCACCTACCTGTGGGAGGGTCACGTGACAGTGGGTTCAAGTCCCCATGCCAATAAATCTTTATACAAAGTGCGACGGCTTCAACAAGAGATTGAGAGAAGCCCCCTAATGGACCTACTAGCCTTTCATGTAAGAGCTGTGGGTTCAAATCCCTGTTCCAACTCAGGTAGAGTAGGGATACAAACCTGGGTCTCCCACTTCGCATGGGAATGCTGTAGCCACTGGGGTTTGGGGGATACTGAACACTAGTCCGCTAGCCCCCTAGGACTTCTGCCTACTGGATCAGGCTCTGTACAAAAGGCAGCTAGGGGAATGCCTATTTTGAGAATCCCACCAGGGCTTAGGCATAAGCTAGGGCACCAAGCAACTCAGGAGCATCAGGACTTAGGCAATTTTGCATATCCCCACTAGCAGAGACTTAGGCATCTCTGAGGATTTAGACACCGGCAGGGTTAGGCCACAGCTGAGCAGGGTTTTGAGGACCTGGTGCCTACAGCGGCAGTAAGGGCCCCAAGTGCCTTTATGGATCTAGGCCACAGTGCTTGTGAAAATCCTACTAGACACGTAGGTGCATCTTTAAGCGCCCAAATACCTTTTGACATCTGACTCTGAGTAATTAGAAGTGAGGGTTTGTGAGGAGTTCAGTTACCTTTCTTTGTGGATTTCCACAAATGGTTCCAACATGAGATACAGTTCCAACCAATACAATGCTACAACAGACAAGCAAAAATCCCATTTCTCAAAGCTTGCTGCGGAAAGAGTGATTAGAACAGTGATGCAAAATTGTATTGTAAACATACTCTACCTTTAAAGAAAACGAATTTCCCATCAGATCTCTCATAGGCAGCATCAATCTTTGCAGGAAGGCCTTTCCAGAACTGTTCAATCTGCATGGGATACCCCTCCTGCACTCGGTTGTTGCGCAGACGCCAAAACCAACGATCCTAGGAAGAGAAAAAGGGCTCTTGGAGTGTCCGAACTTTTATACCCTGCATTCAACCACTAATTAGAGCATGAAATGCCCCCAGATGCCATAATGATGAACTTGAGCTCTGTGTAGTCGCACTGATCTTGAGCAATGACTGCATTCCAACCAGATTTGGCTAAATTTATAGGAAGATGCTTTCTCTTAGCATTATAACAGATTAGGAACTGGTACTAATCATTACTATCCTTTAATGTATATGTGTGTGTGTGTATGTGTGTGTGTGTGTGACTTTATGATGTGTTACTACAGGTGGTTACAAACATCTTGGGGGGGACTATGTTCTCCTAATTTGGGTCGTTCATTGGGTGGAAGTGGGCTATTCTCAACAGTTGACAAGAAGGGAGGAAAAATCACTTTTGTAGTGCTAATGAGTTCAGTGTAATCAAGGTGGCCCATTTCAAACAGCTGACAAGAAGGTGTGAGTATCAGCAGGGGGAAAATTAGTTTTTGTAGTGACCTAATTTGATGTCAGGCCTGAATAAAGACTGGGAGTGGATGGGTCACTACAAAAACTAATTTTCCCTCTGCTGATACTCACACCTTCTTCTCAACTGTATGAAATGGGTCACCTTGATTACACTGAACTTGTTAGCACTACAAAAGTGATTTTTCCTCCCTTCTTGTCAACTATTGAGAATAGCCCACTTCCACCTTAACTGAATTGGCTCCTTAGCACTGACCCCCCCCACTTGGTAAGGCAACTCCCATCTTTTCATACGCTGTATATTTATACCTGCCTACTGTATTTTCCAGTCATCTGATGAAGTGGGTTTTAGCCCACGAAAGCTTATGCTCAAATAAATTTGTTAGTCTCTAAGGTGCCACAAGGACTCCTCGTTGTTTTTGCTGATACAGACTAACACGGCTACCACTCTGAAACCATACCATTTCTATTACTCCAGTTTTCAAGATCCTCCTGATCTTCTTGTATGATATTCTGATCCTCCCCCATACTGGCAATACCTCCCAACTTTACGACATCCACAAATTTTATTAACACACTCACACTGTTTGTGCCACAATTAGTACTAAAAATGTTAAATAAGATTGGTCCCAAGACTGATCCCTGAGGAACTCCATTAGTGACCTCCCTCCAGCCTGACAGTTCACCTTTCAGCATGACCCATTGTACTCTCCCCTTTAACTAGTTCCTTATCCACCTTTCAATTCTCATATTAATCCCATCTTCTCCAATTTAACTAATAACATCTAATAATTAATGGATGTATAATACTTGTAAATTCTCAGAAAATTCATTCTCTTCTCCCAGAGGACTTGCCATATTTTTCATATAAATAAAAAGGCTGAATCCTTTCTTTAAGTATAAAAAGGAACTCAACCTTAACAATGACACTGAGACTGGCACTTCCATAACAAATATTTGAGCTTTAGGATCTAACCCAACTCTAAGAGCTAGATCCACAAAGGAGAGTATGCTACTAGTTGCCACTTTAAGCACCTATATCCAAAATTTAGATCCCCCAAACCACTGCCTAGCCCTGAATTCCTGCTGGTAAAGTCCCCATGGTGCCTAAATTTGCAGCAGTGGACATGCATTTCCCCACTTAAGTACTGACACTATTGAGCTTCTTGGTGGCTGACTCACATCTAGGCCTCATCAGGATCCTCAAACTAGGCATTCTCCCCCATGTCTCCCCTGCCAGGTCTGATCTGTTCGCTGTTCTCAGAATATGCTTATGCCCACAGAAACCAGCAGGTTATATACCCACTCTAGACAAAAAATTGCAGTGTTTTTAGAGAGGCCCCTTCCTTGCTTTATCAGTCCCTCCAGCCTTCTCAGAGTAGTGCTAGGTAATGTGCTCAGGGAGGCAATGTGGTCTAGTCAATACAGTACTGGACTAGGACTCAGAAGATCTGTGTTGTATTCCTGGTTCTGCCACTGGTCTGCCGGCTGACCTTGGGCAAGTCATGGAGCTTCTCTATGCCTGTTTCCCCACGTATAAAACGGGGTATAATGAAACTGACCTCCTTTGTAAAGTACTTGCAGTTCTACTGATGAAAAGAGCTAAGTAGTAGTAAAGTAAGATATCATCAAAATGCTGATGTATTCTAGATACAGATTTGTTAATATAGCTTCATGATTACATCTGCTATGTAGGAAGAATGCCATTGAACAATGAATTAGTGAAAGAAGGGTGCTTCTCAACTGTAGGTTGCATGGCTGTTTAGAAGAGTCTGCTATCTGATATTTTTGCTTTAAAAACATTAAACAGAACCTGGTTTATTTTTTGTCAAGGATTGAAGGTAATTCTGAAGGCAAAACAAGATATGAACATCACAAAGAACACTCTTTCATTTATGCCCTTCTCCTTAGGCACCATGCCAAGTGTTAGTAAAGTATTTTCGAATCTGCTAAAACTTTCCTTTCAAAATTCTCATGCTCATTGATTATGTCAGTTACACATAATAGAACTGTTTTCAGTAGAGCAAAGTGGTACCATAAAATAGCTGATAATGTGTAATTATTTACACGTATTATTCTTTTCCAGGATATAAAACTTAAAGAAAACATCATTGGTAAGACAGATTTAGTACCTTGAAAACAAACATTTCTCCTCTGAACAGAGCCACAGTGTTAAAGTTGCCATCACAGATGTTGGGTTTCATGCCTGGAGTTGATGGCCTATCACCTAAAGGTGGCCTGGGGGGTCTTGGCTGTCTTTCATGTTTCCTTTCCGAAGGGGAATGAATCCTGCGCACAGGAAGAGTTGGTAAAGGTCTGGTGGGCTCCAGTGGCTCAGCAGGTGGACCTAAAAAAGAAAAGAAAACTGATTAGAAGGTGACCAGTTGGAATGCCTGTTTTTAGTCCTAGGACATTTGAAAGCCAACACATTGATCAAATATTCCTGTCCAGGGACTCACCAGAAATCTCTCACTCATTCCTTAGGGCAGGTCTATGCTAGAAGCGCTGCATCGGCACAGCTGTGCCGCTGTAGCGTGTCTGGTGAAGACACTCTATGCTGACGGAGAGCACTGTCCCGGCAGCAGAATTACTCCACATCCGCAAGAGGTGGAAGCTATGTCGGTGGGAGAGTGTCTCCTGCTGACATAGTGCCGGTGCGGACAGCGCTTAGGTCGCTGTAACTTGTGTCACTTGGGGGGGGGGGGTCTTTTTCGACTTAAGTGGCACTGTAGACCTGCCCTTACACATTGCACAGACATAAGCAGCAGTTGCCAGACATAGAAGAGCTGGAGGAGGGGAGCATTCACCTAACTTGAACTGTAGGACTGGTGCTTCCAGGAAGAGTAACAGGAGAAAAGTCAGAGCTATTCTGAAACAATAAGAATTTAACATGAGTTAATGTATTGAAGTGTCTGTTCACAGATGCAAGGAGTATGGGAGATAAGCAAGAAGGAATCTGAAATAATAACACCCACTGCTACTCCTGCTGGGGGGAGAGGCAATAGCTGTTTAATGGCACCACAGAACAGCTGAAGTCAGGAGGTGAAAAATAATACAGTAGCCAATGGAAATGGCAAGGGATGCAGAATGCAATTACCCCAGTTCAGTTTAGCCAGGCTATTGGGTTTAACACCCCTGCTTGCAGAAAAATACCCTGGGATCGCTAATGGACGTACATGATCAGGACTAATTCAAATTATGGCAGCTCCCGCCCAACACTGTCCTTAATGACCAGTCTGGGGAACTGGTCAGAAAAGTGACGCCACTGCCACTGCCTTTCATAGAAGGTTTCCAGTTTGAGCATTTTTGTGATCTGACCAAATGACGGCACAAACACGCAGAAACATTACATGCTGTAAAGATATACAATGAGCTCATTGCTGTGTGGAGACCTGTACCCTAAACTGTACAAGGCCATAAACATCCTTCTGAGCCTGTTAGATAGAAATGTTGTTAAAAGCGAGAGGAAAAACTGGTACCAGCTGGATGAAGTGAAAAGGGCTGTGATAAAGGATCTGCCATGCTCCTGGCAAGGTCTCCAGTTGGCATAACAACAAGCTGAAAGCTCCTAGACCTTGGGGTGGGTTGGATTCTGGAAATGCTTATAGCTGGAAACCCCCAAATGTGTTTTGCCTGGTTAATTTTAATAGGCTGAGGCTGCCACCCCCAGCTAGACAGTGCTTATGTGGGGGTCACTTAAAGAGCCAGTGGGGCGGGCAGACTGGGAGTGAACTTCGTCATCATGGCTGTTGCTGTCCCTAGCAGATTGTCTCCTGGGAGGGACCCCAGCATCCACCATGATGCCAATGGGTCTGTGTTGCCCTGATCTGGAAGGACATCCTGAGCAGGCCATAGAGAGGGAATCAGATGGCATCACCCCCTCCAGAGATTAACTCCTGAACAACACCTAAGGCATGTGCCTAAGGTGCCTGCTCTCATCTCCTCCCTTGTGTATCATTTTTTCCCCTCACCTTATTTCTCCTGGGTACTGACATTATCTTTTGGGCAGCTGTCTAATAAGCAATAGGCTTAGGCACCAAGCAGACTCCACCCTTTGCAATACTGCTGTAAGCATAGGACCAGAAAGGCAGCTAAAAGCAATGCTTTAAACTCCCTGATGCTGGTGAACATTTGTCAGATCTTGGAATGGCTAATAAAACCATGAGCCAGGCCTGTAATTTCCCAGCAGAAAGGCTGGAAGTGAAGGAGAGCACCAGCGGCAGAAGTTGCATCCGTCTTTGCTATATTTTTCTGTCCCATTTTGTGTGATTTTTGTCTTGTTTTGTTTTAAAGAAAAGAACTAGATTTATGAACAAATGATGAATATGGGGGTTACACGGCGCTTCCCCCGAGGTATAAAGTGTCACATTCAGGCCTGATAGGAGTTCCTGTAGGGTTACCATACGTCCGGATTTTCCCGGACATGTCCGGCTTTTGGGGGCTCAAATCCCCGTCCGGGGGGAAATCCCCCAAAAGCCGGGCATGTCCGGGAAAATCGGGAGGGAGGGCTGGGCCGGGGTCGCGGTGCCGGGCGCGCGGTGCCGGGCCGGGAGCCGGGCCGGGGCCTCGGGGTCGGGCCGCCGAGGGGGTGTGCTGGGCCGCGGGGCCGGGAGCCGGGGGGTCGGGCCGGGAGCCGGGCCGCCGGGGGGGTGCGCTGGGCCGCGGGGCCGGGAGCCGGGCCGCTGGGGGGTGCGCTGGGCCGCGGGGCCGGGAGCCAGGCCGCCGGGGGGGGTGCGCTGGGCAGCGGGGTCGGGCCGCCGGGGGGGTGCGCTGGGCCGCGGGGCCGGGAGGTCGGGCCGGGAGCCGGGCCGCCGGAGGGGTGCGTTGGGCCGCGGGGCCGGGAGCCGGGGGGTCGGGCCGGGAGCCGGGCCGCCGGGGGGGTGCGCTGGGCCGCGGGGTCGGGCCGCCGGGGGGGTGCGCTGGGCCGCCGGGGCCGGGATCCGGGGGGGTGCGCTGGGCCGCCGGGGCCGGGAGCCGGGGGGTGTGCTGGGCCGCCGGGGGCCGGCCGGCAGTGCTGGGCGGGCCGGGGGTGGTCGGCCGGGGGCCAGGGCCGGCACCCCAGGGCCCGAGCCGACCCAGGCTGGAGCCGCCGGGGGGGGCCAGCCTGGGCCGCACCTCCTCCCCCCACACACCCCCTTACCTGCCCAGGCTTCCCGCGAATTAAATGTTCGCGGGAAGCAGGGGAGGGGGCGGAGACTTTGGGGAGGGGGCGGAGTTGGGGCGGGGGAGGGGGCGGGGCTGGGGGTGGGGCCAGGGCCCCGTGGAGTGTCCTCCTTTTGGAGGCACAAAATATGGTAACCCTAGTTCCTGTTACAAAACAGGGAATTCTTTGCCAGTTGGCACTGAGGGATTCTTAGTGTCCCATCCTGCCCCACCAATAAATCCTCTCAGCAAACCCACAGCCCTAACTCACCTCTCAGCAAACCCACAGCCCTAACTCACTCCCAGCACCCACCCCTACTCCCTTGCTGCTAACAGCTCTGAGGGGAGTCCCATGACCTTGCAGGCCTTCTCCACTAGAAGTCTGTTTTCTCCTTCAATTCTGCCATTTCTGTGGACAACCAACAATACCGTACTTCCACATTTTTTTTCGTGGGGGGAGTTACTTAGGAGGGGATCAGCTAAATGGAAAGAGAAGGGAGGTGAGGGGGATGGGGCAGAAGAGTGTAAGGACAGGTGTGGAGTGAATCTGAGGTGAAGGGACTGAGGAGAGACAGGGAGGATTGGAGCAAACAACTTATCAGCACAGGGCAGAGTCAGAACTTTCTACAGGTTTGACTGGAATGTTCAGAGGTGAAAAAGGTCCCTGCTTTGGCTGCTTCTGTTCCTACTGGCTGGAGTGTCTGGCTAGCTCCTCTTTGCAGTTTTGCTCCAAGGCCACATAGGGTCTGTCTACCCTGCAATTAGACACCCGCAGCTTGCTTGTGCCAGCTGACCAGGCTAAGGGGCTGTTTAATTGCGATTCGGGGTCAGTCTGCAGTGCAAGCTCTGCAAACCTCCCACCACGCAGGGACCTAGAGTCTGTGCTTCAGCCCAAGCCCGAACGTCTACACTGCAATGAAACCAGGGCCAGCTCTAGGCACCAGCTGAGCAAGCTGGTGCTTGGGGTGGCAGCTTGTAGGAGGCGGCATTCCGCCCAATCCTAGGGCGGCACGGCCGCTTTTTTTTGTTGTTGTTGTTCTGCTCCGGCTGCCCTGTAGGGGGCAGCGGCGTGGAGGACGGGAGCGCCCTGCAGCAAGCCCGGCAGGGCAGCCCACGTCCTTCCCTCCCAGCTGACCGGAGCGGTGTGGAGCCCTCCCGGCAGGGGGCACAGCGGGAGGGGCCACGAGGCAACGCCCCGCTGAAGCCCTGGCCGCCCCCCTTCTCTCTCTCCCCTGCTCCCTCTCCCTTCCCCCGCTAGCCAGGGCACATCTGCAGGGCAGGGAGTCCCCCTGCACCCTGGCTCCAGCTGCGCTGCAGGTTTGTTTGTTTTTTTTGCTTGGGGCAGTCAGAAAGCCAGAGCCGGCCCTGAATGAAACAGCCACTTAGCCTGAGCCCTGAGAGTCCAAGTCAGCCGGCATAGGCCAGCTGCGGGTGTCCAATTGCCGTGTAGACATACCCATCGTTGTGGGGAAGAGAGGCACTATGCGGATATGCTAAAGCATATCTTCCAGAAAGGCATCAAGAAATGGAGAATCCACCACTTCTATTGGTAGTTTTCTCCAGTGTTCAATCACCTTCACTGTTAAAAATGTGTGCCTTGTTTCTAAGTTTATTTTTGTTGGCTTCATCTTCCAGCCACAGATTCTTGTTATACTGTTATCCTCTAGATTAAAGAGAACTTTAGTACCTAGTATTACCTCCCCATGAACATACCTAGACTCTATAATCAAATAAACTTACTTTTCTTTTTGATATGTTACACAAATGGAGCTCTTTAAAGCTCTCTCACAGCGAAGCATTTTCTCCAGCCCTTGAATCATTTTTGTGACTCTTTTCTCCACGAGAAGCTCATGGTGAGTTGTTTGTCCACTATGACCCCTAAACCCTTTTCAGAGTCACTGCTTTCCAGGCACAGTCCCCGTGGAATGCAGGCCCTGGAAGATAGGGTCTGCGTTCATTGTTCCTGGATGTAACTTTGCACTTGGCTGTATTAAAACACATTTTGTTTGAAGTGGTCCAGTTTACAAAGAGAACCCTGTTTTTCTGTGTGATTGCCCTGTCCCCGTTATTATTTATCACTCTGCCAATCTTTGTTTCATCTGTAAATTTTATTAGCAGTGAGTTTATATTTACTTCAAAACATTGATGAAAATATTGAATTTCATTGGGCCTAGAACTGATCCCTGAGGAAGCCCACTGGAAACACTCCCATGCAAAGATGATTCCTCATTGGCTGTTACTTTTCTGGGATTTGTCACTTAGCCAGTTACCATGTACTCTATTGATATTGTCTAGAAGTAATTTTTAATCAGAATGTTGTGTGATACAAAGTCAAATGCTTTACAAAAGTCTAAATACAGTAGATCTATGCAGCTATTGTAATCTTCTCAAAGAATGAAAACAGATGTTTAACAAGACCTCTTTTCCATAAAGCCATGTTGACTGTAATTAATTATATTCCCATCGTTGAATTATTTATCAATTGAATTTTATATCAATTTTTTTCATTTTTTTTGCTTGGGACTGATGTCAGGCTAACTGGCCTACTTACCCTGGTCATCTCGTTTGCTTATTTTGAATATTGGAACTGTAACAGAATGAACCCCGTATTCACACCCTACACACTATTGTAACAATCATTTGAAAACTCATAATTTGCTGATCAGTATCATCCTGATAAAATATGTATAGCCCCGAGCAATTATGTCCAGGACCCAGCAGTCCGACGTAACCCTGGCCCAGGCCGAACAATAAGGGGAGAGGAGGTAGAGGAAAGGGCGGGAAGAATCCGGGCAGATGGCTGGTGCGTTGCTCTTGGGTGCAGCCTCAAAATGAGCGCTTCTGGTCCCCTTGGTGCTTCGCCAGGCCAGGCTGTGTAGGGGAGCGGGACAGCAACGGGCAGCAGTGGCTAAACCCAGTGTCCTGTTTCTTTGTAGGCCCCTGATGAGGCTGCCGCTGTCGCGGTGGCGGAGGAGGCCGGAACAGCTGCCTCAACATCTGAGGAGTGTGCATCCCCAGAGAGCGGAGAGTCACCCGTGTGGCCTTAAGGCCGTGCAGCTGTGCGTCCGTCTGGTTGGAGAAAAGGCTGACACCATCAAATGGGAGGTCTCGGATAGAAGCCTGCATCTCCTGGAGCAGGCCTGCAGTCTGGAGTCAGGAACCGTGCCTCATAACCACTGCTGAGGTGACCACTCAGGCAGCCGAATCAACCGCATCCCAGGCCATTTGGAGGGAGCACCGAGCCACCGTGGTGCCTTCCTCCACCAGAGTTGCAAACTCCTGGGCCACCTCCTGGGGCATGGAGTCTTTGAACTTGAGAATGGAGCCCCACAAGTTAAAATTATAGCGGCCCAAGAGGACCTGGTGGTTCGCCACCCGAAACTGGAGGCTGGCCGTAGAATAAATCTTGCGATCAAACAAGTCCAATCTCTTAGAGTCTTTACTTTTAGGGGTGGAACTGGTGGGACCCTGCTTATCCCTCTCGTTGGCCACAGACACGACCAAGACCCCGGAGTTGGTAGCAGATCTTCTGGGGGTGGGGGGACACTTCCTAGGGCAGAGCCCTTGTGTGGGTCCAGAGTGGGCATAAGGGCCGCACAGGGTCCTTTGCCCAGAGCACCTTTATCGGGCTTGCCCGGTTCTGTTTTCTTTGGCTTCTTTTTCAGCACTGGGGATGGGGAACGGTGCCGGGAGGAGCCCAGTGCCTGAGGTGTGCTACGCACAGAGGCCGAAGTGCTGGGTTCCATTTCGGGCCGAGGCTGAGCACAGGGCTGCCTGCATTATGAGGGCCCTGAGTCGTATGTTGTGTTGGGTTCCCTCTGTGTCCGCGGTCGAAAGTTCTTACAGATGTGACAATGCTCCTTCACGTGGGATTCCACGAGGCACTGCAGACAACTATTGTGCGGGTCACTAACAGACATAGGCCTGTTACATGTGAAGCAGGGATTAAAACCAGGAGACACGAGCAAGCACTCGAAGAAGAAGTTTGGTCAGTGAGACTGTTGAATGCGTGTGGAGAGAAAACTCTGCATTAAATTTAACACAGTTTGTTAAGTTAGGCACCAGATGCATTTTATCTTTATTTTTCTTGTAACCATTTCTAACTTTTATGCCTCATTACTTGTACTCACTTAAAATCTCTCTCTTTGTAGTTAATAAACTTGCTTTATCTAATCCACTGTCTTTAAATTGAAGTGTCTAGGAAACTCCATTTGGGATGGCAAGCTGTGTGCATATTATTCCTTTTAAAGAAATATTGGACCTAATATAGCTTGTATATTGCATAGCAGTATAAGGCATACAGGAAGGATGGGCTCCACCTAATCTAAAATGGAACCAGATTGCTGGCACTTAAAATTAAGAAGGTCGTAGAGCAGATTTTAAACTAAGGGCTTGGGGAAAGCCGACAGATGCAGAAGAGCACGTGTTTCGTCCAGAAACATCCCTTAGGGGAGGATCTATTCATGGAGATTCTCTATGTCCTAGTAAGAAGAAGAGGATGGAAGATGATAAAATATGGGTAGGATCTGATGAGAAACAGTCAAATGAAAAAGAGTCCCATTCAATTACATCATGTAATGGCAGACAGGTAAAAAGTGACAATTTTTTAAAGTGCTTATATACAAATGCTAGTAATCTAAATAATAAGATGGGTGAACTTGGGGGCTTTGTATTAAATGAGGATATTGATAAAAAAGGCATCACAGAACTTGGTGGAATGAGGATAATCAAAGGGACACAGTAATACCAGGGTACAAACTATATCAGAAAGACAGAACAGGTCATGCTGATGGGGGAGTGGCACTATATGTAAAAGAAACCATAGAATCAAATGAAGTAAAAATGTTAAATGAACCAAACTGTAACATAGAATCTTAGGAGGAGAGGCAATTCTTGATTTAGTCCTAAGTGGAGCACAGGATCTGGTCCAAGAGGTGAATATAGCTGGAGCGCTTGGTAATAGTGACCATAATATAATTAAATTTAACATCCCTGTGGTTGGGAAAACACCACAGCAGCCTAACACTGTAGCATTTAATTTCAGAAAGGACAACTACACAAACATGAGGAAGTTAGTTAAACAGAAATTAAAAGGTGCAGCGCAAGTGAAATCCCTGCAAGCTGCATGGAAACTTTTTAAAGACACCATAGTAGAGACTCAACTTAAATGTATATCCCAAATTAAAAAACATAGTAAGAGAACCAAAAAAGTGCCACCCTGGCTAAACAACAAAGTAAAAGAAGCAGTGGGAGGCATCCTTTAAAAAGTGAAAGTTAAATCCTAGTGAGGAGAATAGAAAGGAGCATAAACTCTGGCAAGTGAAGTGTAAAAATATAATTAGAAAGGCCAAAAAAGAATTTGAAGAACAGCTAGCCAAAGACTCAAAAAGTAACAGCAAAAAACATTTTTAAGTACATCAGAAGCAGGAAGCCTGCTACACAACCAGTGGGGCCATTGGACAATTGAGATGCTATAAGAGCACTCAAGGATGATAAGGCCATTTCGGAGAAACTAAATGAATTCTTTGCATCAGTCTTCACAGTTGAGGATGTGAGGGAGATTCCCAAACCAGAGCCATTCTTTTTAGGTGGCAAATCTGAGGAACTGTCCCAGATTGAGGTGTCATTAGAGGAGGTTTTGGAACAAATTGATAAATTAAACAGTAAGAAGTCACCAGGACCAGATGGTATTCACCCAAGAGTTCTGAAGGAACTCAAATGTGAAACTGCAGAACTACTAACTGTGGTTTAAATCAGCTTCTGTACCAAATGACTGGAGGATAGCTAATGTGATGCCAATTTTTAAAAAGGGCTCCAGCGGTGATCCCGGCAATTACAGGCGAGTAAGCCTGACCTGACTTCACTACTGGGCAAACTGGTTGAAACTATAGTAAAAAACAGAATTGTCAGGCACGTAGATTAACATAATTTTTTGGGGAGGAGTCAACATGGTTTTTGTAAAGGGAAATCATGCCTCAACAATCTGCTAGAATTCTTTGAGGGAATCAACAAGAATGTGGACAAGGGGGATCAATGGATATAGTGTACTTAGATTTTCAGAAAGCCTTTGACAAGGTTCCTCACCAAAAGCTCTTAAGCAAAGTAAGCTGTCATGGGATAGCAGAGAAGGTCCTCTCATGGATAGGTAACTGGTTAAAATATAGGAAACAATGGATAGGAATAAATTATCAGTTTTCAGAATGGAAAGAGGTAAATAGTGGTATCCCCTAGGAGTCTGTTCTGGGACTAGTCGTATTCAACATATTCATAAATGATCTGAAAAAAGGGGTTAAAAAAAAAAGTGGCAAAATTTGCAGATGATACAAAACTTCTCAATAAAGTTAAGTCCAAAGAAGACTGAGAAGTGCTACAAAGGGATCTCACAAAACTGGGTGACTGGGCAAAAAAAAGCAGCTAAAATTCAATGTTGATAAATGCAAAGTAATGCACATTGGAAAACATAATCCCAACTATACATATAAAATGATGGGGTCTAAATTAACTGTTACCACTTAAGAAAGAGATCTTGGAGTCATTGTGGATAGTTCTCTGAAAACATCCACTCAATGCAGCAATCAAAAAAGCAAACAGAATGTTGAGAATCATTAAGAAAGGGAGTGATAAGAAGACAGAAAATATCATATTAAAAATTAACATCAGTGGGCCAGAGATCTCCTCAGCAAATTCTTTTAAGACTCTTGGGGGAAGTTATCTGGGGCTTCTAATTTAAAAATGCATATCCCTAGTAGATGGTGTTTAGTATCCTCCTCAGTTATTAATGGACTGGTAAGTACATCATCTCATGAGATACAAGTACATAATCCTCCTTTCCAAATACAGAACAGAAATATTTACTGATCACTACTGGCTTTTCTGCATCATTATTAACAATTTTACCATCTCCATCTAGTAATGGGCCTATACCATTCCTAGGATTTCTTTTGTTCCTAATAAACTTTAAAAACTCCTTCTTATTGTCCCTAGCTGTGCCAGCCATGGATTTTTCCCTGATGTCCTTAGTTCCCTTATACATTTTCTGAACTTAATAATTTTGAATTCATATCAATTGGTGTCTGTTTCCCCCTTATTCCATTTGTTACGTTGCTTTTTTATTTCTCATTGCTGCCTTCATTTTGCCATCAAATCAGGATGGGCTTTTAGCCAGAGTTGTCCTCATTCTGGTCAGTAAGGTGAAGAAAACCGTGCTACATTCCACATGAGATAATCCTTAGGGCAGAAGAGCACTCATACAACACACAGCCCCTGGGTCCTTTTTTAGAGAACATTACTACTCTTGCTCTATGGTCAGGGGTATCAAAAGCAGCTGAAAGATCTAAATGAGCTGCATAGATTTTGACTAAAAACCCCCACACCTCTTAGCAACAGACCATCAGACCAGGACCGTCTTTGTACCATAGCCTGGTCTAAATCCAGAGTGAAAGAGGCCCATGCAATCTTGGGATTTTCAGTACTGCCAGAATCGCTTCCCTGTAACTGTCCCCAAGAAGGAAGGCTGGAGGCAGGCTGAAGATTGACTGTTTTGGGTTTGGCACTCTGAGCTTTGGGTATGATACCCAGCTCAAGGAGGTATGCTTGTGGTGGGTCTCATTGAGCTAATACTAAAAATAGAATGTGGCCATGGCAGTGCAAGCAGTGGGAGCGGGGAGCTGTCCTGAGTTCGTGCCCATCTGAGAAACTAGATATGTACTCGGGCCAGCTGGCTCCTACTGCCACTTGCGCTGCCCTCTCTTTTCAGTATGCTATTGCAATGACAGCATGTCTCTTCCAGCGGAGAATGAGCCCCTCAGCTCCGAAGAGTAGACAGACCACTTATCAGCAACAGCATCAGAGATAATGGCTTTGTGACCAAAGGCTTAACAAATGCTTATTTAAGAGATGCTGCCACTCTAACCTCTATTACAGGCACTGACTATATCCACCAATTGTGAACCAGTGCCTGATAGAGCCAAACAAGAGGTATCAGAGCCAAACCACAGGTTGTAGCTCTAAGTTCGCCAAGCACTTTCAGAACATCAATGAGCAAAACCGGCTGAATTTGAATGAGAGAAAAACATTGCATTTATTTGCATGACATGGACCTGCCACCACAGAAGCAACTTATCTGGTCTGAGCCTAATCAGTGAAGTAGATAGAAAATTCGTCACAGTAAGACATGCTAAACCCTGTGTATGCGATTAGGCACCCTGGATTGAGACTTCTTGCGTGGGGAAGAAGAAAACTTTCTTCAACTCCATCACAACCATGGCATAAAACTTCAAAAAGTCTGTGTGTCATGACTGATCACCTTGAGAGTGACTTCCATCACTGGCACTTTAGCCTCCTCCCTTCATGCTTCATGTGTTGCTGACCATCTGAATACCAAGGTGACCTGTGAAGATAACACAGAGAGAGGAGGCATTTAGGAGCCACTGTGTCGATAGTTGGGGACAAAATTAATCATACTGTCCTACCAGGTTATCGACAGAGTGGTCCACTATCCATACAATATGTTCCCTCAAAGAGCTCAGAAAAATCTATGGGTCCATTAATCTGTAGCAGTGGACCAATACTGTAGATCTCCTACCCAATCAGGGGCAAAGGTGATCCTTGGCCTCATATCCAAGAAGGTAAGAACATAAGAACAGCCAGACTGGGTCAGACCAATGGTGCATCTAGCCCAGTATCCTGTCTTCCAACAGTGGCCAATGCCAGGTGCTTCATTCAGAGGGAATGAACAGAACAGGCAATCAAGTGGTCCATCTCATCATCCACTCCCAGTTCTGGCCAACAGAGCCTAGGGACACTCAGTGTATGTTGTTCCATCCCTGCCCATCCTAGCTAATAGCCATTGATAGACCTTTCCTCCTTGAACTTATTTAATCCTTTTTTGAACCCAGTTACACTTTTGACCTTCACAAGATCCCCTGGCTATGAGTTCCACAGGTTGACTGTGCATTGTGTGAAGAAGTACTTCCTTTTGTTTGTTTTAAACGTGCTGCCTGTTAATTTCATTAGGTGACCCCTGGTTCTTGTGTTATGTGAAGGAGTAAATAACACTTTCTTATTCACTTTTTCCACACCAGTCAAGATTTTATAGACCTCTATCATAGTTGTCTCTTTTCAAAGCTGAAAAGTCCCAGTCTTATTAATCTCTTATGAAACTGTTCCATACTCCTTAAATTTTTTTTTGCCCTTCTCTGTACCTTTTCCAATTCCAATATATCTTTTTTGAGATTAATATTTTTTTATAATTAGATCTGCTCGCAGTATTCAAGACGTGGGCATACCATGGATTTATATAGAGGCATTATGGCATTTTCTGTCTTATTATCCATCCTTTCCTAATGGTTCCTAACATTCTATTCACTTTTTTGACTGCCGCTGCACATTGAGCGGATTTTTCAGAGAACTATCCACGACTCCAAGATCCCTTTTTTTAGTGGTAAAAACTAATTTAGACCCCATCATTGTGTATATGTATAGTTGGGATTATGTTTTCTAATGTGGATTACTTCGCATTTATCAACACTGAATTTCATCTGCCATTTTGCTACCCAGTCACCCAGTTTTGTAAGATCCCTTTGTAACTCTTCACAGTCTGCTTTGAACTTAACTATCTTGAGTAATTTTGTATCATCTGCAAATTTTACCACCTCACTGTTTACCCCATCTTTTACCAGTTACTGATCCATGACTGCTTACTTTGCTTAAGAGCTTGTCAAAGGCTTTCTGAAAGTCTAAGTACACTACATCCATTGGATCATTCTTGTCCATCATATGTTTGTTGACCCACACAAAAAATTCTAATAGATTGCTGAGGCATGATTTAACTTTACAAAGCTGTGTTGACTCTTCCCCAACAAATCATGTTAATCTATATGTCTGATCATTCTGTTCTTTACTATAGTTTCAACCAATTTCCCTGGTACTGAAGTTAGACTGTAATTGCCGGGATCACCTCTGGAGCCTTTTTTAAAAATTGACATCACATTAGCTATCTTCCAGTCATCTGGTACAAAAACTGATTTAAATGATGGGGTACATACCACAGTTAGTAGTTCTGCAATTTCAAATTTGAGTTCCTTCAGAACTCTTCAGTGAATACCTTCTAGTCTTGGTGACTTATTACTATTTGTTCCAAAACTTCCTCTATTGACAGTTCCTCAGATCTGTTATCTCAAAAGAATGGCTCAGGTGTGGGAATCTCCCTCACATCCTCTGCAGTGAAGACTGATGCAAATTATTCATTTGGTTTCTCTGCAATGATCTTGTCTTCTTTAAGTGCACCATTAGCACCTCTCCTCTCCAGTGGCCCCTTTAATTGTTTAGCAGGCTTCTGATGTACTTAAAAATTTTTTTTTGCTGTTAGTTTTTGGGTCTTTGGCTAGTTGCTCTTCAAATTCCTTTTATACTTTTAAACTTGACTGGTGGCCAGAGTTTATGCTCCTTCCTATTTTCCATAATAGAATTTTCCTTCCAAATTTTTAAAGGATATCTTTTTTGCTCTAAACGCGTCTTTAATTTTGTTTTTTAGCCATGGTGGCACTTTTTTGATCCTCTATATTTTTTAATTTGTGGTATACATTTAATAGACACCACACTGCAACTAGCCCTTCAGACTGAAGTGTTCTCTTCAGCCACACAACACACAGCACACAGGCTGCAGAAGCTTCCTCTACACTCAACATGCCTCAGTTCTGGCCTGAAGGGACCTCACATAGGGAGGACAGGGGAGTTCAGTCGCCAGGATCCATTAATTCCCTGGCCTCCTAGCAGTGCCCACACTCCCCTGGAAGCCCCATCCTTGACCTGTTCAAGGCCTAGTCTTGCCACTTAGCAACAGTATCACCAGAAATTACAAAATCCTGAAGATGTGTGTCTCTGATCTGAACAGTGGTACAGTCCAATTGCTGTAGCCCCTCCCTCCAGCCACCCCTTGTGCTTATCCCCATCTCTCAGCACGTTTGGTCCCAGCTGAGGCCACATGCTCTTTGGAGAAAGGACATCGTCTTTTGTCTATCAAGAGCTGTTTTCGGTTACATATGGAGAGTTTAGGACGGGCAGGTAAATAATCCAATCGACAAAGTGGGGGCAGTTAGTGCCAACTGTGGTGGCAGTTAGTGATGGAGCTGCAAACGACTCTGAGGAATGAGAGACCAAAAACTTGTTTCTCACAGACCATGTGTCATCCATGGTCTTGGATTTAACCCTGCCAAGCCTTTTGTGATGTAGCTTGTACAGAATACAGGGCTGCATAGTTTTGATCATCCCCCTTAGTTTAAGGGGCACTGAATTCACTCACAAATTAAACACAATAGAGGGATTATAACAAAATGTCTCCTACCTCAATCTGTCAAAGCAAGACAAGAGGATCACTCCAAGGAAGTGAACTCCCCTGCCAGGGTGTCCCAACTGCTCCGTGGCATGCAAGCTGCAGCCTAAAGCTTCAGTCACCCAGTTAATTGTGAGAATCAAACTGGGCACCCTAGTCACTCTTTGCTGGCCAGGGAAAACAGCAGCTTTGAGATCTCCAAGCCAGCTCCGTCCTCCAATCCCAACCCCACCAGAACTCACTCATCATGGTCATGATGGCTTTAGTCAGTTAACCTAGAAAATTCATCATCTGAGTGGGCACTGATGTCTCCTACAAAAATAAACCTCACTGACTCCAACAGACCAAGAATTTAGTCTGCTTAGGTATTCTTCCAACCTCTCTGCAGACTCAGGAAGACTACATTGCTTCAGTTATCCTTGGTCTGGAAAGTTTTCTTTGCAACCATAAGAGCTAGATATGTTATTTTAAATTAAAAATGTTTCTGTAGCAGAATTCTGCATTAAGGGCTGAATTCTGTGAGGGATTCATGGAACCCCCAGGGCCCCCTCAGTAACCAACTCCTCCTCATCCACTCTTCAGTCAGGACTAACAATTTTCATCATCACCTTTAACCCATTTCGACCTTGCTCAACCTACGCTGCTTTTGAAGGTCTGGGAATAGCTAAGCCATGCTTAGGCTGCGTCAGACCAAAGGGGGAGTTCCAGAGGCAAGGGCTCCACACTGACCGTGCCCTGCCACCAGCCCTGTCGTGTTTAAATTGGAGGGCTGTTAAAAGCATGACAATAAAAGTTCACAGATTCACAGATTCCAAGGCCAGAAGGGACCATTGTGATCATCTAATTTGGCCTCTTGTATAGCACAGGCCAGAGAACTTCTCTAAAGTAATTAAGGGGAAAATACTCAGTGTCCCTTGGTATAACAGTGTCAAATGGTCTAACAACCTGGTCAGTATCCGAGCCCAGTACTCCCTAAGACATTCACTGCCATCTCCAGTGGATTCCCAACAAGTATACGCACTCCAACATCCTGCTCTCACACAAAACCTTAACAGTGACCTCCTGCTCTCTTGTATCACCAGACCGGCCCATCTCACTGGCATTCGGTCCACACGCGTAGTATTATCCTCCCTGAACACGGCAGAGGTCACAGCTTAGGTTGTGTGAGACAGCATGAGTTGGATGAAGTTGTGGTATGCATACCTTTCCAGTACCTGTTGGAGATACTAATGAATGCTGCGTTCTGTTGCAGACGGTATTATAGGCATGTGAAGGTGACAAGGAATGCTGTTTTTTTTCCCTTAGCTTGATATTGCCCTGCCTTCAAAGTTTTGGGTGGGGCACATCAACTGTCACTAACTGCAGGGTTTGCTGTTGTTAGTTTCCTTGTTACTTTTATACAGGGTCAGTTACCTCACTGAGTGTAAACTGGGTTGTGGGGGGGAGGGGAGGCTATTTTGTTTCCCCCAAAATGAATACCACTGACCTGCAGTTCCAAAGATAGCCTGGCGCACTGCTCCTGACACGATTTCCTTGCCCAGTATGTTCAGGAGGCTCAATAGTCTCCTTGGTTTGCAGGGCTAATGGGGTGTTGGGGTACAGAGGCATTCCAGTTCCCCACATCCGGAAGGCAAAGCACCAGGGTAGTGCATTGCACAACAGCAGGGTGGTGTGGGGAGTGGCAGGCTGTGGTGGGGTTGCTGGGAGGAGGAGGAGGACTGTTAGTGATGGTGGGGCTAGAAGGTGTCCTTTCCCCTCCCGCCCCCAAGCTGCTTCCATTCACACACATTTGTGCTGCGATTTTGGAAACAGTTAGAAATTAGCTTAGATTGTTCTTTTTTCAAACTGAACTTAAAAATTCAAGCATATTAAAAAGTACAAGGAATATTTTAAATTAACCTTAAGGTTCTAGACACACAGTGTAGGGAAAGCTTAACATCATTCCTTAAGCAAAAACTGTGGTGCAGCCTTAACTCTGGTGTCACTACAGCCCACTGTGAATGAACATTGCAGAGTTCGTTGTTATATCGACATACAGTGAGCTTGGGAACACAGCACTAACCCAGTTTGTACCCCATCATTGGCCTAGAACTCTCATTACACTGTGTTATGTGAAGGCCTCTACCTAAAACACTGCCTCATCTTATCTCTTATGGAGAAAACCCTCTGATTTTGTATTGTCTTAACTCTTATGACTATAACATTGTATCATCTTCACTATTGTTGTTGTTCAAGTAACTTTGGTTTAGGAAGGAGTCAAACAGAACCAGCAGAAACTTTTAATGAACATTGATCTGAACAACCGACTAAAAAACAAAGATGTCAATTTCATATCTGATGCTGCTTTTTTGTTTTTAAAGGGGATCTGAAAAAAAGGTGAGCCACTGATACCTTTTCTGATCATGCTTTTTTGGCTGTGATAACTCACCTAAACTAAGCAAAAAGCAAAGTCTGCTGCTAAGGGAATTTCTTTTCACTAATGACAGTGCTTGTCGCACACAGTGACGAAGGGCTTCAGCAACTTTGCAATAGCTCTGCGCTAGCATGTGATGAATTAGTACTAGCCATCAGTGTAAAGAAGACAATGATTGTGGCACAAGGTGTGTTGACCACAGCAGAGGGTTCAATAGTTAACACCGTGCTAGAAGTTATACGCAAGTTCTGCTATTAGGATCAACTTACCTCTCAATGACGAGCTTATTTCTCACATTGGAAAGGCAACTACCACTGAACACCAAGATAAGGGTCTACCAGACACTGCTGCATGGTGGTGAGACCTGGACCACCTACAGCAGGTATGAGAGAAGACTACACAAATGCTGCACCCCCATCTTCACTGTAATCTAAATATCAAATGGGAAACCAAAATTCCTGACACCAAGGTAATTGAGAAAACAAACTTGCCAAGTCTAATCACTGTTCTCAAACACAAAAGTCTCCACTGGCTTCATCATCAGCACTGGATGGATGCTGGGCACACTGCCCGGGTCTATGTGACGCCTTTCCCTCCATTCCACCAGTCCAAAGAGTAATCAACAAGATCAACCAGGATTGAGTCAGAGTGAATATAAGAACATAAGGACAGCCATAGTAGGTCAGACCAATGGTCCATCTAGCCCAGTATTCTGTCTTCTGACTGTGGCCAATGACAGATGCTTCAGAGGAAATGAATAGAACAGGGTAATTATCAAGTGATCCATCCCCTGTCGTCTACTCCCAGCTTCTGCCAGTTAGAGGCTCAGAACACCCAGACCCTCCCGGATCATCTTAGCCATTGATGGATCTATCCTCCATGAACTTATCTAATTCTTGTTTGAACCCAGTTATAGTTTTGGCCTTCACAACATCTCCTGGCAATGCGTTCCACAGGTTGATAATTATTTATTACCTATCCATTTTCTACTGGTTCCTTACATTCTGTTAGCTTTTTTGACACTGAGCCAATGTTTTCTACATAGTTGGGATTATGTTTTCCAATGTGAATTATTTTGCATTTATCAACATGGAATTTCATCTGCCACTTTGTTGCCCAGTCACCTAGTTTTGTGGTTCCAATAGCCTCAGCTTGGGACAGACATCTTTGGTTTCTGGATTTGCTGCATCTGTCTGGGGAGGTGGGGGACGAGGAATATTTCAACATCTGCCTTTGGACCCAGACCTACTGACTCAGCAAGAGGGATGAGTACTTCATTCCAACCTGAGCTCACTAAATTCGACAATGTGGGTGATTGCATCTCGAGATCTGTTGAACATTTGCGTTCTGCTGATGTACAAAACATTATACTGAATCCTGGAAAAGATGTCACCTGTAAATGCTACTTTAGACAATGCAAAAGAGTTTTATTATGATCAGAAAGTACCAATGTGGTTCCCTTGAATGCTCACGTTCCATAAATTCTAAATTATCAATTATTCCTTGAATGTTATGGTCCATTATTATTGTCTGTAAGGGTTCATTTATCAGTAATGCCAGCATTTCATCAGTGGATTAACGGTAAATCTTGGTCCAATCACAAACTAGTAAAGAAATTTCTTAAAGGATGAGTGAATGTCTATTCCCCAGTTAAATCTCCCATTCCCTTTGGGACCTTACCCTGATATTGTCCCACCTCATGCAGCCACTCTTTGAACCTCTGCCCAAGTATTCACTGTTTCACCTCTCACCTGTCCATCAAACATTCACTTCTGCTCATTTCCCTGCTCAGTCACCATCCTCTGACCACACTTCCCCACCCTCCCCCACCCTAGGGTCATATTATCTTCCCAACCCACAGTTTTCTCCAACAGCATCTTCTCCTCACCCAGATTCCTCTTTTCTGCCAGCCCCTACCTGCTCAAGTCTCCTTTCCCCACTGAAAATACAGAATCATTACCTATAAAAAAAGTTTACTCACCTTCTCGTAACTGTTGTTCTTCGAGACGTGCTGTTCATGTCCATTTCAATTAGGTGTGCGCGCACCACGTGCACAGCAGACGGAAGGTTTTCCCCCTAGCAGTATCAGTAGGGTCGGCTTGGGCACCCCTTGGGCACCCTTCATGGCACTTGATATAGAGCCCTGCCGACTCGCCACCCCCCTCAGTTCCTTCTTGCCAGCTACTTCAACAGAGGGGAAGGAGGGTGGATATTGGAATGGATGTGAGCAACACATCTCGAAGAACAACAGTTACAAGAAGGTGAATAACCGTTTTTTCTTCTTTGAGTGATTGCTCATGTCAGTTCCAATTAAGTGATTCTCAAGTCTAAATTTTGGAGATGGGGTCAGAGCTTAAATGTTCACTGACTGAAGTACCGCTCTACCAAAGGCTGCATCGTCTTTGGCCTGCTGGATAATGGCATAATGCGATGTGAATGTATAAATGGAGGACCATGTCACTACTCTGCATATTTCCTTGGTTGGCATGTGTGCCAGGAATGCTGCTGACGAATCTTGTGCCCTGGTGGGGTGAGCTGTGAGTGGAGGGGCAGGCACCTTCGCCAGGTTGTAGCATTCCCGGATGCAGGACGTGATCCATGATGAAATCCTTTGGGAGGAGATTGGGAGTCCTTTCATTCTGTCTGCTACCGCGATGAACGGCTGAATGGACTTCCGGAATGGTTTGGTTTGTTCGATGTAAAGGCTAACGCCCGGCGAACATCCAGCAACTGAAGCCTTTGTCCCTGCTGCTTAGTGTGCGGCTTAGGATAGAAAACTGGGAGAAAGATGTCCTGGTTCCTTAGGGAGGAATGCTGGTTGCGGCCTGAGCTGAACCTTGTCTTTGTAGAATACAGTGTAGGAAGGCTCTGATGTTAGGGCCTTGAGCTCAGACACCCTCCTGGCTAAGATTATAGCTACCACAAACACCACCTTGTACGAGAAGTAGAGCAGAAAGCAAGTCGCCAGTGGTTCAAAGAGCAGCCCCATCAGTCTGTAAAGGACCAGATTCTGGTCCCAAGCCGGGACCGGGTGTTGGACGTGCGGATATAGCCTGTTGAGACGTTTCAGGAAATGGCCGACCATAGGGTTGGCAAAGACCGACCATCCCCCTGCACCTGGATGGAAGACAGAGATGGCAGCCAAGTAAACCTTTATTGACAACATGGACAGCCCCTGCTGCTTAAGATCGAGAAGGTAGTCCAGTATAAGGGGTATGGACACAAGCGTTGGAGACGGATGGTGTTGTGCCGACCAGATCTAAAACCTCTTTCATTTGGCCAGATAGGTAGCCCTGGTGGAGGGTTTCCTAAGGACTTGTTTGACCAGATCCGAACAGAGCTCCACCAGATTCAACCATGGAGCTTCCATGCCGTGAGGTGCAATGACTCGAGGTTCGGGTGCTGGAGATAGAAGTGATCCTGAGTTAACAAATCCAGGAAGATTGGCAAGGTGACGGGGGCTTCCACGGACATTTCAAGGAGAGATGTGTACCAGTGCTGGCAGGACCAGACTGGAGCTACTAATATCACTGAAACTTCTTCCCTCTGTACTTTGAGAAGCACCTTGTGAATGAGAGGGATGGGAAGGAACATGTATAGGAGGTGGTCCCCCCATGGGAGGTGGAACGCGACCGAGATGGAGCCTGGGCTGTGATTCAGAAAGGAGCAAAACTGCTGGCAATTCCTTTTGCGTCGCATAGCGAACAGGTCTATCTGGGGAAAACCCCACCATTGGAAGATGGAGTTTGCAATGTCCAGGCGCAGGGACCACTCATGGCTGTGGAACGACCTGCTGAGACAGTCTGCCAACTCACTCTGTACTCCAGGGCGGTATAATGCTTGCAGGGGTACGTAATGAGTTAGACAAAAGTCCCACAGCATGAGAGCTTCCTGGCACAGGGGAGAGGAGCATGCACCCCCCTGTTTGTTGATATAAAATATCGCCATAGTATTGTCTGTCATAACTGATACACATCTCCCTGCCAAGTGGGCTCGGAAAGTCTGGCATGCTAGGTGCACCGCTCTCAGCTCTCTGACACTGATGTGGAGACTGAGCTCCACCTGAGACCAGAGGCCTTGTGTCCTGAGGTCTCCCAGATGTATGCCCCAACCCAAGGCTGACGTGACTGTCACCAGCTAGAGGGATGGCTGAGGACTGATGAAGGGGACACCCGCACACACCACCTGTGTGTCGAGCCACTACAGGAGGGAGTCGAGGACTGGGCAAGGCAGAGCCATGACCCTGTCCAAACTGTCCTGAACCAGCCGTTACACCAAGGCTAGCCACGATAGGAGCGGCCGGAGTCTGAGCCTGGCGTGTTGCATCACATGGGTACAAGCGGCCATGTGTCCCAGGAGTTTCAGGCAATTCCTTGCTGTGGTGGTGGGGAACTGCCTGAGCCTTCGAATGATATCGCCCAGGGTCTGGAACCTTGATTCTGGGAGATATGCCCTGGCCTGTGTAGAGTCCAGTACCTCACCTATAAACTCTATCCACTGAACTGGGGACAGCGTAGATTTCTCCATGTTCAGGAGAAGGCCCAGTTTCTCAAATGTTTTTATGAAGTCAACTTGTGCATCCACTTCAGCCCTGGAGCGGTCCTTGATCAGCCAGTCGTTGAGGTACGGGAACACCTGTACCTGTCGCCTACGCAGGAACGCGGCCACCACTGCCTTGCCCTTGGTAAACACTCGAGGCGCCACTGACAGGCCGAACGGGAGGACTGTGAACTGGTAGTGGTTGTTGCTACCACAAACCTGAGGTATTTTCTGTGGGACAGAGTTATTGCTATGTGAAAGTACGCGTCCTTCAAGTCAAAGGCGGTGTACCAGGCCCCTGGATCCAAGAAAGGGATGATGGAGGCTAAAGAGACCATGAGGAACTTCAGTTTCTTCACGAACCTGTTGACATTTCGCAGGTCTAGGATGGGCCTGAGACTGCCTTGGCTTTCGGTATTAGGAAATACCGGGAATAGAAGCCCTTGCCCTTCAGCTCCTGAGGAACCTCTTCCACTCCCCCCAGCAATAGGAGCGAATGCACCTCCTGTATGAGTTGTTCATGAGAAGGGTCCCTGAAGAGGGACAAGGAAGGAGGATGGAAGTGCTGGAGGGCAGAAAATAGGAGCGAATATCCCCTCTCTACCATGCGGAGCACCCAACGGTCCAATGTGATACGGGCCCACACAGGGTAGAAAGGGGATAGTCTGGACAAAAAGGTAAGGAGGGATGGATCCAGTCATGGCACTGGTGCATCGTACTCGAGCATGCCTTCAAAAGGCCTGCTTTTGGCCTGAAGTCAGCTTGGATTGGCCAGAGCCCTGGCCTGAGGATGGGTGAGGTCTTTTCCTACTGCTCCTGTTCCTCCTCCGAGGACCGTGCTGCTGGTTTTGCGGTTGGTAGAACCGCAGGGGAGGCTGTGACCAGAAATGCTTCCACTGAGTCATGGGGGTATGGAGGCCCAAGGATTTGAGGGTGGCCCTTGAGTCCTTTAAACTGTGGAATCTTTTATCAGTTTTCTCTGTAAAGAGGGCCGAACCCTTGAAGGGGAGGTCCTGAATAGTCTGCTGGACCTCATAGGGGAGACCAGAGACCTGTAACCAGGAACTCCTCCTCATTGCCTCCCCTGTAGTCATTGCATGGGTGGCCGCATCTGCCCCGTCCAACGCCACCTGTAGGGAGGCCCATGATATCAGCTTCCCTTCCTCCACCAGCGCAGAGAATTCTGCATGGGAGTCCTGTCGCAGCAACTCCGCAAATTTGGCCATCGCGCCGCAGGTGTTCTATGAGTATCCACTCATGATGGCCTGCTAGTTAGATATGTGGAGTTGCAACCTCCCCATTGAATAGACCTTCCTCCCAAATAGGTCTAGCTTTTAGCCTCCTGATTTTTAGGGGAGGTTCCCTGATAGCCCTGGTGCTCACGCTGATTGGCTGCGTCAACAACCAGGGAATCAGGGGGGGTGGGTGGGCATATAGGTGTTCATACCCACTTGAGGAAACAAAGTACCACCTTTCATTCCTCTTGGCCATAGGGGGCAAAGAAGCCAGGGTCTGCCACAAGGTCTTTGTGGTCTCAGTGATGGTCTTAATCAGTGGCAGGGCAATGCAGGCAGGCCTAGAGGGGGTGAGGATGTCCACCATGGGGTCAGCATCCTCTACCACCTCCTCTGCCTGGATCGCCAGGTTCTGGGCTACCCGCCACAGCAGTTGCTGTAAGACCCTGCTGTCCTCCAAGGCTGGGGCCGTTGATGTCCCCACCATAGCCTTATCTGGGGAGGAAGAGGACGAAAGCCCTGGTAATGGGCCTTGCTCACTCCCCTCGACGCCAAGGGGGTCATGTGGCACCCGGTGTTGCCATGTCACTGCCTCCACAGTTGCTGGTGCCGAGGTCGCCGCTGCCGCACTGTCAACAGTGCCAGTGTCCATGCTGGTGCTGGAGCTCCAGGCAAAGGCAGGGGTGTCGGTGCTGCTGATGGTGCCGGTGCCAACACTGACCCTGGAGGGACAAAGGATGCCGACGCCACTGATACTGATCTGGATTTTGATCCCTGGCTCTGTCCCTGGCTCTGATGGTAAGCCCAGGGCATCCAGAAGGGCCTCTGCACCAGGGGTTGCCACTGGGCAGGCCACAGTGCCGGACAGGGCTGGTGATCACACCGGGACCTGGACCTTCTGCTCCTGGTCCTATTGGAGCAGTGGGATTCCCCTTCCGAGGTCTCCAAGAAGGACCACGGAGGAGCGGTGTTCCACGGTGACGGCGAGTGGTGCTGGGGGACTGGTGTGGCTCCCCCAAGCAGGTGGCCCATGCTGGGGAGAGGTGTGCTGCAGATGGAGATCGGCGCACCATCATCGCCGGTTTGCCTCTTTACGGAATCGGGGGTCGGGCAGTCACCAGTGACTTGTCCCTTCTCTGTAGGGAGGATGGCACCGTAAGGTGTATAAGGTCCCGAGCCACCTCAAATGCCTCCAGCATAGAGGGGAGCTAAAGCTCTCTGCCATGCTGGTCTGGAGAGCAGTGAGGGCCCAGACTCGACTGGACCCCCACGGGGGCAGGAGTCGACGAGACCCTGGGAGGCGGTGGGGCTGAGGTAATGTTGCCCGGTTTGGGTCTCCCTGCCACAGGCTCCTTGGGCTTGGATGGGGGAGTGCGGCCCCACTTTGGCCTCCTCTTCTTCTGGGGCACCAGGGACTTAGACTGATACCTCACAGAAGGCTGCCTATGGGCGGAGCCGTGGCGGTGCCGAGTCTCCTTGGAGTCCTTCCTCCACACCAGCTCACACAGCGTTGGTGCCGGTGCACTCCACACCGCTAAGGAGGTGCTTGGCATGGGCTCTGCCAACCCTGGAGTGGATTGAGGTCGGAGTGCAGCCTCTGTGAGGAGGATCTTGAGCCTTTGCTCTCGGTCTTTTAAGGTCCTAGGGAGAAACCTTCAGAGATCCTGCACTTCTCCTTTTGGTAGCTCTCCCGGAGACACTTCAAACAGGAAGTGTGTGGGTCGATCCTGGGCATAGATATGTCATAGTCCTCACAGAGTTCATACCCCAGGGACTGAGGCATGCCCCAGTTCCGGGGGAGTGTTGGTGGGGGGCGCGGGAGAAACCCTCCCCAAAGGAAACTCATGAACTAACTACTAATACTACAACTACTAAACTACTACTAAGAAGAACTATATACACCAAAAAGTGGACACTGCCAAAAAAGCGCTTGCCGAGGCAAGAGCTAAGGGATGTTCCAGCTAGCTCTCACCGGGGGTAAAAAGGAACTGAGGGGGTGGTGGGTCGACAGGGCGCTATACCGAGCACCACGAAGGCGTGACCCTAGGGGGTGCCCAGGCCAACCCTATGGATACTGCAAGGGGAAAAATCTTCTGGCTGCTGTGCACGCAGCACGCACACACCTAATTGGAATTCACATGAGCAATCATTCGAAGAAGAATTTTAGTTCTTTAAAATGTTAAAGAAATGAGCCCAAATTCCACAAGCAGATCCAGAAACCACAAATTCTTGCCAGCTAACCCTTTTCCTACTCCCACTGCACCCCTCATATAGCTTTTTGTCCTTGTGTCTAATTTTATGGCCAGGTTCTCTGGCCTGCTCCACTCTTTTGAACCACCTGAGTGACAAGAAGGGAGCATAACCCCAGTATGGGGGGTGTTCCCAGCAGGCATACAGCTGGTGTAGTTGGTGCCTACATTTCACTCCCACAGCCCTTGGTGTAAGGGGAATATAGAGGTAGGAAGGAGTGGCCAGATCATGATGCTTTGGCTATCCCAGCTGGTGGGCAGCACCTTAGTGACAGCTGTCAGCTGGTGAATATTAGAGCAGTCCCCTGGGGCTGGAGCCAGGATGAGAACCAGGGAGCTGTAACCAGCTTCCTGATGGCCCCCCACCCTCCCTGCCACAGGAGAGAATCTGGCTCATAGACTGCAAACTCTGTGGGGGAGGAACAGTACCTTTGTGTGTCTGTAAGATACCCAGCAGCACACTTGGGCCCAGTATAAATAAACATATGGATAATGTTGCTCACCGTAGATTTTCTGAATTCCTTGGAGATCATCCTGTGGGAGTTTAAAGTTGTGTGTTTCCATGTACTGGTAGAAAGGAGCCATAATAGCACTGGGGTCATTGGAGTGTTCCAGGCCCAGGGCGTGACCCAGCTCATGGACGGCAACCAGAAAGAGATCATTCCCTACAGAGAAAACACATGTACCAATTAACTTCCTAGCTAGATAGGTTAATAACTCTGTAACCCATAGCTGAAACCCTAGACATTCTCAATACAAGAATCAACCTTAGATATTGTGCAGCCAGTAGCAACACTACCAGCTAGTGAAAAGGGATTCTACTGCGTAGCACATACAATGTGTGGCAATATAAAATCAATTTACAATTATAGTAATTCCAGGGATCTCTACACTAGTGTTTCCTAAAATTTATTGGTTCACATACCACCATATTAAAAAAAGTCATTTGAAGTACCACATGCACATTTCTCCTTCGGTGCACATTTATTTTAGGCCTTAAGTTTTGATGTACTCATAGTAAATTAAGTTTCAAATGTGGCTGGTGGAGGTAAGAAGAGAAGGGAGTTTGGCTGGTGAATCTGGGCAGAAGCGTTAGAGGTCACAAAGTTAAAAGCATCTCAGGAATTTTTCAACTATATGTTTTTTTCATTGGAAAATGCAGATTTGTCAAAACTGAAACTTTTGGAGGGAGCTATACCAATTTCGATGACGTTTGCTGGGACACACTATCCCTTAATCCCATAGATCACTGTTTCTTGGCCTTTCTATCTCAAGAGTAGCCTTTAGGAGCTCCCCGTCATCCTCCCTCTTTTACATGGACTTTGGCCAGGTGCTGGGAACTGCACTGAGCCCCGAGCCCCCAGTGGTTCATGATAGCCTGATCAGCCAGAATGGTGACCTTCTGACCCGTGTCTAAAATAGCACTGCAGGAGCCAACAGTTGCCAGATCAAGCTAGCAAAGAGACTTTTGTGCTCTTGCCAGTCCCCAGGAGGCTTCGCTGCTAAAGCAGCTACAGCACATCCTGTGTCCATACTCAGAGGAGCTGTTTGATGATGTGCTGAAGGAGTACCCTGCCATGGAACTGGCGGCGGAAACAGAAGAGACAGAAGTAGCCCTGGAGCCTGGTAAGTTTCTGGCTCCATGTTTGTTGTTATTAATATACGAATTGGGGGGATTTCCGGTTTATGACCCAATGCAATTACAAGCTTGGGTAGTAACATGTATCTGCTTACAGTGGAATGCAAGCCAGCGTTTTGGCATCTCCCCCACGATGTGGAATTCAAAATGGATTTCAGGAAGGGCAAACAACAGTTAAACAAGCCGTTATAAAGCCATTTTTACTAGATACTCGCACATAGTTACAAAGATATGCTGGGGTGTTAAAAGTAGGAGCCTTTCATTGTCTTCCCTTGTAGTATGCCACACTCTACAAATTGGCCAGGCCACACCATAATGAGCCACCTGTAAACTGTACTGGGGCCAGAGGGGAATGTAATTCATGGGTAACGAATTAACTGTCCAAAATACACCAGGGGGTTGTGTGCACTCCAGAAATGTGCCAGGAAGAGGGGAAGGGGGAGAATGCTATTCAGTTCTTTATTACCGAAGTATGCTTTGGAGGTGTGTGTGTGTGGGAGTAATTTTGGTGATGCAGTCCTTATTATGAGCCCCAGCAGTCCCTGTGGTATGTGTCTAGTTCATGTGTGCGGTATCGAGAGTCTGTTTTGTCTGGGGTAATTGCTTGTAGTCCATAGATAGATGTAGTGCAAGCAGGCTGTATTGTAGGCCGTAGCTGTACTGGGGTAACTGCAAGAATGCAGAAAAGTTTCAGTAGCTTACAGGAAGACAGTAATCCATGTGGAAGCTAATGCAGCATCCTGTTGATTCCCCCATGAATTTTCATCCAATCCTGGGTGCGGATAGCTGCAAACTTCTCCCATAGTAGGAACTCAGATGGGTAGTAACATTTCAGGCAGGAAGGGGAGGGCGTACTTTCCAGGCCCTTTTCTGTAGGGCACCACCCCACTTCACTCATAGATGTGTTGCTCGGTCACCATAAACTTGAAAACCTCTTTATCATACATAGCTGGCTTGCCCCTGGTAGCTTAGAATGCAGTATTTCTTTGCCACTCAGGAATCTTCAGAATTATGTCCTTCAAAATGTTGAATGCCTGAAAGGGTTGTGAAACCATAAATAGTAAATCACGGCAAGTGTACCATCCTCTTCTCTCCCCCACACGGCTGCAATTTTTAAAGGTATCTCGTTTCTAAATTTCACCTTACCATTATGTGTGAAGGCTTCATACTCTGCTGAACTCTCAGTTGTGCCCACGGAGCATCTGGGAACTGAACTGTTGTTCTCAGAATATACTGAAGCAGAATTTTACATTTTTTGGCCTTGGGAGTCCAAAGGCTCTTCTGCTGATGTTATACTAAACCTTTTCTGAAATACTGAGACAATAATGTACTGTTTCATTTCTGGTTTCAGGCCCTTCCACCTCTGCAGGCCAGCCACAGGCCAGCATTGTTGCACTGTCACAATGGGTCTGTCTACACTGCAGTTAGACACCAGTGGCTGGCCCATGCCATCTGACTCAGGCTTGCAGGGCTTGGGCTGTGGGGCTGTTTAATTGAAGTGTAAATTTCTGGGCTTGGGCTCTGTTCCGGGTTCTAGGACACTGCAAGGTGGGAGGGTCCCAGAGCTCAGGCTACAGCCTGAGCCTGAACGTCTACACTGCAATTAAACAGCCCCACAGCTCAAGCCCTGCAAGCCTGCGTCAGATGGCATGGGCCAGCTGCAGATTTTTAATTGCAGTGTAGACATACTCCATGCAGTCAAAGAGGAAGTGTGTCTGTGACAACCTTATGATGGACAGTTTGGACAGAGCCAATCAGCAGCTTCAGTACTGAAGGGAGAAGGATTTACAGCAAGTTGAATGGCAAAGAGAAGCTGCAGGGCACATGGAGTGATTTGCAGCTCAGTTTCTTGAGCAGGAACGTCACTTGAGGGAATAAGATACAGTGCAGCAGAAAGACGTGGTGGAGAGGCTGTTTGTGCTAATGGCTGTGAGAGAGCAGGCTCCTGCTCCGTCTGCATGTCCTGTGCCAGCACCACCTCCTGAGTCCCCTTCATTGTAATGTACCATGTCCTGTAGACCAGGAACCCACTGGCAAGTTCTGTGGTTGAATGGCTTAGGCAACCAGGACTTAATCTAGTTGAACTGGGCAAATGTAGCCTATGCAGGCTTCCACTGCCCATGCAGCAGCATCAAATGCATGCAAAAAGCACTAGAAGGGAAAGAAGAACAGGCGGCAGGGGACATGCAGAAGGAGGGGAGCTTCAATTTCTTTTTTTGTACTGGTTTCACTGCTTTTCACTTGTGCACTTTATTTTATTACCGTTTTGGCCTTTTCATGGCAGCTGGCCTGCCTGTCAGTTCTCTAATACTGTCCTTTTCTAATACAATGATGTTAACGAATAAAAGCTTTGAATTCATTAAGAAAGTTTATCACCATCACTGCATCACACCATATAGCAAGTACATTTCAAACAATAAAGATAAAGACATGATAAGGCGCATCTGGGAGTCATATCCAAACAAAAAGTCTTGATATATCTTTTCAGATTCAGACTTAAAATCCACAGTTCATCTCCTCCGTAAGTAAAAAAGCACACCAACGATCATTCCCCCCGGCCCATAGTGGATGAGTCATTCTACAAACAGATAACTAGGTTAGCTACGAGCTAGTATTAATGGAGGATTTTAACTTTCCTGATATCTATTGGAAGACTATTACAACAAAACATAATACGTCCTGCACATTCTTAGCATATAACTTTCTGAATCAGAAAGTTGGGGAAATAACTAGGGGGTCATTCATTTTGGATCTGGTTTTGACCAACAGGGATGAATTAGTTGTGAACGTGAAGGTGGTCGGAAACTTGGGAGAACTGATCATGAGCTGATAGAATTCAAGATCCTGTCGAAAGGAGGACATGAGAACAGCTAAACAAGGACACTGGACTTCAGAAAGGCAGATTTCAACCAGCTCAGAAATAGTAGGCAAGGCCCCATAAAAGATCAATTAGGAAGAAAAGGAGTCAAAGAGAGCTGACAGTTTTAAAAAGATGTAATACTGGATGCTGAACATCAAGCTGTTCCAATGCAGAGGAAAGATAAGAAAGGCCACAGGAAGCCAATGTGGCTGCACAAGAAGCTTTTTAGCTATCTAAAACCCCAAAGGGATACATACAGGAAATAGAAGGAGGGGCATGTCACCAAGGTAGTATACAAAGGAATAGCGCAAGTATGTAGGGACAAAATTAGGAAAGCCAAGGCCAAGAATGAATTACAGCTGGCAAGGAATGTTAGAGGTAACAAGAAGGGGTTCTTCAAATATGACAGACAAAAAAGAAAGATCAATGACGGTGTGGGTCTGCTGCTCAATGGAGACGGTGAGCTGGTAACAGAAGATGATAGGAAGGCAGATCTGCTCAATGCCTACTTTGTTTCAGTCTTCTCACAAAAAATAACATGTGACTGGATGACAAGTGAAGTTAACATAGACAAAGGGGAAGGCATGCAGATTGGGCAAAGTAAAGAACACATCACAGAAATTCTGACCAACTTGAATGAATTCAAATCAGCAGGGCTTGATGCTATTCACCCGAGAGTATTGAAGGAATTAGCTGAAGAAATGTCAGCGCCAATGGCAATAATATTTGCAAAATTATGGATGATAGGAGAGGTCCCGGAAGACTGGAGAAGGGCTAATGTAGTGCCCAACTTTAAAACAAGGGAAAAGGAGGAGCGGGGAACAATAGACCAGTCAGCCTGATGTCGATACCTGGGAAGCTACTAGACAGAGCAAAGTATAAAACATTCACTTTGCAAATACCTGGCAGATGAAGGGTTGATCCTGCTAATGGCCACCATGGATTTACCGAGAACAAACCATGCCAAACCAGCTTGATTTCCTTCTTTGACAGGGTAACTGATTTGGTGGATACGGGGAATGTGGTGGACATAATATACGTGGACTTCAGCAAGGCTTTTGACACAGTCCCAAATGACATTTTGATAAGTCAGCTGGAGAAATGTGGGCTTGGCGGAACTACCATTAAGCAGATACATAATTGGTTAAATAACCCAAACAAAGATTAGCTATTAATGGAATTATGTCAGATGGGTGGGAGGTCTCAAGTGATGTTCCACAGGGATCTGTTCTGGGGTCTGGTGTTGTTTAATATCTTTATAAATGACCTGGATGCAGGAATAGAGAGCAAACTGATCAAATTTGCAGATAACACAAAACTGGGGGGCGGGGGTTGCCAACACTTTGGAGGATAGAGCTAAAATTCAGAGGGATCTTGATAAATTGGAGAACTGGATTATAGGCAACAAAATGAAACTCAGCAAAGACAAATGTAAGGTGCTACACTTAGGGAAGAAAAACCAAATGCACAAATACAGAATGGGGGAAAACTGGCTTGGCAGCAACACAGCTGAGAAGGATATGAGCATTGTGGTGGATCACAACCTCAACATGAGTCAGCAATGCAATGATGTTGCAAAAAAAGCAAATGCAATTTTAGGTTACATGAACAGAGGCATACCATGCAAGTCACAGGAGGGGATAGTACTGCTCTACTTAGCGCTGGTTAGGCCTCGGCTGGAGCATTGTGTCCAATTTTGGTCCAAAGGTCATCCAGTATATAGTCAAATGCCTCACAGAAGTCTAAGTTTATTATATCAATGATATTCCCTTTATCAATCAAATTCGTAATCTCATAAAAAAGCTATCAATTTAGTTTGACAGGGTCTGTTTTCCATAAACCCATGTTGACTGGCATTAATTGTACTACCCTTCTTTAATTCTTTATTAATCGAGTCCCGTATTAGACACTCCATTATCCTGCCAGGGATCAATGTCAGACTGACAGGCTTATAATTAACCGGGTTATTTCATTTATCTTTTAAAAATATTGGCACAACATTAGCTTTCTTCCAGACTTATGGCACTGGTGTTTCAAGACTTAATGGTCCAGTGAGCTCCTCAGCCAGCTATTTTAAAGTTCTTGGGTGCAAGTTATCAGGAGCTGCTGATTTTAAAATGTCTAACTTTAGTAGCTGCTGTTTAGCATCATCCTGAGTTACTAGTGGAATGGAAAGAGTGTTGTCAGATGATATGTCTACATCATCTGTTGTTTTCCCAAATACAGAACAGAAATATTAATTGAACACTTCTGTCTTTTCTGTATTATTATTGATAATGCTACCTTTTCCATCTAGTTATGGAGCAATATCATTGTTAGGATTCATTTTGTTCTTAATATACTTAAAAAACCCTCCTTTTATTGTCCTTAACCCTATTGGCCACAGATTTCTCCTTCTGTCCCTTTGCTTACCTTATCAATTTTCTACAATTCCTAACTTCCAATTTATATTCATTACTATTAACTGCCCCTTTTTTCCCATTTGTTATTTATTTTTATCTCTGCCTTCACTTCCCCACTAAACCAGGTCAGTTTTTTAACTAGTACGACCTTCTTCCTTGTTTATGGGATTGTGGCTTTTTGGGCATCTAGTAAGGTGTTCTTGAACAATACCCAATTATCATTCACATTTTTCTGATTAAATTCTTCCTCCCAGCTGATTTGGCCCATAATTGTTTTCAGCTTTGTGAAATTGGTCCTTTAAAGCACTAATTATATATATCACTGGTGTGAACTTTATTCTCTTTGCACATTATAAATGTAATCAAGTCATGAACATGTATCTGAGTTACCATTAATTTTTAGATCTGTGATCAATTCCTCTTTATCTGTCAAGATGAGGCCTAATATAGTATCCCCCTGTGTTTGGTGCAATACATTGAGTTAGGAAATTGCCATCGATAATATTTAGAATTTCTAAGGATGCTGGCAGCATGAGACCTCCAGCATATGTCTTTCAAATTGAGTCCCCCTATGATCATGAATGTTTTTTACCTACATATTATAGATAAATGTTTAAGGAGCTGGTCATCCTGTTCCCTAATGTTATTTTGTGGTCTGTATCAGACACCAACTAGTATCCCATCTTGTGCTTCATCTATTAGGACATTAAAAACATACATAAGAACATAAGAACAGCCAAACTCGGTCACTCTTGTGACTCTTCTTTGAACCGTCTTCAACTTTTCAACATCCTTTTAGAAGTGTGTATACAAAACCTGGAAACAGTATCCAGTAATGGTCATTACACTAATGGCCTCTGTCTTGAAAATCTTATTAAGTTAAACCTTATTGAATTAAGTGTCAGTTTTTTAGGAGTTCGTTGCAAATGTGTATGTATTAAGAGAACATAAGAACCTCCATACTGGGTCAGACCAAAGGTCCATCTAGCACAGTATCCTGTTTTCTGACAGTGGCCAATGCCAGGTGTCCCAGAGGGAATGAACAGAACAGGTAATCATCAAGTGATCCATCCCCTCTTGCCCACTCCCAACTTCTGACAAACGGAGGCTAGGGACACCATCCCTGCCTATCCTGGCTAACAACCATTGATGGACCTATCCTCCATGAATTTATCTAATTCTTTTTAAAACCCTGTTATAGTCTTGACCTTCACAACTTCCTCTGGCAAAGAGTTCCACAGGTTGACTGCATTGTGTGAAGAAATACTTCCTATCGTTTGTTTTAAACCTGCAGCCTATTAATTTCATTTGGTGACCCCTATTTCTTGTGTTATGAGAAGGAGTAAATAACATTTCCTTATTTACTTTCTCCACACCAGTCATGATGCTATAGATCTCCCCTTAGTTGTTTCTTTTCCAAGCTGAAAAGTCCAAATTTTATTACTCTATCCTCAAACGGAAGCTGTTCCATACTCCTAATAATTTTTGTTGCCTTTTCTGAACCTTTTCCAATTCCAATATATCTTTTTTTGAGACAGGGAGACCACATCTGCATGCAGCATTCAAGATGTGTGTGTACTATGGATTTATAGAGAGGCAATGTGATATTTTGTGTTTTATTATCTATCCCTTTCCTATTGATTCCCAACATTCTCTTAGCTTTTTTGACTGCCACTGCACATTGAATGGATGTTTTCAGGGAACTATCCACAATGAGTCCAAAATCTCTTTCTTAAGTGATAACAGGTAACTTAGATCCCATCATTTTAGATATATAGTTGGGATTATGTTTTCCAATGTGCATTTACTTTGCATTTATCAACATTGAATTTCATCTCCCATTTTGTTCCCCAATCACCCACTTTTGTGATATCCCTTTGTAGCTCTTTGCAATCTGCTTTAGACTTAACTATTTTGAGTAGTTTTGTATCAGCTGCAAATTTTGTCACCTCATTGTTTACCCCTTTTTCTAGATCATTTATGAATATGTTGAATAGTATTAATCCCAATACAGACCCCTGGGGTACACCACTGTTTACTTCTCTCCATTCTGAAAACTGACCATTTATTCCTACTCTTTGTTTTCTATCTTTTAACCAGTTACCGATCCATGAGAGGACCTTTCCTCTTATCCCATGACATCTTACTTTACTTAGCTTTTGGTGAGTACACTATATCCACTAGATCCCCCCATTCCACATGCTTGTTGACCCCCCCCCCTCAATCTAGTAGATTGTTGAGGCATGATTTCCCGTTACAAAAACCACGCTGACTCTTCCCCAACAAATTATGTTCATCTATGTGCCTGTGTTCTTTATTATAGTTTCAACCAGTTTGCCTGGTACTGAAGTCAGGCTTACTGGCCTGTAATTGACATGGTCACCTCTGGGGCCCTTTTTAAAAATTGGAATCACATTAGCTATCCTCCAGTCATTTGCTACTGAAGGTGATTTAAATGATAGGTTACAAACCACAGTTCCTTCAGAACTCTTGAGCGAATACCATCTGGTCCTGGTGACTTCTTACTATTTGATTTATCAATTTGTTCCAAAACATCCTCTAATGACACCTCAATATGGGACATGTCCTCAGATTTGTCACCTAAAAAGAATGGCTCAGGTTTAGGAATCTCCCTCACATCCTCAGCTGTGAAGACCAGTGCAAAGAATTCATAGAGCCCTGGTCTACACTACGGGGTTAGGTCGAATTTAGCCGTGTTAGGTCGATTTTATCATGAATGCGTCTACACAACCAACCCTGTTCCGTCGACCTACAGGGCTCTTAAAATTGACTTCTGTACTCCTCCCCGGTGAGGGGAGTAGCGCTAAAATCAACCTTGCTGGGTCGAATTTGGGGTAGTGCAGACGCAATTCGATGGTTATTGGCCTCCGGGAGCTATCCCAGAGTACTCCAATGTGACCGCTCTGGACAGCACTTTCAACTCCGATACACTAGCCAGGTACACAGGAAAAGCCCCGGGAAATTTTGAATTTCATTTCCTGTTTGGTCAGCGTGGCGAGCTCAGAAGCACAGGTGACCATGCAGTCCCCCCAGAATCGCAAACGAGCTCCAGCATGGACTGAACGGGAGACACTGGATCTGATTGCTGTATGGGGAGAGGAATCTGTCCAAGCAGAACTCCGATCAAAAAGAAGAAATGCTAATATATATGCCAAAATTGCACAGGGCATGATGGACAGAGGCTACAACAGGGACACACAGCAGAGCCATGTGAAAGTTAGGGAGCTCAGGCAAGCCTACCAAAAGACAAAGGAGGCAAACGGTCACTCCGGGTCAGAGCCCCAGACATGCAGCTTCTATGATCAGCTGCATGGCATTCTAGCGGGGGACCCTACCACTACCCCACCACTGTCTGTGGACACCTGCAAGAGGGGAGTATCACGCAACAAGGAGGAGGATTTTGTGGATGAGGAGGAGGAGGAGGAGGAGGCGAATGCGCAGCAGGCAAGTGGTGAATCCGTTCTCCCCGGCAGCCAGGACCTTTTCATCACCCTGGAGCCAATACCCTTCCAAGGCGGGATCCCCGACCCTGAAGGCAGAGAAGGCACCTCTGGTGAGTGCACATTTGTAACTACAGTACAAGGTTTAAAAGCAATAATGTTTAATGTTTGATTTGCCCTGAAGACTTGGGATGCATTCGCAGCCAGTACAGCTACTGGAAAAGTCTGTTAATGTGTCTGGGGATGGAGTGGGAATCCTCCAGGGACATCTCCATGAAGCTCTCCTGGAGGTACTCTGAAAGCCTTTGCAGAATGTTTTTGGGGAGGGCTGCCTTATTTCGTCCTCTACGGTAGGACACTTTACCACGCCAAGCCAGTGGCAAGTAGTTTGGAATCATTGCAACACAAAGCATGGCAGCGAATGGTCCTGGGTTTTGTTCGCATTCAAGACCTTTGGTCGCATTCGGTCTATATCTTTCTGTATTAGCCTCAGGAGAGTGGTATCACTCATGGTCACCTGGTTGAAATAGGGGAATTTTGTAAGGGAACAGTAAAAGGACCCTGTTCATGCTGAGCTGTTTGCACTTGGCTAAAAGGGATCATCCCTGAGAATAGCCACGCAGCGGGGGGAGGGATGAAGAGATCATCTCAAATAGTCACATGGAGCAGTGGGGGAAGGTGTGTGCTACACATCCATCCGAAAACCGCAGCCCCTCCTTTTAAATGACAAGCCTAACCGGCATTGCCTGCTATGGGAAAGGAGGGCACTGCAGTTTGAAAACATTCCCACATTATGAAGGCGTTAGAAGCCAACCCCGCGTACCCTTTGGCTTACCATGGCTGCCTGGAAACCGAATTCTGTTGCCCAGCCGTGTGTGATGTGCCACTGGCAGGCGCTCAATATAAAAGCAAAATGTGACCTTGTACCTAAAGCACATGTGCTGTCTGCTGTGAATTGCTTGATTCACTGTGAAAGAGTCTCCCTTTTGTTCTCAGAACTGTATCGTCTTAAATTGTACTCTCCCTTTTTATCCCCCAGCAGGTGCAAATGTTTCTGTACTCCCCCTATCATCTCAGTCCCTGAGGTTATCGCAGGTTAGAAGGCGAAAAAAACGCTCTTGCGATGGCATGTTTTCTGAGCTCATGCAGTCCTCCCGCACTGATAGGGCACTGCTGAATGCATGGAGGCATTCAGTGGCAGAGTCCAGGAAAGCATTAAGTGAGCACAATGAGCAGAGGCAGGATGCAATCCTGAGGCTAATGGAGGAGCAAATGGACATGCTCAGGCATCTGGTGGAGCTGCAGGAAAGCCAAAAAGAGCACAGACCGCCGCTGCAACCACTGTACAACCGCCTGCCCTCCTCCCCAAGTTCCATATGGTCCTCACCCAGACGCCCAAGAACGTGGGGGGGGGGCAGGCTCCGGGCACCCAGCCACTTCACTCCAGGGGATAGCCCAAGCAACAGAAGGCTGGCATTCAAACAGTTTTGATTTATAGTGTGGCTACAATAAGCAATGTGACCTTGTCCTTCCCTCCTCCCCCACCCCATCCCACCTGGGCTACCTTATCCTTTATCTCACTTTTTTTTTAATTAATAAAGAAAAAATGCATGGTTTCAAAACAATAGTGACTTTATTTCCTTTGCCAGCTGTAATCGAAGGGGGGAGGGTGGTTGGCTTACAGCCAATTAAAATCAACAAAGGGGGTGGGTTTGCATCAAGGAGAAACACACACGACTGTCACACCGTAGCCTGGCCAGTCTTGAAACTGATTTTCAAAGCCTCTCTAATGCGCAGCGCGCCTAGCTGTGCTCTTCTAATCACCCTGGTGTCTGGCTGTTCAAAATTGGCAGCCAGGCGATTTGCCTCAACCTCCCACACCACCCTAAACATCTCCCCCTTACTCTCATAGATATTATGGAGCACACAGCAAGCAGTAATAACAATGAGAATATTGGTTGCACTGAGGTCTAACCTAGTCAGCAAACAGCGCCAGTGAGCTTTTAAACGTCCAAAGGCACATTCTACCCCATTCTGCACTTACTCAGCCTATAGTTGAACTGCTCCTTACTGCTGTCCAGGCTGCCTGTGTATGGCTTCATGAGCCATGGGAGCAAGGGGTAGGCTGGGTCTCGAAGGATAACTATTGGCATTTCAACATCTCCAACAGTAATTTTCTGGTCTCGGAAGTAAGTCCCTTCTTACAGCTGCTCAAACAGCCCGGAGTTCCTAAAAATGCGAGTGTCATGCACTTTTCCTGGCCATCCAACATTGATGTTGGTGAAACGTCCCTTGTGATCCACCAGTGCTTGCAGCACCATTGAGAAGTACTCCTTGCAGTTTACATACTGGTTGGCAAGGTGGTCTGGTGCCAAGATGGGGATATGAATTCCGTGTATCGCCCCGCCAGTTAGGGAATCCCACTGCAGCAAAGCCATCCACTATGACCTGCACATTTCCCAGAGTCACTACCCTTGATAGCAGAATGTCAGTGATTGCATTGGCTACTTGAATCACAGCAGTCCCCACAGTAGATTTGCTCACTCCAAATTGATTCCCGACTGACCGGTAGCAGTTAGGAGTTGCAAGCTTCCACAGGGCTATCGCCACTCGCTTCTCAACTGTGAGGGCAGCTCTCATCTTGGTATTCCTGTGCTTCAGGGCCGGGGAAAGCAACTCACAGAGTTCCAGGAAAGTTGCCTTACACATGCGAAAGTTTCGCAGCCACTGGGAATCATCCCATACCTGCAACACTATGCGATCCCACCAGTGTGTGCTTGTTTGGCGGGCCCAGAATCGGCGTTCCACTGTATCGACATAGTGGATCAGCCCCACTGCTGCCGTGATGTCCCAATTGCCACATCCTGTGCTTTCAGGAAAGTCTGTGTCCATGTCCTTCTCACAATCGTCCTCGTGCTGCCGTCTCTTAGCCAGGTTCTGCACATACTGCAGTATAATGCGCAAGATGTTTACAATGCTCATAACAGTAGCGGTGAGCTGAGCAGGCTCCATGCTTGCCATGCTATGGCATCTGCACGGGTAACCCAGGAAAAAAGGTGCAAAATGATTGTCTGCCGTTGCTTTCATGGAGGGAGGGAGGGAGGGGAGACTTTTTTGGTTCTCTTACTATGTTTTTTAATTTGGAGTATACATTTAAGTTGAATCTCTATTATGGTGTCTTTAAAAAGTTTCAATGCAGCTTGCAGGGATTTCACTTTTGGCACTGTACCTTTTAATTTCTGTTTAACTAAGTTCCTCATTTTTCTGTAGTTCCCCTTTCTGAAAGTAAATGTTACTGTGGTGGGCTGCTGTGGTGTTTTCTCCACCTCAGGGATGTTAAATATAATTATATTATGGTAACTATTACCAAGTGCTCCAGCTATAGTCACCTCTTGGACCAGATCCTGTGCTCCACTTAGGACTAAATCAAGAATCACCTCTCCTCTTGTGGGTTCCGGGACTAGCTGCTCCAAGAAGCAGTCATTTAAGGTGTCAATAAACTTTATCCCTGCATCCCGTCCTGAGGTGACATGTACCCCGTCAATACAGGGATAGTTGAAATCCCCCATTATTATTGAGTTTTTTATGTTTATAGCCTCTCTAATCTCCATTTCACAGTCACTATCACCATCCTGGTCAGGCAGTCAGTAGTATATCCCTACTACTATATTCTTATTATTCGAGCATGGAATTACTATCCATAGAGATTCTATGGTACTGTTTGGTTCATTTAAGATTTGTACTTCGTTTGACTCTATACTTTCTTCCACATATAGTGCCACTCCCCCACCAGCACAACCTGTTCTTTCCTTCTGATGTATTTTGTACCCTGGTATTACTGTGTCCCACTGATTATCCTCAGTCCACCAAATTTCAGTGATGCCTATTCTATCAATATTCTCATTTAATACAAGGCACTCTAGTTCACCCATCTTATTATTTAGACCTCTAGCATTGTATATAAGCACTTAAAGAAATTGTCACTTTTTAGCTGTCTGCCATTACATAATGTAATTGAATGGGTCTCTTTTTCATTTGACTGTTTCTCATCAGATCCTACCCATATTTTATCATCTTCCATCATCTCCTCTTTACCAGGACATAGAGAATCTCCATGAATAGATCCTCCCCTAAGGGATGTCTCTGTCTGAACCATGTGCTCCTCTACATCTGTCAGCTTTCCCCCAGCCCTTAGTTTAAAAACTGCTCTATGAACTTTTTAATTTTAAGTACCAGTAATCTGGTTCCATTTTGGTTTAGATGGAGCCCATCCCTCCTGTATAGGCTCCCCCTTTCTCAAAAGGTCCCCCAGTTCTTAGAATCATAGAATATCAGGGTTGGAAGGGACCTCAGGAGGTCATCTAGTCCAACTCTCTGCTCAAAGCAGGACCAATTCCCAACTAAATCATCCCAGTCAGGGCTTTGTCAAGCCGGGCCTTAAAAACCTCCAGAGAAGGAGATTCTATCACCTCCCTAGGTAACGCATTCCAGTGCTTCACCACCCTCCTAGTGAAATAGTGTAAATTCTTAATAAATCGAAATCCCTCCTTCCTACACCATCATCTCATCCATACATTGAGCCCTTCAGTTCTGCCTGTCTAACTGGCCCTGTGCGTGGAACAGGGAGCATTTCAGAGAATGCTACCATTGAGCTCCTGGACTTCAATCTCTTACCTAGCAGCCTAAATTTGGCCTCCAGGACCTCTCTCCTATCCTTCCCTATGACTTGTCAGTGACTTGGAAAGAGGAAATTCTATTTTTGACATACACTGCTACATCCCATCCCTTTTGATCCTTCCTAAATTAGGTTATAACCATTTATTTTAACATTCAACTCATATGAATTATCCCATCAGGATTCAGTAATACCAACTAGATCAAATTTACGCTCATAAATGAGCAATTCCAATTCCTCTTCCTTGTTACCCAGGCTCCTTGCATTGTTGTATAGGTAATTCAAGAATTTCATCTTTTCTTGTCCTTTGGAGTCTAGTCCAAGGCTGCTGTGTTTTTCTATCATAGGTCAGGCACCACCAATGCAAATATCAACCCAGCAGTGCCTATCCAACTCACCTGGAAGAACTGATTGTTGGATAGTGTCAAAGATGTTGTGTCCCTATAGCACATACTGTCAGCAGAAGGTGAAACAGGCAGTCCTCTTGTATAGCTCCTTCCTACTCAGATTGGACAACAAATAAAAGCTGTGCACAGGGAGACATATCTGTAGTGTCCTCCTATTGTACTGAGAAGTACTGGCTTTCCTGAACTCTTCTACACAGCTGTTCCTGAACATCTGCCACATCACAAACTTGTTGTCTGACTGCAACTTTGGAGAGGGGAACGGCTGTAACGTTGATTGCTAGCAGCAAGTCCCAACATTACACTGATGACATCTGAGGTTCAGGACACAACCTCTCTCAATTCTCTGAGTCTCGGCAGCTTTCACAATTTACCGTGACACGAAGTCTGATGTTTACAGCACTGACATCAACAAAATAGTCTTCTGATTCTGTAAGCCTGTACATTTCACTTGAAGAATTCAGTGGTTACTTTTGTAAAGTTGGTCTTCAAATGGCTCAGTGTGCCCCTCTTTAAAGGCCATATGAACATCTCAGAATCCCTGGACCACTACTGTGAAAACCTCTTTACAGTATTACGGTAACTGAGAGTCATGCTAGGATATTGTAATAGGGCTTCTGAGGTAGTGCTCCCTTGTAGCCCTTCTGGGCACAACTCACCCAGCTGTGGGTCTCCACTGGTATGTCTCTGTCCCAATAAGGTACAAGAGAGTGGTGTTTTGGTCCTCCAGCCAACGCAACCTTCAGTCTGGCATTAATGGGTTTAAACACCCTTTTGGGGGTGTTTAAGATTAAAAGGTAATCAGGGTCATCACACTAACCTTTGGTGGGGCCCCAACCTTCAGGGCTGATCTCCCAGTCTGTTCTTCAGCCAATTCCCGACCCAGGATCTACTCATCCCTTCCAGGAGAGTTGATGCGGCCAGCATGCGAGCTCCATTCCAGGGCTGCAACCAGGCTTCAATCTCACCAACAGAAGCAGATTTTTGTCCTCCTTCCTGTTCAGTCCTGAACTGGGTTAGACTCTCTTCTTTTATCTCCCTTCCCATGCCTGATACTGGCTGGAGGTGTAGCAGGGCGGGCCAACTGGATCTTCAGGCTTTCCCCAATCCCTTCATTGCCAGTGGAGAGCCTGATAGCCTCCTTAACTCCCTCATTGCTGGTGCGGGGCATCTCTGCCCCATCACAGATGTGTTTTGTTTTGTGTCTCCCAAAGAGGAAAGTCAGGCTTCAAGTGGCAGATTGCAGAAGAGTGATGAAAAGGTCACAAAAGGAGAATGGATGTGACCCTCCTCTGCTGCTTGGTGCCACAGAACACTGTGGGGAGCATGCACTGGAATCCAGTTAACTCCCCTTTGTGTGTGTGTGTGGGGGGGGCGGGGGGACGGGAAAGCTGGAGAGCAAAAGGTAGCTGAAGTCCTAGCAGGTCAGGGGGACAAAACAAAATGTTGGGTGCCTAGCTGCAGCAAAACAGTAAATTCCATGGCAATAATCTTGAATTCTGTGGCGTAATGGAAATGTTAAATTCCAACTGGCAGAGTCCACAGGATTTTGACTGTGATGGATGGTGCCATTCACAGCTCTCAAAAGTTCTCTGAGGATTCAGGCAAGCATTACTTCATCCGTTTATGTTCATTTCACATTTTCAAATTTATCTCCACAAGTAGGAGCTTTAGAAAAAATATTTTATTTGAGGAAAAGGAAAGAATGGGAGAAAGAGAGGTACACCGTGACCCTCCTGAAATCTGGTCACAACCCCACAGGTTGAGAACCCCTGATCTAGAAGATAAAGGTGTAACAAAATTCAAAGCTTGGAAATCAAAATTAGAAACTGTAATTTGGAAATAAGCTGTAAATTCTTACCAGTGAGTAATCATTAGAACAGCTTCCCTGAAGAAGAGAGAAATTCATCATCACTTGAAATCTCTGAAGAGAAACTGGAATGTCTTCTTAAGAGATAGTTCCACCTTGCTTCATTGGGCTTGATACTGTTCACTCATGTATTGGGAATGAATAATTATCTCTGCTGCAGGAACCCCTGAATGAGGTTTCTGTCCCATGTTCTGCAGGAGGTCAAAATAGATGATCATAACAGTCCCTTCTAGCTTTAAAATGTATAAATCTGGGAATCTACAAATGTACTTCTTATTAGGAGAGTGTGTGCTGAGTAAGCTAGATTTTAACAGATTTGTATTTTAGGGGTTACTTTGGGCTACTTCCTCTATTTCTTTAAGTAACTTTAATTCGCATTGTAACCATATCATGAGTAGAGTTGGTTGGGAATTTTTTGATGAAACATTTTTCTGGCAGAAATTTCTGCCAGACAATGCCAGTTCATCAAAAACCAACACTTTCTGTGGGAATGTATTGGTTTTGACAAAACTTCCATTGGGAAGGTTTCTCAGGTCCAGGATGGAATTTCCTGGTCAAAACCAGAGAGAGACAATGGCCAGTGGTTAGGGCACTCCCTCTTCCTGATTCAAAGGAAGAAGAAGACTAGAAGCTGGGTTTCCTATAGCCTGAGTGAGTGCCCTAGCTCCTGGACTATGGAGTTACTCTCAATCTCTCTCTCTCCCCTCCTCCTGTGAGAGCTGTTCCACTTTGTATAAGTAATTAAATATTCTTTCGGCCAAAAAGAGATGCAGGCAGAGCAGGAAGTTGGATCTCCTGCATCCCAGATGAGTGCCCTAACCACCAGGCTATGGGCTATTCTAGACTGCACTGACTCTGTGTGTATTTCTCGCTAAGTTATTCTAGAGGTCTCAGCCATCATTTTGATGTGGAATGAAAACAAATTTTGAAACCTCAGATTTTTTTGTGAAAGGAAATTTTTGTTTTCTGGACACCCCTATGGTCACAAGCTCTCTGCCGATCCAGGCAGACATTGCTGTAGTGCATGGCATTCCCATTTTCTTCATAACCAAGAGGGCTAGAAATGTACTTTTAAAAAATATAAACTGAGATTCTGCTGCGATGCCAGGAATAAGGGCCCTAGGCATGAGCCTAGAGTGTCAACACCTTACTTGAGCCCTGAGTGTGGCTGGGACAACCTGAATAATCAGGCTAATACACTTTTCTGAAGGGTTGGTATCACACTATTTCGTGTTTCAGAGTATTTCTTCTCTTTCTTTCAGTTTATCCGTCTTTTTCTATTTCTTACTGTTAATTCTTTTGTTCTCCTCAGTTGTGATATGTGTGATTGTGCTACTAATTCATTAATTATTGTGTTGTATTTTGTTTTTTTTCTGATTTTGTATTTCATGTGTTGTATGATATTTTTAGGGAGGGTTCTGGTTTAGCTTGATTCCAATGCTCTGCCTTTTTTTCTTCTTTAGCATATTTTTGTCTCTGAAGCACTTTTAATTTCTGATTGTCAAAGAATCTCTTTCTAAGTATCTTTTTTTCTGTGGAGAGAAGTATTTTTATTTGTCAGTAATCAATAGTAAGTAGGAGACCAAATGTCTCAGCAGGTGTATGGATAATATGTAATATATTGAGTGGTTATTATTAAATGTACCTAATTGTAATATCCTCTGTAGTGTAACGTGAGCATCAGATAAGTTTATAAATAGTAGAATATGCTATGTTCCAAAAGCGGAGATTGCAGATGTGTTTCTTATTCATGGATTTCATATTGAAATCAACAATTAACATTGTCTATACTGTAAATGTTTAAAATCCAGTGTTTTATACCTGGTCAATGTTGTCTGCAGTACCTCAGTTATCACTGTGTATCAATGGATGAATTGATGGTGTGTAAGTAAAAGAGGGAGTTACTTGCCTTGTGCAGTAATCATAGAATGTCAGGGTTGGAAGGGACCTCAGGAGTTCATCTAGTCCAACTCCTGCTCAAAGCAGGACCAATCCCCAGACCCCTAAATAGCCCCCTCAAGGACTGAATTTACAACCCTGGGTTCAGCAGGCCAATGTTCAAACCACTGAGCTATCCCTCCCCCCAAGGTGTGTCCCTATGGCTGCTCCACTGGAGGTGTATCTGTGTCCCTGCGCCTCTAATCGGAGATTTTAGGTAGCAGCATCCCTTCAGCCCGCACATGTGCTCTCCCTCCCTCGTAGTCTGCCTCAAGGCTATCTAGCACTGTGCGGGCAAACCCCCCTCAGTTCCTTCTCAGTCGCAGACCCCTTATGGAGAACTCTGAAGTAGAGGGGAGGAGGGTAGGTTGTGGAGCACCCATAAGGACACACATCTCGAAGAACCATCGTTACTGCACAAGGTGAGTAACTTCCTCTTCTTCAAGTGGTGTCTCTATGGCTGAGGAGCTGAAGATGGCATCAGAGGCTGAATCGTCAGTGATTGCATAATGTGCTGAGAAAGTGTGGGGGACAGAGGCCCAAGTTGTTGCTCTGCAGATTTCCGATAGGGGCATCTTTTAGGAATGTGACCGAGGTAGAAATTGACCTCGTGGAGTGCATAGGGACTCCAGATGGAGAAAACAGGTTGTGCCCGTGATAATAGTGATTAATGCAATGGAGGACCCATTAGGATGGTCTTTTGGCTGATATCACAGAGCCTTTGGATCTTTCCACGAATGAAGGGAAGGGCTTAGGGGATTTCCTAAAGTCTTTTGTCCTGTCCAAGTAGCATGCTAGTGCTCTTCTAACATGTAGCATATGCAGAATCGCCTCCCATGATGTGGTTTTGGGGAAAAAACAGGGAGATGGATCTGCTGATTCATATGGAGGCAACTTTAGGGGGAAACTTGGGATATGGCTTCAGGGTTATTTTGTCTTTAAAAAAGATTGTGAATGGCACAGCCATCAGGGCTGCTATTTCTCCTATGTGCCTAGCTGAGGTGATGGCAATTAGAAATGTTGTCTCCATGGACAAGTGTAAGAGAGAGTGAGTTGCCATGGGCTCAAAAGGAGGTCTAACCAAAGCCCTGAGAACTAGGTTAAGATCCCAGGATGGAGTGGGTGGTCTCACATGCGGTGAGTGAAATCCTTTACAGGGTGTTTCTAGCTTCAACCTCCAACCATGTTATTCTGTTGCCTGCAAGAATGAAGAACTTTCTAGTATTGCATAGCTTTTGGACAAATAGTACTGTAGTAGGTTTAACTGCTGCCCTTCATGCATGATAACTGTAAGAGACAGTTAAGCTGAGGTTGCCAACTTTCTAATGGCACAAAACCAAACACCCTTGTCCTGCCCCCCTGCCCCGTCCCTTCTCCGAGGCCCCACCCCCACTTGCTCCATCACCCCTCCCTCTATCGCTCACTCTCCCCCACCCTCACTCACTTTCACTGGGCTGGGGTAGGAGGTTGGGATGGGGGGTGGGCTCTGAGCTGGGGGGGTGGGCTGCAGGTGGGGCCAGAAATGAGGGGTTCAGGGTGCGGAAGAGGGCTCTGGGCTGGCTTAGGGGGTTGGGGTGTGAGGGGGGAGGACTCCAGCTGAGGGTGTGGGCACTGGGGTGGGGCCAGGGATGAGAGGTTTGGAGTGCGGGGACGGGCTCTGGGCTAGGGCTGAGGGGTTTGGAGTGCGGGAGGGGGTGGGGGCTGTGGTTGGTGATGCGGGCTGTGGGGTGGGGTTCATGAGGGGGTTGGGGTGATGGGGGGGTGCAGGCCCAGGGAGGGAGTTTGGATGTGGGAGGGGCTCCAGACTGGGGCAGGGGGTTGGGGTGCGGGAGAGGGTTCAGGGTGCAGGTTCATGGTGGCGCTTACTGCAGTTCCCAGCAGTGGCCACTAGGTCCCTGCAGACCTTAGGCACATGGGTGGCTAGGGAGGCTCTGCGCGCTGCCCATGCGCCCACAGGTGCTGCCTCCGCAGCTCCCATTGGTTGCGGTTTCCAGCCAATGGGAGCTGCGGAGCTGACCCTCGGGACGGGGGCAGCATGCGGAGCCTCCCTGGCTGCCCATGCGTCTAGGGGCTGCAGGGACCTGGCAGCCGCTTCCGGGAGCCACGCAGAACTAGGGCAATCAGGGAGCTTGGCTTAGCCCTGGGCCCCCACTACATCGCTGACCGGACTTTTAATATCCCAACCGGAGCCTCCAGGGTCCCTTTTGGACTGGGTGTTCCGGTCGAAAACCGGACATCTGGCAACCCTAAGTTAAGCACAGGTTACCACCCAAAACAAAGGGATAAGTGAAACAGCTCAGGAATGTGTTGTCTAAATACTAAAGTGAATTTACTTCTGCTGGGAGAGACTGTATCTGTGCTCTGTGAACAAGGCCAGGATCTTAGATCAGAGAAATATCTGTCTCATAAATTTCTCTTCCTAGTGGAAACAACCTGCAGGGCCCGAACTTTGACTAGCTGCTTGGATGAAAAGGCGTAACAGTTCCTCTGCAGGGAGAAAGTATCTGAGAGACTGTCAATGAGAAACGTTGCCTCAACCTTCACTTTGATAAACCAAATAGATTCAGGCTGGGATTTTCCAAGGAGCCTGAGGAAGTCTCTAACTGCAAGGCAGGTTTTCCAGACCTCTGGTCATTCTTGTGACTCTTCTTTGAACCATCTCCAACTTTTTAACATCCTTCTAAAAATGTGTATACAAAACCTGGACACAGTATCCTGTAATGGTCATTACACTAGTATTCTCTGTCTTGCAAAGCTTATTATGTTAAACCTTATTGAATTAAGTGTCAGGTTTTTAGGTGTTCATTGTATTAAAAATGCAAATGTGTATGTATTAAGAGAACATAAGAGCGGCCATGCTGGGTCAGACCAAAAGTCCACCTAGCCCAGTATCCTGTCTTCCAACAGCGGCCAATGCCAGGTGCCCCAGAGGGAATGAACAGAACAGGTAATTAGCAAGTGATCCATCCCCTGTTGCTCATTCACAGCTTCTGGCAAACAGAGGCTAGGGACACCATCCCTGCCCATCCTGCTAATAGCCATTGATGGACCTATCCTCCATGAATTTATCTTGTATGTAATGTCTCTAGGGAGAAGACTTGGCTAATGTAAATTCTGGGAAATGTTATGAGCTTCAAAGTACAAAGAGGGTAGGAAAATGAACAAGAAGAGGAAAGACAGTGCCAATACCAATGATAGTAACAGTCAGGTAGGCGATACTGGCAGTAGATAACTACCTAATCAGGCAAGGAATCTGAGCGAAGACAAGCAAAAACAACTACAAAGTCTGTACATCAATGCAAGGAGCCTGGGTAATAAAATAGAGGAACTAGAAGTATTGGTGCAGGAAGTGAAACCAGATATTATAGGGATAACAGAAACATGGTGGACTAGTAGTCATGACTGAAGTACAGGTATTGAATGGTATGTGCTATTCAGGAAAGACAGAAATAAAGGTAAAGGGGTGAAGTTGTATTGTATATTAATGACAAGGTAGACTGTGAAGAAATTAGAAGTGATTGAATGAATAAAACAGAATCCATTCAGGTCAAAATCACTTTGGGGAAGAAAGGTAGCGAATGCTCCACTGGGACAGCATTTGGGGTCTACTACAGACCCCAGGATACAATTTGGATATGGATAGAGACCTTTTGAATATTTCTAATGAAATAAATATTACAGGGAATTATGTGATTATGGGATACTTTAATTTCCCAGATACAGACTGGAGGGCCAGTGCTACTAATAATGATAGGCCCTGGATATTCCTGGATGTGATAGCTGACAGATTTCTTCACCAGTCATTGAACCAACAAGTGGGGAGATAGGCACTGACTCCAGGGGTGCTCCGGGGCTCAAGCAATCATGAAAAAAAAAAATAGTGGGTGCTCAGCACCCAGGAGCCAGAGCTTGAGTGTAGAATATGATGAGTTCTGTGCTGCTAACAACTTCTGTCCTTGGGGCAGGGAGTGTGCTTATAAACAGAGGCAGGGTGATTAAGATAACAAAAGGCTTGTCATTAAATTAAATTACATTAAATTAAGGACCTTTAGATGATACTGAAAGCATTTCCAGGCACTCCAGTTAAAAGATAGGAAACAAAGGGTAGGAATAAATGGTCCATTTTCAGAATGGAAAGAAGTAAATAGTGGTGTCCCCCAGGGGCTTGTACTGGGACCAGTGCTGTTCAACGTATTCATAAATGATCTGCAAAAAGGGGTAAACAGTAAGGTGGCAAAGTTTGCAGATGATACAAAATGACTGAAGATCATTAGTCCAAAACAGATTGCAAAGAGTTACAAAGGGATCTCACAAAACTGGGTGACTTGGCAACAAAATGGCAGATGAAATTTAATGTTAAATGCAAAGTAATGCACATGGCAAAATATAATCCCAAGAATACATACAAAATGATGGTGTCTACATTATCTGTTACCCATCAAGAAAGAGATTTTGGAGTCATTTGCAGTACTCTGGAAGCACTACATTTCCAGAGTACTACAAATTCATAAGAATCCTCACTGTGCCTGTATCATCCTGAACTCATTCTCCAGCTTCAGAAGTCTTAAAAATTGTCTCCAGTCATAAATGGGACAGACGCTGTCCTTAACGTGCATCAAGACAATACCAGGGAACTAGGTGTAAAGAAGATTGCTAACAGTTTCATTCAGAAAGCTACAGTGAGACAGAACGTCTTTAAACTGGGACGTTAGAGAAGAGAGCTTGTAGGTGATTGCAATTATTTAAATATACTGTAATTCATGATAATGTAATTATGTTGTTCATAACAATTTAATCATTATTAAAATAGTAAAGATACAAATGCTAGACACATTCAATAACTAGAATATGAAAGAAGTGTATAACTATGCTGAAAATAGCCTCCCCTCAACACACACACCTCTTCAAAAGCACCCGCTGGAAAAAAACAAAAGTCAGAGCCTATGTATGACCAGGGATGCCATTTTAGATTTAGTACTGGTAAGTAGCGAGGACCACATAGAAAAATTGGTTGCAGGAGACAACCTTGCTTTAAGTGATCATGAGTTAATTCAGTTTAAACTAATTGGAAGGATCAACAAAAATAGATCTGCACCTGGGGTCCTTGATTTCAAAAGAGCTAACTTTAAAAATCAGGGCAATTAATTAAGGAAGTGGACTGGACTGAAGAACTCAAGGATTTGAATGTGGAGGAGGCTTGGAATTAATTTAAGACAAAGTTGCAGAACCTATCTGAAGCCTGCTTTACAAGCAAGGGGAAAAAATTCACAGGGAAGGGATGCAGACTAAACTGGATGAGTAAACATCTCACGCAGGTGATTAAGAGAAAGCAGAAAGCCTACAAGGAATGGAAGAAGAGATGGATCAGCAAGGAAAGCTACCCGTTGAAGGTCAGAAAGTATAGAGAAAAAGTGAGAACTGCCAAAAGGCCAAGCACAGTTGGACCTTGCAAAGAAAATTAAAACCAACAGTAAAAGGTTCTTTAGCCATATAAATAAAAATAAAACAAGGCAAGAATCAATTATCTGGATGATGGGATTAACTGCACCCTCAGCAAGTTCACAGATGACACTAAACTGGGGGGAGAGGTAGATAGGCTGGAGGGTAGGGATAGGGTCCAAAGTGACCTAGACAAATTGGAGGATTGGGCCAAAAGAAATCTGATGAGGTTCAACAAGGACAAGTGCAGAGTCTTGCACTTAGGAAGGAAGAATCCCATGCACCGCTGCAGGCTGGGGACCGACTGGCTAAGCAGCAGTTCTGCAGAAAAGGACCTGGGGATTACAGTGGACGAGAAGCTGGATATGAGTCAGCAGTGTGCCCTCGTTGCCAAGAAGGCCAACAGCATATTGGGCTGTATTAGTAGGAGCATTGTCAGCAGATCGAGGGACGTGATTATTCCTCTCTATTTGGCACTGGTGAGGCCATATCTGGAGTATTGTGTCCAGTTTTGGGTCCCCCCACTACAGAAGGGATGTGGACAAATTGGAGAGAGTCCTGTGGAGGGCAACAAAAATGATTAGGGGGCTGGGGCACATAACTTACGAGGAGAGGCTGAGGGAACTGGGGTTATTTAGTCTGCTGAGGAGAAGAGTGAGGAGGGATTTGAAAGCAGCCTTCAACTACCTGAAGGGGGGTTCCAAAGAGGATGGAGCTCAGCTGTTCTCAGTGGTGGCAGATGACAGAACAAGGAGCAATGGGTTCAAGTTGCAGTGGGGGAGGTCTAGGTTGGATATTAGGAAACACTATTTCAGTAGGAGGGTGGTGAAGCACTGGAATAGGTTACCTACGGAGGTGGTGGAATCTCCATCCTTAGAGGTTTATAAGGCCTGGCTTGACAAAGCCTTGGCTGGGATGATTTAGTTGGTGTTGGTCCTGCTTTGAGCAGGGGATTGGACTAGATGACCTCCTGAGGTCTCTTCCAACCCTAATATTCTATGATTCTAAGAAGAAGTGGGATCTCTAAGCAGTGAAGATGGAGAGGAGATTCAAGATAATCTAGGCATGGCCCAACATCTAAATGAATACTTTGCCTCAATTTTTAATAACAGTAATGAGGAGCCTGGGGACAACGGCAAGGTGGCTAATGGGAACAAGGATATGGAAACAGAAATTACCACAAGCCAGACTCAGACAGTTTAATGGGTCCATACTCTCCATCCAAGAATATTAAAGGAAATGGCACATGAAATTGCAAGCCCTATAGCAAAGATTTTTAATGTAGCCATAAACTTGGGGGTCGAACCCTGGATTTCAGTAAGGCATTTGATATAGTTACACATGGAAATTATTAGTTACACTGGAGAGGAATCAAAAGTTGGGGAAGGAACTGGTTAAAGGGGAGAGTACAATGGGTCATGCTGAAAGGTGAACTGTCAGGCTGGAGGGAGGTTACTAGTGGAGTTCCTCAGGGATCGATCTTGGGACCAATCATATTTAACATTTTCATTAATGACCCTGGTACAAAAAGTGGGAGAGGCTAATAAAATTTGCAGATGGCACAAAGTTGGGAGGTATTGCCAATATAGAGGACCAGAATATCATAGAAGATCTGGACGACCTTGAAAACTGGAGTAATAGAAATGGGAAGAAATTTAATAGTGTAAAGTGCAAGGTTATGCACTTAGGGACTAACAACAATAATTTTTTGCAATAAACTGGCGACTTACCACCTGGAAGTGACAGAGGAGGAGAAGAACCTGTGTGTATTGGTTGATCACAGGATGACTATGAGCTGCTAATGTGATGTGGCCATGAAAAGGGCTAATGCAATCCTAGGATGCATCAATATATTTACTGCATCAGGTGTGGTATTTCTAGTAGAGATAGGTGTTACATTATATGATTAAAATATGACCATGTAGATCATTGTTGCTACCACTGCTATATAATCACAACAAATCTTGTATAGTGTGTGTCAAGTAAGGTGTCAATGGAAAAGTTATGGTTTGCTGAATATGATTATCCTATTTGCATGCATGTATCATTTTTTTATCTGAACTTATGAATATTGACTATGTACCTGTATTTCAAATGTGTTTGCTCCTGTGATAGCACCCCCAGAATAATTTGTATCCAGTCTGGCCAGCACATTGTGAATGGAGTATTCAAGTTGATGGCTCATCAATGAACACAATGGACCATGGAAGAAGCCTATCCACACCTGGTGGACGTTCATGTGAACATTCTAACTAGAGTATGGGTAGTGGCCTCTGCTATGACTCATCAAAGCACACAAGGGCATGTGACTTGCTCGTGTGACTCTAAACTCCATCCACAAACTGAGGCAATGAGTTTCCCTCCACATAGCCGAAGCTATACAAGGCCCTGGAAACATCTCCATTTTGTCTCTTTCCTGCTCAAACCTCTGGACTATGAACTTATACTGATGGGAACATTCTAACCAAGGGACTGAGGACCTTACAGTGATTTTGGAGCAACCAGAGACTTAACAAGCCAGCAGTTTATTCCATCACTGCTTCACGCCTGATCCAAGAACTTTGCAATTATTGTATGTATTTGATTCCTTTAATCAATTTTAACTCTCACCTTTCTTCCTTTCTTTTTATAAATAAACCTTTAGATATTAGATACTAAAGGATTGGAAACAGAGTGATTATTGGTAAGATCTGAGTTATATATTGACCTTGGTAGGTGGCTGGTCCTTTGGGATCAGAAAAACCCTTTGTTTGACTAAATTGGTTTTAAATAACCACTCATCATCAAGTCTAGTTTCCAGGTGTTGAATCCAGGGCTGGAATACCCAAAGAGGCTGGTTTTCTGACTTTTTGTTAGCCAGTGTGGTGAGACAGAACTTTACTTTTGTTCCTGGATTGGTGTGTACCTTATGGAAGAATAACCACCAGTTTTGGGGTGTGTCTGCCCTATTTCTCAGCAGCTTGTCCTGAATTTGGTATTCTCGATTGTGACCGACTGAGACACAGTAACAATAGGAGACTGTTATTACCATTATACAAGGCACTGGTGAGACCTCATCTGCAACAGTGTGTGCAATTCTGGTCTCCCATGTTTAAGAAAGATGAATTCAAACCGGAACAGGTGCAGAGAAGGACTATTAGGATGATCAGAGGAATGAGGAACCTACTTTATGAGAAGAGATTTAAGGAGCTTGGCTTGTTTAGCCTAACATAAGAAAGGCTGAGGGAAGATATGATTGTTCTCTATAAATACATCAGAGGGATAAACATTAGGGAGGGAGGAGTTATTTACATTAAAGGCACAAGAACAAATGGATCTAGACTGGCCATCAACAAGTTTAGGTGTGAAATTAGATGAAGGTAACCATCAGAGGAGTGAAGTTCTGGAACAGCCTTGCAAGGGGAGTAATGGGGGCAAAAAACATAATTTGTTTCAAGACTGTGCTTGATGGTGCCTAAAATGGCATGTGGCCCATCCGCGGCTAGAAGCAAATATCTCCAAGAGCTGCAGATGGGAGACAAGACAGCTGTCTCATGCTCACGGTCTAAGTGACTGCCATATTTGCGATCGTGAAGGAATTGTTCTTCAGGTCAGACTAGTGGAGACCCTGGAGTTTATTTGCCTTCATCTGCAGCATGAGGCACGGGTCATTTGCTGGCATGAACTGAGCAAGAGGTTATGGGTCTATTACGGGAGTGGGTGGGTGAGGCTCTGTGGCCTGCAATGTGCAGGAGGTCAGACTGGATCATGATGGTGCCTTCTGGCCTTAAAGCCTATGAGTCTATGATTTGCAAATGTTGTGAAGAAAAGCTCTGAATTTGGCTCATTATGATTTGTGAGGTTGTTATTCATTTTTCACAAGAATTTGGATGACTGCCCGGTATCTGTAAAAATAACTGCAAATTCTGAACATTTCATGATAAAATGCCACTTTGTTGTTCTTCATTCATTACTGTTTATAAAAACTTCAAGTCATGGAGCAGGAACAATACTACATAATTTAAGCATCCAAACCCACAGCATGAACATTAAATAGTCTGTCAACAGTTCACAAATAACCAATAGATTAAAATATGTTCATTTAAACTATTCATGCATACTTATGAATAACAATATATGCATAGAAATCAGGATTAATTCATGAATAAAGCTTTTGTGCCTTCACTCATGCCCCCCTCCCCCACCCATGCATTCCCATTGACTTCAATGGAATTGCATCAATTTACACCAGCAGAGAATTTGGCACTTTTTCTTTTAAAAATGTGGCCATATTTACTGTTATTAATGATTTTAAAACCTCTTCTTTTTAAGATTTCCTGGGTTTAGACTCTAGAGTAGATCCTCCAGATTAGCTGAGCAGTGTTCAGCATGAGTCCAGGGTTGAGTGGAAAGAAGGTAGCAGTAAGCCACCTTTGCAGCTCCTCTAGTTGGTTTGCAACAACCCTGGTTCCATCAAGAGGAAGAGCAGCCTGAAGGTTGTTCACCTAATGCCAACATCCACTAGCCCACAGGGGCCATTCTGGCATCCAGGGATTGGCCACATATAGTATCATCTGGTCACAATCTGCACTGGGGATTGGGAGGAGTGTAACACAGGAGCTGCTACATCAGCTCTGTGCCACCTAGGGACTCCTCCACACCAGAGAAATCCTCGGCTGGCCATCTGAGCTTGATTTAAATTAGTTTTATACCCCAGAATGGCACAATGCAGACTCAGCAGAGCCAAGCATCTGGCCCTCCATCCTTCTCCTCCTGTGGCTTGTAAGTCTGGCTGCCTGTTCACAGCAGCGTCTCAGCTTCTTTTGAAAAAATGAACCTGGACTTCTAATTTAGGGTGAGATTCTGCCTGATCCTTACTCAGGTGTGCAATGGGAGTGGGAAGAAACTGTCAGAGTAACTAACAACTCTTCACTGATTTAAGCTATTAGAGACAATTACAATGTGCAATACATTTTGGCAAGAGACTTTAAAAAAACAAACAAATGAGGGTTTAGTGCATGGAATTTTAAACACAGAAACTTGATCCTGGATTCACAGTGGTGCTTAGGCATTGTGATGCAGAGCATTGCAGTGCCTAGCTTTTAGGCACTTAGAACACCTCTGTGATTCACAAAGCCGGAGTCAGGTGCCTAGGGTCCCTATACAATGAATAGGGAGAGATAGGTGCTTGAGAATGCAATTCACAACAGCCAGCATGGTTGGCAGGGAGCCACTTAAACTAGCCAGTGGAAGATACTGACAAGAGGGGTGTGTGCTAACCCCCACTCCTCTCACAGAGATAGGCTCCTAAATATGGGCTGCAGGGAGGCAGCTACATGTGCTAGCGATTCATGAATGGGAGCCGGTCTCCTGGAGTCAGGCAGTTTAAGCCACTTCTCATAAGAATGAGTTAGGTGAACAGCTAGCTCCATACCAACAGCTGGAGAAGGAAGTGGTGGTGGTACCAGCCATGTTGTAACTTTTAGCCCTGCAGTTAGAGCACTCACTTGGGATGTAGTTCAATTCCCCCCTCTGCCTGATGGAAGAAAGAATTTGAACAGAGTTTCCCATCTGTAAGGAGAGTGCTCTAACCACTGAGCTATGGAAAACACTGATGTGAATTGCCCTCAGTCTCCCTTGTTCAAGCTGTTCCACTTTGGATAATGAAATTAAAGAATGATTGGAGCTGGAGAACTGGACCTCCCAGGTGGGTTCTCTAACCACCAGGCCACAGAGTCATTCTCTCTCTCTCTGGCCCAATGACTCTTTTAGGTATTTTATACAGCATGGAACAGCTTCAAAAATTCCTTCTTTCATTTTTCCCTGGTCTGCCAGCCACAATCTCCCTGCTGCTGTGTCCAAAGATCTTCCCTTACCTTCACCTGGCCTGTGTATCAAATTCTCCACCTGACCCTGAATTTGACATTATTTAAACATTTCTATAAGGACCATTTTATTAGCAGCACTGCCTGGAGGCATACAAGGACTACTGTCCCCTAATCCCCTCTGGGAGGGTTCCTATCTCCATGTCCAGCATTTCACAGACCATCTGGAACTTCACCTCCCTAAACATGCCTTTCCAGTCAAGGTCATTGACTTTTGATTTGCGTGTCCTTTGTTCTTATATATAGAAATTGGAACATGCTGTTGTGCTTCCATAAATTTCTCATTAATTTTCCCTTCCCATGAAATTTAAATTATTGAGAGTCACAGAAAAGATTTTTATTTTATCATAGTGCCAGACAGATACATGTTGGTTTCATGATGGTTCAATGTAAAAACAATATTAGATTGAGGCGGGACTTCTGGGCATACTGAGTCATCAGCAGTAGAGTGCAGAAAATAAACAGTCAAGTGAGTTCTGTGATGACCGGTGCAGAGTTGGATAGCAGTGGGAAGACACCTCACACTGGTTTTGTTATATATATATATATATTGCCATATTTCAATTTAATACCAACCAAAATAGAGTTTGCCACTTAAAAAATGGGAGTAAATATATTGATTTAACTACACAGATCTACTGATGGGAAACAGACAAGTGTGTGTGTGTGGACATACACCAGCTCTCATGGAAATAAGGAGACATTCTTAATCAGTGCAGCTTTTATGTGTGGACTGAGGATCAGTCCCCATTTGTGTTCAGTGGACATGCTGAAACCCCTTGCATCCACACTACTGATGCACTCAGTCATGTGAGCAGCAATGTTTTTGGGGTCACTGCAAACAGCATTCTGGGAGAACACATGTGCACAGGGAATTATGGAGGTACAGGTCAGCCCCTCAGATTTACTCCAAGTTCCAGAAGTTGCTTCTCTGTGTAGAAAGTATATAAACTGCTACATGTTTCTACACTTATCCACTTCTTTTGTGAAATACTTCTTGATCTTCTGTTCCAGCATGGATTTCTCACATCCTAAAGAGTGGATTTGTAGAGAATTGATATTGGATATTAGGAGCTATAGAAGAAGCTAAGAGGAAACAATGGCAGTGGTACTGTCAGTACTAGGAGAGACTGTGCCTGTGGGGCACTCAGTAGGAGAATATGATATACATGATACAGTTCTGAGACTGGATGAGTGGGTTCTTAACAGATGAAACACTCATTGGTGTAAACCCATAAGTGGACGAGGAAAACCACGCTTCATGAAATCTGTCAGGAGCACCAGAACACCAATACCTATTGATAAGTGTGTGGCGATTGCACTTTGGAAGCTATCACTGATTTTACAGGTTGCTGAGAACCCATTCAGGGGGGTTCCTGATGGTAGAATTTTGTGAGGCCATCAAGTGCTGTGTTGCAGCTTGGAGTTCTGAAGGTGGGCAAAATCCCTGAAATTCACAAGGGATGTCAGCATCAGGGGTCCTTGAACTCACTCACATTCCCATATTATGCTCTCCCCTGGGCACAGGGGAGTATATCAGCTTTGAGGGCTACTACTCCATTGTGATGCAGGCTTTGGTTGATTACTGTGGGAGACTGATGTACTTATGCACAGAATGCACTGGCAAAGTGCACAATGTGAGCGTGCTCAGGAGGTCCACACTTCCAGCTTGGACAATCCAGGACCCTGTTCTCACAAAGTAATATGGACATCAATGGAGTTTATGGGCATATCGCCGTTCTGGGGGACGCAGCATGACCACTGGCTTTTGAGGGCCTAACTCAGATGTGAAGCTGCCTGGGAGAAGAAGGATTAGCTATACCCTCAGCAGACATAGAATGGTACTGGAGAGTGCCTTTGAAAGGCTGAAAGGCCACTGGAGATGACTGCTTACTCAGAGTGTCTGTTCTGTGGAGAATGTGATTGCTACGATTGGAAGATGAAGCTAGATAAACCCAGCCTAGAAATAAGGCACACATTTTAACAGGGAGAGTAACTAACCATTGAAACAACTTACCTAGGAATGTAGTGGATTCTCTGTTAGTTGGAGTGTAACTCAAGATATCTTTCTAAAAAATGTGATCTGATCTGATCAACTACAAGTTACTGGACTTGTTGCAGGAATCTATGGGTGAAATTCCCTAGCCTGTGCTATGCAGGACATCGGGCTAGATGATCATAATGGTCCCTTCTGGCTTTTACATTTTTGTAATAATAATAATATAAACAAAAGTAACATTTTCAGACCTGAATTGAGTGCTGAAGTGGAACCACTAGTCTCTGTCTTTCAGAAGCCAGACCTCTTCAAATTCAAGCGGAGAACACTTCTGCCCACCGTGTAAGAGATGTCCTCTATGCTGCCATGCTTAACTTACATGAGGAATCGACAGGGGATTTTTAATTGAATTATTTGCCTTATTATCAATGTATTTACAAGGGCGAGTATCACACTGAGTTCTGGTTTGAACATAAACTTTATTAAAAACACAAACTTTAGAGCAAAACAGCACAACGCAGAGAAGGTTGTGAAACCATGGAACTGTACAGAACTTTTCAAAAGGCATCCACTCTTTTCACCTCACATAATCAAACAGTGCAGTACTACCAGTGTAATCCAAATGCATTAGCTTATAGAATAACTTAGTATAAACACTGCATATCCCCTCAATTATAAATGCATTCTTTTTCACCCATAAGGAACATCAGATTCTTTAAAGGTAACGGAAAATCATCGCAGTTGCATGGTGTTTTTCTTTCCCTTTCCTCTGCACAGAAGTGTAGTATATAGGGTAACAGTTGCTTCTTTCTCTCCCCAAATGGTCGAGTTCTTCAAATTCTGGAGTATGTAGTAGTGCAGACATGAGGGAGCAGGCATAGCTTGCACAGCACATTGATAGGGACAGCAGACTTGCTTGAGAATCTCTCTCCAGTCACCTCAAAAAAATCTCTCAAACATTTATCTCTGGAATTCCTTGCCTTCCCTTTCCATCTCTTTATCATGTTGCAGATAACTCAGCACTAGTCTGACAGTCATAGTGTTGGTCTTCCTCTTCCAGTGTAGACTGATATCTGAACGAGTGGTCAGATCTCTGGCTAGTGTTAATTTGTAGGTCCTGATGCATATCCTCCCTTATCTTCCCTTCCTTGTGTCAGAGTTCTGTGGCCCCTCCATTGCTGTCACGGGTCTTCTAGCCCAGCAGCGGTGAAAGTGGAAGGGCCTGTAGGAGGATAAAAAATTAAGTGTGCTGTTAGTATCTATGGGAACCTTTGCACATAGATTCTCAGTCCAACTTTCTCCCACGTGCAGCAAGAAAAGCAGCATACACCCTGGTAACTCTTTCTCTCATAAATGACTAATAGTACTTGAAAGCTGAACTTTTTGAAAGTGATACTTCACATTCAGATATTATTCATCATCAAAAAGGGCCAAGGGAACAATGTTGTCACCTGTGCAGACAAGATCTAAGATACTGATAATTCCTATTAGGGCTGTCGATTAATCGCGGTTAACTCACGCGATTAACTCAAAAAAATTAATCATGATTAATCGCAGTTTTAATCGCTGTTAAACAATAGAATACCAATTGAAATTTATTAAATATTTTTGGATGTTTTTCTACATTTTCAAACATATTGATTTCAATTACAACACAGAATACAAAGTGTACAGTGCTCACTTTATATTACTATTTTTATTACAAATATTTGCACTGTAAAAATGATAAAAGAAATAGTAGTTTTCAATTCACCTCATACAAGTAGTGTAGTGCAATCTCTTTATTGTGAAAGTACAACTGACAAATGTAGATATTTTTTGTTACATAACTGCACTCAAAAACAAAACAATGTAAAACTTTAGAGCCTACAAGTGCACTCAGTCCTACTTCTTGTTCAACCAATCACTAAGACAAACAAGTTTGTTTACATTTACTGGAGATAATGATGCCGGCTTCTTATTTACAATGTCACCTGAAAGTGAGAACAGGCAATTTTATAGCCGGCATTGAAAGGTATTTACGTGCCAGATATGCTAAACATTCATATGCCCCTTCATGCTTCAGCCACCATTCCAGATGACATGCTTCCATGCTGATGACGCTCGTTAAAAAAATAATGCGTTAATGAAATTTTGACTGAACTCCTTGGGGAAGAATAGTATGTCTCCTGCTCTGTTTTACCCGCATTCTGCCACCTATTTCATATTATAGCAGTCTTGGATGATGACCCAGCACCATGTTGTTCGTTTTAGGAACACTTTCACTGCAGATTTGACAAAACGCAAAGGTACCAATGTGAGATTTCTAAAGATAACTACAGCACTCGACCCAAGGTTTAAGAATCTGAAGTGCCTTCCAAAATCCGAGAGGGACGAGGTTGTGGAGCATGCTTTCAGAAGACTTAAAAAGAGCACAATCTGATGCGGAAACTACAGAACCCGAATCACCAAAAAGGAAAATGCTGATGGCATCTGACTCAGATGATGAAAATGAATGTGTGTCAATCCACTCTGCTTTGGATCATTATCAAGCAGAACCCGTCATGAGCATGGACACATGTCCTCTGGAATGGTGGTTGAAGCATGAAGGGACATATGAATCTTTAGCGCATCTGGATCTTTGAATATGACTCTTTAGCATAAGTAAATATCTTGCGACACTGGCTACAACAGTGTCAGGCAAATGCCTGTTCTCACTTTCAGGTGACATTGTAAACCAGAAGTGGGAAGCATTATTGCCTTCAAATGTAAACAAACTTTTTTGTCTGAGTAGGGTGACCAGATGTCCCAATTTTATAGGGACAGTCCCGATATTTGGGGCTTTTTCTTATATAGGCTCATATTACCCCCCACCTTCTGTCCCAATTTTTCACACTTGCTGTCTGGTCACCCTATATCTGAGTGACTGGCTGAACAAGAAGTAGGACTGACTGGACTTGTAGGCTCTAAAAAAGTTTTGCATTGTTTTATTTTTGAATGCAGTTATTTTTTTGTACACAATTCTACATTTGTAAGTTCAACCTTAATGATAAATAGATTGCATAACAGTACCTGTATGACATGAATTGAAAAATACTATTTCTTTTGTTTTTTAGAGTACAAATATTTGTAATAAAAATAGTAATATAAAGTGAGCACTGTACACTTTGTATTCTGTGTTGTAATTGAAATCAATATATTTGAAAATGTAGAAAACATCCAAAAATATTTAAATGGTATTCTATTAACAGTGTGATAAATCGTGATTAATTTTTTAAATCGCTTGACAGCCCTAATTCCTATACATTTCAGGAAGTCCTGACTCTGGATAATATTGACTTGCTGCAGACACTAGAACCAAAAGCCCACTGACTATGCAGCAGAACTGGGGTACAGGCGACTTGATTGATATGTGGAGAGGGCATTTCTGCTATCAGGGAAGGAGGGCTGAAAGTTATTACAAACTGATCAGAATATTGGCTGCATTAAACACCCTCAGATATTGACCCAGAAGAATGAGTAAAAAATTAGCTCTAAAATTAACAGCCTACTATAGTAGAATATTTTTGATACTTTCCACGGCCAATATCAATGTGTCCACCTTGGCCTGAATGAAGGGTTGCTCATGTAACTGCATGCTCTATTATGTGCAAATGAATTGGTTTAGTTACCGGCCACTTTTAAACTCTTTTGAAACCCCAAGTTTTCATTTACTTCTTACCCAAGATGCACAAGATACAAGTGCACTACCATGCATTATCAGTTAAGCTATGTGTATCTGATTAAAATGACTTTTACTGACTACCTTCATGAAATTGCGTTCTTTGATTTGCTGCCTTTACAAGTTTGAAAAATGCTAGACTGTCTGCTGCTTGCGTGACGGTACCCATACAGCTGGAGTTGTTAGCTGATCATCTTAGTAACTTGCACTTATGCAGTTAACCCCTGAATTCCCCTTGCCCCCAGCTTTCAAGATGGAGGAGAAGGGGACGTTTGGAAGAGCTGGGTACTTCCCACATGTACAGGCCTTTCAACAACAGCAATGGCAGCCTTTGTAACACCACGAAGGTTTTTACCCACACACAAAGTAAATAAAAAATACAATCCCTTACCAGGCTGCGATGGCATCTCCTCCAATGCCACCTCCTTGATCTGTCATCTGGCGTGGGTTGGCCTGTGTGTCTCCAGACAGGTCATGAGACTCAGGAAGGAGTTATTCAGATGTCAGGAGGTCAGACTATATGTTCAAAATGGCCTCTTCTGAACTTGGAATCTAGGAATCGTAGGTCTCTTGGAGGACAGAGGGCTGGGTTTGAATCTCCCTGGAATCAGAGAGTTGGGTCTGCAGATAAGTCATCTCCTCCCTTCTCAGAACCCTGCCAGGTGCCACTCTCTGTATCCATCACACAGTCTGGGTTTGTCATAATTCTCTCCAATTTCTCAGAAAAGGAATGTGTCTAGGTGCCCACCTGGACATGTTGCTACCATCCTTGACCTTCCAGGAGGCCAGCTTCATAGCCATAGTTTTTCATGGCACTGGTCCCCTATCCATTGAATTACCAGCTATGTGAGTTGCCCCAAAATCCTACTGTAGACCTGATGATTCCTGTTTTGAGTCATGGGGGTCCCACATTGCATATGCCTCGGTCCAAAGCTAACCAGAGCACTGACATCTTGGGCTCAGCAGGAGGAAGCATGCTGGCAGCACCTTGCCTGGGGTCTAGGGATAAATATCACGAAGCATGAATGGGTTCATTAAAGAAAGATGTTCACCATGAGCAGCTGATCACAAATAGGAGCCATGCATTTGCACTGGAAATTTTAAACTGTTAGGTGACTTCTAATCGGGTTGACCCCGCAGCAGTAGAGTTTAATTACCTGGCCAGAGAGGGCAGCATGAAACAGCCAGCAGAGGACCGATCTCACTTGTTTAGTATAGTCTATGCCTACAGTGACAGTTGAGTTGAAGTCTAGTGGGGGCCATACGCTACATAGCAAGATTTGAAGCAGGTTCGGCCGATCGCGGCTCCCACTGGCCACGGTTCGCCACTCCAGGCCAATGGGGGCGGCAGGAAGCAGCAGCCAGCACATCCCTCGGCCCACGCTGCTTCCCCTAAACAAACCGGCCCAGCCCGCCAGGGTGCTTACCCTGGCGAGCCGCATGCCAAAGTTTGCTGATCGCTGATCTAAATCATTGATGAAGATATTGAACAGAACTGGACCCAGAACTGATCCCTGAGGGAACCCACTTGTTATGCCCTTCCAGCTTGACTGTGAACACTGATAACTACTCTCTGGGAATGGTTTTCCAACCAGTTATGCACTCACCTTCTAGTAGCTCCATCTAGGTTGCATTTCCCTAGTTTGTTTATGGGAAGGTCATGCGAGACAGTATCAAAAGCTTTATAACGTCTACTGCTTCCCCTCTATCCACAAAGCTTGTTACCCTGTCAAAGAAAGCTATCAGGTTGGTTTGACACGATTTGTTCTTGACAAATCCATGCTGTTACTTATCACCTTATTATCTGCTAGATGTTTGCAAATTGATTGCTTAAGTATTTGCTCCATTATCTTTCAAGAAACAGTGGCCTGGACTATTTCACAAGGGAGGACATGAATGTTTGGGAAATCCTGAACAGAAAAGGAAGGTAAATTTAAAAAGTACCCGTGACTCCCTGTACCCCATGTTCACCATAGTATTTTACTGTATGACTGTTACTGAAATGTTATAATTCTGGGTTACACCCATAAGCCAATTTCTCCAAGAAAAAGAAACACTGGCACGCCGGGTAGGTGCTAAAGCGTGATTACCTGTTTAATCGAAGATTCACCAATTCATCTGAAAGGCAATTTGGACCTCATGTACGCAATGGAACTACCTGCCCCCATGACCCAGCAAGGATTTTTCCAGAACACAAGGGTTGAAGTAAAAGAAGCCGGGAAAAATGCCTCTAGCCACCTCTTCTCTTGACCTCCCTTCTCTCTGCTCATGACAGCAATGAATATCTAAGGATGCTGAACCAAGAGGGGAGGGGTTTCAGGCTGGAAGAAGACGCAGCCTGTGAAATTTATGGTGAGTACCCATTGTTCTCTAAAATGTGTCTTTTTTAACCACCTCTCCCTTCTCCTCCACCAGGTGCAAATGTTTCTTCTTCACAGAGGCTAGTGAAGATTAGAAGGAAGGTTAGTGAAGATTAGAAGGAGAAAACGGCGGACTCGGGATGATATGTTCTCAGAGCTCCAGATGTCCTCCCATGCTGACAGAGCACAGCAGAATGCATGGAGGCAGTCAATGTCAGAGTGCAAAAAAGCACAATATGAACGAGAGGAGAGGTGGCAGGCTGAATCGCGGGATGAACAGAGCAAGTGGCGGGCTGAAGATGATAGGTGGCGTCAGCTTGCTGACAGAAGGCAAGAGTCGATGCTCCGGCTGCTGGAGCATCAAACTGATATGCTCCAGCATATGGTTGAGCTGCAGGAAAGGCAGCAGGAGCAGAGACCGCCGCTACAGCCCCTGTGTAACCAACAGCCCTCCTCCCCAAGTTCCATAGCCTCCTCACCCAGACGCCCAAGAATGCGTTGGGGACCCTCCGGCCACCCAGTCATTCCACCCCAGATGATTGCCCAAGCATCGGAAGGCTGACCTTCAATAAGTGTTAAAGTTTTAAAATTTTAAACTGCAGTGTGTCCTTTTCCTTCCCTCCTCCCACACCCCTCCCGGGCTACCTTGTCAGTTATCCTCCTAGTTGTGTGATGAATTAATAAAGAATGCATGAATGTGAAGTAACAATGACTTTATTGCCTCTGCAAGCGGTGCTCGAAGGGGGGAGGAGAGGATGGTTAGTTTACAGGGAAGTAGAGTGAAACGGGGGGGGGAGGGGCGTGGAGGGTTCATCAAGAAGAAACAAACAGAAGTTTCACACCGTAGCCTGGCCAGTCACAAAACCCATTTTCAAAGCTTCTCTGATGCGCACCGCGCCCTGCTGTACTCTTCTAACCGCCCTGGTGTCTGGCTGCGCGTAATCAGCGGCCAGGCGATTTGCCTCAACCTCCCACCCCGCCATAAATGTCTCCCCCTTACTCTCACAGATATTATGGAGCGCACTGCAAGCAGCAATAACAATTGGAATATTGGCTTCGCTGAGGTCTATCCGAGTCAGTAAACTGCACCAGCGCGCTTTTAAACGTCCAAATGCACATTCCACCACCATTCGGCACTTGCTCAACCTATAGTTGAACAGGTCCTGACTACTGTCCAGGCTGCCTGTGTACGGCTTCATGAGCCATGGCATTAAGGGGTAGGCTGGGTCCCCAAGGATAACGATAGGCATTTCAACATCCCCAGCGGTTATTTTCTGGTCCGGGAAGCAAGTCCCTTCCTCCAGCTTTCGAAACAGACCAGAGTGCCTGAAGACGCAAGCATCATGTACCTTTCCCGGCCATCCCACGTTGATGTTAGTGAAATGCCCCTTGTGATCCACCAGGGCTTGCAGCAGCATTGAAAAGTACCCCTTGCAGTTTATGTACTCGGTGGCTTGGTGCTCCGGTGACAAGATAGGGATATGGGTTCCGTCTATCACCCCACCACAGTTTGGGAATCCCATTGCAGCAAAGCCATCCACTATGACCTGCACGTTTTCCAGAGTCACTACCCTTGATATCAGCAGGTCTTTGATTGCGTTGGCTACTTGGATCACAGCAACCCCCACAGTAGATTTGCCCACTCCAAATTGATTCCCGACTGACCGGTAGCTGTCTGGCGTTGCAAGCTTCCACAGGGCTATCGCCACTCGCTTCTCAACTGTGAGAGCTGCTGTCATCCTGGTATTCTGGCGCTTTGGGGCAGGGGAAAGCAAGTCACAAAGTTCCATGAAAGTGCCCTTACGCATGCGAAAGTTTCGCAGCCACTGGAAATCATCCCACACCTGCAACACGATGCGGTCCCATCAGTCTGTGCTTGTTTCCCGGGCCCAGAATCAGCGTTCCACAGCATGAACCTGCCCCAGTAACACCATGATTTTCACATTGCTGGGGCCTGTACTTTGTGAGAGGTCTATGTCCATGTCAATTTCCTCATCACTCTCGTCGCCACGCTGCAATCGCTGCAATCGCCTCCTCGCCTGGTTTTGCTTTGGCATGTTCTGGCTCTGCATATACTCCAGGACAATGCGTGTGGCGTTCATAGTGCTCATAATTGCCATGGTGATCTGAGCGAGCTCCATGATCCCAGTGCTATGGCGTCTGGGCTGAAAAAGGCGCGAAACTATTGTCTGATGGAGGGAGGAAGGGAGGGAGGGAGGGAGGGAGGGAGGGGAGAGTGACGACATGGCTTACAGGTACAGGAAATTAAAATCAACAAAGGTGGCTGTGCATCAGGGAGAAACACAAACAACTGTCACACAGAATGGCCCCCCCAAAGATTGAACTCAAAACCCTGGGTTTAGCAGGCCGTTGATTTCACGGAGGGAGGGGGAAGCAAATGAATACAGAACAAATCTGGTCCATCTATTTTTTACATCTTAAGCTGGCAGCAGATGGTGCATCATGACTGATAGCCATCGGCATCTTCTGGGTGCTTGGCAGAAGATGCTGTACTACGACTGCTAGCCATCATCGTCAAGACGGTTCAATAGGACTGCCGGCAGGACTGAGTCTCCAGGAGACAAAACATGTCTGCCCAGGTGCCTCTGACCGAACTCACTGAGGAATACGACGACAATGGATACCAGTTGCAATACACCATCTACTGCCAAAAGGCAAGGAGCTGCTGCTGTATAGCAATGCAGTACCACGTCTGCCGGCACCCAGATGACATATGGTGACGGTGAGCTGAGCTGAGCGGGCTCCATGCTTGCCGTGGTATGTTGTCTGCACAGGTAACCCTGGTAAAAAGGCGCGAATCGATTGTCTGCCGTTGCTCTGATGGAGGGGGAGGGGCCTGACGACATGTACCCAGAACCCCCCACGACACTGTTTTTGCCTCATCAGGCATTGGGATCTCAACCCAGAATTCCAATGGGCGGCGGAGACTGCGGAAACTATGGGATAGCTACCCACAGTGCAACGCTCCGGAAATCGACGCTAGCCTCGGTACTGTGGACGCGGTCCGCCGACCTAATGCACTTAGAGCATTTTATGTGGGGACACACACGATCGACTGTATAAAACTGATTTCTATAAAACCGGCTTCTATAAATTCAACCTAATTTTGTAGTGTAGATATACCCTAAGTTACTTAGGTGCTCTGGAAAATTGTACCCCTTGTTTAATTCACTGCAACAGTATAACAATTAGCGTAATGCAGAGGAAAAACATCAAATGTCCTTCTATAGAATCTGCATCTTACTTAAAGCAGGTGGAGAAATAAAGAGAAATTTCAGATGCATTTGCTTCTGAGAAAGTGGAACTGCAAGTCTTGATGAAAAAATATTAGTCTTTGTTTTCCAAATACAGTCTGTATGGGAGATGGACATCCTCATCTAGTTAAAAACTAGAACAGGTTCAACCCCACGTACGCTCACATTGTCTGCACAGGAATCAGTGCTAGAAACTTTCGACTCTGATGGAGAGAAAGATTATAAAGGAATGTCCATCTCTGAACAATGCACTCAAATCCACTGCCAAATGGCATGTAGCATTTGATTACAGCCAACTGAATAAACAAATGCAAAAGGATTAATGGCACATGACTTTCACAGATACAAGCTTAGTCAAGTTGAGTTGAAAGAAATATTTAAAAACCTGGATATTGCAAATTGTTTTTGGACCTAAATGGTTCTGGAGGCTTTCTGAAGAACGCAATTCATTTGGAAAAGAATGTATCAGGTATTAAACATTTCTCCATGTGAGTATAACCACTTTGTTCACAATCTTTTCCTAATGGCGAAGAAAGATATTATATTATTGTTTATTCTGATGACAGTTTGATTTTTTTACACCACCTGGAGTGAACATTTCAAAGCATTTAAATATATTTTAGACCAAATAAATAATATAAGAGCAAAACTATCTCAAGCAAAGACTGGCTCAGAAAGAGGTTGAGTTACCTCGGCTTTGAAATTTGCTCAACCCTGAGCTCACAGGGTAAAAGTCTTCTTGAATTTATCCCCCCACCTCCCACCAATGTGTCAATTGTATGTGGTTTCCTGGTGATCTCATTTACTTTTGGCAATTACATAATATGCCACTAGTGCTACACTAAATATGGCAATGTAAAGTTGGACACTTACACAGGAGAAGACAATGGATGAATGAAAAGTGGAGGTTACTTATTGTAACTGGAGATCCTTCTAGATGTGTGGTCCCAATCTGTATTCCACATGTGCGTACACATGCACACCATGCGCCTGAGCCCAAAAGTTCTTCCAAGCAGTGTCCATTGGCCCGCATATGTGCAGTAGCTCTCCTCCTGCTCCTGAGAGTATATGAAGCTGTGCGGTTGGATGCCTCTCCAGTTCTTCTTCTTACTGCAAATCCAACAGTATCCAAAGCAGAGGGTGGATAGTGGAATACAGATAGAGACCACACATCTCAAAGAACCTCCAGTTACAGTATGTAACCTCCACTTCTTCTTCGAGTGCTGGTCTTCATGTGTATTCCACACATGGGTGATTGTCAAGCAGTGCTCACACGGGAGGCGGGTATGAGGAAACTGGTAGCAAAGAGATGATGTGTGGCGGGGATGAGGCGGGGGGGTTCAGAGTATGGGAGGGGGCTCAGGACTGGTGCAGAGGGTTGGGGAATGGGGGAGGGGCGGAGGGCTCTGGCTGGGAGTGCAGGCCCTGGGGGGGGCAGGCATGAGGGGTTTGGGGTGCGGACTCTGGGGTGAGGCCAGGCATGAGGGGATCAGGGTGCAGGAAGGGGCTCAGGGCTGGGGAGCAGAGGTGAAGGCTTTGGCTGGGGGTGAGGGCTCTGGGGGGGGGGTCGGGCATGAGGGGTTTGGGGTGCGGACTCTGGGGTGGGGCCAGGGATGAAGGGTTTGGGGTGCACGCTGCCCCAAGGCTGCAGCGAGGAGAGAGGACTCCCCTTGGCCCTCTCTCACTGCAGCAGCCTGGGGATGGGGGGAGAGGCAACAGCAGAGAGTTCCCATTCACAGAGGTATTCTCCAAGGACTATCTCTGGCTGCTGTAAGACTACTTTGCAGTGCTTACATGGCCTGAGTGGACCAGGGAATCTATCCCCATCTTGCAATAAGCAACTGGAACTGATGTATTTTAATGTCTGTGCTTCCAAATTATATTAATTGGTTCTTAAAGAACATGAGATTTTTTTTCATATTTTTTTCCCTCACGTCATTGGCAGAAATAAGGTTGTTTGGGTGCCCTAACTATGCATTTCCTACCTTAAACTTTTGAATTTATTTTAAATTTAATTTTAAATTTTAAAACACTTGTCATGAGGATAATTCACTATCCCTTCACCACAGCACCTGTAGCCCCAAGTGCTGGCTGGGCAGGGCAAATGGCCAAAGTGCTCTGTGCTCCAGCTATCCATCCTTCCGCTGCCTGACATGTCCTGCTGGTGCAGCATACAATCTAGTCCCCGTATTTATTACCATAGTCAGGACACTAATTAACTTAAAAATGCGAAAGTGTGAAAATTTGGGGCTCCAACTATATTAATTCCTCACAAAATTATTCCCAAAACAATGAGACTTCAAGTTTGAACATCTTGAAAAAGTATAATTTTTTTTTAACACATTGAAACTTCACAACTACATAACCCTTCTAACAATACTGACACTAGAAAATTCAGAAATGCTCTGATTTGTAGTCTACAAGAATATTTGTTTCAAAACAAACAAATGGGCACAAGATTAAGAAGAAATATCTTCAGAGGTGTCATTAAAGGAAATTCCTGGTGCAGCCTCACAACTAGAGAACTTCTCCCCATGCTTCCATAATATCTATTAACAAGAATAAATATATAATTACTGACCAAATTGTGATTAACATAATTAAAGAATGGTAGCCACAAAGCAATCAAGTGTTGATGTTAGCCATGCAAAGACAGAGTTAGCTTATCTATTGCAAGAATGAGCCAAGTTATTGAATCTATCCTACTTGTGTGGGGGCAGGGTTCCTTTTCAAGGAACTTGTCAAAAAACTTTACAACACAAGAATCAAATATCCACACAAATGTCTATAGTAACTTTTCAATGGGCAAATGCAAGAACAGGTCCAAAACAAAGACCTTCAGAAGCCAAAGTGAGTTAAAACTGGCAATATCAAATGAGTTAGCTTTAATCCCAGACCAGAACTACAAAACGAATGGACAAAACCATCAGAAGTGGAAGAAAGAATTAATGTCCCCACAACTTTTCTATCAGAGATTTGAGAGAAATACATTGATTTCATGTAAATTATCTGGTGTCACAAAAACTTTCTATGCCAGCTTAACCTGTGTCTCTTTCCACGTACAGACGATATGTGTATGAATATACAGGGGTATTTGTATATATTTAAGAACAGTTAGAAGTGCATTCTTAACATTGAAATTAGTATTTAAATCTCCCTGCAACAAAATATGGTTACTCATCATACAGTAACTTTTCAAGATGTTGAACCCCATTCTAGGTGCACATGCGCATCACACACGAGACTAGAGTTTTTAGCTAGTGGTGCCTGACAGGTTTGCGCTGGCACTCTGTGCCTCAGCATGCTCCCATACCAGGATATAAAGGGTGGGGTAGCCCCAACCCCTCCCTCAGTTCTCTCACACTTCAAACCCTGTGGTAGCTGGGAAGGAGGACGAATTCTGGGATCCACATTGACATCATCACTCCAAGAACCATAGTTATTGTAGGGTAAGTAATCGTATTTTCTTCTTCAAGTAAGTGTCAGTGTGGATCCCACTCTAGGTGACTGACAAGCAATGTCCTCCTTGGAGGTGGGAGAGGAGTCACAGCCATATGAGTTGAACAGTAACTAAATTAACAGCCCCTCCGAAACTAACTGCTGCTATGGCCCTTATGCCAAGTGCATAGTGCTTCACAAAGGTAATTGGGTTACTCTAAGTAGCTGCCTTACTGATCTCAGCAATTGATACATTTGTGAAGCAGGCCAAAGGTGTCGCCTGAGCTCTGGTGCAGTGTGTTCTGATATTTGTAGGAAGGGTGGTAACAGGGGGAGATACACTGAGTGATCCACTTTGACAACTGTTGAAAAGAAATCGCCTGACCTTTGAAGCTACCCAACAGAGTTATAAAGAGGTAGGGAGAGTCTGAAAGATTTTGCCCTGTTCAGCTTGTAGAGCAGGGTCCTGGAAATATAGAGAATGTAGTTTCTTTTCTCCTGAAGAGGAGCATAGTTTCAGAAATACAGGTAAAGGAATCAACAGGTTCAGATGGAACTCCTACATTATCTTCAGAATGAATTTAGGATATGGTCTCATCACCACCTTGTTACTGTGGAATGTTTTATATGGCAGTCCAGCCAACATCTTGCTCACTTTTAAGGCTGATGTGATGACTACCAAGAATGACACCTTGACAGTGAGATGATGCAAAGAGCATTATGAAAGAGGTTGTAAAAGGACAATGTTGAGATTCCAAGAGCTCGGACTCTAACCAGGGGGCACCAGTGCAAAAGTTCTTTGAGAAATCTTGTCACTGTGGGAGGTGAGAAGACTGATTATGACTGAATCAGAGCACAACATGCAGAAACTGCAAACAGATGGACCTTTGGGAAGCTAAATGTGAGACCTTTTTGCTTCAGAGATAATATGTAACCTAGAACCTTTGGTATTGGAACCTTAACCAGGTCCATATTGTCCTGGGCTGCCCATATGGAAAATCTTTTCCATTTTGTGGCATAGGATTTCCTAGCGGAGGCATTTCTATTTTGAGCCAGGATTTCCTGAACCTGTATGGGACATTGTCTATTGGTACTGCTCATCCAACTGCACCCAGGCCATCAGATGTAATGACTTGAGGGTCCAGATGCAGTATCTGGCCTTGATTCTGAGACTCTATGTCCTGACAGACAAGGAGACAGAAGGGAGGTTGACTGAACAACTGGAGAAGGTCCAAGAGACAAAATTGTCTCAGTCAGTATGGAGCTACCACAATCACTGTGGCTCTATCTTGACTGATTCTGGCTATTGTCCTGGGGATCAGCAAACTGGGGGGAATAGAAGAGACCCTTGGACCAATAGAGGAGAAATGTGTGCAGTGGGATTCAGCACTCATGCTCCCTTGGAGCAGAACACCTTGGATTTGGTGTTCTATGTTGATGCAAAAACATCTACAGCCAACTTCTGCCACATCTGAAAGATGGGGTGTAATATGGTGTCTCATAATGACCACTCATGATTAAATATGTTGTTCCTGCTTAGGAAGTATGCATCACTGTTGTTGATCCTGGGAGGCGAAGGGCCACTCGGCTTACTGTATGAAACTGGCACAATTCCTAGAATTCAGTGGCTTCCCAACATAACTGAGTGCCACCCTGTTTGCTGCTGTACTGCATCACCAATCTGTTGTCTATTATGATCTGCACTACTGAATCCTTGAGAACAAGCTGAAAAGCTAGAATGGATATCCTGGTGGCTTTCAGCTCCAAAATGTTATATGGAATTTAAATTGGGTAGGGTTCCAGTCACGAGAATGATTAAAGGATTAGAAAACATGCCTAACAGTGAGAAACTCAAAGAGCCCAATCTATTTAGCTTAACAAAGAGAAGGTTAAGAGGTGACTTGATTACAGTCTATATGTATCTATATGGGAAACAAATATTTAATAATGGGCTCTTCAGTCTAGCAGAGAAAAGTATGACAGGATCCGCTGGCTGGAAGTTGAAGCTAGACAAATTCACTGGCTGGACATAAGGCATACATTTTTGATAGTGAAGGTAATTAAACATTGGAACAATTTACCAAGGATCGTGGTGGATTCACCATTACTGACCATTTTTTAATCAAGACTGGATGTTTATCTAGGAATTATTTTGTTCTGTGGTCTGTGCTACACTGGAGGTCAGACTAGATGATCACAATGGTCCCTTCTGGCCTTGGAATCTATGATTTGCAAGTCATCTGAGGATCTCCCACCTTGTATCTTGAGGTTACCCAGATGAGCATCCCAGCCCATCTCTTACACGGCTAGGGCAGGAACTTCAATGGGAACCCTTTCTGTGCATTTAAAGGATTTGTCCACCATGTGAGTTCCCATAGGACCTGTGAAGCTAATACTACCACCTTAGTCCTCTTGTGCTTGGCTGGGAAGTACACCGACCTCAGCCATTGCTGTAACAGCCATAGGTGAAGTCTGGCAAGAGATGTCATTAAGTACATGCTAACATGTGCCCCAGGAAGGCGAGACGTGTGTAAACCATGGTCAGATGTTTGATCTGTACTTCGATTATGTGGGACTGAATGGATTTGAATCAGTTGATCAGTAAGCAGACTCGCACTGCTTGTGAGCCGAGTAAAATTCCTATGAATTCTATCACCTGAGATGGGCTGAAAGGATCTTTTGTAATGCATCAGGACCCCAGCTGAGAGAATAGGGATAACACTTGTTGTACCACTGATTCAGTCTAGTCTGAGAATGTACCTCTGATCAGCCAACCATCTAGATATGGATAGATGCGTATCTCTTTTTTCTGTGGTGTACTGCTACCACTGCAAGGCACTTGGTAAATGTAGTAGGAAGACAGCCTGGAGCAAGGGGCCTGGTGCAAGGCCTGAGGCCTGAACAAAGGCAGCAAAAGTTATGCTATGAGCAAAAGTTAGGCCCTGTCAAAAGCAGATGCTTGCCTTCAAGTTCACTGTCCAGTACATGAACTTGGCACTGATATTGCTAACATTGCTAAAACACTGAATATGTAAACACATTCCGGCAGGCTAGCACAAGAACACCCCAATCTAGCACATGATAAGATGGTTTGACTGAAATGATAAATAGTGCTGTTTCATCTGAAACATCAGGAGAAAGGTACAAGGGGAGATAACAAACATGTCATGAAACACAAGGTGATACGTAAATTGTTTATCCCAGATTGTTTGTCTCACCTTCACCCTCGCTATAACCCTTTGTCTGGCCTAGGGGGCAGCAGAATATCCCGCCACTGACTGAGCTGGTCCATTGTCATGGGCATACATACACTACTATTCCTGTAGAGTCTATGTGGTTCTAGTACTGTGTTTTGTGAGCAATAAACCTGGTTGAGTGCCTTCACCACTAAGCCGAGTCTGTGGTCTTTCTGGGCAGTTCGACTGAGGTCTGCTGAGCCAGCTACCTGGCCACAGCAGGTACAGCATATGGAGAGAACACACATGCAGCCAACAACTGACCACAGCAAACACTCCTGATACCATGGAGAGTCCGAAGGGCTTGTATAGTTAGGGATTGGGCCTGACAGCATCTGAGATACTTCCTGTGGGCTGGGTGGATGGCAGCGTGGAAGTACACATCTTGTAATTGAGAGCTGCGAACCAGTCCTGGGTTGGAGCATCAGAATAATGGAGGCAAGCGTTACCATCCTGAATCTCAAGCAGCATATGTATCTGTTAAGTCTCCTCAGGTCTAAGATAGGACAAAAAGCCCCTTTCTTCTTCACATTGAGAAAATATTGGGAATAGCATTTTGTGGTGATGAGTTATCCCTGAACTAGAGTCATTCCTGTGCTAGGCTCCAGCCAACCCACAAGCCAGGACTAGTGACTCTCAGGGTAGCAATATAAGCCTCACAGGAGAAACAACAGTTCAGTCTGCCCAACGTCACTTCATGGCTTGGAAGCTCCCCTGCTTGATAGTGGTGACAGACTCCTCAGGCCTTAGCCTGCTCCAGCCCTGCTCTGACTCCAGCTTTGTTGCCAGCCCTGCTTCAGCCCTGCCCTTGCTCCAGCCTAGCTCCCAGCTGTATTTTGCTTTGTTTTGAACCTGCTCTTGATGCCTGAATCCAGCTCCGACCTTTGGCTCTGGTTCCTGGCCCAGCTGCCACCATACTGATCACTAAATCCGACTGCCACTGCTTCAACCACTAGGGTTGGACCTCCACATCTTGGTTTCTGACAAGCATCTGCGTCCCCTGTATTCCTGTGGAACTTCTACTGTTCCTGTTTTTGGAGCAACAAGGCCACTTCTGCTTGTAAAAGGCTCTTGTGAGAAGGGTCTCTAAAGAGGGATGAAGAAAGGGGCAGAAAGGAGGGAGGAAAGAAACTGGATGGTGTACCCATGGGTAGTAGTGTCTAACACCCATTTGTCTGGGGTAATGTCCAACCATGCACTGGATGGAGCAAGGCAGATTTTGAAGAGCATATTAGTGTGACTGCTTCTAATGTAGCTCTCAACTGATGTGTCAAACCTGCTGCCATGAGGATTAAGCAGGGTGCGAGATTGAGTGGTTAGAGGGCTGATGACCTCTGTTGTAATGAAGCCATTTCTCTGGTTGATAGTCCAGATGCCTATCGTATGAGGGCATCTGTTGCTTCTGCTGCTGCGAGCAGTACATTTTTTGAGATGCTGGTGTGTATCTGCCTAAGGATCTCAGGATTGAGATAGAGTCTGAGGAAGTGTAACATGCTATCTGATTTTTCACTAAATAGCTCCAATCCTTCAAATGGCAGGTCTTTGATGGTGGCCTAAACTTTATGGGGAATACCAGAGGCCTAGAACCATGATGCCCTCCTCATGGTCACAGCCATGGCCATGGTTCTGGATGAAGTATCAGCAGCGTCCATAGCACCTGAAAGGGCATCTTCCCTACCAATTGTCCCTTTCGCACCATGTCCTTCATCTCCTTTCTAGCCTTATAGGGAAGCTTTGCAACTGATGGAAAGACTCTGGCCCATGTGAGGAAATTATACTTTGCTAACAGGACTTGATACTTAGCCATCCTGAGTTGAAGTGAAGCCAACCTGTATGATTTCCTCCAAAAAACATGACTGGATCTTTGTCCTTGGGAGTACTCTTGGTTGAGTGGGACTTCTTTTGTATGGCTGAAACTACCTGCGATCCAGGATTATGATGGGAGTAAAAATACTCTAATCCTGACGTAGCATTTATTTATCCTTTTTGCTGTTGGAGGGGCAGTAACTGGTGTCTGCCATAGTGCCTTGGCAGGGTCCAGAAGTCCTTCATTTATCAGGAGGGCAATGCATTCTGGGCCTGCTGCAGACAAACTATCCAAGAGTTTGTGTGACTTCTCCACTATGACAGAAGTCACCACTTCAACAAGGATGTCTGCTATCCTCAATAAGAAGTCTTGAAATGCCTTATATGTATTCAGTGCTGGTGACGGTTCCAGTGCCAAGGTAATGGCCTCATCTGGTGATGAGGAATAAAGGTTGAAGGGGAATAAAGGTCATGAAATGGGGTGCTGACATGTCTGCACCTCAGGTTCTTGCTCCTCCTGATAACTGGGTGTCTGGGTCTCACCAACATTGCTGCAGGAGAGGGGGTTCTCCTCTTCCTTCTTGTGGGCAGGCAGCTCCTAGGAGCTCTAGTCTGTTGTTCCCAATAGCCCCATAATGGTACAGGTGCTGCATGTTGGCCCATGGGACAAAAGGTTCTTCCAGCCTGACAGTGTGGGACAGGGACCATATAAGAGATGGATCCCGTTCAATGCCAGGCAGAAAGTGTGTCTTGCGGATGAAGAATGTTTTTCTTGTATAGGCACTGCTGATGGGAGCTCTCTGTAACAAGGTCCATCTTCACAGACATCTCTATGCCAAAACCATTCTCACAGTTTGTCCCATTGACCAGTGTCCTATCCCATGCCAGTTCAGAGGATGAGAAAATTGTCAGTGCCAGTGCTATTGATGCTAACACCAATGATTCCAGTGCTGGTCCTGGCACCGGCACACTCCACTACAGGCTGCTCCTCACCAGGTGATGCCTTGTGAGTCTTGGAGGACTTCTCCTTGGAAGTCTTTCTATGTCTCCAGGTGTGGGAGGACACTGATCTCTTCTTAGAGGCCCAACCTTGGTGCTCTGATTGTCTGTTTTCAACCTGCTGTGATGCTTGAGCAGCCTCTCTCAATATTGAGGCTGAAGCGACTCTGGTGCCACAGCCAATGTTGAAGCTGCAGATGGTGCCAGTGGTTTGCTCTGCAATTATTTCCCTGACACAGTCTTGGATGCAGCCTGGATGCTCAATGGTATGCTGGGATAGTGTCGGTTTCCACAGTATTGGAGAGCTCAGGCCCAGGATTTCTGGGTCAAATGTCACCCACATCAACTGCTTTGAGAGATGGAGCTTCAGTTGTGAATTCCTGGTCTCAGCTGAGAACGACAAGCAGCTGGAACATCTGCTAGAGATGTGGGACTCATCGAAGCAGAATCTCATGACTATCCTTCAGCAGGATGAGTCTGCCACAGGATGGACAAGGATTAAATCCCTCCTTAGATTTCGCCATGTTATACAGGGGGTATTGTATGTGGGGTGGACATCGGTACAAGGGGTCTGTTTGCTGGATTTCAGTCCGATTTGAGAATTTTAGGATGCAAATACATAAAGGTAAGTTCTGAAAAGCGTTCTGAAGATTTTCAGAGGTTTACCTAGAAAAAAGCTTGTTAGGTTCCAATTCATTGCCACAGGTGGTAAAAAGGAACTGGGAACTGACTAAGGGGCAGGGCCACCCCACCCTTTATGGCCGGGCCATTAAACCCTTTATGGCCTCTTACAGCGGCATGAAGAGGCACAGGGTGCAGCTGTGACACCATCAGACACTGCTGGCCAAAAAAATCTTGTCCTGCACGTATGAGGCGCATGTGCACCTAGGCTGGGATCCGCACTGACACATATTCAAAGAAGAACAGTGTGATTTAAAACAAACAAACAAAAAACCCACCCTTTTGGGGATATGTAATATTTTTCTTGGTTTAGAGAGTCCAGAAAGTATTCCCTCTATTGACCATATCTGAATATAGATTTTTTTTTGTTTTCTTAAAAGTCAGATCAATTGTGATTTATTCAAACATTTATCAGCAAAAAATCTTAACTAAAGGTACTGAAAATATAGCAATGCAGTCCCTAAAACTCCCAATAATTTCCGTTGGATCACAATTTGTCTTCAACAAAGAGCTACAGCATAATAGAGAAACTCCTCCAGTGCACTCAATCCCCATTACTCCAGCTTAAAGGGCTAGAGCAACAAAAAGGGGCTCTCAAAACCTAGGGATGATTCCTTTGGCAAAGGTACTGTGCAAGATAGCTTTGTGGCTGCCTCCCAAGGACCCCCTCACAAGTCCCAGCATTGGGGCTAGTCTGGGGGCTACGCCGGCATGCCAGGGTAGGGATGCACTATGGATTTTCTGGGATGCGCAGTGGCCCATAAGATGGCCTAGGGAGGCTCCTGTAACTTAGAAAAGCCCCTCATGCTAAGAGTATGTCTACACCGCAGACTTAACGTGGCTCTCACCTGTGTTTTAGCCCCAACAGCCCAACCATCCTCATACAAAACCCTTATGCCTGTGTTTAGAACCTTTGCTCATTTGCACAGCTGAGGGTTAAAGCACAGGTTTTGCTATAAGGCAGGCTCTGACCAGCTCACTTTGCAGTTAGGATGCAGATGAAGACTGGGTTGCTGAACTCACATTTTGATCCAGTTCTTCAATACCATCCCACAATTAATGGTGTCTGTATGTTCCAGCCCTTCTAACTTACTCACTTCCCACTTGCTTCCTATGCACTGGTAGCTATGTTTATATACATGTGTTCTGAGTTTAACCCTTCAGTCCATGTGGCCTATTCCAAGTTCTGCATAGTTCAGATCAGCCAAACAGTCTTAGAAGATGCTGTCCCAGCACTCTGCTAGCTGACCAGAGGAGCACACCAGGGTTCTGATTAACCTCTAGTGTGAATAAAGCGAAGAGCATGATTTTGGGAGAAGCATGTGAAACCAGCACTGGTATGAAAACCTGCCACAAAATCATAGAAGATTAGGGTTGGAAGAGACCTCAGGAAATCATCTAGTCCAACCCCCTGCTCAAAGCAGGACTAAACCCAACTAAATCATCCCAGCCAGGGCTTTGTCAAGCCAGGCCTTAAAAACCTCTAAGGATGGAGATTCCACCACTTCCATAAGTAACCCATTCCAGTGCTTCACCACCCTCCTACTGAAATAGTTTTTCCTAATATCCAAACTAGACTTCCACCACTGCAACTTGTGACCATTGCTCCTTGTTCTGTCATCTGCCACAACTGAGAACAGCCTAGCTCCATCCTCTTTGGAACCCACCCTTCAGGTAGTTGAAGGCTGCTATCAAATCCCCCCTCACTCTTCTCTTTTGCAGACTAAATAAGCTCAGTTCCCTCAGCTTCTCCTCATAAGTCATGTGCTCCGGCCCCCTAACCATTTTCGTTGCCCTCTGCTGGACTCTCTCCAATTTGTCCACATCCTTTCTGTAGTGGCGGGCCCAAAACAGGACACAGTACCCCAGATGTGGCCTCACCAATGTCGAATAGAGGGGAATAATCACTTCCCTCGATCTGCTAGCAATGCTCCTACTAATACAGCCCAATATGCCATTAGCCTGCTTGGCAACAAGGGCACACTGTGACTCATATCTAGCTTCTCATCCACTGTAATCCCCAGGTCCTTTTTTGCAGAACTGTCACTTAGCCAGTCGGTCCCCAGCCTGTAGCGGTACATGGGATTCTTCCGTCCTAAGTGCAGGACTCTGCACTTCTCCTTGTCGAACCTCATCAGGTATCTTTTGGCCCAATCCTCCAATTTGTCTAGGTTGCTCTGGACCTTATCCCTACCCTCCAGTGTATCTACCTCTCCCCCCAGCTTCGTGTCATCTATGGACTTGCTGAGGGTGCAATCCATCCCATCATCCAGATCATTAATGAAGATGTCGAACAAAACTGGCCCCAGGACCGACCCCTGGGGCACTCCACTTGATACTGGCTGCCAACTAGACACTGAGCTGTTGATCACTACCCGTTAAGCCCGACGATCTAGGCAGCTTTCTGTCCACCTTATAGTCCATTCATCCAATCCATGTGTTTGTGTGTGAGACAGAGACAGAGTGTGTGTGTGCTGGCTGCTGGGGAAGTCTATGAGAGACTGTATGCTATCTCTTTAAGATACCCACCAGAAAGCTCCTTGTTCAGACCTCAGCAGCTGCCAGCAGCTCTCCTGCTCCTGAGCCCTGTCCCCCCACCCCTGCTCTGCGGAGATGGGGTATATGGGCAGGGGGGAGGGGGACACCCTGACATCAGTACCCCCTCTCTCCCCGCTCTGCACAACAAGCAGGAGGGTCCTGAGAGCAGCTGGCCAACAGCTCCAAGGCAGAGGGCAGGAGCAACATGGCTGCAGAGCAGCAGAGGTTGGGGCACCTGAATGCATGTTACCAGATGTGTGTGGCTCTGCTAATCAAGTGCACGGCACTTGATTCACTCCTGGGTGGCTGTGCAACCACGCAGCTTAGAGGGAACACAGGCTGTGGGGAAAGATTTAACTATACCTGAGGAATCTTTTAGTGGTCAGGTGTGATAGTACCAAGTATCCCTCTATTGGTTGATAGAAGGCTGCTGTAGCCACCAGATAGACTCTGAGAGAGCTGAGAGATAGTCCTGATCTTTTTAGGGTCAGTATATAGTCTAAGATCTTTGGAAGGGACACGTATGTCAGGGAGATTTGTTGGGAGGTACACCAAATTCGAAACCTGGACCTAAGTACGGCATGTCATGGACTTTCTACTGTGTAGTAAATACATCTTGTACATACTTCGAACAGGAGTTCTCTAGGTGTTGGAACCCTGAAGGAGCCATGCCTTGAGGCAAAGAATCCCAGGTTGGGATATAGGGTACGCCTTTGTTCTGCAAGAAGGGGATTGGATTGGAGAGAGATTGGCGGGCACATCACAAGCTGTGACAGGGAAGGGTATTAGGTCTGCCTTGGCCAAGTGGCAGCAATCAGTATGATGTGTGCTCCTTCTCTTTTTATTTTCAATGAGACCATCAACAGTAGGAGAAAGGGAGGAAAGGCATAGAGCAGGTCCCTGTCCCAGGACATCATCGCCCAGGATGTGTTGTCCTATCCCTGCTCTGTAGCAATAGCATGGACATTTCTTGTTCAGGTGAATGATGAACAGGTCTGTGGTCAGTGTCCCCCATTGCCTGAATAGGTCGTGAAGTACTGCCGGGTCTATCTTTCACTCGTGATTGTGTGTGAATTTGCGACTGAGACTATCCGCTATCAAATTTTGTGTGCCTGGGAGGTAAACTGCAAACCGTGACACATCATGGGAGATACACCAGTTCCATAATCTCATCAGCTCCACACAGTGGGAGGGCGACCTGGCTCCCCCTTGTCAATTGATGTAGTACATACAGGTTATGTTGTCTCTTAGGATCTCATCTGTGATCCTTTAATCAGCAGGAGGAAATGGGCGCAGGCTTTCCTGACCACCCTTAGCTTGAGGAGGTTGATGTAAAGGGATATCTCCATGGATTACCACCTGCCTTGTGTCATGAGGCTGTTTAGATGTGCGCCCCACCCTGAGTGATGCGTCGGTGGTGAAAAGCAATGATGGGGGGAGGGTGCGAGAAGGGGATCCCTTTGCAAACGTTGGCTGGGTCCTTCTACCAGTCTAAGGAGGTTTTGACCCTGGTGGATAGTGACAGGGGTTTGTCCAGTCTGTCTCTGAGCTGAACCACATGTTCACATGTGACGCCTAGCATGTGGTATCACAGCTGTGCCTGCTGATAAGAAAGGAGTCAAAACTACAACTAAGTACAAGGAGACTAACTATAGAAATGCAAAAAGCGAAAACGATGGTCTAAACGGACTGTGACTAGCTCTGTCTCTAGCCAGGGGCAGTTGAGAAGTAACTGGGGCGGAGTGAGCCCGCATACACTAGCTAGCCGGGCCTCATGGACACTGCTAGCAAAGTTCTCCGATCAGCAGCGTAAGGACGCAAGCACACATACAGTGGTGTACCGACAGGGACACTACTCGAAGAAGAATCGTGAGATTTCACCTCAAGACTTGAACTGGATTAACTCAGAGAAATCAGAAAGGGGACAGAGGGCCGTAGTCCTATAACTGCAACACTAACACTAATAATAAGGAAACAATCAGTAATAAAAATGTAAGATCAATATGATTAAACAACTATATTTTGGTTTGAGCCCAATGCACCCTCGTTGTAGTATGTTGCCATCAAATTAAGGAAAAACAGCAGCCCATAAACAGTGTAACACTGGAAAATGCTAACCCACCCTGGTGTTAGGGACTTACCACAGTATGCCTCTTCACTTCAGTTTTTTTAACTTGCCAAATACAATTCTTAATTATGTTCTCACTTTTCATTGTGAATGGGAAGGGCTGACACCAAGTTAAACACGTTATAAAATAATAAGACGAACAATGCACATTTCCCTCCGGTTTTATGACTCTAAAGTCTTATGTTACACAATATGGAATGGTGACTATGAAGGAAAATATTCAGTCACTTTTGATGGCCTAGGTTGGCTCATACTACTGAGAAGAAGGCTTGATCTTCATGTCAGAGGGTAAAGAATATACTGGGCACCCCAATATTCATAGTCGTGGTCTGAGAAAACATGGGAGCACTTCTATGTGGATTTTTACTGGTTCTTTTGAGTGACTCATGTTCTGAATGGACATAAATGCTTAGCCATAGTGGCCAGAAACTGGTATCTGTCTGGCAACCCCTACACCTAGCTAGTGAACTATCCAGAAACTGCATTAAATGTTTAGCTATCCTGGCGTGCCAGAAGAGCTAATTAATTTAAATGGACCACAGTTCTTGTGTCCTATGAGAAAAACCAAAGAAGTCTTGTGTTCTTCACATAGAATGTCATCTATTCAGAAATTACTAATTCTTTCTTGATTGAATTTGAAACACAGTTTGCACTCTTAGTGAAGAGTCCCCCACATTTCTTCTGGATGGACAACAATTGCACATTACTGTCAACTTGCTAAAACTGTTGAGGGTGAGACAGGTGAAAAGCAAAAAAGCTACAGATACACCAGCCAAAAACAGTTGTTAAACCAGGCTCATGGGCACTAGCTTAACAATACTACATGGACTAAATGGGTTCCTCCTGTAGTCAGTGTTAAGAAAGGATCAATATCGTATACAGAGAACAGTCTCACATGCCAGACACATTTTGTGAGCTTTTAGCAGGACCTACAATGCCAATTTCAGTGCCCTGCACTGCTGATGTATTCAGTGAATAACAGTTTTGCAAAAACCAACGCTTCACGGTAAGAATAAACAAAAATTTGAGATAGTTTGCCTGAGTTTTCTATATAGTTGTTGTGGTGGGGCGATTACCCCACACCCAGAGAGACTGGGCTGCGGCAGGCCTAGGCGCCTGCGTAGACGCGCGGCCAATCAGGAGAGGGCTTACTGGGAGCCAATGAAAAGGCAGATTGGAGCCAGCCAATCAGGGCCCGGCTTAGCCATATAAAAGGCTGCCCAGAGCAGGAGCAGTCAGTCTGTCCCAGGCCTTCAGAGGGGAAGGTCTGTCTCCAGAGCTGGGAGGCCAGCACCATGGACAGCGCAGTGCAGGCCAGCCTGAGAGAGTGGGAGAAGGCCCTACTCCATAGCCTGCTAGGTGGCAGGCCTGGGAGGAGGAGGAGGCCTAGCGTAGTGAAGGGCTGTTGGGGAAGCGGTCCAGAGGGATAGTCAGAGGAGGAAGGAGAAGGAAGACAGTGAGACTGTCACCTAAGGGCCTCTGGACTGGGACTCAGAGTAGTGGGCGGGCCTGAGTCCCTCCCCCCCTTTTTCCCCCTTTGTTTGCTGTGCTACCCCACGCACAGACACGGGCCGCAGGGAGCGGCTGGTCAGAACCACACCAGATCCTAGACGGTGAGGATCGGACTCGAAGGTGTGGGGCTGTTGTTTACCCCCCCCCCCCCCGGAAGGGGGTGTGATTGGACAAAGGGACACTGTCGGAGGGCAGTGCTCCGGAAGAGGACGCCGACGTCGGGAGCAACGCAAGTCCGTGCACCCCACAGAGGCGAGACGACAGGCGGAACGCCACCCAAAGAGGGCGCTCTACTGGCGCAAAACTAATTCCCCGAAGCGGCCAGGAGGAGGCGCCACAGCGGTGAGCTACCGACCCTGTCACAGTTGTGTTAAAAAACATTCCCATCAGGGGCAGAATGTATTAGATATTAATAATCTATGTAGCTCTGCTTTTTACTGAGTAGCCCACTTTATCTGTCTGTTTTAAGATTTTTAAAAAATATAAAATTGGCAGCAGCTATTCTAAAATCTCTCCCTTTTTATGTAGAAAAGCACAATATAGAAACAACAAGGAGTCTGGTGGCACCTTAAAGACTAACAGATTTATTTGGGCATAAGCTTTCGTGGGTAAAAACCTCACTGCATCTGAAGAAGTGAGGTTTTTACCCACTAAAGCTTATGCCCAAATAAATCGGTTAGTCTTTAAGGTGCCACCAGACTCCTTGTTGTTTTTGTAGATACAGACTAACACGGCTACCCCCTGATACTTGACACAATATAGAAAGAGAGCTTTGTTACTGATATACTCCTGGTGGGGTTTTATTTTTTTGGTGAGTCTATTTCAGTTCCAAAATGAACAGCCAACCCTGCCATCAGGATGGAGACAACACTAATTACAAAGAACACGCTTTAGAAAACAAATCTAGAAGCAAAAGGTAATAATGCCCCAGCTGAAGGACATCATCTACAGTGAAAGAGATAATATTTAACCACATGGGGAGAAAGCCCCTACCAAGGTGAAATTTCTCCAAACTCTGGCAACAGCACTTATGAAGAAAACAAACCGAAAGAGAGCCTACAGTGAGGGGGAATACTAACTGAGTGACACAATAAGGGAGGAACAGACTACCCTTTAAAGGTGAACAGATCCTGCACTGAGGAGACATTACACTTTAACTCAGGCACTTTGATACCATGGTGATGACCCTTCACAGAACTCCAAATTCCTGGTATTAAACATGTTTCTTTTAAGCTACAATGCTCTAATAGTGTTTAAAATTAACTAATCTTTATTTACAAGCATAACTTTATCTTGACAATGCATTTTTTCTAGGAATTGTTCTGAATCCATGATCTTCTCCATGCATATGGATCTGTAATTGGAGTCTTATGTCTCATTTAGCATTCAGTTAAAATAGCTTAACACTCTTTTTCAAACTTGTGAAAGACCCAAGTTCCCACTGAAGAAAAGGTCTGAAAATAAAAAAGCAAGTGTTTGGGGTTATTGGAAGGGAAGATAAAACCCAAAAGCACACAAAATCTCTTTACTGTTTAATACACAAAAGATAGTTTTCCTGATTCCCAACAAGCATCTTTAAAGTAGCCAACAAGCCCTCTCTTCTGGCCTGAAACGCAACATGGGAAATTTCAGGCCAAAATAATATCTGGGAAATTAGACATTAAGTCAAAAATGATGAAACTTGCAACTGAAACCTTTTCTGCTTTCTTACCTCTGCACTCCCTGCTGAGCAACTGCATCATTGTCTTTGCTGACCACACTCAGCAGCTCAGTCGGCTTGGGATTGGGTTGCCGACTTTGCCTCTGTTTCTTCAGCACTCATACCACCTTCCTCCCCTAAGGGACAATTTTCTCTGGAGAGATAGTGGCCCAAATCTTCAAAGACCTGCACAGCTAAGTATACACACATTTTTGCTCACTCCTAAATACATTCATTCATGTGCATATAGGTGAGAAGGTGCATAAACCTCCAATTTGTGCACACACACCAGGGACTTGTGCATTTTTTTTTTAACTGGGGCCAATCTGTGGAAGAAGAGGGCTCCACTAACCTGCCATTTCCCCAACTAAAAGACTACTGTTGAGTTTACATTCAGCTTGTTCTTGTTCTAAAAATTTGACCTGCAATCTTACCATCATGATTAGAATTTCCCAAAGTCCATGGCTCATCTGAATCAAAGTGAGTATCTCCTCCTATTCCTGGTCCAGGAAAGTAAGCATGGGCTAGGAATCCACCTTCTCCGTCAAATGGAGAACTGTCTCCATGGAAACCAGAAGCAAAAAATATCATAATATCTGCTTCCTTCCTGTCACTTTTAACTTCATGATAAGGAACCTCTTCAAAGGTTAGTGGCGTCACTCTCTGCCAAACATCAAATGCCTGACGAATGGCTCTCCTTGTATCAAGCTCTCCAACCTTGGGGGTGTGGTTGTGTACACTGTGTGAATGAGAAGAGAAGGATTGATTAAAGGCACACATCCTATTCAAGTCTTCCTATTACAACAGCTAGCAATTCTTGTACATAGGCAAAACTGAACAAGATCTCCATTTCTGCAGACACATAATTGTGCCTGCAACTATTTGCACCCATAACTTAGGTCAGTTTTAGCCCTCATCCAAAGCCCACTGAAGCTAACGGGAATCCTTCCCTGACTTCAGTGGATGTTGCATCAGGTCCTGAATGCCTGACTACATTCACAAATTAAGGACTTAGATGTCTACTTTGAAAGTGCAAATTATTGCAGGTAAATTTGTGTGTCTGCTATTATCCTGCAAAAATGTAGGCAAGTGTATAAGAAACTGGCCCTTAAATACTTTCTAAGCAGCATACCTATCACTAAATTACGGTGAGTTGACTGATCGCCTTTACTCACGGAAGTAGTTCAAATGAAACCTATGAGACTACTTGAATGAGTAAAACTTCACCAGTGTGACCCAGCTGCAATTTTGTGCAACTCCATATGTGACATTTTATGCAAAATATGTTATGAACTAATTTGTTTATTTACAAATAACTTGTATATAGCCCCAAACTTCATTTTTAAAAATGGTCTGGATTTAGGGCTGGCAAAAGGTGCCAGCTTGTGACCCCTGGAAAATGTAGTCCTCAGTTTGTGTGCAGGGCAACAACAGTGCAAGCTTCCCAGATACTGTACTGCCAGGCCTGCTTCTCAGAGGCACAGGGGCAGTTACGTCTCCAGGGCTTCCCTGCTGAGTCTGCCAACTAGCACCAAGTGCAGTGGTGAACAACTCCCCTGGAAGAGCCTGGATTCAAAATGGTGACCTACACATGAAAGGCTCTGTAGCTCAGTGTCTTGAGGCATCTACCCCTCAAATAAATGCTAATTTAAGATGGGGGGTCATATATATGTATAATATACAAAAAAACTCTTAAGATACTATCAAGGCTGTCAACTAAAGCTTTGATTAGTCTGAAAATGCCAGTATTATGGACAACTGTATAACCTGTTCAGCCCCTTGGCATGTGGATTAAGTCACAGTCTTTACTGACACGATCATATACTATGTTTTCTTCCCCCATGGGACAGCAGCACGGTCTGAACCCAAGACTTTCAGATCTATAGAACAGGCCTCAGCCACTCCAGCTATAGGAATAACCAGAAGCAGAAGCACACTGTTATCCTTTATACGAGAAAGTCCCTAAAGGGGGCATAATATACAGTTTCCCAATGGATTATGCAATTGTTTGTGAGCCAACACTGGAATGTTGGTTTCAGGATCCCTGGGTTCTATTCTTGACTCTGGGAGCAGGCTGTGCTCTAGTGGTTAGAGCAATGGATCCAGACAGTACAGCTTATCACATGATTTTTCACTCTCATTCTGTAAGGCAGTGGGGCAAATCTAATTTTAGAGACTCATATTCTGGTCCCAACATAACTTGAGCTGTGCAGCTTTTGAGTTGGCTTATCTATGAAATAAATGCATACTAATTGACTCCCCTAAGGTAGGGTTATGAAGTCTGAAGTGGACAGGAGACCATGGCTGATGGTTTATCTGAGGCCCCCAAGGCTGACCTGAGCCCTTGCGAGGGCTGCGGGAACCCACAAAGGTACCAGGGTTCGGCCACTGGCCCTGGGGCACAATGCAATGGGCGGTGCTGCCTGTAGAGTGGGGCCTTGGCCCACTGGTGTGGACTCCTGCTGGATACTGGAGTCCAAAGAAGAGGGATCATGTCTGGGAGACCAGGATGGTGCCAATCGTTCATCCTGATTGCAACGGTGCTGATCCCGGTGCTGCAATGGGAATCTGTCTGAGGGTGATAAGTCCCCGGGCCAGGCTCCCGGAGACTGAACACGTTTGGTGGATCTGCAATGGTGACCCGGCGATTGACGCCTTGCTTTATAGGTGCCGACTCCATGGGTGCTCCGGGGCTGGAGCACCCACGGGAAAAAATTGGTGGGTGCTTAGCACCCACCGGCAGCACCCCGCCCCCCCACCCCAGCTCACCTCTGCCTCTGTTCTGCCTCTGCCTCCTCCCCTGGGCGCACCGCATGCCCGCATTTTTCCCCTGGCTCCCAGAGCTTGCACCGCAAAACAGCTGATTCGCACGGCAAGTGCTGGGAGGGAGAGGGGAGGAAGGGGAAACCCACGCTCTCAGGGAAGAGGCGGGGCCAGGGCGGGGATTTGGGGAAGGGGTCCAATAGGGGCAGGGAGCGGGCGGAGTTGAGGTGGGGACTTTGGGGAAGGGGTTGGAATGGGGGTGGGGCGGGGCAGGGAAAGGGTGGAGTCGGGGCAGGGCCAGGGGCAGGGGGGGGGTCGCAAGCACCCACCCGCGCTGGGGAGAGTTGGTGCCTATGCCTCGCTTCTTAAGTGATGCCAGTCCATCAAGCGGGAGCAGGAGCGAGTTGGCCGTCGAGATGGGGAGCGTCGACCCGATCATGGCAACCTGTACCGGTGCTCCAGCGACCAGTAACAAGGCTCTTGGGACCATTGGCTTGTGTCCCTGGAGTGGTGCCACACACTTGAGGAGTGGCTAGGTTGGTCCCGGTATCGGGGCTACAGGGATGGGCGCACCTCCATGGGCCTCCACCAAATCACTGGCGATCTGTGTCTCAAGCCTGGCGAGCGGTGCCCCGAGTCCGGAGACCAATAAAGGCTCCTTCGGGCCGGCCTCCCTATGTCTAAGGCCTGGCAGTTCTGTGCGGGCGAGCGCTGGCAGGATACTCAGGAGGAGAGCGGTGCCACACAGATGGGGACCACTGGAAAGGTCCCGTGGCAGGTTTGCCCTTAGACTGGGGCACCGCCACGGCTGGTGTGGGCAGCACCGGTAACACTCAGATATCCCCTGTCACCTGCAGGGCCTCGGATGTCGATGGCATGTCCACATGCCAGAGGCCCACGTCGCTCTCCGGGGTGGCAGATGCATCTCGGGATGGGCTAACCCACTCAACCTGAGCTGAAGCCCGACTCCCACACGGAATTGAGGAGCTGCCCTTCATGGGTCCTTGCTCCCCTCTGGCCCTCTCCTTCCCAGCCTTTCTTTGCTTCCTGGCCGGTGCTGGGGAGGGGGAATCAGCGTCGGTCTGAAGACAGCACCGGCCGAGTGCTCCGTACCGATGCCATGGTACTAGGAGCAGAGTCTGACCTGGATGGCTCCAGTGCTGGTGCTAGCACCAACTCCATAAGGAGCACCCGGAGATGTATGTCTCGCTCCTTCTTTGTCCAAGGTTTGAACCCCTTGCAGATCTGACACTTATCACTGATATGGGTCTTGCCCAGGCAGCTCAGACAGCTACTATGAGGATCGCTGATGGGCATCGTTTTTTTGCAGCAATCACAGGATTTGAAGCCTGGGGATTGGGGCATGCCCCATCTCTAGACTGAGTCTTGTCCGGGACTAACTACACTAAGGGAAACTACTAACAACTTTTAAGTATTTACAGAGTAAAGTTCATCTCAACAGATTCAGAACGAGAAGGCTTGCCAAAGCAAGAGATGTTCCAGCACCATCACTGGCGGTAAGAAGGAACCGAGGGTGGTGGGAGTCAGTGGCGCCCCCTGTACCGCACTATATGGGCACCACTCCAGAGAGTGCCAGAGCCGTTCTCCTACGGATACCGCTTTGGGAAAAACTTCTGGCACCAGTGCATGTGGCGAGCACACACATCTACAATGGAATGGACATGAGCAAGCGCTTGAAGAAGAACCATTCTTGCCAAAGTCTCTAATGACCTCTTCCTGGCCGAAGCTAAGAACCAATGCTCCATCCTCATTCTACTTGACCTGTCAGCTGCCTTTCATGCAGTTGCCCATGCTTTTCTTCTGAAAATCTTGTCCTACCTTGGCTTCTATGACTCCGCCCTCTGCTGTTCTCCTCTTCCCTCTCTAATCACTCCTTCAGTGCATCCTTCGGGGGATCCCCCTCATCCTCTCTCTAGCTTTCTGTGAAGGCTCCACATGACTCTTTCCTTGTCCTCTTCTCTTCTCCTTCTACACCTTATCTCTGGGTAATCTCATCAGTAAATACAAATTCAACAAGCATGTCTATGCTCAGGGATTAAAAATCTACATCTTTATTGCAGATCTCCTCCTTCAGTCCAAAAATTAAAATCTCAGCCTGTCTCTCCAACATCTCCTCGTGGATATCTAGCCATCAGCTCAAACTCAACATGACTAGCTCTTAATCTTCACTCCAAGTCCTGGACATCACAACTGGACACTGTATTCCAGGAATGGTCTAACTAATGCTGTATACAATAGCAATATGCCCTCCCTACTACTACTTGACACTCCCCTGCTTACATCCAAGAATCTCATTAGCTCTCTTAGCTACAGCATTTCACTGGGACCTCATGTTCAGTTGGTTTCTACCATGATTCCTAAGTCCTTTTCCAAGTCACTGCTTTCCAGGATATAGTCCTCCATCCTGTAAGTGTGACTTATATTCTTTGTGCCTAGATAGAGGACCTTGCATCTGACTGTATTAAAATACTCTGTCTGATCTGTCTTTATCATTATTTACCATTCCACCAATTTTTCTGCCATCTGCAAACTTTACCAGCAACAAGTTTCATGCCAAGAACAGATGCCTGCAGGACTTGACTAGAAGCATCCCTTTGGATGGTAATTCACCATTAAACAATTACAAGATATTTTTCTATAGTTCCATTATCATGAAGTTACACAATATAGATAATTTTATAAATGTTTTCACTAAGTTTCTGTAGGCCATAAAAAGTAAAAGTTAGACTGAAACTCCTTTCAGCTAAAACCAATTATTTCAATACTTAATTTAGTTTTAATACAAATGTCATAAAATGTTTGCAGAAAATTCCTGGCAGCGTTCATTATGACTCTGGACTTGGAACATACTCAGAATATTAGATACATAAAAATAATATAAAAATAAGAAATGTGTTTATTATTTTAAAGTGGCAAAACATTTTTGAGTGCTTCACAGAACAAAAAGAAAAGACATCCATTTGTAATATTCAGTACCACCTCTGAAAAACTGTCACTAAAACGCATTCAGGGTTTAAATGACATAATCAAAAAGCAGGTAGGGAACAAATAATTGACTTTTGATTGTCATTTAAGTCAAGGGCCAGATTTACAAAGGCACCTAAAGATGCTGATAGGCACTTATTGAGATGTCCAAAATAATTTAAGCAGATTTGGCGCCTAACTAATGGGACCTAAATACCTTTGAAAATCTGGCCCTAAATGCCTTAAATAATTTTGAAAATGGGATTTAGACTACTAAGTCACTTAGGCACTTTTGAAAAAAATTACCTTCCATGTTTTTCTAAAATTCAGCGGGCCGTACGTATTAAAAGACATTTTCACTTTTCACAGCTCAATATAAAATCTACGTCAAACTATTCTTCACCCTTTAAAAAAATTAGAATATACCTGTATGTTATATGCTTCTGCCTCCATTTTTGTCCAGTTAACGCATATCGCTTATTTCTTCGGCTATGGCTTGTATGGGGATGATCAGGAACCCCACATCGAGGCTTCTTCATCCATCTAAAAAAAAAAGCCCAAAATAAACCACTGGTGAAAAGGTGTTAAATCTGGGAAACAAGTTAGATGTGATTTTTACTGTTCGTTAAAATTGGTTTGACTCTCGGTTAGTCTGAACCAGGATTTACAAGAACAAGGAGAATGACCTTGTCCTGCAAAATATGAGGAGTGTACTGAGCAGAACGTTTTAAGATAAATCAAGGCCATTTGCACCATTCCCAAAAGACAAAAAGGCCTGGTTAAAAACTCTTGTCCACGCTAAGTAAAACGGTGTATTGTGGGAAAGTGGAAAAGTGTATTGTGGGAAAGTGGAAAAGAAGTAAGAGTTAGTTCTGGGAAGTCAGACGGCAAATGGATTTTGAGAAGAGACAGGAAAAGATTCCTAGAAGCAGGAGACAGAAGGAGGGAAATAGGATGTGAGTGAGAGGGTGAGGCTGAAAGTTACTGAGGTAAGTCCAGCAATGGGAGCAGTCAAGAATGTTCAGGGTGAAAAGCCTACACTGAAAGTTATTCCCATTGGACCTCGTTCAGTAGAAGCTGAGGACTGACAGTTCAGTATTTTAGTCACACACTCACTCACTCACTCTTTCTTTCCCCCTCCCCAGTCACAGAAAGGCATACCTATATCCTTGAGGGTATGTCTGCACTGCATCTGTGACCTCTACAGCCTTTCTTAGTGGGACTTTCACTAGCATGCTAAAAATAGCAGTGTAGACATCGCTTTGAGGCTGCGGCTTGAGTTGGAGCTCAGCGTCTCAAGCATCTGCAACATCTATATGGCTATTTTTAGCACAGTAGCATGAGCCCTATACGTGAGTCTGTCCACACGGCCTGGAAGGCTTGTTCCCAGACGCAGCACAGACATCCCCTCAGATAGTTGTTTAGGAGAGCTGAGGGTGTCCACCAGTTCTTGCAATGTCCATGGACTGATTCATAGATTCAAAGACCCAAAGAAGGGACCACTGTGATCATCTAGTCTGACCTCCTGAATAACACAGGCTATAGAACTTCCACAAAATAATTCCTAGAGCAGAGCTTTTAGAAGAACATCCAATCTGGATTTAAAAATGGTCCGTGACAGAGAATCCACATGATCCTTAGTAAATTGCTTAACTATGCTCATTGTTAAAAATATATGCCTTATTTCCAGTCTGAATTTGTCTAGCTACCACTTCCAGGTATGGGATAGTGTTATACCTGTGCTAGATTGAAGGGCAGATTATTAAATATTTGTTTCCCATGTAGGTATGTATAGACTGCAATCAAGTCACTCCTTAACCTTCTCTTTGTTAAGCTAAATAGATTGAGTCTATCACTATAAAGGCATGTTTTCTAATTCTTTAATCATTCTTGTGGTTCTTCTCTGACCCCTCTCCAACTTTTCAACATCCTTCGTGAATTGTGGATCCCAGAACTGGACACAGTATTCCAGCAGAAGTCGCACCAGTGCCAAATACAGACTTAAAATAACCTCTCTGCTCACCCTTGAGATTCCCGTTTATGCATCCAAAGATTGCATTAGCCCGTTTTGCACAGCATAGAACTGGGAGCTCATGTTCAGCTGATTATCCACCACAACACCCAAATATTTTTCAGAGTCCCCCATCCTGTAAGTATGGCCTACATTTTTTTATTCCACCATGTATACATTAATATTTAGCTGTATTAAGATACATACTGTTTGCTTGCTCCCACTTTACTAAGTGATCCAGATTGTTCTGTATTAATGATCTGTCCTCTTCATTATTTACCACTCCCCCACTTTTTGTGATGTCTGCAAACTTTATCTATGATGATTTTATGCTTTCTTCCAGGTCATTGTTAAAATGTTAAATATGAAGGGACAAGATTAGATCCCTGAAGGATCCCATTGGAAACACATCTGTTTGTGGAGCCGGCACCACAAACCCCTCCTGCACCCCATACCCCAACCCCCTGCCCTGAGCCCCGTCACACCCCACACCCCTCCTGCACCCCAACCCCCTGCCCTGAACCTCCTCCCATACCCCGCACCCCTCCTGTGCCCCAATCCCCTGCCCTGAGCCCTCTCGTACACCCCGCACCCCTCCTGCACCCCAACCCCTTGCCCTGAGCCCCTTCCTGCACACCGCACCCCCTCCCACACCACGCATTCCCTCCCACACCCCAACCCCCTGCCCCATCCCTACATTCTTGGCCCTGCATGCAATTTCCCCATCCAGATGTGATGAGGCTCATTAAAAAATAATAATGCGTTAATTAAATTTGTGACTAAACTCCTTGAGGGAGAATTGTATGTCTCCTGTTCTGTTTTACCCGCCTTCTGCCATATATTTCATGTTATAACAGTCTCAGATGGTGGCCCAGCACGTTTGTTTTAAGAACACTTTCACAGCAGATGTGACAAAATGCAAAGAAGGTACCAATGTGAGATTTCTAAAGATAACTACAGCACTCGACCCAAGGTTTAAGAATCTGAAGTGCTGTCCAAAATGTGAGAGGGACAAGGTGTGGAGCATGCTTTCAGAAGTCTTAAAAGAGCAACATTCAGATGTGGAAACTACAGAACCCAAACCACCAAAAAAAGAAAATGAACCTTCTGCTGGTGGCATCTGACTCAGATGATGAAAATGAACATGCGTCAGTCTTCTCTGCTTTGGATCGTTATCGAGCAGAATCCGTCATAGGCATGGACGCATGTCCTCTGGAATGGTAACTGAAGCATGAAGGAACATATGAATCTTTAGCGCATCTGGCATGTAAATATCTTGCGACGCCAGCTACAACAGTGCTATGCGAACGCCTGTTCTCGCTTTCAAGTGACACTGTAAGAAGAAGCGGGCAGCATTATCTCTTGCAAATTGTAACCAAACTTGTATGTCTGAGCAATTCCCTGAAGTAGGACTGAGTGAACTTGTAGGCTCTAAAGTTTTACATTGTTTCATTTTTTACATTTGTAAGTTCAACTTTCATGATAAAGAGATTGCACTACTGTACTTGTATTAGATGAACTGAAAAATACTATTTCTTTTTTTTTTTACAGTACAAATATTTGTAATCAAAAATAAATATAAAGTGAGCACTGTATCCTCACCAGACTGACTGGAAAAGTAAGAGAGGTATTTAATGAAATGGAGTTATATGATGCTTTGAATTACGTAAAATGTAAAGCATCAGAGGGGTAGCCGTGTTAGTCTGGATCTGTAAATAGCAACAAAGAGTCCTGTGGCACCTTATAGACTAACAGATGTCTTAGTCTATAAGGTGCCACAGGACTCTTTGTTGCTTTGTAAAGTTTAAAGAAACTGTATTGCAAAGATTTTAGTTACTCCTGGGTCTTATAGGCTGATATTTAGAAATGTTAAACTATCTGATGTTACCTATGTTGAGATTGCTCACATACTACTTGGGTATATGAAAAAGGGGATTAAGGGGGCAAAGTCTTATGATAGTTTTGATTAAATGATTGATGTATTTGCTATGGAACAGCTAGTTGAAATAGCTCCTGATCATATCATAGCAGCAGTGTGTGATAAAAACTCGATACCATTGAAAGCTGCAGAAATTGCTGATACTTTCGTAGAGATAGAAACCGTGAAAGGCATAAGCCTCAAGGAAAAAACAATTCCTATTCCTCACAGTTTAAGAGAGAGGATGGGTTCAAGAATAAGACTAGCCCCAACTTTGCTAGGAAATCTTATACAAACCCAGAATTTAAAACCTCTCATCCTCGAGAAAAACCAGTTAAATGCCACCTGTGTGGAACTGTTGGCCATATAAAGCCATTGTCAAAACTGTAGGGACAAAAACACCCTAAAACCAGCGATGCCCCAACCCGCAATCAATTTGAATGCAGTTACTTTGAGTACAGAGACTAACCAGATAAATGCTAACACTGCCACCTTGAGTCCAAATGTGAACACAGCAGGTGTTAATGCTACCACTGTAACAAGGAGTCTGGTGGCACATTAAAGACTAACACATTTATTTGGGCATAAGCTTTCGTGGGTAAAAACCTCCCTTCTTCGGATGCATAGAGTGAAAGTTACAGATGCAGGCATTATATACTGACACATGGAGAGCAGGGAGTTACTTCGCAAGTGGAGAACCAGTGTTGACAGGGCCAATTCAATCAGGGTGGATGTAGTCCACTCCCAATAATAGATGAGGAGGTGTCAATTCCAGGAGAGGAAAAGCTGCTTCTGTAATGAGCCAGCCAATCCCAGTCCCTATTCAAGCCCAGATTAATGGTGTTATATTTGCAAATGAATTTTAGTTCTGCTATTTCTCTTTGAAGTCTGTTTCTGAAGTTTTTTTGTTCAATGATAGTGACTTTTAAATCTGTAATAGAATGACCAGGGAGATTGAAGTGTTCACTTACTGGTTTATATATGTTACCATTCCTGATGTCCGATTTGTGTCCATTTATTCTTTTGCGGAGGGACTGTCCGGTTTGGCCAATGTACATGGCAGAGGGGCATTGCTGGCACATGATGGCATATATAACATTAGTGGATGTGCAGGTGAATGAGCCCTTGATGGTATAGCTGATGTGATTGGGTCCTCTGATGGTGTCGCCAGAGTAGATATGGGGACAGAGTAGGCAACGAGGTTTGCTACAGGGATTGGTTCCTGGGTTGGTGTTTCTGTGGTGTGGTGTGTAGTTGCTGGAGAGTATTTGCTTCAGGTTGGGGGGTTGTCTGTAAGCGAGGACTGGCCTGCCTCCCAAGGTCTGTGAGAGTGAGGGATCATTTTCCAGGATAGGTTGTAGATCGTGGATAATGCACTGGAGAGGTTTTAGCTGGGGGCTGTATGTGATGGCCAGTGGTGTTCTGTTATTGTCCTTGCTGGGCCTGTCCTGTAGTAGGTGATTTCTGGGTACCCGTCTTGCTCTGTCAATCTGTTTCCTCATTTCCCCAGGTGGGTATTGTAGTTTTACGAATGCTTGATAAAGATCTTGTAGGTGTTTGTCTCTGTCTGAGGGGCTGGAGCAAATTCAGTTGTATCTTAGGGCTTGGCTGTAGACAATGGATCATGTGATGTGTCTTGGATGGAAGCTGTAGGCATTAGGTACGTATAGTGGTCAGTAGGTTTCCGGTATAGGGTGGTGTTTATGTGACCATCACTTATTTGCACCGTAGTGTCCAGGAAGTGGATCTCTTGTGTGGACTGGTCCAGGCTAAGGTTGATGGTGGGGTGGAAATTGTTTAGTAATCCCGGATGGGAGGGATGAATATACATTCACTAATTATATTAGGGCTGAGACATGGAGGGGTAATGAGGAATTCATAAGGAGTGCCAGGGTCAATAGGATTGTGTGTACTAGATGGAGAGATTCCACGTTGGACATTACCTTAGTTAAAAAGGAATTAGTCCGGGAGGAGGATTATTTGCCAGATCAAATCATGAGCCAGGTGGCACTTTCTAAGTACTGTAGAACCTCAAAGATATGAGCACCAGAGTTATGGACTGACCGGTCAACCAGACTCCATGTGGAACCAGAAGTAACCAATCACACAGCAGCAGAGATATTCTTCCCCCCCCGCCAAACAAAAAAGAGCAAATACTGTACTGTGCCTGTATTGCATCTTAAAGGTAGGCACGTCTAGGCTGCCTGTCCCCTCCCACACCCGCAGGGCAGCCACTTACAGCTAGGAGGTGAAGATGCTGGAGCTGCCAGTCTAAGCCAGAGCATCTCTGGGGTCTGCACCACTTTCACCCTTTCACACACACACCGGCTGGGATGGAGACAAACCTGCAAACTCACTCTGGCCTGGAAAAGAAGCTGCCTGCAAGGAAGCTGCCAGTGCTGAGGAGAGAGCTGCTGCTGGGGCCTGGCCTGGAGGGTCAGCTGCTGGAGCCCGAACTGTGCTTTGTTCAGAGTTACGAACATTTCAGAGTTATAGATAACCTCAACTCCCAAGGATGGGCAAAGGTGCCCTTAGCAAATATCCACTTAGACTGGAAAGATTTTAGGGGTAACATGATAGTGGAAGTAAGGGAACTTCTCCCCGCAGATGTTTTGATCGGAAATGACATTGTAGTTGTGACTAGTAAAGTCAATGTCATAACCAGGCCACAAAGAAAATATGGCGCTGATATGGATAACCTAACTAATAATAGTCACGGAATTTGTGACCAGAAAGAGGATATCTTTCAGCTGGTGCTGGTTGTGATTGTGTCTGATGTGGCTCTGAATTTAGGTGAAACTCATAAGATGTTTATTAGGGCCCAACAAGATGATGCTTCATTCAAAAGGGCCAAAATTGATGCTCAGAACCAAGCCCCAGCAGGGGAAGGAACAGGCAGATTTTTCATGCAAGATGGTTTGCTATACAGAGAACCTGCTACAGGGAAAAACAGCTTCATTGTATGAAATGCAAACAGCTTGTGGTACCTGAGGGATATAGAAGTGATTTATTAAAGTTGGCTCATGATGGTCCCTTTGCAGGACATCTGGGCATAGAAAAAACTTGTGACAGGCTGAAGCAAAATTTCTATTGGCCTGACCTGTTTGAAACAGTGAGGGGGTATTGCAGAAGTATTGCCCATTGTGATTTGCGTCAGAAGTGCAAGAGTTTTAAGGGTCCTAAAAAGGTGCCCCTACAGCCATTACCCTTATTGGGGAGGTATTTGCCAGTGTCTATGGATATTGTGGGACCATTCCCTGAACCTTCCAGGAATGGGAAGAAATATATTCTGGTGTTGATGGATTTTGCCACCAGATACCTGGAGGCTGTAGCTTTGTCTAACGTTGAGGCAGAGACGGTGGCCACAGGTTTGTTTACTATTTTTAGCAGAGTGGGTTTTCCCAAGGAAATTTTGTCAGACCGTGGTGCCAATTTTATGTTGATTATCTTTAAGCAGCTATGGGAGCTGTGTAGAGTAAAACACCCAAAAGCTGCCTCTTACCATCCAGAGACCAATGGTTTGGTAGAAAGGTTTAATGGAACGTTGAAGGCTATGCTAAATGTGTATGTGGACAGGTGCCAGAATGACTGGGACATCTTACTGCCATATTTGTTGTGTGCATACAGAAGTGTACCCCAAGAATCTACAGGGTTTGTTCCCTTTGAGCTCCTTTATGGGAGGCAGATCACGGGATACCTAGATCTCATTTTTGATTCTTGGGAGGGCAATACTGAGGTGACAGAACACTTAGTGGTAGACTTTGTCACAGTTTAAAGAAAGCTTGCAAGGCATGATAGATCTGGTTCAGCAGAATCTTAAGAGAAGTCAGGAAGCTCAGAAGGCTTGGTATGACAGGCATACTGAGGAAAGAGCGTTTGAAATTGGAGATATGGTGCTTATGCAAAATATTTGGAATGGACCCTATGAGGTAGTGGAGAGAATTAATGAAGTTACATACAATGTGAAGAGGCATGGCAGGAGGGATATGCAAACGGTGCATATTAATAAGTTGAAGGCTTACCAGGAGAGGGAGGTAGCTGGAAACATGATTTGCTGTGCTGAGGAAGAGACGTGGTCTATGCCTTTGGTCAATATGGTTACAGAAAGCAGAGAGGAACTGCAGCTGGAAATGGGAGAGAATTTAACTCCAGCCCAAAAGAATGAGATGTTAGCTTTACTGAAGCACCACAGGCAGACATTCTCAAACCAGTCAGGACTGACTGACATACTAATGCACTCCATTCAAACTGCAGGTCTCCCCACCCAGCTTCCAGAAGGGCATACAGAGCCAAGGGAGAAATGCAAAAGCAGATTCAGGAGGTGGAAAGCATGTTATCCATGGGAATAGTTACTAGATCTAAAAATTCATGGGCATCCCCTATCGTTATGGTACCCAAAAAGCAAAAAAAACATGAGGTTTTGCATGGATTATAGGAAGCTAAATGCTATCACACAACCTGACCCTTACCCTATGCCCAAGATAGAGGTTTTGCTAGATACACTGTGGAGAGCAAAGTTCATAAGCGCGCTGGATTTAACTTGAAGGTACTGGCAAATTCCCTTAGATACCGAGACACCTGCTTTCATAGTGGAATCTGGCCTGTATGAATTCAAGGTCTTACCATTTGGATTGCAAAATTTGGGACCCACATTCATGAGGCTTATAAATGAAGTCCTACAGTACAGCAATTTAACAATGCTTAAAATTGTTGATTGGCTCTAGTTTTCAAGATATGCTATTGGGTCAGTATATACGATCCTTGACTTGGGAATGGCGGAGGATAAGGGAGTTATAAAGGGAAGGGATCTCAATTTAAACCAGAAATGACTAAAATACATCTTTGACTGGCTCTATGAATAAATCTATGACTGGGTTTGGACAGTACTTGCTTTTTACGCAAAACAATGAATGATGCAATCTGAAGCTGGTATTGCGTCATACATTATATGAATTGCATTATGTTATTCCTAGAAGTCATGGATGATGCAATTATAACGAAGCTTACATCACTCTGCTGAACAAATTTCCCTATATCAGCTCTAGAAATCATACAGTGTCGTGCTCTCTTAGTCAGTGTTTGATTTTGCAAAGGGACACATTTCTGTTTAGCCAAAGTGAGCAGAGATTCCTCATACTTGTGTGAACAGTGCAGATAACTTCTGCTATGTTTGTGGTGAAGTGACTTTTGCATCACAAAAGCACAGTATTACCACTATGGTTAAGAAAGCCTATCACCTTTATTTTGGCTGCAAAATTGGAGATCAGGACAAGAGGTGGGCCCCACACATATGCTGCAACACTTGTGCAACAAATCTTCGCCAGTGGTTGAACAGGGAAATGAAATCTATGTCTTTTTCAGTGCCAATGATTTGGAGAGAGCCAACAGATCATACCAGCAACTGTTACTTCTGCATGGTGCCTCCAGTTGGGAAAGGTGTGTCAAAGAAGAAAAAGTGGACTGTGCATTAGCCAAACATTCCATCAGCTATACGCCCAGCACCCCACAGAGCAGGACTGCCAGTTCCTGATGCACCAGAATAATTCTCACTTGAGTCAGACGAGGAAGAGGATGAAACTTCTGGTCCTGAACCATCAATGTCACAGGTCCCACATTTTCTCCCACCCTCCTCCTCTGAACCACACCTCATAACACAAGGTGAACTGAATGACCTTGTCAGGGATTTGGAACTACCCAAGAGTAAGGCAGAGCTGTTGGGCTCCAGACTACAGCAGTGGAATCTCCTGGCAGGTGATGTTAAGGTTTCCATGTTCCGTGACCGTCAAAAGGATCTTGTCCCATTCTTCTTCATGGAAGGTGATCTTGTAGCCTGCAACAACATTGATGGTGTGATGGCAGTCCTCAACATCGTTCACAATCCAGATGAGTGGAGACTGTTCATTGATTCATCGAAGACGAGTCTTAAAGCTGTTTTACTGCATAATGGCAATGTTTTGCCATCAATTCCAGTTGGTCATGCAGTCCATATGAAGGAAACCTATGACAACATGAAACAACTTTTGAGGTGCATAAACTATGACCAACATCAGTGGCAGCTTTGTGGCGATTTGAAGGTTGTTGCTCTCCTGCTTGGTCTGCAGACTGGATACACAAAGTACTGCTGTTTTCTCTGCAAATGGGATAGTCGTGCAAGAGATTCACACTACATCAAGAAAGATTGGCCACTCCGACAGTCACTGGGCCTGGGAGGAAAAGGGTTCAACATCCACCACTTGTTGAATCAAGGAAGATTTTGTTACCACCCTTACACATCAAGCTGGGTCTGATGAAGAACTTTGTCAAGGCCATTGACAAAACACAAGCAGCTTTCAAGTACCTCCGTAGAAAATTTCCAAGGTTAAGTGAAGCTAAGATAAAGGAAGGTGTCTTTGTTGGTCCTCAGATTCGTGAACTTCTTCGAGATGATGCATTTGACCATGCACTGCGTGACAAGGAAAAGACGGCATGGAAAGCCTTCCAGTTGGTGGCAATAAATTTTCTCGGAAACAACAAGGCAGACAATTACAGGTTGTTGGTGGAAAACCTCCTCAAGGCATACAAAAGCCTTGGTTGCAACATGTCACTAAAGATACATTTTTTGCACTCTCATCTAGATTTTTTTTTCCACCAAACTGCGGAGTAGTGAGCGACGAGCACGGCGAGCGATTTCACCAGGACATTGCAACAATGGAGAAACGCTATCAGGGCAAACGGAGCCCATCAATGCTTGCAGACTATTGCTGGACAGTGACAAGAGATGCTCCATTTAATGAATACAAGAGACAAGCCAAGAAGCGCCGAGTAGACACTGAATAGGACTAAACTATGTACATAATAGTTTTTTGCCTTTTGTTTCATAATACATTTTATTTATATAACCCTTTTGCTGATTTTTAAAGTGTTACATAAACAGGACAGGTGAAATATTATCATGTAAAGCAACCATAAACACATGAAAAGACCTAGGTTTACATTTTATGATTAAAACTCTATCTACACAATATACATAGACATAAAATGTAAAAACTTAAATATCTTAGAAACAGTAACCAATCAGTTGTTTTAATTGTCATATTTGAATTCCGCACATCAAAATACATAATAAATAGCACATTTTATCTCTGAAGCAGACGACTTCTCAAAAATTGTAGACCAGTGTAACCTTACCAAGAAAGGAAAGCCAGGCAAGGTGATATTATGGACAGAGGCCTGTGAAAAAGGCTTCCAGAGCATTAAAGAGGCTTCATCTAAAAAACCAGCCCTGATTTTGAGAACCCATTTCTGTTGTGTACAGATGCTTCCAATATTGGGTTGGGGGTAGTGTTAATGCAAGAAGGGGAGGGTGATAAAAGACAGCCCATCACATACTTGAGCAAGAAACTAACACCCACTGAACAAAATTATGCAGCTATTGAAAAGGAATGTTTTGCAATTGTGTGGGCTATTAAGCAAATCAGGCCCTATTTATATAACAGAAAATTCACTATGTTGAGCCATCATGCACCTCTGATGTGGCTGAATAAGGCTAAGGGAACCAAATCCAGACTACTTCGATGGAGTTTAGCCCTCCAGGAATATGAAATGGACATAATCCATATTAAGGGGAAGGAGAGTATAATGGCAAATGTGTTGTCCAGGATGGGGAATTCCAATGATGCATTCAGCGATGTCTAGTGACACCCCTTTCTGCATCAATTTTGTGTGAGTGGTGTGATGTTGTAGGGCATGTGGGTGACCATTTATAATATTATTGATACCGATATTACAAAATTGCAATGAATCTTATACAAGATATGCCATGTAAGGTATCAGTGGAAAAGTTATCATTTGCTGAATATGATCAACTTGTTTATATGTATGTATCATCTTTGTATCGTGACTTATAAATTTGTGTGGTATATCTGTATCTCAAACTTGTGCTGTGTATCTGGGTGGCACCCCCAGACAGATTGGCATCAGCACTATCTAGCCTGCTTGATGGCCCATCAAGGGCAATCAGCTGTACAATGAACCAATTGAGAGAAGCCAGGGGCTATACCTATGAGTCAGCAGGACATGTAGGGACATGCCTGTGGACAGGGGACTCCAAATACTTTTCCATGCCCAGGTGCTGGGAGCTTGTGTTTGGGACAAAGGATGTACAAGTCACGTGGCAAAGGATATTAAAGGCAGCTGCATCATCTCAAGTTTATCTTCAATCCTGCTTCTCACCTTTGGAGTAACTTTTCTACAAACTGAACAGGAGTACTTGTGGCACCTTAGTTAGATCAGAAGCACAGTTTTGTGACTGGCTGGTGAATCTAACTATAGTGTTAACCCCCAATTTTGGGAGAATCTGCTCTTCTTTTTGCAGCCTGCCCTTACCTTGGCATTTTCAGTGGGGTCTGCCTTCAGTCACTCTACCATAGTCAGACAAATGATGATTTATAGCTTCAGAGAAAGCCATTGTTTCCTAGTTGTCAGAGTGCTTGGTGCATGCACATTCCCTGGCACGGAAGCTCCATAGGGCTGATTGGAGAGAGGAAAATTCTCAATTAGTAATCCAATAACTGATGCAGGTCTGACCCCATTTGGGTGCCTGGTAGTACTAACACATGCCTTCAAGTGAGAGCTTTCACCTGTCTGTGGATGCACGATAGGTCTCAATTCACTCCTCAGGCCTTTCCTAGCTACCTACATGCAGTGCAGACAGAATTTACAGCTGTGCCCTCCTACTTTGCAAGCAGATAAATCACACTCTGGATGAAGCATGAACCTGGCTACCCCTGATTTCCAGTACAAGACAGGCCTAGCAGGTGAGGCTGGCAGTCAAGCCGCTCCCTCTGGATAGTGGAATCTGGCACTCTTTCTCTCTGTGCAGACTTGGGCAGGCAGGTGCTCTTCTCTGCCTGCTGGTTGCAGCTGCTGACAGCTAAGGTGGAAGAAGTGCCTAATGCCTAGGGCAGCTGGGACTTTTGGGGACAGCTGAGGGGAAACATTCCCTACAAAGATGGGATTCATGGATTCCCAGGACAGAAGGGATCATTGTGATCATCTAGACTGGCCTCCTGCATAATCCAGGACATGGAACTTCCCCAAAATAATTCCGACAGCGTATCATTTAGGAAAAAAACTTTTACCTACCATTCATAACTATTGTTCTTTGAGATGTGTTGCTCATGTCCATTCCATGCTAGGAGTGTGTGCACCCACGTGCACCTCTGCCGGAAACATTTTGCCTTAGTGGTATCCATAGGGCCGGCTCTGGCATCCTCTGGAGTCCCGCACTCATGTGCTGGTATATGAGGCACCACTGGCCCTGCAGCCTCTCAGTTCCTCTTCGCTGTAAACTCCAACAGCGGGGATGGAGGGCGGGTCATGGAATGGACATGAGCAACACATCTCAAAGAACAACAGTTACGAAAGGTAGGTGACCATTTTTTCTTCAAGTGCTTGGTCAGGTTGATTCCATGCTAGGTGACTCTGGAGATGGATTCGGAGTTCATGGTCATGTGGACTGCAACACTGCTCTATCGAAACTGGCATCATCCCATGCCTGCTGGGTAATGGCGTACTGGGACTCAAAGGTGTGGATTGAAGACCAAGTCGCAGCTCAGCAGATGTCCTGCATTGGTACCTGCGTGAGGAAAGCTGCTGATGAAGCTTGCATTCTGGTGGAATGGGTGGTCATGATAGCTGGTGGTGACACCCCTGCTTACTCAAAAGAAAACTTAATGCATGTGGTTATCCAAGAGGAGATTTTCTGGAAGGAAACGGCAGGCCTTTCATCCTGTCTGCTATGGTGATGAAGAGCTGTGTCAACATACAGAAGGACTTGGTTCTCTTGAGGTAGAAGGCCAGCACCCTTCTAACATCCAAGGTATGTAATATGCATTTCTCGCTGGATTTGTGAGGCTTTGGAAAAAACACCGGCAGGAATATATCCTGATTATTGTGGAACTGACACACCACCTTCAGCAAGAAGGCTAGGTGGATCTGAAGCTGGACCTTATCCTTGTAGAACACCATATAGGGTGGTTCTGATATGAGCGCTCTAAACTCAGAGCCTGCGGGCCAAAGTGATTGTGACCAGGAATCCCCCGAGAGGAGCAGCAGAGAACACAAAGCTAACTGCTCAAAGGGGGGCCCATGAGCTTTAAAAGTACCAAATTCAGGTCCCAAGGCAGGATAGGATCACGAACTTGAGAATAAGACCTTTCAGAAATCTGATTGTCATATCATGGGAAAAGACATATCTGCTCTGAACCAGAGCATGGAAGGCCGAGATGGCAGCCAAGTAGACCTTGACTGACAAAGAGTGCCAGACCTTGGTGCTTGAGATGCCACAGTTAGTCAGGATGGATTGTAGTGAGGTTTGGTCAGGAGACAGATTCTGGTCCAAGGCCCAACATGAAAATAGTTTCCATTTGGCCAGGTAGGTCGCCCTGGTGGAGGGCTTTCTGCTACCCATCAAGACCTGCTGGACTTGATCTGAGCATGCTTGCTTCTCCTCATTCAGCCATGCAGCAGCGAGGCTATCAGGTGCAGAGATGCTAGATTTGGGTGTAGCAGATGGCCATGGTTTGGGACAGCAAATCCGGTTGGAGCGGAAGCTCTAGCGGTGCTGTTATCGAAAGCTCTAACAGCGTGCCGAACCAGTCATGGCATGGCCACGCCACAACTATCAAGATAACCTTCGCCCTGTCCCACTTGATCTTCAAGAGGGTTCTGTGCACCAGTGGAATCGGAAGGAAGGCGTACATCAGTGTTCCTGACCATGGGAACAAGAAGGCATCAGACAGGGAGCCTCTGTCGAGCCCGCCGACTGAGCAGAACTGGTGACACTTCCTGTTTTGTCTGGATGCAAACAGGTCCACCTGGGGAGCCCCCCCATCTCTGGAAGATGCAGCTGAGCACCTCTGGGTGGAGAGACCACTCGTGGCAAGACGAGAAAGACCAGCTGAGATCTGCAAATGCGTTTTTGGTCCCCAGAAGGTATTAGGCCACTAGATGAATGGCATGCTGGACGCAGAGTCCCACAATCGGAGAGCCTTTTGGCACAGGTCTGACGAGCGGACTCCGCCCTATTTGTTGATACAGAACATTTCCGTGTCCCGACGTACTGTCCATCAGGATTTGGAAAACCTTGCCTTCCAGAAACGGAAGAAAAGTTTGGCAGGCCAGACATATCGCCTTGAACTCCCTGATGTTTATATGCAGGGAGTGATCTTCCTGCAACCAGAGACCTTGCCTGCTGATGTCACTGAGGTGGACTCCCCACCCCAGATCCAATGCATCAGAGACCAACGTCCCTGAAGAACATGGGGCCGCAAAGGGAATTCACTCCAACACTGATCGGGGCTCCGTCCACCACATCAGGGATGACAAGATGTGCGATGGAACCGTGACCACCAGGTCCAAATCGTGTCTGCCCAGGGCATAGATCAAAGCTAGCTACGACTGCAAGAGTCTGAGATGCAGGGCACACATGTGGAACCACATAAGTACATGCTGCCATAAGGCCCAGCAGCTTGAGGCACGTCCGGGCAGTTGTGAGCAGATAGGCTCTCACATGGATGATGCAGTCCGACATGGTTCGGAACCAGGACTCTGGCAGGAAGGCCCTGGCTTGGGTAGAATCGAGCACTGCTCCTATAAACTTTATCTGCTAAACTGCGGTCACCGTTTACTTCAGTTCATTTATAAGCACGCCCAGATCCTGATAGGTGGACCTCACCAAGTCGAAGCTGCACTGCACCTGGGCTTGTGACCTGCCTCTGACCAGCCAGTCATCAAGGTATGGGTAAATCTGCACCCCTCAACATCTCAGGTAAGCAGCCACTACAGCCATGCACTTTGTGAAGACCCTTGGAGCGGCTGAGAGGCCGAAGGGTAGAGCTATGAACTGGCAGTGACGTTGGCCTTCTACAAATCAGAGAAATCTTCTGTGCCCATGGAGAATGTAAATATGGAAATAAGTGTCCTTTAAATCGAGGGTGGCATACCAGTTTCCTGGATCCAGAGAGGGAATGATGGAGGACAGGAAGACCATGTGGAACTTCAACTTCTTGAGATATTTGTTGAGGCAACGCAGGTCTAGAATGGGTCTGAGGTCCCCTTTGGCCTCTGGGATTAGGAAAACTGCAGGGTGTACCCAGAAGTTATGGGGTTGAGCATCCAATGGTCCGAGGTGATTTGGGCCCATGCAGCAAGGCACAGGGACAATCAGTTTAAAAATAAAGGGGGTGTGAGTCCGGTGCGTCACCCTCAGGTGCACCCTCAAAATGTCCGCCACGGGGCGTCTGAGTGTCACACAGGCCCCGACTGGGTGATCGAGGAGAATGGAGAGGGGGGACAATGTTTGTCTCTGTCCCTTCCCCTGTAGGAGATCTGGCTCAGGGGACCTGAGAACTTCGGTGGTATAGGAGGTCAGAAAGGCTTTCTGGAGGCCGACAGCATGTACCACCCCAAGGAGCAGAGCGTGGAATAGGAATCTTTTACGCCATGCAGCCTGTAATCCGTTTGCTCGGAAAACAGAACATTACCCTCAAATGGTAGGTCCTGGATTGACTGCTATACTCCCAGGGACACCCAGAGGACTGCAGCCACGAGCTCCTTCTCATTGAGACAGCGGAAGCCATGGACTTGGCTGCCGAGTCCGCCGCATCAAATATTGTCTGGAGAGAGGCCCTAGCTACTGTTCTGCCCTCCTCCAGAATAGACCCGAATTCCTGTCCGAGGTCTTGTGGCAGGGAGTCCTTAAATTTCCCCAACGAGTCCCAGATGTAATTATATCTACCCAGCAGTGCCTGCTGGTTAGATATTCTATGCTGGAGACTGGCAATCAAATAAATTTTCCTCCCGAAGAGGTCCAGTTTCTTAGCATCCTTGTTTTTAGGCATTGCACTCACCTGTCCCTGCCTGTCCCACTCGTTCATGGCAGACACTATGAGAGAGCTCGGGGGCAGGTGGGAATATAAGTATTCACAACCTTTGGCAAGCACGTACTACTTCTTTTCCGCCCTCTTTGAAGTTGGTGGCAAAGAGGACAGGGTCTGCTACGGGACTTTGACCACCTTGCGCACCTCATGCTGAGGCTGCTAGGATGTCAAAAAGGCTGTCCGCCTGCTCTGCAAACTCCTCAGCCTCCAAGCCCAAATTCAAGGCCACCCTTTTAAGAAGTTCCTGGTGAGCCTGAAAGTCATCAGGAGGGAGCAGGTGAGAGGGGCCCGCGACTGCCTCATCACGGGGCAAGGAGGAGAATGGCACAACTGGGGGACGGGCTGGGACACTGCCTCTGGAGAAGCCTCCCTTGTAACCAACTTCTGCCACTGGGTACCAGCATCAGAGTCTGAATCTGGGTCCCATCCTGGTGCCTGACAGTACTGCAGACCACTTCTCAGAGGGGCCCACAGAAGAGCTTTGAGAGCATGGCCCTGGTATCATGGGGAGAGCCCACGGGTTCTAATATGGCCAGTGGACTGGTCATTGACCTTGTGGCCAGGCGCCCACTACAGGCCCCCGGTAAAACATCTGGCACCCCCGATGAGCAGTGCTTCCAGGGCTGGAGGATGGGCTCTCACTCGGATTCTAGGAAGGATTCCTCCCTTAGGGACTAGGGAGGGGCCATCGGTGCCTCCTTCTGTCAACCACAGCCCAAGGTCTGGGAGCAGTGCCACAGGGAAAGTGACCAGCAGCATTGCGGAGACTGGTACTGTGTGGATGGAGACCAGTGAGGGCATGGTGTTTTTCGACTGGTCTACGCATTTCATAATTTTTATTTTTCTCTTACGCTTAAATTTAATTCTTTGAGTAGTGAGTTCTAAAATGCCTAACCTGTCCTGGCTGGAGTAATCATCCCAATGGTAACTTTTTAAAAATATATATTGAGGTTTTTTGTTTCTACTGGTGGTGCAGAGCCGCACATTACCTCGATATGGTACATATAACAAAATTCATTCCACACATGGATGGAAAAAATTAGAGGGAACATTGATAAATTGTTCCAATGGTTAATTACCCGCACTGTTAAAAAATTATGCTTTATTTGCATTCTGAATTTGTCTAGCTCAGGGGTAGGCAACCTTTCAGAAGTGGTGGGCCGAGTCTTCATTTATTCACTTTAATTTAAGGTTTCGGGTGCCAGTAATACATTTTAACGTTTTTTAGAAGGTCTCTCTCTCTGTCTATATTATATAACTAAACTAGTGTTGTATGTAAAGTAAACAAGGTTTTCAAAATGTTTAAGAAGCTTCATTTAAAATTAAATTAAAATGCTGATCTTACGCCACCAGCCTGCTCAGCCCGCTTCCAGACTGGGGTTCTGTTCACCTAGGCCAGCAGTGGGCTGAGTGGGGCCTGCAGCTGGGAGGGATTCAGGGGTCAGGGCAGAGGGGATGTGGGGGGTTCAGGGCAGAAGGCTGGGGATGTGGGGCGGTTCAGGGGTCAGGGCAGAAGGATGGGTGTGTGTGTGGGAGGGTCAGGGCAGAGGGCTGGGGTGCTCGGCTCATGGAGGTGCTCCCAGCCCCCTGCCCGGAGTGGCTCATGGCAGGGGGCTGGAAGGGATATGCCCTGTTCCACCCCTTCCCCAAGGCCCCATCCCTACCTCTTCTCTGCCTGCTCTACGGAGCAGAGAGCATGGTGCCGCTCGGCTCTGCTCCGCTCCCCCTCCCCCGGGCCATCAGCTGATCGGCGCAGGGAGGAGGGGGAGAGGCAGGAAAGCACCACGCTGGGGGAAGAAGCAGGGGAGAGGGGAAACTTGGCTGCCGCAGGACTAAGCTTCTGCCTCCTGTCCCCGCAGGGGAGAGCGGTGGGGCTGAGGGCCGGGAACCCTCCCCCTCACCGCTCTCCCCTGGGGGCAGGAGGCAGAAGCTTGGTCCTGTGGCAGCCAAGCTTCCCCCCTCCCCCGCTTCTTCCCCCCGCGTGGTGCTTTCCTGCCCCTCCTCCTCCTCTCACTGGGCAGGCAGCATGCCACTCAAAATCGGCTTGTGTGCCGTGTTTGGCACACGTGCGGTAGGTTGCCGACCCCTGGTCTAGCTTCAACTTCCACTGGAGTATGTTATACCTTCTCCTGCTCGCTTGAAGAGCCCATTGTCATTATGAAATATTTGCTCCCCATGCAGTTATTCATAGACTGTGATTGCATCACAACTTAACCTTCTCTCTTTTTAAGATGAATAAATTGAGCTCCTTGCATCTATCACTATAAGGCATGCTTTCTAATCCTTTATTCATCCTCATTGCTCTTCCCTAAACTCTCCAATTTATCAACATCCTTCTTCAATTGTAGATCCAATAACAGGACACAGTATTCCAGCAACAGTCACACCAGTGCCAAATACAGAGGTAAAATAACCTCTCTACTCCTACTTGCGATTCCCTTATGTATCATAGAATCACATTAGCCTTTTTGGCCACCACAACCCCCAAATCTTTCTGAGTCGCTGCTTCTCAGGATAGAGACTCCATCCTGTAAGTGTGGCCTATGTTCTTTGTTTCTAGATGTATAGATTTGGCTGTATTCAAATACATATTGTTTGTTTGCACCCAGCTTATCAAATGATTCAGATCACTCTGTATTAGTGATCTGTCCCCTTCATTATTTACCACACTGCCACTTTTTTTTTTTTTAAATGTCATCTGCAAACTGTCAGTGATGATTTTATGTTTTCTTCCAGGTCACTGATAAAAATGTTAAATAGCGGAGGGTCAAGAACCGAACTCTGGGGGACCCCACTAAAAACACACCTGTTCAATGATTACTTCCAGTTTACAATTACATTTTGAGACCTCTCAGACAGATTTTAATCCATTTAATGTGTGCTGTATTAATATTGTATCATTCTGGTTTTTTAATCAAAATGTCATGCGGTACAAAAACCAACTGCCTTACAGAAGTCTAAGTATATTACAACACTTATCAACCAAACTTGTAATTTCACCAAAAAAAATAAAATCTAGTTCAACAGGATCTATTTTCCATAAGCCCATGATGATCTGCATTAATGATATTATCCTCCTTTAATTATTAATCAAGTCCCATATCAACCTCTCTATTATCTTGCCTGGCATCAATGCCAGACTGGGTCATCCTATCTACCCTTTTTAATTACTGGCACATTAGCAGCTTTCTTCCAGTCTTCTGGAACTTCCCCTGTGTCCCCAGACTTCTTGAAGATCAGCATTAACAGTCCAATGAGCTCCTCAGTCAGTTTTTTTTAAACGCTTGGATATGTTATCCAGACCTGCTGATTTTAAAATGTCTAACTTCAGTAGCTGCTGTTTAACATCCTTTCAAGATACCACTGGAACGGAAACAGTGTCACCATCGTATTATGACATCATTTGTTTTTTTCCTCCCATATATAAAACAGAAATATCCTTTCAATAAGTCTATCTTTCCTACATTATTTCTGATAATTCTACTATTTCCATAATGGACCAACCCCATCTTTAGGATTCCTTTTGTTCCTAATATACTTCAAAAACTTACTATTGTCCTCAACTCTGCTGGCCACAGATTTCTCTATATGTCCCTTGGGTTCCCTTATCTATTTTCTACAATTCCAAGCTTCTGATTTATATTAGTTATCAACAACTTCCCCTTTCTTTCATTGTATTTTTTCATTGCTGACTCGCTTCCCCTGTAAACCAAGTTAGTTTTTTAACCAGTATAGCCCTCTTCCTTGATTGTGGCTTTTTGGGTATCTTAAACAGTTCTCAATTAGCATTCACATTTTTCTGATTAAATTTTTCCTCTCAGGTGATTTGGCCCATAATTCTTTTGAGCTTTGTGAAATGGCCCTCTTAAAGCACCAAGTACATGCATTTCTGGTTAGGGCGTTATTCTGTATGAACATTATAAATGTGCAAAAGTCATGACCACCAGTACCCAAATCACCATCAATTTACAGTTCTGTGATCAATTCCATTCTGTCTGTCAAGGCCAGCTCCAATACTGAATTTCCCTGTGTTGTATACACCACTTTTTGAATTAGGAAATTGTCATTTATAATATTTAAAAACTAAGGATGTTTTAGTACTGGTGGCATCAGACCTCCAGCACGTCCCCCCAACTTAAAGTCCCACATGATCATATAGATTTTTCATACACATTATAGACAGATGCAAAAGGAGCTGGTTATCCTAATCCCTAATGTGATTTGGTGGTCTGTAGCAGACACTAACTAATATCCCCATCTCGTGCTTTATCTGTTACGACATTGATCCATGAGCATTCAAGATCATTTTCTTCTGAGCTGTCAATGACTCGGAACTAGGTATTGCCATCTTTCACACAAGAGTATCACCTTTTTGCCCACTCAATGCTTCCTAAATAAAAGCTAACCATTGATTTTAACATTTCCATCATGTGACTCAGCCCACTACATTTCAGTAATATCGGGCTGAAAGGCAAAATACAGTCTTTTATTTTACTCTGTATGGAGTAACTACGGGTATGTCTACATTGCTATGTAAGCCCAGGGTTAGTGGGACTCAAGTCAGCTGACCCTGGGTTACAGAACCCAGGGCTTGAGCATCTACTGACTGTCAACCCTACATAAGAATTTTCTAAACCATGCTTGAACCTGGGGCTCTGACATCCACACTGCAGCACACAGATCCGAGTCAAATCAGCCATATCCCAGACTCCCTAGTGCCCTCCCGAAACATGGCCGCTCTGGCCCTTTAACCATAGTGCACAGTGGAAAAACTTGCCCACTATGCATGTTAGAGAAAGTTTGAACAGCCTGCCAACACAGCCTGCTGAGTGTTCATTTTGGTCTGTGCACTCCCAGCTACCAGAGCCAGCAACATGGAGGAGGTGCCTTTTGAAGAACGTCTCTTGTTTGCGCTTTCACTCCTGTGTCAAGAAATGGACAGAGCTTCCATGAGGTGCTGATGGACATTTCGATGGCATTTGCTGATCCTCCAAAAGCACCTGACAGAGCTTATGATGAAGTAGGAGTACCCAGGCATGGCAGACTTGAACAAGCAGACACTGCTCACGACTCTCAGTATAGCCACTGGAGCCCCCTACAAAGGCTGGCGCTTTTGGCACAGGGCCACAAGCACAGACTGGAGAGGATCACATCATCATGCAGACTTAGGACAATCAGCAGTGGGTCCAGAACTTTCACATGAAGAAAGCAACATTTCTGGAGCTTTGTGAGCAGCTTGCCTGCACCCTCCAGTGTAAAAACATACATGCATGAGGGTACCCTTGACAGACCAGAAGCAGGTTGCTATAAACGTCTGGCAGATGGCTACCCCAGACTGTTACAGGCCACTTGCCAACCAATTTGATGTTGGGACGCTGACTGTGGGTAAAGTGATGGAGGCAGTTTCTGATGTACCTAACTGTGTAGAGGAATATAGTTTGTGCTTACTAATTCTTAGCTGTCCCTGGTCATGTGTTTACCTTTATTATTTTAAATATACATTGTAGGATGTGATGCAGTTATAGCAATAAACTTTCTTGATTACACAAGATGCTTTATTTATAAACATGTATTATAAAAGTACAACATTCACCCATTACCAGGCAGGTCAGCTGCCACTATCACACCAGTAACAGAATTATTTTAAAAGTATATGAACAAGTATAAACAGTGAAACCATGTACAAGACAGAATCCCCCCATTGTTGCATGTCTCCTGACCCCCTATTCTCCTTTCCCCATATGTCACACACTTGAATCCAGGGGAGAGGGTGGAAACCTCCACGGGGAGGGGGTCAAGACAGAGGACTGCATGAGGCTAAGATGACCTGCCCAGCTGCTCATGCGGCCCGACTGCATGGGCCAACCAGCCATGGAGTTTTCCAGGCTGTTTCTGAGGACTCAGGTTGTGCTGTGAGTTATACAGCAGGAGCCGGTACTCCTGCAGCCATTATCGATATCAACAGCTCAAACAATTCTCTCTGCTGACTTGTCTTCCTTCCTTAGACACTGTTCCTGTTCAAGGAACTGCAAACCTAGTGCCTATTCCTGCACTGAAACCCTGTCCTCAAACCGTGCAGCCAGCCTCAGCCTTTTCTCTCGGGATGCCTCTTCTCTAGCCATAAGTCCCTCTGTTTTTGACAATGGACCTGTTTGTTGGCCCTGTAAGATCATCATGGAAACATATCTTGGAACAGTCTGTGAAGGTACATTAGGCCAGACTTCTACTGAACTGTGGGCGAGCTGTGGAGGTACTGCGGCCAGTAGAGGTTGAAGAGTCTGGAACAGGATAAGACAGAGAGGGTTATTGTCTCAAATAGCTCAGAGCAGGAGTACAGAAAAATATCCTTATGGAATTTCAAGGACATAAAACATTACTTTTCCAAACTGAACTTCAATACATTGTGAAAGGAATGCTTCAGTGCACAGACCCTGGACACAGCCTGGTTAATCTCAGTGAAAGAAGTGCAAAGAGAATAAATTAAACATTCAAAGCTGTTTTTTGTTTTCTAAAAACAGAAGAACTACTTGGGTTGGGGGAGGAGGAGAAGGGGCAGGGAGGCTGAGAGTAGCCTTGCTAAATAAAAGCTTTGTCTATCATTTCCGGCCTTCCACATTTTGGAGGACAACCATTCTTGTGGTGCCTGATTGGCAAAGGGAGATGTTATTTCAAGCTGCCAGTGGGAAACATGCATTATATGCAGCCAAAGTATTCAAATGTATAGTGACTAAACAGCATAGCTCTGAGTGAACTGGCCTGGTCAACTACCAGCGTGGCCCTGGAAAAATAGTCACCTTTTGGGGAAGGGCATATCTGGAGTTTCTGCTTCAGGAAAAGTTTGCATCTATCAGCACCCAACATTGTGTCAGAAACCATGAGGGAAACAGGATGCTGTGTTATCTTGCACATGGCTTAGCCAGTTAAAATTGCATGCAAACACACAGAACTCCGTGAACATCCCCCTTACACTTCCTCCTCCCACCCCAGCAAATTCCTAGGCACATTTTCATACCCCACTTGAATTTGGAACAAATGCTTTTGTCATCTATGGACCGCATATACTACCTTACCTGAAATGGACTAGATTTGTGAATGGAACACATTTCTGCCCTGCCCCCTCCCACAGTTCACTGTTTCCAGGCAGCGCATTACACAACTGTTTACAGAGCGACCTACTTACAGGTATGGCAGTGTAAGGTTATTTTAAAGATACAGGAACACCCTAGCAAAAATCTGTACCTTTCCCATAAAAATTCACTTTCAACTCATTTTTACTGTTTGCATTTCCCAGTCATCATTTTGAACTCCATGTGGTTGTGCACGCGGAGAGAGGGGAGGGAGAGAGCCATGCCACTGAGACAATTCGCCATTAGCGGATACATGCTGCTAGCCAGTTGGTTCATGTAACAGAAATCCCTCCTTTCCTATATTAATAAACACTATAATGAAGTCAGAAACTTACCAGACTCCAGGGTGGCTTCTGTCCATCTGTATCTGCTACAGGCTCTGCGGTGGGCTGATCCTTGGGGGAAGGAAGTGGGACATCAAACAGCTCCAAGTATGGCGCCAAGATATCCTGCAGAAGAGCCTCCTGTAAACTAGTTTCAGTAACAGAGTCACTTTGCCGGCCTCACTCTGTGCCTGCGGCTGGCTCCTATCACTCCCCATGCTGGATGCTGGGGCCAGTAGGGCGCCATTTCAGCTGATTAGATCTCATACACCACCACTGGCTGCATGCTCGGTGCAAAGCCCAGCACTTCGTCAAATGCCTCGTAAAATGGGCACAATGTCGGCAACTTGCCCAAGGTGCAGTTCTGGTCCCTGGTTTTCCTGTACTCACTCTTGAGATGGTTAATGCACTCCCTGCACTAGTCTGGTACATTTGCAATGCTGCCAGCTTCTTCACTATTTGCTGGTATGTGTGATCATTCCTGGTACTCTTACTGAAGTCCATTGTTTTGCTGGCCTCGCACCAGAGATTTACCAGAATCTGGCTTTGCTCCTGTGACCAGCAAGCAGTACACTTTGCAAAAGGCTTGTTCTGCTCAGTCTCCATTGCAAACACAGAAAGCTCTCCAATGGTGTGTTTGCCACTCAGTAATCAGAAGACAATGGAAGGCTTAATGCTGACTCACTACGCTGCTGCAGTTCACCCAGGGGGCTTGCTTCCGTTTTCAGTGGAGTCAATTGAGATTCTTGGGATTAAAAAGACAAAGGAAGTTGGCCCATGGCATTGAGGGAAATTTATAGCAGACCCCCTGCTCACCAGTCGTGGAGGGGAAGGAGACAGACTGCATCTACACTGCAAAGCTCGAGTCTAGGGTGTGACCCTACAACAGTAGGGTTACCATAGCAAGCAAAAAAGAGGATGGGAGGAGCCCCGCCCTAGCCCCGCCCCTGCCCCTCCCACTTCCCGCCCCCCCAGAACCCCCAACCCTCCCCCCGTTCCTTGTCCCCTGACTGCCCCCTCCTGGGACCCCTGCCCCTAACTGCCCCCCAGGACTCCACTCCCTATCTAAGCCTCCCTGCCTCTTGTCCCCTGACTGCCCCAACCCTTATCCACACCCCCACCCCCAGACAGACCCCTGGGACTCCCATGCCCCATCCAACCACTCCCCACCCCCTGACAGCCCCCCCCAGAACTCCCAACCCATCTAAACCCCTCTGCTCCCTGTCCCCTGACTGCTCCGATCCCTCTCCGCACTCCTGCCCCCTGACAGCCCCCCCCAGAACTCCCAACCCATCTAAACCCCTCTGCTCCCTGTCCCCTGACTGCTCCGATCCCTCTCCCCACTCCTGCCCCCTGACAGCTCCCCCCCAGAACTCTCAGCCCCCCACCCCGCTCCTTGTCCCCTGACTGCCCCCTCCTGGGACCCCTGCTCCTAACTGCCCTCCAGAACCCCACCCCCTACCTAAGACTCCCAGTTCCTTGTCCCCTAACTACCCCCTCCTAAAGACCCCCCAACTGCCCCCCAGGACCCTACCCCCTACCTGTACCCTGACTGCCCAAAACTTTCTCCACTCCCCCCAAAAAGCCCCCCCCCGTTTCTTGACTGCCACCTCCAGAACCTTCCTGGCCCCTGGCCCCCTTACCCTGCTGCTCAGAACAGGGTGTTGGGCTCTGTGCGAGCCGGACACGTGGCTGAGCTCCCCAGCACAACAAAACCCGGTCCCTGGCCCGGACCGGGCTGCAGGGGAGAGCTGCCCTTGTATCAGCACAAAGTGCTCTCGCTCCCGTTTTGCTACGCTGCATGGCAGAAACCGCTCCCAGTTGCAAAAGGGGAGGGCTGCACTTTGTGCTGATACACTTGCTCAGAATGCAGGGCGGATCCGGCTCCTCTACAGCTGCTCCGGAGTCCAGCCCGGGACTTTCCTGCAGCCCTCCCAGCCGCTCGCTCTGCTCTGCCCGGGGAGGGGGGAATCCCGGACATTGTGAGTGCTTTACAAATTCCCCCCGGACGCTATTTTTAGTACAAAAAAAGAGGACATGTCCGGGTAAATCCGGACGAATGGTAACCCTATACAACAGGCTCCCATTGTGCAAAGTGCTATACATGTCCCTGCCCTAAAGTGTTTACATCTTCTTAGCATAGAATAAAAGACAACACAAACGTGCAGCAAACAAATCAGGAGACTAAGGACAAGGTAACAGAGAAACCATTATGTTTATTCAAATAACTAGTGGATGAGTCAGACGTGGGGTTGATTGGAGAAGGTTAAATAATCAATGACTGAGACAATGTAGGAGAGAGAAGAAAGCGCAAGGAGGAAGTGATTTGCAGCAGAAGAGAAGTCACAGAAATGTCAGACAAAGGGACCCTGAGAAGTCATAGAATCATAGAATATCAGAGTTGGAAGGGACCTCAAGAGGTCATCTAGTCCAACCCCCTGCTCAAAGCAGGACCAATTCCCAGCTAAATCATCCCAGCCAGGGCTTTGTCAAGCCGGGCCTTAAAAACCTCCAAGGAAGGAGACTCCACCACCTCCCTAGGTAACGCATTCCAGTGTTTCACCACCCTCCTAGTGAAATAGTTTTTCCTGATATCCAACCTGGACCTCCCCCACCGCAACTTGAGACCATTGTCATCAAGTCCAGCCCACTGTGCTGTGTCAGGAACAAGTAAAACTAGACCATCCCTGACAGATGTTTGCCCAACTTGTTTTTTAAAACTTCCAGTGATGGGGACTCCACAACCTTCCTTGGAAGTCTATTCCAGAGCTTAACTACCCTTACAGTTAGAAAGTTTTCCTAATACCCAACCTAAACCTCCCTTGCTGTGTCATGTTAATTACACCTTGGAAAGTGAGGCTGCTTTCTGGAAAAGTAAGTCTTTAAAATCAAGTTCTGGCCAATCTGGGGCATACACAGGCTGGGTCTCCCCTCTGCACACATAAGCAGTGTCCCATAAGCTCCTCTCAGCCTCAAACACACTCTACAATAAGTTGCCCCACCCTGTTCTTAAAATGGGCAGCTTCAATCAAAATACAAATACTAAAAATGGAACAGTAAAACCAATCTTAATACATCCAAATTCACTTCTAAATAAGTCTTGTCATATAAAATAATTTCAGCAGTTACTCCAGGGTCTTTACACTAAACTTTACAAATGAACCGTTGACTCATTTAGTGGTTATCAGCAGGAGTCCTAGAAATCCACTTGTCCCAGAGCCACAGTGTTACTAGAGGCTACAGATGAACTTCTGTATGGCAAAGTGGCTGTGATTTGGTTCTGTTAGAAGCTATGTTCTATTCTTAAACTATGTTTAAGGTGACCTTATACAAGCTCTCAATTATCTTATATTCAATATGGGATAATGACAGCTAACCCTACAGATAGCAAAGTGCTCAGAATTCAGACTAGAAATATGGCATAAATTTTTAACAAAGAGGGTAATTAACCATTGGAACAATTTACCAAAGTGGTGGATTCTCCATCACTGGTAATTTTTAAATCAAGACTGGATGTTTTTCTAGTTCAAACAGGAATTATTTGGGGGAAATTTTCTGGCCTGTGTTATACTAGATGATCACAATGGTCCCTTCTGGCCTTGGAATCTATTAATCTATAGAAGAGTGAAATGTGCACATACAGCAAGATAGGAACTCTGTTGCAAAGTCAGGGACTTTTCAGACAGACTGCAGTAACTAGGTGGCTAGAGCCACTGAATCTGAGCAACACAAGTACCGTGAATTTGAGTCCTACCCTTGTTAGCTGTCAGAATGTGTGGTGTCTCTTACTGGCTCTCTACCAGCAATCAGCAAGGGTTCTTTTCGGAAGTTATGCCCCAATATCAAAATTTGTAGTTTAAGAGTTGATATTCCAAGTTCTCTAAGATTCACATGCAGACTCCAATTTTACTTTAGAAGTATTATCAAGGAAAACAGCACTAATTAAATAAATAGAAGATGAAAGACTCTAGTACAAGCAGTTAGCATCATGTAATCATGATTCATGCTCCTTGCCCCGTTCCTGAAAAGCGAAAGAGTGATCAAATAAATGCAACTTGGTGGTCATTTGTTCAAGGGGCTTCTGATACACAACCCCACCTAAAATAAGCAGTGCATACTATTTTCAGACTCATTCCTTTTTTGGTGGTCTGATAGACTATTAAATGTATAGCATTGACTGCCCCTATTGGATCAGACCAAGGTCAACTTTAGACGTATTTCAGGAGTTATTGCACTACAAAAGTGTCATTGTCAATACCTCTACTTAAACAAGGGAGGGAGGGTGAGGACACAAGGGACATGGCAACTTTATTTATATTTAAAAAAAACAAAACAAAAAAAAAACCACATATTGAACTGCCTCCTCCTTTATAAAACCTCTAATAGCATGTTCAGAATCAGGTGATCTCTAGCCCCAGGCAGTACCCTGGGGACTGGATGCTGTTTCCAGGAAAGGCTTATGAAGGCTGTGTGCTAAGAGCTGATGCAGAGCTGCACAAAGGTAGGCATTTCTACTGCACACCACAAGGTTTTATTGATCCTTAAAAACCCAGGAAATACAGTTATATATTGTTGAGTTCCATTTAATGGTACCTTATCTGTAAACTATTACATACACAAGCTACACTAAAAACATTAATGCTGCAGAGTCAATCCCTCAAATTATGAAGTGTCAGAATTAAGAATGCACAGACCACAAGTTGACATCCTTATATATATTTTGATAACCTAAGTACATGATCCCCTACTTCTCTTTCCCCCCATAGGAAACCTTTCTCATCCAGTGCACAGGATGGACAGCATTCACTGAATGGGAAGCATCTCGGGAAAAACTTAACTGTAAGAACAGTAGCACAATGGAACAAACTGCCCAGGGAAGTCGTGGAAGCTCCTTCACTGGAGGCTTTTTCAAAGAGTCTGGACAGGCATCTGTCTTGGATATAGGCACAAGAAATCCTGTGTCTTGGAAAGGGGCTAGACTAGATGACCCTAGTGGTCCCTTCTAACCCTATGGTTCTATTCAATATTTAACTTCATCATTCAAAGCCTTGTTTACCACATGCCATTCAAACCCTGAATTGAATAATACCACCTAACTCTTTTCACCAATGGATCTCAAACAACTCTACAAAGAAGGTCAGTACCATTATCCACACTTTACAGTTCTGAAATAGAATTTTTAATATTCTCAAGGTCTTTTCTACAGCACTAATTACTGTAGCATCTAACAGGTTTCAGACTGGTAGCCGTGTTAGTCTGTATCAGCAAAAACAACGAGGAGTCCTTGTGGCGCCTTAGAGACTAACAAATTGATTTGGGCATAAGCTTTCGTGGGCTAGACCCCACTTCATCAGATGCATGGAGTGCAAAATACAGGAGCAGGTATAAATACATGAAAGGATGGGAGTTGCCTTACCAAGTGTGAGGTCAATCTAATGAGACAATTCAATTAACAGCAGGATACCAAGGGAGGAAAGATAACTTTTGAAGTGGTAATGAGAGTGGCCCATTTCAGACAGTTGACAAGAAGGTGTGAGTAACAGTAGGGGGAAATTAGTATTGGGGAAATTAGGTTTAGGTTTTGTAATGAACCAACCACTCCCAGTCTTTATTCAGGCCTAATCTGATGGTGTTCAGTTTGCAAATTAATTCCAGTTCTGCAGTTTCACGTTGGAGTCTGTTTTTGAAGTATTGCCACTTTTAGGTCTGTTATTGAGTGACCAGAGAGATTGAAGCGTTCTCCTACTGGGTTTTGAATGTTATGATTCCTGATGTCAGATGTGTGTCCACATTGGGATCTAGCTCATGAAAGCTTATGCCCAAATCAATTTGTTAGTCTCTAAGGTGCCACAAGGACTCCAGAGATCTTAGCATTTCATAGCACTTTCTATATTCAGCACACCGTTCTTGACTTCAGTTGCAGTTGTGAATGTTCAGCACTTTTGTAAATCAGACCCTAGGTGTCTCAAGTTGGACATGCAAAAGAAGTGAAACATATGATTAGTGCCATTTGTCAGAAATTTGGCAGAAGTGCCTTATCCAGCATCACAAACTTTGTGGCAAGGGCAGACTCCAATTCTCCACGGTGGCATGCAACTGCCCTAACTATGGGTACGTCTATACTTACCCCCGGGTCCGGCGGTAAGCAATCGATCTTCTGGGATTGATTTATCATGTCTTGTCTATACGCGATAAATCGATCCCGGAAGTGCTCGCCGTCGACGCCGGTATTCCTGCTCCGCGAGAGGAGTACGCGGAGTCGACGGGGGAGCCTGCCTGCCACGTCTGGACCCGCAGTAAGTTAGAACTAAGATACGCAACTTCAGCTACGTGAATAACATAGCTGAAGTCGAAGTATCTTAGTTCAAAGTGGGGGGTTAGTGTGGACCAGCCCCAAAACACCATCCTTCCTTTCTGTCCTGAAATACACTGCTTCATTTGTTATATGACTTTAATTTCTGCAACAACTTAGGCAGGGGCCTTACAGACAATACCCCCTTAACTACACAACTAACTCCCAATACCATTCACCATCCTGTATACTTCCACAATGCACAGTCTACTCTACATAGCAATAGGAAGCTCTGCACCCTTGGAATTTCAGCTGGAAGGATAGAAAAACAGGGAACCATCTTTTGGGAACCATGGAAGGAAGAGTTCACCTTTGGCATAAATAATTCCGGAGTTATGAGCACCACCTTGTCCTCATGAAACACTCAGTAAGGCTCCTGTATACAAAGTGCCGCCAGCTCCAACACTCACCTGGTGGACATGATGGCATCAGGAAGCAAGATGTGATGGACAAATAAAATGCTGACACTGACATCAAAGGTATGAAGGGGTGTTTTATCAGGGCTCTCACTACCAGGGGCAGGTACCATTTTGGAAAAAAGAGGCCTGATAACTAGCCTGGCTAAATCAGACTGTGCTAAGGAATCTGTCTATCTGGGTGTTCTCTGCCAGAGAGCATCATGCTACTAAGGGCAGACATCTGACATGCCATGGTGCTGGGTTGGAGACCTTTGTTGAAACCTTCTTGGAGAAAATCCAAGATATACAGGTTTCAGAGTAGCAGCCGTGTTAGTCTGTATCTAAAAGAAGAACAGGAGTACTTGTGGCACCTTAGAGACTAAAATTTATTTGAGCATAAGTTTTCGTGGGCTACAGCCCACTTCATCAGATGCATAGAATGGAACATATAGTAAGAAGATACATACATACAGAGAACATGAAAAGGTGGAAGTTGCCATACTAATTAGCCTCTTAGAGTTGGCAACTTCCATCTTTTCATGTTCTATGTATGTATGTATGTGTGTATGTGTATATATATATATATATATATATATATATATACACACACACACACACACACACACCCCTTCGCCCTTTATGTTCCATTCTATGTGTCTGATGAAGTGGGCTGTAGCCCACGAAAGCTTATGATCAAATAAATTTGTTAGTCTCTAAGGTGCCACAAGTACTACTGTTCTTTTTCCAAGATATACAGGAATTCAGGTTATCTTGGATTTATCTTGTGTTCCTGGCACCATCCCCAGAACTTGGTCCAGAAAAAGTATGCTTTCTACGTTGATGCTTTTCTAGAAGAAAGAATCTCCTGATGACTCTGGAAGAAAGGTCCAATACCAGCGCTTCCCTTTCAATAACCAGGCTGGTAGGTGTAACCTGATCAGGTCTCGATGAAAAAGAGGACCCAGAGAGGATGTCTTGTCTCTTTGGGAGCTGTAGTGGCGGCCATAATCACACATAAACCAGGGTCTCCATGGCCAATGTGGGGTTACCAGTTTAACTGTCACCTGCTCTTGTTTTATCTTCTGGAACGCCTTCCCTAATAACAGGTAGGGAGGAAAAGCACAGAGGAAGCCCTGCAGCCATCTGTGCAATAGGGCATCTGTTCCCATGGACCTGGGGATGCACTCATGCTGTTTGAAAATAGGTTGGTTGAAAGCAGGCCAAACAATCAGACAGGCAATTATCTTGAAGCCTTCCTGATTCAGGCACACTCAGTTGTTCATCTTGATCCTGCTGAGCCGGTCCATCTCCTGGTTCCGGTCTCCCTTTATTTGAACTGCCCTGAGAGAAAGGGGAGAATGCTCTGCCCACTGCATGATTTCTATTGTTTCAAGATGAAGTGCTGGGCTTCTTGTTCCCCCCCCTTAATTGTTCACTTATGTGATCATGGTCGTGTTGTCTTGACTGAATCATGATGTGGCTTTCCTCTAGGCTGGACTGGAATCATCGTAGTGCAGGCCTGACAGCTCTTAGTCCTGAGATGTTTATGCTGTGTGTCCTTTCTACCAGATTCTAAATGCCATGAGCTGTTTGGGACCCCAGGTGTGCTCCCCAGCCCTCCAGGGCTGGCATCGGTTGTGAGGACCAAGGGATCTGGAAGGCATATGACCACACACTTGCTCTTCAAGGAGTTAATCCCCTGTGACAGAACCTTTACTTGATCTTTCATGTGTTCTGGGGAGCTGTCCCATACTCCTAGGACGTAGCTTTAAAAGCACCCGATGTGTAATTGCGTCTTCGGAGCGATCTGTCTGCATGTTACTAGGAGGCTTAATAGTTGAAGGCTCAGTGCTATGGTGGGCCTCTGGCAGCTCCGAAACAGTAAGAGGAGATTCTGAATCTTCTGGAACCTTCTAGAGATGGGTAAATCCTTGCTAATGAGGTGTCTATGTCCATCCCCTAGTGGGTTATTTTGGTGGAAGGAATCAAAGAGCTTTTCTTGACACTGACAATAAAGCCATGTGCCCATAAGAGTCCTAAGTCAGAGACTAGTTCTGTGTGCTGTTGCAAGGGATAGAGCTCTGATTAAGATGTCATCCACGAAGGTGCACAGGTGGATCCAGTAACCCGAGTCTGGCTATGATTACCACCACCATCTTTGTGAAAACCCAGGGGACTGAGGACAAGGCAAACGGAAGCACCAAGATTTATGCTGCTTCCTTCCTAGACAAACCTTAAGAACCTGTGATGACACAGTCTGATCAGAATGCGGAGGTATGCATCCACCAGATCCACTAAAGTCAGAAAATCCCCCTGGAACAGGGATGACACGTCTGTAACTTCATGTTCTTCATCCACTTATTGAGCCTTTTGAGATCTAGAATGGTGCGGATTCCCTTTGTACACTTCTGAACAAGAGAGGAGATTAAGTATAACCCTAAGAATCTGAGGGAATGCTCCATATTACTCCCATAACCAGGAGGTGAGAAACCTTGTTCTAGATTAGACTGTGCTTTATGCAGTCATTCGACAAGAGACATTGGATGAAAAACAGATAAGGTGGGAACAGTAACTCATGGGACTCACTATGTCCCCGATGCACTGGTCTGTAGTCAAGTATCAGGGGGTAGCCGTGTTAGTCTGTATCTACAAAAACAACAAGGAGTCTGGTGGCACCTTAAAGACTAACCGATTTATTTGGGCATAAGCTTTCGTGGGTAAAAACCTCACTTCTTCAGATGCATCTGAACAAGTGAGGTTTTTACCCACGAAAGCTTATGCCCAAATAAATCGGTTAGTCTTTAAGGTGCCACCAGACTCCTTGTTGTTTTTGGTCTGTAGTCAAAGCAACCCAATCCTCCAGGAAATGGAAAATCCTGCTCCAAGCAGAAGCTTATGTGGTCATTGTCATAAAAAGACTGAGAGCCACAGGATTCCTTTGTCAGCTTTTCTCCCAAGCCAAGGTTCCACAGCTTTCCTTTGGAGAGCCTGCTGTCAATGGCCTGAAACTGCTTCTTTTCTGTTTCTGGTAAATGTTCCACAAATGAATGGGGTTTCCCAAAATTAATGAAATCATATTTAGCCATGACAGCTTGGTTAGTTTGAGACTAACTGCAATATCACCAACCAATATGCCTCTCTCCCAAAGAGATCTAGCCTGCAAAGTTAGATCCCCATTTACACTTAACTCTGGAAAAAAAATTAGGTTATGTCTACACTAGCACTTTTGTCAGTCAGGGGTGTGAAAAAACACACCCCTCACCAACAAAAGTTTCACCAACAAAAGCGCTGGTGTCAACAGGACACACTCACCAATATAGCTACCGCCTCCTGTTGGGGGCGGTTTAATTATGCCAGCAGGAGAGCTCACTCCCGCCAGCATATAGCGGCTACACAGTAGACGGTACAGCTGTGCTGCTGTAAGATCTGCAGTGTAGACATAGCCTTAGTTGATAATCTGAAGTATCTTGTTCAAAGCCTCAACTTTAAGGTGCTCTTTAAGAGAGGAGTATTGCAGTAGATTTTAAGACTTCAAGGAGAGCTTTGAAGGCAATAGAATAGTTTGATTTTACAAGAGAAAAAAGATTTGTACTACCTCTATCAACAATAATTCTCCTTTACCTACCCGAGGTGGGGGACTGTGAGATGGGGCGAGACCTTATGAGGAGCAGTTTTGCTAACCTCAAGTGTTTTAAAAATGAGTCATAAGCCAACCTCATGATTTTTGGGGTAACAAGAAGTTTGAGGTGGTTCTTTGCTTTCTGGTTTCTGAGCCTTAAGGTGGCACTTGCTTTATGTTCCCAAGCTTTTCCCCACAATTATGAAGGCTAGATAATTATTTTAAATTAAAGCTGAGATTCTCATGCAATATCTTGATTCTAGCAGCTTGAGCTTTAAGAAATACACCAAAAGTTGCAGGATTCTCAATAAAATCATGAGAACTGGCACCACCATGGGAGCATTACCACAGAGACTGAAAGGATAGGCTTGTACCCGGCACATAAAGAAAAGAGCAGCCACTTTATAACCTTCTGTGGGCCTCCTGGAAACTGGAAAAGGAAAACGAAGCTTTATTTGGGGAAGGGGATGTGAATCACCCTGAATCTTCGCCCTGCTGCATGGAAGCTGACTGCACAGAATGAGGAGAGGCCCAGGGCTGTTGCTGTTGGAAACAAATGACGCAATAATTTCCAAAGACCTGCAGGATGACCTGGCACTGAGGGCAAACAACTTAAGAACATAACGGCCATATTGGGCCAGACCAAAGATTCATCTAGCCCAGTATCCTGTCTTCCAACAGTGCCCAATGCCAGGTGCTTCAGAGGGAATAAACAGAAGAGGTAATCATCAAGTGATCCATCCCCTGTTGCCCATTCCCAGCTTCTGGCAAACAGATCCTAGGGACCCCATTCATGCCCATCCTGGCTAACAACATGTCTCTGCATGGCACTTGCCTACTTGCTGGCTGGGAGGAGGGATCTCTTTCTCCTGGCTGCTTTTGGGGCGGGGGGTGGTCCTTGCTTTCCTCCATGATTCAGGGGGGCTGACTACATTAACACAAACTAGGTAACTTTCAATTCACGCTAGCAGGGTCTACATTGGGCAGTTAACACACAATATTTTAGCAGGCCCTGCAAGTCACATCCTCATAGTCGGCAATGCAGGACCATGCAGGCAGGTCCGGGGAGAAATTTAGTTTAAAATATTTTTCAAATCTTGTGAAAAGTTCTGCTCCAAAGGGAGCCCTTAGGGTCTGCGGTCTGAGAGAGGCTAGAGACAGACAATTCTGGAGAGTTCTTCCTGGAGGGCGGCCCTAAACTCCTACATAGAGCAATGATCTGGTCTGTCTCCAGTTGCTATGGAGACAGGGAATGCCTCATGGTGAAGTCTGATGTGAAGGTGACAGAAGATGTAATTTGCTTAGTTGTTTGTATGGCATGCAGCACAATAGGGCCTTGATCTTTTACTGGGATCTCTAGACATCATAGTCATGCTTCAGCGTTGTGGCACCCCACAATCCCATTCTTGCTTCCTGTGTTACTCTTATACCCCTTCCTGAAACTCCTATGTAAAGAGAACAAGTTCTGTCTCTTAAGGCTTCCTATACATTGTTTCACACTGGACAGCTCAAAATTAAAAAATTTATCTGCACAAAGTTCTGAATTACCAATTTCCCTTGTTTACTGTTATAGGCCTCTTGATTGCATAGAAAGTCTTTATTTTAGTCCCTAGTAAAAATTCTGTGCATTAACACAGTCAGTCACTGTTGAGTTGACAGACCTACAAGAAGAGGGGCAGGAGACCCAAATAAAAAAAATAGTCCTGGTTCTTGTTTGCCAAATAACATCTCAACAAAGCAATACAGATCTACACACAATACTGTGATCTACAATTTTGTTACTACTTGTTTTGTTTCCCTCTGTGATACTTAAGTGGTGTGCACACTCCATATCCAACCATAGATCTTTGGGGAGGTGCAAAAGATCTGGCAACACCCTTTGTAAAAATTCAGTGGGTTTTTCATGCTGAACCTCCCCAAGGAAGCCCACTATCCTCAGGTTGTTATCTCAAAAAACACCCTCCACATCTATACCTTAATATGCAAGGGTTTGTTTTCTCCTGTTTTGTTCCCAAGTGAGTGAGGAGGTGATTTTGTTTTCTCCCACTCATGCTGTGAGCCCTTCTAGTGTAATTTGCATAGGTCTATATGGCAGTCATGGAGGAAGGACTCTCAGTTAGACTGGAGCTTGGCAGTGAACAAGAATAAGAGAGGAGGTAGTTGTAAGACGGCTGCCTCCCATTGAGATAGAGAGTGTCGTTTCCAAAGCCTGCTGGAAAGGGACAGGCTTATTTTTGTCAGACAGCATTCATTACATGTGGGCTATGGCATAGATTAAGTGCGGGGGCGGGGGAGGGGGTGGAAGCAGAAGACACTCAGGATTCTGTTACAAATCTAGAAAAGTATATTTTTTACATTAAGATCCCACATAAAGTTAAATAAATTACACAACTTCCCATAAGAGATTCACAGGAAATACTCCTTTGTAAACTCTCCTAGAAAGGATAGAAAAGCTCCTGATTGTGGCCCTCAGGCTCCCAACTCTGCAAACTGGAATAAGCTAAATTAGAATTTAGAGTGAATGTAAGCCCATGAGGCTGGAGCAGGCTTCCGCACAGATTCATCTCCCAAACTGAGGCAAATCTCAACTCAGACCATAGGTGAATCAGAATACTCCACCTGACTCAAAATGGAGTCTCGAAGCAGCTAACATTGTGACTTCTCTGAAATCCATGAGAACTCCAACAATACCTATTAATTCAGGACAAAGGCCTCTAACAAGAGAAAAAGCACAACCCTACAAAACATACCCTGCAGTTGGTTTCTACCTTCCCATTCTTCCTTGGGACTTAAAGGATTTTAGTACAGAGGATAGATATTTTCTCTAATTCTAGATTTTTTCTAGATTCCCCTGGGGAATCCTATTTCAAGCAAACATCTGTCACATAATTATTTAATCACAGAGGATTTTGGCACAGAGAATGTTATATTAAGATGTGTCTAGAAGATAAACACAAAATAACCTTTGTAAATCTTACTCAATAGTTGTCTGATCCAACACTCCTGTTACTGGGATCCCATAAAATTGTTGCATAGTGGCAACTGCAGACTGCATAGCTTTTCCTGAGTGCAGGGCAGACATTCGGCTTTCAGAGGGAAGCAAATAGCCGTATGCTTTTAGCCAACTCTGAAAAACATGAGAAATAGAAAGCATTCATTATAATTTAGTCAGTTTTGAAGTTTATATATAAAAAATTGTTCCTTTAAAGTATTGGAAAAAATTTTATGTGACCACTGAATTGTAGAAATTCATTGCCTCTTTTCCTCTTCATTTTTTTTTGTTTTGGCTGAAGATAGTGAATTTGTGTCATGAGAGTAATAGGTTAATTGCACTCGTTAAAACCAACTATTTTGAGGGCAAGCAGTATGCAAACTTTCCATTAGTGATGGTGAATTATTCATTATGAATAATATCTGTTAGCCCCTTAGCACACAAGTGACTTGTTAGCATGTCTTGCTTACTATGGAGACATTGGTAGCAACTCCTTTGCTAAAGATGCATTGTGATTTGCACTTAAAGCAAAAGTAACAACCCTCTTGACACTTCAGTGACTAGATTTAAGGTAAAATTTTCTAAAGCATCTGTGACGGTGTACCCCATAAGACTTTATGGAAATATGCTTATGAATGTACATATGCCATAATTGGAATATGTTTTATGCTACATATGCCATGAAACATATCTATGTAAAGGTTATGATCTACTAATCCATTCCTTTTATTTGTATGCATGCATCATTTTTGTGTTCGAAGTTATGAATATTGACTGTGTACTTGCTTGATTTCTAAGTAGCCTTAGTAAAGCATTTGGTCAGCTTCTTGAGAAAGGAATGTGCAAGTTAAGTGCCCAATCAAGAAGCACTTAATGGACAATGGATCTTGGAAGGCTCCAATCCAAGTAGACTACTTATGTGAGGACGTTCAAGGCAGCAGTGAACCATGGCTGCTAGATGTAAGCTCTGAATCATGCATGGACATGTGACTTGCCCATGTGACTCCAAAACTCCATCTTGCAGCTGAACTTCGCATAGGAGAGAGATGGGGGTCTCCACACACAAGAGAAAGTCTATTTAAACCCCTGGGAGACCCCCTCCATTTTGTCTTCAGTTGGCTTAAGAGATAGGTATCCTTTGGGGTGGAGAGGCTGAGAGAAACTGGAACAAAGGACAGGAACTACAGGGGGTGCAAGTGATTGCTGGACCCAGACCAGGAGACTAGTCTGTAAAAGGAAGCTTACTGGAATTCCTCAGAGGGTGAGATTTTATCAGTATTCAGTTTTCTTACTGTATTAGACTCAGACTTGCATGTTCTATTTTATTTTGCTTGGTAATTCACTTTGTTCTGTCTGCTATTATTTGGAACCAATTAAATCCTACTTTCTGTACTTAATAAAATCACTTGTCACTGATTAATTAACCCAGAGTATGCATTAATACCCGGGGGGGGGGGGGGGAGGCAAACAGCTGTTCATCTCTATTAATGTTATAAAGGGCGAACAATTTATGAGTTTACCCTGTATAAGCTTTATCCAGGGTAAAACGGATTTATTTGGGGTTTGGACCCCATTGGGAGTTGGGCATCTGAGTGTTAAAGACAGGAACACTTCTCAAGTTGCTTTCAGTTAAGTCTGCAGCTTTGGGGCAGGTGGTTCAGATCCTGGGTCTGTGTTGGAGCAGACTGGCATGTCTGGCTCAGCAAGACAGGGTGCTGGAGTCCCAAGCTGGCAGGGAAAGCAGGGGCAGAAGTAGTCTTGGCACATCAGTTGGCAGTTCCCAAGGGGGTTTCTGTGATCCAACCCGTCACAGCATCTAAGTGACACTGTGCTTTACATGGGTCAGTTTCTCAAAGCTAAAAGTAATTAACAAAATTGGCATAGAAAAAAATTAAATAGAAAAAGTGTGAAAAAACATGAGGAGTTGTTTAAGAACACTTTAGTAGATGTTCTTAGAGTCAGTTTCTCCATCATGATTTTTTTTTTTTAAACTTCAGTTAAAAACCATCTTGGGCTAAGACAGAATATGAAAGCTGCAGACTGATAACAAATGGAAAAAAGGGGAGGCAAATATGAATATAAAATACAAGTTAAGAAATATAGGAAATTGATAAGGACTGCTAAAGGTTTAAAGGAAGTGTCCAGGGCCAATAGGATAAAGAAGAATTTTGTTTTAAATACATCAGGAACGAAAGGAGTCCTGACAATGGTACAGATGGCAAAGCGGACAATGACGCAGAAAAGACAAGTGTTCAATAAATATTTCTCTTCCGTATTTGGAATAAAGTTGATATATCTCCTTATGACAAAATACTTTCTATTCCAACTAAAACTAAGGAAGATACTAAACTTTTAAAGGCCCCCAACTCTCACTTACACTAAGGACCTGTCATGCAACAGAAACATTCTCTGTACTGAGAATTTTCTATGTGCAGAGGACTTTCCAGTTGGTGCAGAGAAGGGATAAGGACTCTACGCCTGGCCCTGCCCCTAGCCCCAGTGTTGGGCCACGGCTGCAGTGCACTACAGTATGGCTATTCACTGCTTCCTAGAGCCATAAGAAGCAGAGTGCAAATTTGTCCTACCTATCAGCCAGTAGACACTTCACCTGTCTCCTGCAAGAATGGTACTTCCCCACTATCTTTACCCCACATACTGAATTGCTGAAACAGTCACCAGCATAGGTGCCAACTCCATGGGTACTCCAGAGATCAAGCACCCATGGGGAAAAAAATAGGAGATGCTCAGCACCCACCAGCCACAACTGTTTGGTGGCCCCACCAAACAGCTGTTCAGCAGCTGGTGGGAGGCACTCAGGGGAGTGCAGAGAGCAACAAGCAGTGGGCCTCAGGGGAAGGGGTGGAGTGGGGGCAGGACTTTGGGTGGAGCACCCACCGGGAACAATAAGTCAGCATCTGTGGTCCCCATCTCTTCATCCTGTCACCCTCTGAAATAAAGCTCACCAACCCAACCCCATTACTTAAAGGTCCCCAGCTTACCCTACCCCACACTGACCTTACCCTGATGATGCAAGAACACCCTTGCCCCAATCTCCTCTGCAGAGATTCAGTCCTTCCTGAACCACCCCAGTGAGGGGTCCCTAAACATTCTCCAGACTATACAGCTCCCAGATGCCACCAGCTTACATTGTGCCAACCTACATAATAACATTATATTCCCCCAACCCAAGTCAGATGAGCAACTTCATCCTGAACACTCTACCCACCATGATATAACACACTCCCAAGCTTCTCTAAAGCCTTGAACTACTGGCAACTGTGTCCCAAGAACTCCCTTCAATTTTTCACAATGCAGGGAATATCACCTTGCTCCACCATCTAGGACATTGTCTATGGTCTCGCTCACTCCCAGCCTTAAAAAAAACAAAACCAAAAGAACCACACCATCCACACACACACCCATAGTGGCATCCCTTGTCTCTTCCAGCCTGTGCCAACCGGGAACCCTGGTTTCCCATATCCTGTGCTCAATACCCAGCAGGCATCTTCCATTCCACACCAATCCCTTTCAACACTGTAGGAACATGCAGTTCTCCCATCCTGTACTGCTTCATTCTCCCCATACAAATACAGAGGCATATGCACCATTCCACATCCCTCAATGGGTGTCATTTTATAACCCTACAACCTACCCCAACAGCCTCCATCTCAACACAGGAGACCCTGCTCTACTCCCTGCTGCTGCAGGCTCCAGCCCCATATATACATTTCCCCTCTACCGAACAAACAGAACAGTGTGGGGATATCCATCTTCTCCACACCACAGAATGACCAAGCCCCGAAACACAGGAAAGGTTCTTGCCCAATTCCCATCACATTATATTCAGTTCTATATAGGTTTACAGCATGATTTCAAAAAGCACACAAGACCCAGATTTCTACTCCAGCACCCCTCTATGTACACTGACCTGCAATGCTATTACAAGTACACCAAACCTGTATGGTCCCATTAAAAGCCAAAAAGAGATCTGCTGTGATGCAAGTACTTTCCAAGTCTTCCCCAAACCATAAAGAATGTCCACAGACTACAGCAAACACTGGTGGATAAAGACGAGGTAGGAGACAATCAGGGAGAATGCAGTCACAGACCATAACGGGGGCCGGGAAGAAAAAGTTCTTAGTCTGTAACTGAGGGAACACCTAATAGCTTCAATGAAAACAGAGGGGAGAAACATCCAATAATTGACAAAAAGGGACATGCCTGTAAATCAATGGAGTAGTAAGAGATTAGGGTGCTTTTATTATTATTTACTGCTTACGTTGTGGAAACACTAGAGAAGTTATTATACTGGGCACTGCACAAACAGCTAACTGAAGAGCTGGTCCCTAGCCCAGAGAGCTACACAAAATTGAATCTAAGATGAAAGATCACAGGTAGATACAAACAAAGGAGACTAATACATGAAAATAAGACAAGTATGATCAACATGATAAGCAGCTGTTTGAACACAGCAGTTTTTTCTTGAATTTTTGTAGTTTTCCTGGCAAAGATGAGCTTTAAGGACAGAAGTAAAAAAAAGGCTAATAGGTGACTTTGTGGATATTTTATGAAAAAGTTCTTCCTCACGAGCACACAGGGCCAGAATGGGAGAAAGTGCAAAAAACTCTTCTTTCACATAGTCCCCTAAATAAGCAATCAGATGTTCAAAAGAGTGCAAAGTGTCAGGAGCTACTAACTTCAAATGTGTGTGCTGGGCACTTGAAAAATTGTCCTCTCATTAGCAAAATGTTTTTTTTTTTTGGGGGGGGGGGGGGAAGAGGAGGTTTCAGAATGGTAGCCGTGTTAGTCTGTATCAGCAAAAACAACAAGGAGTCCTTGTGGCACCTTAGAGACTAACAAATTTATTTGGGCATAAGCTTTTGTGGGCTAAAACCCACTTCACGAAAGCTTATACCCAAATAAATTTGTTAGTCTCTAAGGTGCCACAAGGACTCCTCGTTATTTTTGCAAAAAACAGTTATCCTCTGTTCTATGCAATGTTGGTCCAACAAAAGACATTACTTCACCCACCTTGTCTCTCTAGCTATTCTCTGAAACAGTGGCTCAAGTTTCCAGACCACTGTACCTCTTTCAAGAGTCGGCTTGGTCTTGCACACCCCCAAGTTTCACCTCACTTAGAAGGTGCTTACAAAATCAGATAAAAATATAAAAGTGTCACAACACACTGTTACTGAAAAATTGCTGACTTTCTCCTTTTTACCATATAATTATAAAATAAAGCAATTGGAATATAAATAGTGTACTTACATTTCAGTGTATAGGATATAGAGCAGTATAAACAAGTCATTGTCTGCATGAAATGTTAGTTTGTACCGACTTTGCTAGTGCTTTTCATGTAGCCTGTTGTAAATCTAGGCAAATATCTATAGAGAAGTTGATGTACCTCCTGGAAGACTTCTGTGTACTCCCAGCAATGCACATACCCCTGGTTGAGAACCACTGCTCTAAAGTGCATTCTCCTATACCCACATATCCTTTGAACCCACAAAAATAGAGAAATGCAAATATTTCCCATGGACAATGAAAGCAGTAATGACCTATAATACTTAACTAGCTGAGAAATTACCCCCACTTCCTCACATTCTGTGCTAAAACACCTTCAAGCTACTACCTGCACAAAGTAAATCACATGGGGGGGTGAAAAAAATCACCTTTTTTCCCCATTAATTCTTTCTCAATTTCTTCCCATGAAGGAAGGAAACACCAACTTTTCCAGAGCAGATTCAAGAATGTTGACAGAGCCCATTAGCCACCGCAGTTCCCGGACGCCCGGGCACAGACCCGCCCAGCCAGTGCCCCCACTAGAGCCTACTGGCATCATCGCAACACCCTCATCCTGCCCCCCAGACGGGCGAGGGAGGGGGGCGCGACAGGTGCCAACGCCCCCCCGCAGGAGCTAAGTCCCCCCGCCGAGGGACGAGGGGCGCCGGTTCCCCCCGGGGCTCACTCTCCCCCGACCGGCGAGGGGGAGCGCCGCTCCCCGCTCCCTCACGCCGCTCGATGGCCTCAGGCCCGCTCGGTCAGCACCTACCCGGCCGCTGCTGGCTTCGGCGGCGGCCCAGCGCAGGGCGCAGAGCGCGGCCAGCAGGGAGCAGCAGACCCTGGCTAGATCCCAGCGGAGCCTCCGCTCCATGGCAGCTCCGGGGAGCAGGGGCCGTCACGGCTCGGGCCGCGCCGAGGGGCCACCGCACCTGCCGGGCCCACCGGCCGCGCTGCTCTGCGCCTGCGCGCTGGCTCCGGGCGGGGCGGGACCGGGCTGCCACGCCCCCTCCGCGACCAGCGCGAAGATGACGGACGGGTGGCGTGTGCGCGGGGCCCGGCGCCGGGCGGGGACACGGACAAAGCACCTCGCCCATTCCCCCTGACAGCCGTTACCCCCGCCCCTCCCCACTACCTCTACTGCCCGTTACCCTCGCCGCATCCCCTCCACACTGCCCCGCCCCACTGCCTATTACCCCCGCCCCGCCCCCTACCCCGCCCCACTGCCCGTAACACCCGCCCCGCCCCCTCCACACTGCCCCACCCCCTGCCCGTTACCGCCGCCCACTGCCTATTACCCCCACCCCGCCCACTACCTAACCCCACTGCCCGTAACACCCGCACCGCCCCCTCCCACTCCCCTTCCCCACTACTCGTAACACCCGCCCCGCCTCCTCCACACTGCCCCGCCCCCTGCCCATTACCCCCATCCTGCTCCCCACTGTCCGTAACACCCGCCCCACCCCCTCCACACTGCCTATTACCCCCACCCCGCCTCCTACCCCACCGCCCGTAACACCCGCCTCACCCCTCCACACTGCCTATTACACCCACCGCTCCCACTCCCCTTCCCCACTGCCCGTAACACCAGTCCCACCCACTCCACACTTCCCTGCCCGTTACCCCCGCCCCCTCCCCACTGCCTATTACCCCCACCTCGCCCCCTACCCCACCCCACTGCCTGTAACACCCGCCCCCTCCACACTGCCCCGCCCCCTGCCCGTTACCCCGCCCCCTCCCCACTGCCTATTACCCCCATCTCACCCCCTACCCCACCCCACTGCCTGTAACACCCGCCCCCTCCACATTGCCCCGCCCCCTCCCCACTGCCTATTACCCCATCTCACCCCCTACCCCACCCCACTGCCTGTAGCACCCACCCCCTCCACACTGCCCCGCCCCCTGCCCATTACCCCCACCCTGCTCCCTACCCCTCCCCACTGCCTGTAACACCCACCCCACCCCCTCCCCACTGCCTATTACCCCCACCCTGCCCCTACCCACCCCACTGCCCATAACATCAGTCCTGCCCACTTCACACTTTCCCGCCCCCCCCCCCCCGTCCGTTACTCCCACCCAGCTGCCCGTAACACCCGCCCCGCCTCCTCCACACTGCCCTGCCCCCCTGTCTGTTACCCCCACCCCCTCCCCCTCCCCACAGCCTATTATCCCCACCCACCCCACCCCACGTAACGCCCGCCCCGCCCACTCCCCACTGTTGCAGGGCAGCAGGGAAAGGCTCTGGCGGGGAAGTGGGGGGCAGGAGGGAAAGGTTCTGGCTGGTGTGGGGGGGGCAGCGGGGAAAGGCTCTGGCAGCAGGGATGGGGAGATACTGAAGCCTTTCCCTGCTGTCTCGCTCCAGCCAGAGCCTCTCACTGGCATGTGTAAGTAGGGTTGTCAGCTATTCAGTTTTCTACCCGAACACCTGGTCGAAAAGGGACCCTTGTGCCTCCGCCCTGCTGACTGGGCTGTTAGAAGTCCAGGTGGCGGCACAGTGGGGCTAAGGCAGGCTCCCTGAAGCAGCGGCACTTCTCTCCTCCAACTCCTAGGCCTAGGGGCAGCCAGGGGGCTCGGCCTGCTGCCCCTGCCCCAACTGCCAGCTCCGCAGCTCCTGTTGGCTGGGAACCGCAGCCAATGGGAGCTGCGAGGATGGCGCCTGTGGACAGGGCAGCATGCAGAGTCGCCTGGCTGCGCCTCCATGTAGGAGCCGGCAGGGGGACATGCTGCTTCCGGGAGCTGCCTAAGGTAAGCACCATCCGGAGCCTGCACCCTGACCCCCTCTGATGCCCCAACCCCCTGCCAGAGCCCTGATCCCCCACCCACCCTCCAAACCCCTCAATCTCATCTTGGAGCCCCCTCCTATACCCCAAACCTTTCATCCCCAGCCCCACCCCAGAGCCTGTACCCCCAGCCAGAGCCCTCACACACTCCTGCACCTCAATCCCCGCCCCAGGCTGGAGCCTCCTCCTGCACTCTGAATCCCTCAGCCCCAGCATGGCACCCCCTCTTGCACCCCAAATCCCTCTTCACTGGCCCCACACCAGAGCCCGCATCCCCAGCTGGAGCCCTCACTCCCCTGCACCCCAACACCCTGCCCAGCCCAGAGCCCCCTCCCGCACCCTGAACCCCTCATTTCTGGCCCCAGCCCAGAGCCCCTCCCCCCTCCCAACCCCGAGCCCCCTCCCATACTCCAAACCCATCAGCTCCACTCCCTAGACCAGAGCCCCCTACCGTATCCTAAACCCTTCATCCCTGGCCCCATCCCGGAGCCCTCACCCGCAGCCAGAGCCCTCACCCCTCCCATATCCCAACTCACTGCCTCAGCCCGGAGCCCGCATCCCAGCCGGAGCCCTCCCCCTCCACACCCAAACCCCCTGAGCCAGCGTGGTGAAAATGAGGGAGGGAGGGAGGGAGGGTGGGGAGAGGGAGTGACGGGGGGGGGGGAGAATGGAGTGAGCAGGGTGGGGCCTTGCAGAAGGGGCGGAGCATGGGTGTTCCGTTTTGTGGGAGTAGAAAGTTGGCAACGCTATGTGTAAGTTCCACCCTGGGGGGGCTTTGGTGTGCTTTTCACTGCGGTGGAGCTCCATGTACATTACACGTTTCCGCGGTGCGCCATGGAGACATAGCCTCAGGGAGACATCAGACAGGTGGGCTGATCAGAGCTCCAAGGCTGAGGGCCAAGCGGCCTTAGCAAGGCACCGTGCTTACTCAGGGGCCAAGCAAATAGTTCCCCAGGCGAACTGCACACAACACTCTCCAAGTCCTGCTACCTCCAAGCACAGGCTACAGCTATGCCCTCTGAAATGCACATTGCAGCAAGCACTCAATACCTAGCTAGGGGTTGAGAGCACGCCCCCTCCCCAGCCCCAGCCATCCCTGAGGCCTGGCCTTTGTACAGTGCCAAGCACTTACCAGGACACGGACAGCTTTAGTTCCTCCTGCACCATCAAGCATTGATCCCTTCTGATTGTTCCCCAGCTGGCATTAAGTGCTCCTGTCAACAGCTACTGGGGAAGGTACCCTGGCACACTGCTAAGGGAAAGCCAAGGCTGGTACTCTGCATCCCCGCCCCCCCATAGCTGGGGTCAAGTTGAAAGGGAGAGAGCTAGATGAGGAGCTCTGAGCACCTCTCAGGCCTGGTACAGGGCAGCCCAAGGTAGAGGCTGCTCTGGTCAGTCCAGGGACGTTGTCTCAGCCACATGGGTGGGTTCAGAGCTGACGTGGCTTGCAGTTGTTAACCCCTTGTGCAGATGGAATCCCAAGTGTTCCAAGCCATGTGGTGCACTGAGTCAAGGTGAAATTTGGCCCAAGAGCAGCATGAAGGAGGCCCGTAGTTCCCTGCCCTTGGAGACTGGCCTAGAAGCAGGATACCCAGCCGCTATTCCAGCTCCATGGCTAGGAGGCACCTGCCCATGCCCCGATGACTCTGCTAGCTTGGGGAGGTACCTGGTGGTCCTTGCCAATCCCCTCACCTTCATTAAAAAGGTACCAGAGCCACAGGTCTGAGGGCCAAGGAGAGTTTATTTTGTTAACAGCTCGGCAAGTTGGGAGCCAGGTGCCCAGTGCTGCCAGGCCCAAGGACCTTGAGTTAGGCCTGAAGCCTGCCTTTCCCACACACCTGCAAGGAAAGAGACAGATTAAAAGTGGGGCTGCAGCGCCTGCATGGGAGGAAGTAGCACAGTGATGGGCACTGCCAGGCTGGTGGGGTCCATGGGACCCAATCTCAGGGCTTTGCCATCTGCACTCTGCAGCGGGTTACTGAGCGCCTGCTGAAGGTGAGGCCATGACATGGGGCTAGCTTTATGAGTGCACCTTGGAGCCCAGAATGGGAGACTTAGCACCCCTGCCCAGCAGGACCCGTGCCCCAGAGGATGCTGGGAGCCCAGCCAATGTGTGTCACTCCTGACTCCTTGCAGTAAGGGAGCTGGTAGTCGTGGTGAGGGGGCGGAGCACGTGAAGAGTTCCAGTGCAGGGAGAAGGAAGTGGCCGGCTCTAGGGCTGGGCTAGGAGACTGGCCAGTCAACCTGCCCGCACCCTGGCTGGCCTCCCCTGCTGCCACGCAGATCCAAGGGGCTGGGCTTCAGCTGCTCTCCTCCTGAGGCTTACAAGGCAAACACCAGGGCATGGATCAGTGCAACCCTCTGTGCGCCTAACTCTCCAGGAGTCCTGCCTGAACAGGGCAGAGCCCCAGGGGGGCTCTGGAAGTGTCTACACTGCAGCTGGGAGCGAGCCGCCCAGCCTGAGCAGAGACTTGTGCTAGATCCACTCACGCTAGTGTGCTAAAAATAGCTGTGTGGCCATTGCAGCTCGGACAAGAGCTCCGCTCACGTCACCCGACCCACCAGCTCTGAGCTCGGGGGCTAGTCTCTGCTGGAGCTGCAATGGCCACACAGCGATTTTCTATCATGCTAGCTCGCTCCCAGCTGCAGTGCAGCACAGGCAGACATACCCTGCCCCACATGTCCCTGGCTCCCTGGGCTGGGAGCTCCCTTCCCAGGCTACAGAGGGGTCTGGGCACCGAGGAAGGCCTGCCCATTGTGTGGGCGGATCCCAGCAAGTGCCTGGGGCCTGGAGATCACTTACCTCAACCCACAGGTCGGTGGGGCACTGATACCACTTCCTTCCCCAGCTGCTGCTGGGCTGAGACCCAGAGCGTCTCTGTCAAGGGGTAGCGGCAGCGCAGAGTCAGCCTGCAGAGGAAGACACTGGCTTAGCCAGGTGGGTGGGAACTTTGGAGCTCTCAAGCCAGTTGCCACTGGCTTCAGGGACACCCCTCCCAGCCCCAGAGCTGGCCCTCACCTGTACCGTGAGTCCCGGGTGATGATAGGGGATGTGGCTGGGACCCCCTCAGGCACAAAGGTCACCTCATTCTCATACACCAGGTAGCCTCCTTCAAACTGTGCAGGGGAGACTGAGAGTCAGAGGGCAGACAGCAGCGAGGGAGGCTGGGATTCCTTGGGCTTTCCCCCACTCCTGGGAGCTCAGCACCCAAATCCTAGTGAAATCCAGCCCGCTAGACATGCCAGCCCCATGAAGTCACAGCTTTTGGTGCGCTCCCAGGTCTGCGCACCCCCTTTGCATTAGGGGTGCACACATCTCCCTGGGTGATGGGGCTTGGCTCAGCTAAAACACAGGGACTGAGGCGAGCAAATCCAGCCATCTGGGCTGGCCTCTAGCTTTGTTGGGGCTGGAGCGGGGGCCTGTACCCCAGATGGCTTGCTTTACCCAGCCTGCACCACCGCCCTGCTGCCACCCCATGGTAAAGCCCTGCCACCATCCCAGCGAGCCCAGCATCAGACCATGGCTAAGCGAGAGCTGCAGAGCCCTACAGCATTAGACCCACCCTCCTGTCACCAGATGCTCCTCCCCAGTCTCAGCTACCAGCTGCCAGCCTGCCCCACCCCTGAGGGGAAAATATGTGCCATGGAGGGCTCACCCGCCGTGTGGTCCCACAGGAGGCCAGCGAGAAGGAGAAGAGGGCCCGCGAGGAATCGGAGGCCACTGGCCCACAGCCTGGATCCCTCAGGTGGGTCCGGCGTGGGTCAAGGGCAGGCTTGGTGTCCAGGCTCAGCACCGTGGCCACCAAGGTGCCATTGGGCAGACACACTGTGCCCAGGAAGGGGGGGAAGAAAGAGTCAGGATCAGGCCTAGAGACCCCACCATCACCCCTCATTCACCCAGCAGGAGCTACTGGGTGAGCATGAGGCTCTCAGACCCCTCTGCTGCCCCGTAAATCCCATGCATGGTGTGGTTGGCGCAGGAGGGGTCTGTGCCCTGTGGCTGGTGTGGATAATCCCAGATGGGGCAGCCATTCCCCATGGGGTGGGGCTGGGTGCAAGACTGGGGTCAGGATGTGTGGCCGATGGCTGCAGAGGAGGTGGGTTAAGGAATTTCAGCCCACTGGCTGAGCCAGATCTAGAGGAAAAGGGATCCCTGTGCCACTGATCACTTTACTCCAGTGGAATCTAAGGCCCAAAGGCACCCCCTAGGCACCCCCTACCCACCCCCACAGGGGACATCCCGTGCTCCTGGCAGGGGGTCTCCATCGAGGCACTCACCCAACAACTGCCCAGTGGGGAAGGTGCAGACAACGGTGAAGGAAGCCAGGACTGAGCGAGTCTTGTTGTCCCGCAAAGAGAAATCCAGCCGAGCCGTCAGCCTTTGGAGGGAAATGCTCTGGGGGTGTGAGAGTGTGTGAGAGTGACTCGGGGGCTGAGCACCAGCCAGGAACCCTCCCTGCCAGGTCCCAGCAGAGCCCAGGCTTGGGAGAGGTCAGGCATCACTAGTGCTTGGGCTGGCTCCTGCCCCCATGCGTCCTGAGAGCAGGAGGGCAGGGGCTCCCACCAGGCCTTGCTGGGGAAGATACGAGGCAGGCTGGGACCAAGGAGGCAGCCAGCCAGACCAGTTCGGAACTCCAGCAAGAGCTAGATCAGTGGGTTATCCCAGTCCCCAGGGTGCCAGGCCCCCTACCCATTCTGTGGGGCACCAGCCCCTTCACCCCTATTCTCGGAGGAACCATGCTGTAGGCAGAAACTGGCTGCTTTGTGGGACTTGGAGTCACTTCCCATTGTTAGAATAAAGGCCAAATACTTGCCTATTATCCCAGCTGTTTTTCCCATATATAAAGGTATAGCAAGACAATCAATCAAAGAGGCCCAACAGCAAGGAGGCCCAGCAGATGTATCCCATTACCCCTACCCCTGGACCCTGGAAAGGCAATCAATCAAGGGGACCCAACAGATGTATCCTATTTACCCCTAGAAAGGAATTTAAAATTCCATAGGTCAGCAAAATGTATGCACGTTAAGTCATTTGTTACTGGATATAAAAAGGCTTGCTCTACGCTTGTAAGGTGTGTTCCTCCCTCTGGCATGAGTCGAGGGGGACACCCGCTCAGCTGACTGATCAATAAAGAACTTGAAGCCGTCTTCTAGACTCCCGTGCCTCCTTGGGGTAATTGGGCAGCTCCAGGGGGAAACGAGCCCATTTGGCTAACAAATGGCGACTCCGCCGGGACTTCTCTCCCTGTAGAGGGCACTGACCGACGGCCGAGGGCGATTCCGAGGAGTGGCCACCTCGAGTTGTTGCTTTGCTCGGGCCTCGGATCGTCACAATCGGCCGGGGCGGCTGTGTCCTCTCTAAAGAGAACTCTGAAGGACACGGAAGCAAGACGGCTTCAGAAGAAGGGGAAGTCTGACTGCCGGACGCGGCCACTTCGGGCGGTAAGTGCGTTTACCTCCTGGGTTTGAGGAATAACGCCCCCGAGGTGTGGGTTGGACAGTGGAAATCCCCTAGGCAGCCTGTATACGGGAAGGTATGTTAACATTATTGTAGCTTTGTAAATGTCTTGTTGTTGTGTTTTTGGTTAAAGGGTAAGCAAATAACGGCCAATGAGTAACGTAACTAACTCCACAAGTCCGTGGGCCGTTTTTAACAATTATTGGGACTTGGAGCAACCTCAGGGATTACTCTTGTTTATAGGAAGGGTAATCTTGTTTCTCCTCTTAATGGTGTGTTGGAAACCGAGATTGTAACTGATTAAAGGATCTGTGTGAAAGATGAATGAGTGCTGCTGACAGGTCTGAGGCTTAAGCTGACTTCAGCCGCCCCAAGACTCCTGCAAGGGGAAACCCGATGACCAGGATATCTTGATTGCAAGGGGGGTCAGCCGAACCTCGTGACCCAGCGGATATCTGAGTTAAAACTAGATCCCTAAAAACCCTCTTGATATCTCTGTCTCGGAAAACTCTGGGTAAAGCATAATGGGGTCCGGACAAAGCACCTTCTCCTGGACACCCCTGGGATGTATGCTGGATAACTGGAAGGCGTTTAGACGCCAGGCTAATTATGGAATTGTATTATGTAAAGACAAGCTTGTAAAATTCTGTACTCTTGAATGGATGACATTCGGGGTGGAATGGCCCGAGGGAGGGACGCTCAAACCAGGGGTTGTACAAGCAGTACATAGCATTGTGACCTGGGATGGGCATTGGGACCAATATCCCTATATAGATATTTGGCAGGACCTTGTGGCCAATCATCCCCCATGGTTGCAAAAATGTAGATCACAAACTATTAAAACCTTAATGGCCCGTGCCCCTGTTAGGAAACCCTGTTTCCCTGTTAAGAAATCTTGTCTGCGGGCTGTGATTCCCTCTGCCCCTGATCCTATGCCCCCTCCCCCTTTGTATCCTGGCCTCCCCGTTCTGGCATCCTCACTTGAAATTCCCCCCCACATCTCTGAGGATAATGCCTCAGCTGAAAGGGGTGAGCCGAATCGCGAGGGCCTTTCCAAACAAGAGTCCCCTTCAACTCCTCTGAGCTCCTCAGTGTCTGACCGCACCAGGAGCAAGACTGGCCCCGTAACAAATCAAAACTCCGAGACACAGTGGAGGATGTCGACTGATTATAACCCTGGGGACACTAGATTTACCCTTATTGGTTCCCCAGGCCAGAGGGGTGAGGTACACGAAATGCCCTTGCAGCAGAAATATTTGTGTCCACTGCGGGAGGCTGTAGCCCCCGGTGGCAATCTCACTATGATATATGTCCCCTTTACCACTAGTGAGCTATATAATTGGAAGGGGCTTCGGGCAAGAATATAGAGGAACTTTTAGAAATAGCCATGAAGGTTTATGATCGGAGGGATGATGAGGAGCAAAAGAAGGGGGCCCGTGTTTTGGCCATGGCCCTGAGAGAAGGATATGCAGAAAGGGGGGACAAGGTTAAGGAGAAGCCAGGGCCACTTGGGAGGGGACGGGGCCCCCGCCTGGGTCGAAATCAGGGCGCTATCTGTAGGAAAGAGGGGCACTGGAAGAATGAATGCCCCCGGTGACAGGCCATGGGAAAGGAACGTAAAGATAAAACCCCGTCCCTTCCCATCCTTTACAACAACACGGGACGTTCAGGGGAGGGATCTTCCCCATAGAGAAGCCGAGGGACCCAGCGGCCCCTCCCGACAGCACAAGCTGCCAGCCTGGATCCCACGGTAAAAATTAAAGTGGAGGGCCGCCCAATTGAAGCCCTTATTGATACTGGGGCCACTCTTAGTTTGCTCCCCCTTAATAAGGCCCCCCGAGATAGAGCTCGGGGACGTGCCATAGTCCAGGGGATAGAGGGACAAACTACAGCTTTGAGAAAAAAAAAAAAAAAAAAACTTTGCCTCTCCTAGTAAAAAATAGGGGACCGTCAAATTTCCCATCAGTTTGTTTGCAGTCCCTCCTGCCCCATAGCGCTGCTCGGACGAGATATCCTCACTAAATTACAGGCGGAGATCTCATTCGATAACGGGACAATGGAAGTCAGAATCCCTAAGCAACAAGCCTCTAATTACCAGATGGCTCTCATAAATGCTAGAGATCACTCCCTGGAATGTAAGGGAAGTGATGGAAGCCAGCTGCCGTGGGATGGGGGGGTAAATCCCAAGGTCTGGGCGGAGGAAGGAGGCGTGGCCCGAGCCAGGAATGCTACACCAGTGCATATTTCCCTTAAGGAGGGAAGCAGCCCAGTCCGAATTCGACAATACCCCCTTAATCTAACCACTCGGATCGGGTTAAAACCCCTGATTCAAAAGTTCTTGCAGTGCGGGTGGTTAAAGGAAGACACGTACCCATACAATACTCCAATAATGGGGGTGCCTAAGCCTAATGGGCAGTATTGGTTGATCCAGGACCTAAGACAAATTAACAAGTTAATAGCAGAGACTGTTTGCCTTTGAATGGGAGGATCCGGACACCCATTACAGGGCCCAATATCTTTGGACCGTTGTCCCACAGGGACTTACCTGTGCACCCGAGATTTTTGGCAGCCAGTTGAGAAGGGACCTTGCCCCATTCCTGGCTAGACACCCCTCATGTAACATAGTCCAGTATTGCGATGATTTGCTCTTAAGTACTGAAACAGAGGCAGCTTGTAAAGAGCAGACTGTAAAGCTCCTTAATTATCTTGGGGCACAGGGGTATAAGGTTTCCAAGGAAAAAGCACAATTGGTTAGGCGACAGGTCACTTTTCTTGGGTATCATTTGTGCCAGGGAAGTCGTAGTCTGGGTAAAGAAAGAATCCAGGTGATACTCAATAACCCTCGACCTCAAAACCCCCGGGAGTTGAGGGCTTTCCTGGGGTTAACTGGATTTTGTCGACTCTGGATCCCTGACTACGGGGAAAGAGCCAAACCACTGTATGAATCCTTAACTAAAGAGGGTCTGCTTCATTGGACATGGACCAAAGAGATGGAAAAAGCATTTCGAGAGCTAAAAGAAGCCTTGGTTCAGCCTCCCGCTCTAGCCCTCCCCGACCCTCGGAGGCCGTTCACTCTATACGTTCACAAGAGGGGAGGGGTGGCTGCTGGAGTTCTATGCCAAAGGTCGGGACCAACCTGGCGACCCATTGGATACTACTCAAAGGTGTTGGACCCTGTCGCCAAAGGGTGGCCTGCCTGTTTACGGGCCGTTGCAGCGACCGCTCTCCTCGTACAGGAGGCTGAAAAATTGACCCTGGGAGGGGACACTGAGGTTGTGGTTCCCCACGGGGTGCCTCAAATACTGGGGACAGGCGCTGGGGAAAAGCATCTAAATCCCAGTCGACATACCAGATATGAGGTAGGGCCCTTGCTAGCCCCTAACTTAACCTTTAGGACAGTTAGCTCCATAAACCCAGCTACCTTGCTGCCCGATCCTGAGGTTTCCCATGAGACTAGCCCCACTCATGACTGTATTGAAGTTTTGCAACAGGAAGGGCCCCGGAGGCCAAGCAACGTAAATATAATCAATTGGTCGATCAGGCCGCAAAGGAGGCCGCACAGGAAGGGGCCTCATGGGTCCTCATGGTCCAAGATATAGAAGCTAAGAACCCCCCTCCCCGATATACAGCCGAGGAGGCATGCCACGCACAGGCTGCGGGGGCCCGGCAGGTTCCCCCAGGATGGTGGAAATTACCAGGGGGGGAGATTTTTGTCCCCCGGCCGATACTTCAGGAAATTCTCCAGCACATGCATAAAGAAGGGCATTTGGGGTCAGGAGCAATGGTTGATTTGGCCACCCGATCCCTTAAGGGGCTGGGTATGCACATGGAAGCCCAGAGAATAGTTAGTAATTGCCCCGTCTGTCAACGAACTAACCAAAAGGGGTGTGGCCCTCCCGCCCCAATGGGAGGCCGGCCCTGGGCCATGTACCCTTTTCAGAGATGGCAGGTTGACTTTGCAGAAATGCCCCCTTGCAGGGGCTATAAGTACCTGCTTGTATTTGTGGATCAGCTTACGGGATGGGTAGAGTGTTACCCCACCCGGCATTGCCAGGCTCGGGCGGTTACTAAGGCCCTGTTGCATGAAATACTTCCCCGATTCCATCTCCCCGAAACGATTGAATCTGATCAGGGAAGCCACTTTACCTCACAAGTGGTCCAACAGGTGTCCCAGGCACTCGGTATACAATGGAGGTTGCATACCCCCTGGAGGCCGCAGAGCTCGGGTCAGGTGGAAAGAGTGAATAGAACTCTCAAGGATACCCTCACTAAACTATGCACAGAGTCTAGTTTAAAGTGGCTTGATGCGTTACCACTCGCCCTTAACTGCATTCGAAGGGCCCCACGTAAGGGTCTTAAGCTTTCACCATTTGAACTGGTCTTTGGGTTCCCTCCCCGAATCCTGATCCCGGGGTTCCGGGAGGATGTAAACTGGGAAATGGGGAAGGACTCCTTATGGAAACAGGTTTCCGGGTTGCAATCTGTTTTGTTACAGCTGCATCGACGCGGCGCCATTCCAGGCTCTCCCCTTGGACCAGACCGTGCATCCGTTCCGGATCGGTGACCAGGTCCTTGTCAAGAAGTGGAAACGCGACCCCCTTACACCACGGTGGGACGGCCCGCACACTGTCTCGCTCATCAGCCAAACTGCGGTCAAAGTTCTCGGGAGCGACAAATGGACACACCATACACGGGTAAAGCGATTTCTGAGCCCTAGCTCGGAGACTGAACTAGCAGAAGAGGACACCGGCCCTCTGCCCGCCCCGGCTCCGGACGCCCGGGGTGGCACGGGCGAAGACACTGTCTGGGAGTATCAAGGACTCGATGGGCTAAAAGGACTGTTTAGAAAAAAGCAATAATGAACTCATTATTGATAGTTCTGTTCATAGGTGTCTATCACGGCTATGGTTGGGAGAATAGGTTTATACAACTGGGAGAAACAATAGCGAGTTCCTTCAATCTTAGTAGCTGCTGGGTTTGTGGAGGTCCAGGGGATTGGAATGAATGGCCTTGGGTAGCCCAGCCAGTGCAAGCTAAATGGTGGATCAGTAATTTAAGTATAGTCCACAAAGGAACAGAAGTTTGGGATGAGGATAGTAGCCCTTGGTGACTCTATTCCTCTGAGATGGGGATCCTTTGTCTCAACCGAACAAAACCAGAAGGGGTGTATGTGGGCCAAAGCCGATGTGATTGGACTCTATCTCTGACTGCTATGATCACTCTAGTTGCCATACGTATGACTGTTCTAAATATCAAGGACGGTGAAACCAAACCCACGTAAAACTCACTAATCATAGCTGGGTAAGTTGTTCCTACCAACAGCATACCGGCGAGGGCTGTAAGGCAGTTGGACAAGATGGATTCTTTGATGCCCTCTTTCTAAGTTGCCAGCGAGATAATACCGACAGTAAGGATCATGTGGTACGCTGGTATCAGTGGGCATGGCAACATTCTAATGGAACTCGGGTAACCCATTTTAATCATTTTTGGTCTACTACCAATAGCCCTAAATTTGGTTGTAATTGCGCTTGGAGGGAAGGGGCTGGGGCTTGGAAATGTGACTATTGTAATCCTGACGGTACATCTATTGTATTAGGGGGACCCCTGGAGATGGGTAACTCTTTGTATTACGAAGAACCGGGCCCCGAGGACTACCCCGAAGCCTGGGATGGCCCCTTTGCGAATGGACAATGGGCCCTAAAAGGCCGTTACTGGATATGTGGGCAATACGCTTATCGAAGATTGCCTCCAAATTGGTCAGGAATTTGTTATGTTGGGTACATTAGGCCCTTATTCTTTCTACTACCACAAATCCAGGGAAATAAATTAGGAATTAAGGTATATGACGACTTAATTAGGGGAAGGCGGTCCGTTGATTCCGCATTAATTGCTGGAAGCTCCCAAAAGTGGGGGGGGCTCAAGAGTGGCTCCCTGTGTAATTGCATTAGTCCGACGAATGGCTAATCAAATTGTACGCCAACGCATGATGGCACTATATCAACCAGTTAAAGTTGAGGATTGGAGGCCATAGGGCTCTCAAAATGCTTTTAAGGGGGGAGAACCTTGTTAGAATAAAGGCCAAATACTTGCCTATTATCCCAGCTGTTTTTCCCATATATAAAGGTATAGCAAGACAATCAATCAAAGAGGCCCAACAGCAAGGAGGCCCAGCAGATGTATCCCATTACCCCTACCCCTGGACAGGCAATCAATCAAGGGGACCCAACAGATGTATCCTATTTACCCCTAGAAAGGAATTTAAAATTCCATAGGTCAGCAAAATGTATGCACGTTAAGTCATTTGTTACTGGATATAAAAAGGCTTGCTCTACGCTTGTAAGGTGTGTTCCTCCCTCTGGCATGAGTCGAGGGGGACACCCGCTCAGCTGACTGATCAATAAAGAACTTGAAGCCGTCTTCTAGACTCCCGTGCCTCCTTGGGGTAATTGGGCAGCTCCAGGGGGAAACGAGCCCATTTGGCTAACACCATTCAGAGGCAACGAGTTTGCATGTTGCATTTTGCCCATCCTCCATGGATGCAGGGGGCAGAAGGGTTCAAAGGCAGGTGCTAAGTGACCAAGGAGAGCTGGTGAGTGGGAGTTTCAGAGGGAGAAAGAATACAGCTATGATTCAGAAAGGCCACATCACCAGTGCCAACACTGCTCCTGGCTCCTCCACCTGCACCTGCGTCCAGACAGAGAACCCAACTATGGGTGCCACTACCTGGGCCTTGGTGTGGATTTGCAGAGACTGTGGCCTGTCATCGAAAGCCAGGCTGGGGAGACCAGCCAGTGTGAGAGATGCCTTCTCGTAGAATGTCTCGGGATACCGGTGGGAGAGCTACAGGAGTAGGTGGCTAGGCTGAGAAGCATTCGTGAACACAAAGAATTCCTTGAAAACTTGCATATGGAGATCTCCAAGGCTAAGGAACCAATCCAGCTGGAGAGGACTGCAGTAGCACCCACCAGGGCAGGAGGAAACGGCTCCTTCACAGGGAGAAATCTGTCTGCTAGTTACTTCTGGCAGCAGGCAGTGCTCCACTCTGGCTCCCAACCTCCAGCCATAGAGATGACAAACCAGTATTCTGCCCTGGCAATAAAGAATGAGGAATCCCCCGCAAAGGTGATGGAGGCCAAGGCTGCAAGGATCACAGCCACCACTCCCAAGAGGCATCGAAGGGTGGTGATTGTCGGTGATTGCTTTCTAAGGGGAACAGAGGCATCCATCTGCTGGCCTGACCTGGCATCCTGGGAGGTGTGCTGCCTGCCAGGGGCCCGTACCTGAGATGTTACAGAGGGATTGCCAAGGATCATCCGGCCCTCTGACTATTACCCCATGCTGCTCATACATGTGGGCACTAACAATACTGCCAGGTCTGACCCAGAGCAGATCCAGAGTGATTACAGGGAGGGAGGGTGAAGGACTTTTGGGCGCAGGTGGTGTTCTCATCTATCCTTCTGGTCAAGGGCAGGGGCCTGGGCAGAGATAGACACATTCTGGAGTAAACACTTGGCTCAGCGGATGATATCACCAGGAAGGCTTCGGCTTCCTCAAGCATGGGATCCTGATCGGAGAAGGACTGCAGAGGCCAGATAGGATCCACCTATCCAGGAAGGGGAAGAGTATCTTCGGATACAGACTGGCTAACCTAGTAGATGGGCTTTAAACTAGATTCAACAGGGGTAGGAGACAAAAGCCCATGGGTTAGTCCAAACATGGAGCTGTGGATGAAGGGTTGGAATCTGGGGGAAACATGGACAATCATAGAGGGGCAAAGGACAGACAAGAAGGGATATTGAGGGGAAATCTAATGAACACCTGAAATATCTGTATCCTAATGCAAGAAGTATGGAGAATAAACTGGAAGAACTAGAAATACTAGTGAATACTCACTATTACGACATAACGGGCATCAGAGACTTGGTGGGATAATTCTCATGACTGGAATGCTGGTATAGAAGGGTACAGCTTGTTCAGGAAGGACAGGCAGAGAAAAGGGGGAGGAGGTGTTGCCTTGTATATCCAAGATGTATATGTTTGCACTGAGGTTGAGATAGAAGTGGGAGGCAGACCTGTTAAGTGTCTGGGTAAGGATCAAAGTGGTAAAAAACAAGAGGGATGTCTTGGTAGGGGTCTACAACAGACCACCAAACCAGGAAGAAGAGGTGGCTGAGGGTTTTTTTTAAATAACTAACAAATCATCCAAAGCACAGGACTTGATGGTGATGCGGGACTTCAGCTACCCAGACACCTGTTGGAAAAATAACACAGCAAAGCACAGATTATCCAATTTTTTGGAATGCAAGGGACACAACTTTTTATTATAGAAAGTGGAGGAAGCAACTATTCTAGATTTGATTCTGACAAGGTTGAGAATTTGAAAGTGGAAGGCAGCTTGGGTGAAACGGATCATGAAATGACAGAGTTCATGATTCTAAGGAATGGTAGAAGAGAAAACAGCAGAATAAAGACAATGGACTTCAAGAAGGCAGCCTTCAGCAAATTCAGAGAAGTGATAGGTAAAATCCCGTGGAAAGCAAGTCCAAGTCTAAGAGTTCAGGAGAGTTGGCAGGTTTTTAAAGAGACATTTTTAAGACCACAAGAGCAAACTATACCAGAATGTGGGAAAGATAGGAAATATGCTAAGAGGCCACCCTGGCTTAACCAAGAGATCTTCAGTGACATGAAACTCACAAAAGAGTCACACAAGAACTGGGTACTAGGTCAAATTACAAAGGATGAACAATCAGTTGTACACATACAAAATGGGAAATGACTGCCTAGGAAGGAGTACTGAGGAAAGGGATCTGGGGGTCATAGTGGATCACAAATTAAATATGGGTCAACAATGTAATACAGTTACAAAAAAAGCGAACATCATTCTGGGATGAATTAGCAGAAGTATTGTAAGCAAGATACGACAAGTAATTCTTCTGCTCTACTCCATGCTGATACAGTCTCAACTGGAGTATTGTGTCCAGTTCTGGGCACCACATTTAGGAAAGATGTGGGCAAATTGGAGAGAGTCCAGAAAAGAGCAACAGAAATGACTAAAGGTCTTGAAAGCATGACCTATGAGGGAAGATTGAAAAAACTGCATTTGTTTAACCTGGAAAAGAGAAGACAGAGCAGGGACATAAGTGTCTTCAAGTACCTAAAAGGTTGTTACAAGGAGGAGGGTGATAAATTTTTCTCCTTGACCACTGAGGAGCAGACAAGACACAATGGGCTTAAATTGCAGCAAAGGAGATTTAAGTTGAACATTAGGAAAAACTTCCTAACTGTCAGGGTGGTTAAGCACTGGAATAAATTACCCAGGGAGGTTGTGGAAACTGGATTTTTTTAAGAGCAGGTTAGACAAACACCTATCAGGGATGGTCTCAATAATACTTGGTTCTGTCTCAGTGCAGGAGACTGGTCTAGTGACCTATCGACATCCCTTCCAGTCCTACATTTCTATGATTCTATGCTCAGGGCACATCAGGAAACCCAAATCCCAGAGAAGATGAGCCAGAGAATCTATTGCTACAGCGAAGCTCTCGAGAGACAACAGGCTGCGCTGGGTGGCATGAACCGCAACAGTCACCCTTTTCTCATGTGGTTCCACTCAGAAGCGGAGCTGGGGTTTTTGGCGCCCTAGGTGGGGGTCCTTCCATGCTCCCGGTCATCGTCGACAATTCTGCAGCGGGGGGTGGAGGGGGCACGGTCCTTCTGCGCTCCCGGTCTTCGGGGCACTTCAGCTGCGGGTCCCGGAGCGAGTGAAGGACCCGCCGCAGAATTGCCACCGAAGACCCGGAGCGTGGAAGGACCCCCCGCCGCCGAATTACCGCTGAGGGTGGCAAAATGCCGCCTCCCCAAATCCTGGCACCCTAGGTGACCGCCTAGGTCGCCTAAATGGAAGCGCTGGCCCTGGTTCCACTGAGGGTTAGCAGTTGAAGCTAGTTCCCTCTCCCCTGCTACAAATGGGACTGGGAATAATTTGTCAGAAGTGACAGTTTGTGGGAAAATCTGGGATGACATTTCCCAAACATTAAAAAAAATGTAAATGTTCCTGAACCAGCCCAAGTGTTTTGGTGTTTGTGATTGGTCTGGGTTAGAAATGAAGGGGCTTCACCCATTTTTTTACTGCTTCTCCAAGGCAGCAAGCGTTCGGGGTGAGAAAGTCTTTGCCCAGGTTTTGCCCTGAGTTCCCAGCTGAAAGACTGTGTCCCGAGGAGACTGTCTGGAGCTGGGGTGTCCAGGCCATAGGAAAGTTCAACAGTTTGAAAATTTCTCACAAAATGAAAGTTCCAAAAAAGTTTCACGCCAGGAAAAATGGGTCATTTTGAATTCTAGAAAACGCTGCTGTTCCGTTCCCAGGATGGAGAAGTCAGGAGGAAATGACTGGCTTCAACTTTTCCTGGCCAAATTCCTGAGGAACAGCTCCATCCCAGGGCAGCTGAGTTTGCTGACTGAAAGCTCGCCCATTGCAGTCTGAGCATCTCCTGTGTTCGGAGAACGACGGGAACACATGGATGTCCCTGGTTAAGAGTAGGTGGCAGGCAGCCATTTTTCTTGCTCCCTCCCAGGAGAACTGCAACCCCCACCAGAATATTTTCCATTCTCCTTCCCCACTGCTCTTGCCCCTCCCCTCCCCGCAGCTCCCCCACCTACCTCATACGCCAGCCCAGCAGCCAGAAGGGGGACAGCCAGGTGGAAATGGCGACCATCATCGGACACTCTGTAGCTGTGGGGGGCAGCCAGGTGGCTCAGGGGCTGCTCCCCGACATAGGGAACCCAGAACCGGTCCAGTGTCCCGTGGGTCATCAGCAGGGCCAGCGCCCCAGCCTCACAGGAGCCCTGGAAGCTGGGGGGCACTAACAGGAGCAGAAGGGGTTAAATATGGGTCCAGTCACTCTGAGCACCCCAGAGCCAAGGGCTCAGCCAGGCCCTGCACTGGGATGTGGGAAGCTGCAGGCCACAGCCAGGAGGGATAGGGGCATTGAGCCAGTGACCCTGAGAGCCACGGGACCCCCCCCCACACATACCTGCCACTCATGCCAACCCCACCCGTGCCCCTGACCTCCATGTTTCCCCCCACTCACACCAATCCCAGACCCTGCTTGTCCATGCCACCTCGCTGCACTCACAGCACCCCAGCCCATGCCCACACAGCTACCCACTGCCCCACCCATGACCTCCAAGCCCTATCCACACAACTATCCACTGCCCCTCCCACCACCCCTAGCCTGTATCCACATAGCTAACCCACTGTCCCTCCCACCACCCACAGCCCATGCCCACACAGCTACCCACTGTCCCCACCCCACCTTCTGCCAACATAGCTACCCACTGCCCCCACCACCACCCCTGAGCCCTATCCACACAGCTAACCCACTGCCCCTCTCACCACCCATAGCCTGTACCCACACAGGTAACCCACTGCCCCCACACCACCCACAGCCTATCCCCACACAGCTAAGCCACTGCCCCTCACACCAGCCCATGCCCACACAGCTACCCACTGCCCCTCACACCACCCCCAGCCCGTGCCTACACAGTTACCCACTGCCCCCCACACCACCCCCAAACTCTGCCAACATAGCTACCCACTTCCCCTCACACCACCGCCAGCCTGTCCCCACACAGCTATCCACTGCCCCTCACACCACCCCCAGCCCCTCGACCAGCCAGGTCCTCCCCCAACTCACCCACATCTGGGACATCACAGGTGATGAGCCCTGCCTGGGTGAAGGCCTCGCCTGTGGGCAGCAGCCGCAGGGTGTAGTTGAGGCGCAGAGTGTAGCGCCTGAGGGGGCCGTGTAGGTACTGCCAGGAGGACAGGCAGGGTCAGAGTGGGGCTGAGGAGCTATACAACCCTCCCCTCCCCCCAGCTCTCCCGCAGGCAGCCTAGTGCAGCCCTCACACCATGGGGCACTGAGTGAAGTGGGCCTCCCCAGGGCACCTTCGCGCTACGCATCCTGATGGCTATAGGCCCAGCCATGGTCTGGGACCCTCCTCTTCCGCCGCCCTCCATGCCAGCCTCCACCCCCAAGCCAGCTGCTGCATGGGCAGGGCAGCCCCCGAGGACCAGGGCAGGGGAGTGCCCTGGGGCTCTGACAGCAGCTTATCCCTCCCTCCATGTACACAGGAGCCCACTGCCCTGGCACCCCCATGCCACCTCCTCACCACCCCATCCCCCACCACCGTTACCTGCTGCTGCACCAGGGGGTCAGCAAAGGGCACCCTCAGCCCAAAGGCCCTGGTGTCGTTGGGGTTGGGGGCCTCGTGGGGGTCAAAGCCACGGTCCTCGGCCTCGGGGCGGCTGAAGGGACGTCCGCCCACCGAGACAGAGACCAGCTCCACATCGGGCAGGAAGTGCCCCAGGCGCACCTTGAAGTAGCCCTGCGCTGCCACGGTGTCTGGGGGGAGGAGACGGGGGTGCACTGGGCAGTGGGGTTCACTGGAGCACTCCCCTAGGCAGCCAATGCCCTAGCCCAATGGCCATGACCCCAGGCTGGCAACCCCATGCCCAGGGCAATGAGCCCAGCTGAGACCAGCAGCGGCTCATCCTGACATTGCCCGATGAGCATGTGGGAATTTTTGTAATAGTTTTATGAAAACTCTGCATGCCTCAGTTTCCCCATTCACTTTGCATTGCTGCCCGGGAGGGCGGGAGCTAATTGCTCCTTTGGGCCAGGGGCTGGAGTCATGTGGGCAGCAGGTAGGCGTGGCTAGCTTTGTCATGGAGAGCCAGTAGCCCAGGGCTGCATGGAGCCAAGGGACCTGCAGCGTAAAGAACTCAGCTGCCCCCAGCGCGTCAGACAGAACAAGGGGTCTGGGGAAGCAGGGCAGGGAGGGTTGACCACATGGGCTTTGCTTTCCCAGACTAAGCCAGGCTCTCTCAGCACTGCATTCCAGGGGCCCAAAAAACGCTGCCTGCCAAAGGCTGCCTGTGTCCCTGCGCCTGTCCGGCTCTGAATGGCACTTTGCACTCGCTGGAGAGCCAGTGCATGGAACAGCAGCGCTGCAGCCAGACGGCCTGGCGCAGAGTAGCAGAGCCAGGGACTCGCTCAGCCTACGACCCAACGTGGTCAAGGGGCCACACCGCAGGCCCAGTCTAAAGGCTGTAATCCCTGTGCAAAGATGGGGCTTTTCCCCCTCACACAAAGCACCCTTGGTGGCAGGGGTCTGACGCAGGGTCAGTGGGGGCGGGTGGGGAGAGGAAGCCGAGACAGGGAGTCTGGAGCCAAGCTCTCCCCAGAGCTGGGTGTGACAGGGTCTCACAAGGGACATTTAACCCCCCCATTTTAGACTAAAGTCAACCTCTAGGGCTCCTTTCCCTGCCCCCTGTAGGCTAAGAAGGAGCCATCTCCATGACCGCTCCCCCCCCTGCCCCGCCCAGGCCCCTCCAGCTCAGATGCCAATGGTCACTCTGCACTTAGCAGCATGGTGGGGGGGTGGGGGAGGGAGCAAAACCCAATGGGGGATTTTGACCTTTGGGTGGTTAGAGGAGCTGAATCCAAACGATTCAAAACCAGGCAGGGTCGGGTCAGTTTCCTCTGCCCAGAGAAGTGACAAGCGTTCCCCCACCCATCTCCCACCAAACCAGCCCCTAGACCCAGTTCCTGTGTGGCAGCTCTGTCTGCCGGAGAAGGGGCTGGGAAGGGCAGTGGGGGCGGGCGGGGAAGGACGTTCGAGGCTCTTGTGGAAGGGGACTTCCTTTAAAGCTGGCAGCTCGAAGGGGCCTGGGGACTCTTGCCAGGTGGAGTGAGGAGTCCCCCATGCCAAGAGCTAGGAGGCTCTTCTGCTGCAGAGGGGGCACAGTGATCTGGGCGGGAGGTAGAGGCCCAGGCCATCAGAGAGGCAGAGCTCCTGTGGGACCCCGATCTCCAGAACTTGGCCTGAGCGCCCCTTTCCCATGGAGCTGGGGGTGTGTGCAGTAGGGCTCGGCCAGGCCACAGGGATCCTGGGGGCTGCACCTACCATCGATGATCTGGGGCGTCTGTGGGGAGAAGGGGGTGTGGATGGGACGGTAGCTGCGGTGACGGGTCCAGTCACTTTCATCCCCTTGCCAGTGCCGGTCCAGCAGCAGGTGGATGCTGTACCTGGTGCCATAGCGATTACCCACCAGGGCGCTCTGTGGGGAGGAGGGGAGCAGTGACAGCCCCTATGGGGAGACCCCTGACTCCCTCCTAGGAGGAGAGAGCTCCACCGTGTGACAGCCAGGACCAGCTCTTCCATTGACACCCCCCCCCACACACACACACACTCTCTGACCTGCAGCCCCGTGGGGTGAGGGGATGGACCAGGGAGAGGGCCAGAGCTCAGTTGCTCCAAGTTCTCAGGAGCTTTGGGGAGCCAGGGGTGCTGGGAGAAGCTGCTGCAGGGAGCAGGAGGCTGACAGCATCTCACAGACTGGGCGGCAGCAGCAACAGTTAATGGGAACAGGTCTCGGACTGGAGATCCAGGCCAGCATCCCACCCCAGGCCATGCTGTGATTCCTGCCGTCTATCACGGCTCAGGGAGGAGTGTGGGGGTCTAGTGGGTCACAGCAGGAGGGGCTGGGAGCCAGGACTCCTGGGTTCTCGCCCTGTCTCTGCCACTGCCCTGCTGAGTGACGAGGGGCCTCACTTTCCCCCTTTGTCTAGCCAGGCTGTGAGTTCTTTGGAACGGGGACCCTTGCGCCAGGGGAGCAAGACACATCAGTCACAGAGGTCTCGGCGCAGGGCCCAGCCCGGCGACTGTGCTGCCTCATGCCAGGGCACCTGGGCACTGACCTGCAGCAGCCCCCCGGGGGCACCAATGGGCACCACGATGCGGATGAGCCTGGAGTCTGTCAGGAAGGTGTAGCCATTGCGTGCGACAGTGCCCGCGTCAATCACACGACCATCCAGGCCCATCTGGACCTCATCTTGGTACTGCTCTGGCCACAGCACCAGGGATGGCAGGATCCGCGGCGTCACCCAGCTCAGGCTCGTAGCATTGACCACCGGGGAATCTAGGGACAGGAGGCCATGAGCCTCACCTACTGGTCCCCTGAGACCACCCCAGCTCTGCCAGTGCCCCTCACTACCGACCCACAGCCCCCGATACCAAACCCTGGGCTCCCTCCCCCCAGCTCTGCCAGTGCCCCTCACTCCCGCCCCACAGCCCCTGCTAGCCCAGCCCTGGGCTCCCTCCAGGACTCACTGACAGGGCAGGCCACAGCTGTGTCCACCATGAGGATCATCCAGGCCTGTTTGTAGAACACTGTCGCCCTGGCCACTTCCACCTCCAGCCCCTCCACCTGTGGAGAGTGGGTCAGTGGAGGGGCACTGAGAGGGGTTCCATGGCTTCATCAGAGTTCCCCCGCCCCATTCTCCCTCCCCAGGCAGCCCAGGAGTCTGACCCCTGGTGTGACCGGATTTGACTGGTCCCTGGCAGTAACCCAGGGGCACCTTGGCATGGACCAGTGCTGAGTCAGCACCTGACTGGGCTGGGCATGAGCCTACCGTGCAGCCAGAGGCTACATGGTGCCTGCAAGAGCCAGGCTCCCAGAGACTCCTGATAGCAGCCTTGCCCCCCATCCAGCCAGCCTCCCCACTGTGCACCAAGCTCCCACGCACCCCACTGGGCCCACAGTGCCCTCCAGCCTCCCCTCCACTGTGCACCTAGCTCCCATGCACCCCACTGGGCCCACAGTGCCCCCCAGCCTCCCCCCCGACTGTGTACCAGGCTCCCACGCACCCCACTGGGCCCATAGTGCCCCCCAGCCTCCCTCCCACTGTGCATCTAGCTCCCACACATTCCACTGGGCCCACAGTGCCCCCCAGCCTCCTCACTGTGCACCTAGCTCCCATGCAACCCACTGGGCCCACAGTGTCCCCCAGCCTCCTCACTGTGCACCTAGCTCCCACGCACCCCACTGGGCCCACAGTGCCCCCCAGCCTCCCCACTGTGCACCTAGCTCCCACGCATCCCACAGGGCCCACAGTGCCCCTCAGCCCCCCCCCCACTGTGCACCTAGCTCCCACACACCCCACTGGGCCCACAGTGTCCCCCAGCCCCCCCCCCCCCGTGCACCTAGCTCCCACGCACCCCACTGGGCCCACAGTGCCCCTCAGCCTCCCCCCCTCACTGTGCACCTAGCTCCCACGCACCCCACTGGGCCCACAGTGCTCCCCGGCCTCCCCCCCACTGTACACCAAGCTCCCACACACCCCACTGGGCCCAGAATGCCCCCCAGCTCCCCCCCACACTGTGCACCTAGCTCCCATGCACCCCGCTGGGCCCCCAGCGCCCCCCTGCCTCCCCCCCCCACTGTGCACCTAGCTCTCACGCACCCCCACTGGGCCCCCTGACGCACCCAAGGCCCCCCCCAGCCACACCTCACTGTGGCCACCGTGCCCTGCCCTCCCCCCTCTCCCCCCAGGCTCCCTCACTGAGGCGATCTCGCTCTGGGCTGTGCCGTAGGGTGCGCGGAAGAGGACGCGGGTGGCCGTGGTGTTGACCCCGTAGCCCAGGCTGTGGGCCTGCGTGGCGGGCATGCTGAGCAGGGAGCCGTTCTGGAAGTGGAAGACAACCTGCCACACCTGGTTCAGCGCCCCCTGGGCCTGCGAAGGGGAGAGACATAAGGCTGAGTCCCCCCATATGCCGGGGAGGGAGCAGGGGTCCCGACACTGTCAGGTTACCCCCTTCCACAGATCATAGCTCTGCAGTCGGCTTAAGGGCTTCAGCCCCTGTGCGGACCAGCCCAGCTCACCATACCCATGGCACTGGGTTACATGTGGCAGGGGCAATCCAGCCGGACCCATTGGGCACTTAGCTTCCGCCGTGCCCTGGGGAGTCCGCGCCTGCTGGGCAGCTGATGGGCCAATACCTGGCCCAGTCCATGGCCATGGGGCAGCAGGACAGCCAAGTGCCCTGGCTCGCTGCTGCTCTGTGGGCAGAGTGTGCCAGAGACAACGCTGCTCCCTGGGCGCCCATGCCAAGCTCCGGGCACCATTCGTTGCTGGTAGAGGGACCATGATGCCACAGCTGCACCAAGCCCACTCACCACCGGCCAGGCAGCGATCCAGTCCTCATTCAGCACTTCTCTGGCGATGCCGGGCACAGCCCGCCGGACCGACACCTGCAACAGGACAGGGCCAGCTCAGGCTGGGGAAAGAAACCCTGCTAGGAGACCCTCTGGCGGCATCACTTCACACAGGGGCCTGCGGGGAGACACCCCCCCCAGCATCACCCCTCCCAGTGGCTCTGGGGTCTGCCCTAGGGACCCCGACCAGGAGACAAGTCCTTCCCTACCACCTCATCCTCCACCATGGCCCCCCTCACCTCCATGTAGTTCTCCTCGCAGACAATCTCCCGGGGGCTCCAGGAGGCTCCCAGGGGGCAGCTGATGGTCATGTCATAGGGGACGCTGGGCCCCACAGCGCCTGTCACCTCCACCCGCAGCTGCAGGCTGAAATCCTGGTCAAACTGGGGTCCCCCAGGAAAGAGAGACTACAGGTTAGACCCTGCCCAGCCTCAGGGCTGCTCCAGCACCGGAGATGTGGGGGAGGGGCACAGCACTGGCACCCAGACCTCAAGTACCAGGGGGAGCAGAACTGGCTGCCCAGCTCCGGCAGGACTCCTGGGTTCCTCCCCAGTGCTGGCAGGGGAGTAGGGTCTAGTGAGTTATGGGGTGGGGGGGCTGGGAGTCAGATATGGGCCCCCCAGTTCCTGGAGGGCAGGCCTGGGCACTGGGGGCACTCACCGTGTTGCGGACGGAACAAGCCAGGAAGGAGACGCGGATCTGGGGGTTCCCACGGAGGTCAGTGCCTGCCATGAATCCGCACTGCGAAGCCAGCTGCTGTGTCACCTCGATGTACTGCCCCGACTCGGCTGCGGGGAGACAGCATCTGGGACCCCAACCAGTACCTGCCACCCCAACACCTGGCGCCCAGGCACCACCCGCCCCCCCGCCAGCCTCCCGTCACACGACCCCTCTCCCAATGCACCATCCCAGGCCACCCCCACCCACGGGCCTGCATCTTGCCCCAGCCTCTGCTCCAAACAGCCAGGAAGCCCCCCATGAGCCCTCCCCACTCACTATAGACCCCATAGCGCCAGCGGCTCTGCCCCACGAACGCCTTGTCCAGCCAGATCCAGAAGTAACGGCCCCGGCATTCAGTGCGAGCAGCTCCTGGGGGGATTGGCAGAGTTACTGGGGGCAGCATCCAACCCCCCTCAGCACCATGCCTGGCCAGGGGACTTAGGGTGACCAGACAGCAAGCGTGAAAAATCAGGACAGGGGGTGGGGGGGTAATAGGAGCCTATGTAAGAAAAAACTCCAACAATCGGGACTGTCCCTATAAAATCGGGACATCTGGTCACCCTAAGGGGACTCCAGAGCGCCGGAGGCCTACTCCCCTCAGTGTGGGGGGTGGGGGCCCCCGGCTCCCCTCTCGGGGCTACTGCTCCAGGTCACAGGCCAGCTGTACTCACAGCAGGGGCCGCCCCATCCTGCTAGCCCCAGCCTCACGCCTCCACTACCAGCCCCACCTGTGTTGTACCACCCACCCTGAACCCTATCCCACCCCCATCACAGCTGACCTCAGGGGCCCCCCGGGCCCTGGGATAGTCATCAGAGTCTCTGTCCCAGCACCCCAAACAGGGCTTAGTCATTCTAAGCCCCCCGAACCCCAGGATTCCCCCCCCCAGCCCAGCAGGCACCATCCCTACCCCACAGGAGACTCACCATCGGGAAAGGACACGGAGCCGGCGTGCCAGGGCACCACCACCCAGAGCAGGCCCAGCCTGCAAAGAGGAATGGGGCAGGTCACACACAATACAGGGGCTGCCCTCCTCTGGGTCCCTCCTAGGTGCTAGCCCCAGTTCCGCGCAGGGAGGGGGTCTAGTGGGTTAGCGCAGGGGGCCTGGGAGGCTGGGGCAGAAGGCAGCCTCCCCCATATGGCAGGCATCCCTCCATGCACACAGACCCTTCCCCACAGAGGCTATTTGGTCACAGATGGATTTTGCCCCCCACCCCCTCCCCCAGATGCTCGCACAGGGCAAGGGCTTCCCACTAGAGACTGGAGGGGATGGATCATGCACCAGCCTAGGGCATGGGGTCAAACCCAGCTGACATAGGTGCCCCATGTGACCATGACCAAGTCCCTTAGCCTGTGCCTCAGTTCCCCCCTGCTCCCATACCAGAGGGATCAATGCTCTCTGGGAAGGACTATTCCAGCTGGCCAGGGGATGGGGATGGGGATGGGGGTGGGGCAGCACCTAACACAGACTGGGGCCTGTGTGTTTGTAACCTAGGGGTGGTTTGGGCCCCAATGCACTGGGCACAGGTTTGGGGCTGGGGGATGCCAGGCTGGACACCCGTGGTCCAGATGGACAAATGACCATGCCCCAGGAGAGGCAGTTAGGGGAGCTTGCTCTGTGCCCTGTCTCTTGGGCTGCAGGATAGTAGGTCAGACCCCCACTAAGATCAGAACCCAGTCCTGCCATGCACCATGCACCAATCCCAGCCCTACACCGCCACCAGGCCCTGACCAGTCCCAGCCCTACCCTGCCCCCTCGGCCATGCACTGCTGCCCCACCCCAGGCCTTGACCAATCCCAGCCCTGCCCCGCCACCAGGCCCTGACCAATCCCAGCCCTACCACCACCTCCCTCGGCCATGCATTGCTGCCCTGCCCCCAGGCCCTGCCCAATCACAGCCCTATCTCTCCCCCCACCCTCAACTCCACAGTGCCAGGCGCTACACAGACTAGTTCCTGCCACAGGGGCTCAGAGGCCCACCCCCTTGCTCCCAATGGACCCTGTGACCTGGGCTGCAGGAGACTTGCCACCAGCAGTGCAGGGACTCTGACACTGTGATGAGCCAGACATTCTCCCCTCACCCAACTGTGCGGGGGGGTGGCACCTCCCTCCGGCTCCGCTCCTTCCGCACCCAGGCAGGGCTGCCAGCGCTGGGAATCCCTGGGTTGCTGGTAGAGCTGATAGGAGCTGCCTTGACAGCAGCGCTGTCCCAACACAGCCTTGGAGCCAAGAGACCCCCACACACACTGAGAACCAAACACCAGCCACATGCCCTTAGCACGGCGGGGACCCCAACACCCCTACACCAGAGATATTGGCCAGCCTGCTGACAGACACCTGCCTGCCGCCCCCCCAACCACAGCCCAGAGATGGGAGGCCCAGCGTCCTTACAGATACTGCCCCCCCACAGCCCAGAGACGGGGGGCCCAGCGTCCTTACAGATACTGCCCCCCCACAGCCCAGAGACGGGGGGCCCAGCGTCCTTACAGATACTGCCCCCCCACAGCCCAGAGACGGGGGGCCCAGCGTCCTTACAGATACTGCCCCACCAACCACAGCCGGCCAGAGATGGGGGGGGGGAGGCTGCTTACAGACACCCAACTCTCCATCTCCAGTCCCCCCAGCTTTACTGCCAGCCATGATTTCCTGCCCCAGCCCTGCACCCACCAGGCCATTGCTGGGACAGCCCAGGGAGGCCCCTACTCACCTCGTGAGGAGCATGGTGGGCATGCCAGGTCCTGGGGCACTGGGCAGCTCAGGACAGTGCAGCGGGTGCTGCTGCGGGAGGCAGGCGATACAGCCCTGGCAGGCTGGCAGCTGATTTGCTGGGCTGGGTAGAGACAGGCTGGGAATGGGGCGAGTGTGCAGTTCTGTGGCCTTGGAGAAGAGATAAGGCTGGGGGCTGAGCTGCCCTGGGATGGGGGAGTCGGGACTCCTGGGTTCTGTCCCTGGCTCAGGGGCTAATCGCTTAGAGCAGAGGGTCTGGGAGGCGGAGCGCCTAGGGGCTAGTGCCAGCTATGCCCTTGCCCTGCTGGCCTGGCCTTGGGAGTCCCTTCCCCTGCTGTACCACTGTGATGGCGGGCAGGGGTGCTGGGGGGAGGGGGTGCCAAACAGCTGATTGGCAGGTGGCTGGTGGGTGTTGACCACCCACTATTTTTTTTCTGTGGGTGCTCCAGCCCCGGAGCACCCATGGAGTCGGCGTCTCTGCCACAGACCCTTAGGGGTCCACCAGTATAATCCGGGGTGGGGGGTGTCTGTGAACGTGCCAGCAACCAGAGGTGACACCTGGGGGCACACAGGGTCACGTGTTCTCCCCCCCCTCAGATTTCTGCCTTCCATTTAGCACAGAGGCTTTTCAACTGTGGGACGTGTCCCCCTAGGGGGCGCAGGGGAATGTTCTGGGGGCCAGCCCAGTGCGGTGGGGCTTGGGGAGGCAGCCCCACCTCCACCCCCGACTCAGCTCAGCCGGTCTGGGGGGCTTTACCCAAAAAGTTCAAACTGGCATTGCCACTCGCCTCCCTTCCGAACATTCCTCCGTGACCCCCCAAGGGGGGCGTGCCCCACAGTTTGAAAACCTCTGTTAGATCAAGAGGCGACATGTGGGGGTCACATGCCCCCCAGAGCCTTTAAATTGTGCCCCCCATTCATGGCACCTCTGCTAGTGATCCGTTCAGCTGCAAGTGTGAAATATAATTACTCCATTCAATTTCTGTAATGGATGCGTTTGTTATTTGTAAACCCACTCAGTCAGCTTCAGCCGTTCACCAAGCAGAAACCATCTCAAAGCCGGGAGAAGAGAAAGAAAGAAGCAAAATCGAACCCCCTTCAAAAAACCAAAACCTGAGGGGATATGACGACAGCTACATTGAACTTGGCTTTATGTGTGTATGTGTGGGTGGAGAATATGTGTGGGTGGAGAATCCAGACCCCAGGGTGTAATTTGTGGAGAAGTACTTTCTAAGGAAGCACTTAAGCCGAAAAAATTAAAAGACATCTGAGGTCGTGCATGTGGAAAGCGTTGACAAGCCGGTGGAGTATTTTGAAAGGAAGCAGAATTGCTTATAACACACACACACACAAAAAAAAAGCTGTACAAACTGTGTGAATCTTGCAAGAGAAGGCTCTCAAAGCATCCTACACAGTGACAATTAGAATCGCTAAAAACAGAAAGCCACATACAATTGAAATTACTGATGCCAGCTGCAATTGAAGTGTGGGGACGAAGCTGCTAATAATCTGAAGAATGTGCCAGTATCAAACGACCCCCTTAAAAGGTGAATTACAGAGGTTGCAGCTGACGTGAAAGACCAGGATTCAAGCAAGTGGGATGTGTCAGGTGAGGTTCAGCTGTTGGTTTATGTGCGATACATCTGTGATGGGAAAATAGAAGGAGAACTGCTGTTTTGCAGATCACTGCCGACAAAAACAACAAGTGATGGGATTTTTAAGTGTCTGGATAATTTCAGGCTGAGCAACAACCAGGACTGGGGGCAGTGTGTGAGCACAGAGGGTGCTTCTGTAATGATGGGGAGGCATAATGGGGTGCAAAAAAAAATGACAGATGTTGCACCATTGGCAAAAATAAAGCACTGCATGGGTCATAGGGAGATCTTGGGCATGAGAAAGATGCCAGATGACCTGAAAGATGTACTTGATAAGACAATAAAAGTTTTTAACTTTATCAATGCACACATCAAGCAAATGCACATATTTTGGGGGCAATGTGTGCAGAAATGGGTGAATTGCATCACAACCTTCTCCTGCACACTGAGGTCAGATGGCTTTCCAAGAGAAAGGGGTTGAATCGCGGTTTTGAGCTTCATGAGTCTCTGATGGTATTTTTGGAAGAGCAAAGGCACAGATTAGGTAAATTCTCAGAGACCTGGCTTGCTCAGCTTGCTTATCTTGCTGATATCTTTCATCACCTAAATCAACTTAATATTAGCATGCAAGGGCGTCAGTCAAACAAAGTGACTGCGTTCATTGAGAAGCTGGGTCTCTGGCAGAAGCGAGTGCACAAAGGGACCAGCAGCATGTCTCCGCTCCTGCAGGAGTTTTTGAACACCTGACTTTTGGTGCTATGATGGCAGATTGCATGGATTCCCTTCTTACCAGTTCAGAACGTACATCAGCCACACGGTAACAATACTGAAATGATGTGGATCACAAATCCCTTTTTATCTGCTGATGGGGAATTGCTTGAAATGATTCCTAAAGAGGAGAAGGAATTTACTGAGCGGAGAAACACTGATGTGAAACGTGCCCACAGGCCCATGCCTGGTGCTGAATTCTGGTTGCACACGTCAGGTGAATTCCCTGAATTGGCTAACCACCCTCTGCAAGTCCGCCTTGCATTTGCTCCCACTTCCCTTTGTGAAAATGGATTCTCAGCCCTCACCAGCAACAAAAAACAAACAGCGTTTGACAGCGAATGTTCAAGGTGACCTTCTCACTTGTCTAACTGAAATGACTCCTCAGCTGGACATGCTGTGTGCTGCCAAACAAGCCCAGGGAGCGCATTAGTATCAGGTAAGCTGTCAATATTCTCATTTGCTGTGTTTTTGTCAATGTGGGCCAATCATTTCTCTACAGTGGTATTTGTGACAACTATTACAGTACCATGAAAGATACAATTTATGAGCAAAAAAATAATAAGGGGCAGTTGGGGGGTCTGCAGACTTGTCTGTGTAAATTTAGGGGTCCCTGGGGTGGTGGGAGGTTGAGAACCACTGATCTAGAGGATCCCCACAGGCCACAGCACTAACCCTAGTCTGGGGATCCCACTCTTAGTGACCTGAACCCTACCCCAGAGAGCCCACCATTGGTAACCCTAAACCTAAACCCTAACCCTAGCCCCGGGAGCTGTAAGGACCCCAAGTATAGCCCTAGCCTGAAGAGGCTGACCCTTAGTAACTCTAACCCTAGACTGAGAATCCCCAGTGGCCACAGGCCTACACCTAGCCTGGAGAGCCCTACTCGTAGTAATCTGAACCCTAGCCCAGGAGCCCCACCTGTACTACCTTTATATATATCAGAGGGGTAGCCGTGTTAGTCTGAATCTGTAAAAAGCAACAGAGGGTCCTGTGGCACCTTTAAGACTAACAGAAGTATTGGAGCTTTCGTGGGTGAATGCCCACTTCATCAGACGCAAGTAATGGAAATTTCCAGAGGCAGGTATAAATCAGTATGGAGATAATGACAGTCTGGACCTATGCATAGAATGCTTCTGCCGACGTGCACAGGCAGAAATTGTGGAAAAACAACATCCCTTGCCTCATAACCTAAGTTGTGCAGAACGCAATGCCATCCACAGCCTCAGAAACCACCCTGACATTATCATCAAAGAGGCTGATAAAGGAGGTGCTGTTGTCATCATGAACAGGTCTGACTACCAGAAGGAGGCTGCCAGACAACTCTCCAATATCAAATTCTACAGGCCACCTTCCTCAGATCCCACTGAGGAATACACTAAGAAACTGCACCATCTACTCAGGACACTCCCTACACTAACACCGGAACAAATCAACATACCCTTAGAGCCCCGACCGGGGTTATTCTATCTACTACCCAAGATCCACAAACCTGAAAATCCTGGACGCCCCATCATCTCGGGCATTGGCACTCTCACTGAAGGACTGTCTGGATATGTGGACTCCCTACTCAGACTCTATGCCACCAGCACTCCCAGCTATCTCCGTGACACCACTGATTTCCTGAGAAAACTACAATGCATTGGTGACCTCCCAGAAAACACCATCCTAGCCACCATGGATGTAGAGGCTCTCTACACAAACATCCCACACACAGATGGAATAAGAGCAGGAGTACTTGTGGCACCTTAGAGACTAACAAATTTATTAGAGCATAAGCTTTCGTGGACTACAGCCCACTTCTTCGGATGCATATAGAGTGAAACATATATTGAGGAGATATATATACACACATACAGAGAGCATGAACAGGTGGGAGTTGTCTTACCAACTCTGAGAGGCCAATTAAGTAAGAGAAACATTTTTTTGAAGTGATAATCAAGATAGCCCAGTACAGACAGTTTGATAAGAAGTGTGAGAATATTTACAAGGGGAGATAGATTCAATGTTTGTAATGGCTCAGCCATTCCCAGTCCTTATTCAATCCTGAGTTGATTGTATCTAGTTTGCATATCAATTGTAAGTATTCTCACACTTCTTATCAAACTGTCTGTTCATGCTCTCTGTATGTGTGTATATATATCTCCTCAATTTATGTTTCACTCTATATGCATCCGAAGAAGTGGGCTGTAGTCCACGAAAGCTTATGCTCTAATAAATTTGTTAGTCTCTAAGGTGCCACAAGTACTCCTGTTCTTTTTGCGGATACAGACTAACACGGCTGCTACTCTGAAACAGATGGAATACAATCTGTCAGGAACAGAATCCCTGCTGATGACACAGCACAACTTGTTGCTGAGCTCTGTGACTTTATCCTCACGCACAATTATTTCAAATTTGGATGACCATATATACCTCCAGACCAGTGGCACCGCCATGGGCACCTGCATGGCTCCACAATATGCCAACATTTTTATGGCTGACCTGGAACAACGCTTCCTCAGCTCTCGTCCACTCACGCCTCTTCTCTACCTACGCTACATTGATGACATCTTCATCATCTGGACCCATGGAAAGAAGACCCTGGAAGAATTCCACCATGATTTCAACAGCTTCCACCCCACCATCAACCTCAGCCTGGACCAATCTACACGGGAGGTCCACTTCCTAGACACCACAGTACAAATAAGCGATGGCCACGTTAAAACCACCCTATACCGAAAACCCACCAACCGCTACGCCTACCTTCATGCCTCCAGCTTCCACCCTGGACACACCACACGATCCATCGTCTACAGCCAAGCGCTGAGGTACAACCGCATCTGTTCCAACCCCTCAGACAGAGACCAACACCTACAAGATCTTCACCAAGCATTCTCAAAACTACGATACCCACACAAGGAAATAAAGAAACAAATCAACAGAGCCAGACGTGTACCCAGAAGCCTCCTGCTACAAGACAGGCCCAAAAAAGAAATCAACAGAACTCCACTGGCCATCACCTACAGTCCTCAGCTTAAACCTCTCCAACGCATCATCAGTGATCTACAACCCATCCTGGACAATGATCCCTCACTTTCACAGACCTTGGGAGGCAGGCCAGTCCTCGCCCACAGGCAACCTGCCAACCTTAAGCATATTCTCACCAGCAACCACGCACCGCACCATAACAACTCTAACTCAGGAACCAATCCATGCAACAAACCTCGATGCCAACTCTGCCCACATATCTACACCAGCAACACCATCACAGGACCTAACCAGATCAGCTACAACATCACTTGCTCATTCACCTGCACGTCCACCAATGTTATATATGCCATCATGTGCCAGCAATGCCCCTCTGCTATGTACATTGGCCAAACTGGACAGTCACTACGCAAGAGGATAAATGGACACAAGTCAGATATCAGGAATGGCAATATACAAAAACCTGTAGGAGAACACTTCAACCTCCCTGGTCATACAATAGCAGATGTAAAGGTAGCCATCTTACAGCAAAAAAACTTCAGGACCAGACTCCAAAGAGAAACTGCTGAGCTCCAGTTCACTTGCAAATTTGAGACCATCAGATCAGGATTAAACAAAGACTGTGAATGGCTATCCAACTACAGAAGCAGTTTCTCCTCCCTTGGTGTTCACACCTCAACTGCTAGCAGAGCACCTCACCCTCCCTGATTGAACTAACCTCGTTATCTCCATACTGATTTATACCTGCCTCTGGAAATTTCCATTACTTGCGTCTGATGAAGTGGGCATTCACCCATGAAAACTTATGCTCCAATACTTCCGTTAGTCTTAAAGGTGCCACAGGACCCTCTGTTGCTTTTTACCTTTATACGGGTAGGGTTGCCAACCCTCCAGGATTGTCCTGGACTCCCCAGGAATTAAAGATTAATCTTTAATTAAAGATTATGTCATGTGATGAAACCTCCAGGAATACATTCAACCAAAACTCTAGCCCGGGAATCCCTACCCCTTACTAACCCTAACCCTAGCCCGGGAATCCCTACCCCTTACTAGTCCTAACCCTAGCCCGGGAATCCCTACCCTTTACTAGCCCTAACCCTAGCCCGGGAATCCCTACCCCTTACTAGCCTAACCCTAGCCCGGCAATCCCTACCCTTATTAATCCTAACCCGAGCCCGGGAATCCCTACCCCTTATTAATCCTAACCCTAGCCCGGGAATCCCTACCCCTTACTAACCCTAACCCGGGAATCCCTACCCCTTACTAACCCTAATCCTAGCCCGGGAATCCCTACCCCTTACTAGCCCTAACCCTAGCCTGGGAATCCCTACCCCTTACTAACCCTAACCCTAGCCCGGGAATCCCTACCCCTTACTAACCCTAACCCGGGAATCCCTACCCCTTACTAACCCTAACCCTAGCCCGGGAATCCCTACCCCTTACTAGCCCTAACCCTAGCCTGGGAAGACCTACCTTAAGTATCCCTAGCTGGGGGATCCCAATGGGCCTCAGGCCTATCTCTAGCCTGGGAATCCTTGCCCTCAGTATTCCTAACTCTGGCCAGGGGAGTCCTACGTTTAATAACCCAAACCCTAGCCCAGAGAATCCCAGCTTTAGTAACCCTAGCTGGGGATCCCAACGGGCCTCAGGCCTAACCCTACCCCACCGCTGCACCATCTATAGCCCCTCTGATGGAGCAAGCTGCTGAACTTTTATGACTGTTGGCACCCCATCCCAATGCTTCCCTTGCAGTCGTGGGAGTAGAGCCAGTATCAGAATAGGTACAAGGATCCCTGATACCAGGAACCCCCTCAGCACTTCCGCAGTCATTGCCGCATGTGCTTCCCTGGCGGCTTGCACCACCCTCAGCGTCGGTGCAGTCGGGTGCTCATGTCGGGACCAACAGTGCCTTTGTTCTGTACCAATAGGACTGCCTCCATCTGAAGCACTGTTTCCCACCTTGTTCTGGGCGATGGACACGTCGGATCACCTTCTTGCTCCCTCTGGGCTCGCTCCACTCTTGTCCCCAGATCCCAAGACTCTTCTGCATCCGAGTCCAGGTCATCGTTGTCCTCCTCCTGCTCTGTGTCACCCAATGAACACTGAGGACTGCTAATGGCCCATTATGGTGCCCAAGATGGGCTTGTGTCCCGTGGTTAGGATGGAGGTCTCTGGCCACCCGTGCCCTATCCACATCCTGACCCCCGTAGAATCAGTGGGATGCCTCTTGTTCGCAGAGGTCCCGCTCTTCATCTTGGTCAAAGGCAAAATCACCCGCCAGATATGCAGTGGTATCCTCAGATCAGCCACAGGCTCAGACATCAGCCATCTTCCTCCCCGCAGAGCCTCCAGAGCAGTGGTTCTCGACCTGTGGCCCACAGGCTATGTCTAAGGGGTCCACGAAAGACAGCTGAAAACGGACTGAACAGAATTCAACTCCATACACAGACAAAGGGGTCCGCACCACCATTGGAAATTTTTAGGGGTCCACAAATGAAAAAAAGGTTCAAATCCATGGGATTCTCATTGGCTCCAGAGCCCACTTGTCCTGGTGTGTCCTCCCTGGGGCAAAATCCAGCCTTGGCTCAACTGAGCAGCTGGATCTTATGGGTAGGAACGTCTAGACGTCCTCATCGCTACAGCTGCAAATCACTAACCAACAGGCTTTGCTGTCCAAATATGACTTCCTTACTCAGACAACTATGTCCAAGTTCACAGAGCAGCTGTCCACAGCTTCATAGGAGGAGCATTCTTCTCTTGGGGGCCTCAGTCCAGGCTCCCTGTCTGACGCCTTTCACTGCAGCTAGCACTCGACTCTCCGGTACACCTTTCCCCCAATCCTAATCATTCCTCAGGTTATCCTCAAGCTCAAGGCAGATCGGGCCAAGCTCATCCTCATATCCCCAGTGTGGCTAAGACCATGCTGGTTCACCAATCTTCTCGTGCTGATGATTCAGCCTCCCATACCGCTTCCTCCCCAGCCTGACCTGCTCACTTAGAGCCATGGCTGCACTCACCATCCGACACTCAACTCCCTGTACCTCACGGCCTGGCGGCTGCACGGTTGAATGAAGAAGAAGAGCAGTGTTTGGTGGCTGTCCAACAAGTCCTACTCAATGGTAGGAAGTCCTCTACCAGCATGGCCTACTTAGCAAAGTGAAAAAGGTTTTCAGTGTGGTCATTGGCCCATGGGATCCAACTGACACAGACTTCCATTCTGGCCATCTTGCAGTACCTGTTACACCTTCAGGAATCGGGCCTTGCAATCAGTTCACTGAGGGTGCATCTGGCCACAATAGTGTTTCATCCCCCTAGTCAACGAAAATCAGTCTTTGCCAATGCTATGGTGATGAGAATCTAAAAGGGATTCTCTGTTTATATCCTCCGGTATGTGAACCGGTCCCCTTGTGGGACCTAAACATGGTTTTGGTGGCTGTACTGGGCCCTCCATTCGAGCCCCTAGTGTCCTGTTCACTGCTCCTCTGGTATCAGAAAACCCTATTCCTAGTAACTGTGTTCTGCAAGGAGAGTGTGGGCTCTCAGTTTCATCTGAATTAGGCGGTGTAGTTACCCGTGTTTTTCCCTTAGCCGCACTCTTCCCCGGAAGAACAGCACCTCCATACGCTGGATGTCAGGTGATGTCAAACCTTTCATCTAGACAGGACTAAACTGTTTTGTTTTGCCTCGCCTGTTCATGTCATATGTGGACTGCATGAAGAGGCAAGCCAAGTGGTCCCTGCACAGACCATCTCTAGACAGATAATATCTGGTATCAGGGCTGTGTATGAGAGAGCTTTGGCTAGGTCTCCTCAGAGGATCTGAGCTCATTACACAAGAGCTCAGGCGACATGAATAGTGTTCCTCAGTGACGTTTCCTTACTGGACATTTGCAGGGCGGCCATGTGGTCATCCATAAGTACATATACGGACCATTATGCTATTACAGCATCTTGCAGAGCGGACGTAGGTCTCAGACAGGCAGTCCTGTGATCCTTATTTCCGTGGACTCTGAACCCCGCCTCTAGATTGGGGTACTGCTTGTGAGTCATCTAAGGGGAACACATAATCTGCATCTTCTCAAAGAAGAAGAAACGGTTACTTATTGTAACTGGTTCTTCGAGATGTGATGCAGACATGTATTCTACAACCCAACCTCCATCCCCTCTGCATTGGAGTCTCCTCTCATGGGCTTTTGGCATGAAGGAACTGAGGCAGGGCTGGGGTGGCGCCACCTCATATAGCCAAGCGAGGGGCCACAGCCACACCCCTCTGTGGGTACTGTTAGGGAAAAATCTCTGTTTCTGGCGCACTGGGTGTACACACACCTAAGTGGAATACATGTCTTCATCATATCTCAAAGAACCACAGTGACAGTGAGTAACCATTTCTTTTTGAAATTGGTTTAGGGGAAAACCAAGATGGTGGTGTGATAGTAGCAGATCTTTCTTCCTTTGATACTGTTTGCTAGAGTTTTATATTTTCTTCTCTTATGTGGCCTGTTTGGTTCTGTGCATAAAGAATTCTATCATGGAGAACAAGAAGTTGTTCTGATCATAATAGGTTTTTCATTAAAAGGGTTGTATTTTTAGGGTCTGGTATATGCTTTTTCTCACAATGGTGAGTTTCTTTTCTTCCAGTATAATTTGTATGTTTAATTATATTTTCCTCCCCATTGAAGCGTAGCGGATGCAGCTGCCCCTGGTAGCTTTGAATGCTCCCGAGACTGTAATGTGGTCTTAGAGTGATTAAAAACCTGAGTATCTTTTTAACGATGTCAATGAGGTTTAGCCTTTAATAATAATAATGGGCTCTGCAATCTAGCAGCCAAAGATCTAACGAGAGCCAGTGGCTGGAATGTGAAGCTAGACACATTCGGACAGGAAACGGGGGCCAATTTTTAACAGTGAAAGTAATTAACACTTTGCCAAGGGCTCCATCACTGGCAAGTTTTATACCAAGCCTGGGATGTTTTTCCATGAGATCTGCTCTAGTTTAACAGGATTAATTCCAGGAGGGACTCTGGCCTGTGTTACCCAGGACAGACCAGATGGACACCGATGGCCTTTTTCACTTCAGCCCCCAGGGCTGCTGCCAGATTTGAACTGCTGCTGCCCCCTGAGGTACATCTTTATACCCTCTGACATAGTTACTGCCCCCTGACATGGCTAGTTATCACCTTCTACACGTTGGTTTGATTAAAACATTTGTATTATGTACTGTCATCCTGACCTTATCTTTTAGGAGGGGTCAGTGTGTTCCTGTTATCCTTGGGGAATGTTTTTGTACCATCCTTGATATCAGGATGTGTTTGCATGAATACTCTGTGCTTAGGAATGTGTATTTTTGCAATATCAGCCCTGTTCTTGCCAGGCTCTGTGAGCAGGTCCTGCCTCATACCAGGCCTTTGATACAAGGGCTAATGTCTCAGGAACTCTTCCTACTACAAGCTGTTTTCATTTGTCAGGCGACCACTGTTTGGCCCAACATGTGCAGCGCACAGGTGAAGCTGATGGACAGGCTATTTCATAGCTGTGCTGGCTAAAGCTCCTGCTGTGCCCTGCAAATGCCCGTACCCTCTGCCCTCGCCCACCACTGCTCCCAGATGCTCCTCATTCAACCTGCACCATCCCCCCATCCTCCCCATTGCCACAACAAACCCTGAGCCTTGCTTCCTTCTCACCCCTTTGCCTGCCCTGTCCATGCAGATGGTAAGTTCTCAGGGGCAGAGCAGATCTCGCTGTGTCTCTGCCCAGTGGGGCCCTGAGCCTTGTGAGGGCTCCTGGGTACCCTAGAATATGAACCCTAAAAACAGTGGCCCATCAGCTCCCCGTGACCCTAACTAGCCTCGATGGCCCTAAACACCGGTCTTCACGGCTGAGGATGTGAGGGAGATGCCCACACTTCAGCCATTCTTTTTAGGTGACAAATCTGAGGACATGTCCCAGATTGAAGTGTCATTAGAGGAGGTTTTGGAACAAATTGATAAACTAAACAGTAATGAGTCACCAGGACCAGATGGGATTCACCCAAGAGTTCTGAAGGAACTGAAATGTGAAATTGCAGAACTAGTAACTAGTTTGTAACCTATCATTTAAATCAGCTTCTGTACCAAATGACTTGAGGATAGCTAATGTGACACCAATTTTTAAAAAGGGCTCCAGAGGTGATCCCAGCAATTACAGGCCGGTAAGCCTGACTTTAGTACCAGGCAAACTGGTTGAAACTATAGTAAAGAACAGAATTGTCAGGTACATAGATGAACATAATTTGTTGGGGAAGAGTCAACATGGTTTTTGTAAAGGGAAATCATGCCTCACCAATCTACTAGAATTCTTTGAAGGGGTCAACAAGCATGTGGACAAGGGGTATCCAGTAGCTATAGTGTACTTAGATTTTCAGAAAGCCTTTGACAAGGTCCCTCACCAAAGGCTCTTAAGCAAAGTAAGCTATCACGGGATAAGAGGGAAGGTTCTTTCATGGATTGGTAACTGGTTAAAAGATAGGAAACAAAGGTAGGAATAAATGGTCAATTCTCAGAATGGAGAGAGGTAAATAGTCGTGTTCCCCAGGGGTCTATACTGGGACAGTCCTATTCAACATATTCATAAATGATCTGGAAAAAGGGTAAACAGTGAGGTGACAAAATTTGTAGATGATACAAAACTACTCAATATACAGTAGTTAAATCCCAGGCAGACTGTGAAGAGCTACAAATAGATCTCTCAAAACTGGGTGACTGGGCAACAAAATGGCAGATGCAAGTCAATGTTGATATATGCAAAGTAATGCACACTGGAAAACATAATCCCAAATGTACATATAAAATGATGGGGTCTAAATTAGCTGTTACCACTCAAGAAAGAGATCTTGGAGTCATTGTGGATAGTTCTCTGAAAACATCCACTCAATGTACAGCGGCAGTCAAAAAAGCAAATAGAATGCTTGGCATTATTAAGAAAGGGATAGATAATAAGACAGAAAATATCATATTGCCTCTATATAAATCCATGGTACGCCCACATCTTGAATACTGCATGAGATGTGGTGGCCCCATCTCAAAAAAGATATATTGGAATTGGAAAAAGTTCAGAAAAGGGCAACAAAACTGATTAGGGCAGTGGTTCCCAAAATGGGGTTCGTGAACCCCCAGGGGTTCACGAAATGTTACAGGGGGTTCTCGGGGAAAAATTCCCTAATGGTGGACAGAGCTGTCCTTAGGGACCCCGGGCAGCACGGGGCCAGCAGCCCAGAGCCCCTGGATTTCCAAGAGCTAAGCAGATCAAAGTAAGCACATCTATCACACTGAGGAGATTTAAACTTCAAGACGACTTATAAGAAATGGAAAGGGAGGTGGATATTTTTTGCTGTTTTTTAAAATTAAATAGGCAGCTAGTATTGTTTTTAAAAGCATTATGAAGAACAAGTTTAAGCTTTGTTGTAACGTGTGTTGTTTGCTTGAACTGCTCAAGACCTGAATGCTTGTATAAGAGGAGCGCTTTGTGTTGGCTTCTTACATACCTTCATGCTGTTTAACATCTGATACTTCTTGATGAAACATAGGAGCCTTGTCTTATAACAAGCTTATTCAAAGTGATACAAGCTACGAAAGTGAGATCTTGGAAGAGTGTTGCCGTTTTCATAATGTAGTAAAAATACTGTAATAATAAATAATAATTAATAATAAATAGTGTGTAATAAGCATGTCATAAAAAAAATTATATTTCCAAGATCACTGCTTTTATAATTTATACTCAGGTGAAGGAGAAAATCCCTGGAAATATTCATTTTTAGGAGGGGGTTCACGAGACTTGACATTTTGGTGAAAGGGGTTCACAAGTTGTTAAAGTTTGGGAACCACTGGATTAGGGGTATGGAATGGCTGCCATTTGAGGAGAGATAAATAAGACTGGGACTTTTCAGCTTGGAAAAGAGATGACTAAGGGGGATATGACAGAGGCCTATAAAATCATGACTGGTGTGGAGAAAGTCAATAAAGAAGTGTTACTACTTCTCATAACACAAGAAATAGGGGTCACCAAATGAAATTAATAGGCAGCATGTTTAAAACAAATAAAAGGAAGCATTTCTTCACACAACACACAGTCAACCTGTGGAATTCTTTGCCAGAGGATGTTGTGAAGGCCAAAACTATAACAGGGTTCAAAAAAGAACTAGATAAATTCATGGAGGATAGGTCCATCAATGGCTATTAGCCAGGATGGGCAGGGGTTGTGTCCCTAGCCTCTGTTTGCCAGAAGCTAGGAATGGGCGACGGGTTGGATCACTTGATTACCTGTTCGGTTCATTTTCTCTGGGGCAACTGGCTTTGGCCACTGTCAGAAGACAGGATACTGGGCTAGATGGACATTTGGTCTTCTAGCACCACTGCTCCCAACCACAACCTCCACTGCTACAACACTCCACCCAGCCCCGGGCCCCTACAAAATCTATCCCATCGCCAAAGTCCCCAGTTCACTCCAAGACGCCTGTCATGCCACCTCCAACACCTGTCCTCCCCACAGGGCTGGCCCACCACCCCACGTGCTGGGGAGAAGGACTGTGCTGTTATGCACCTTGACCCACACCGCCAGAAACAACAGCCACGTCAAAATCTGCCCCAGGAACTCAGGCCCCTGCGGCCCTCCCACCGGGCAGGCAGGCAGTGCAGAGCAGCATATAGGGAGGCGCTCTGGCTACATGCCATGCTGGCCATTCCTGGAGGCACCCACGCACTTAGCACTTCCCTCTCCATGGCGGAGCCCTGTGTCCTGGACAGTAGGGCGGGGGGGATAAGGCAAGAGGGAGCTCTTGGCACCACTGAACACAAAGGCCCTGTGTGAGGCTAGCACTAGCCCAGACACCAGCCTACCACATGAGTGCTTTAAATGGCCCCAGCATCTCCCGGTCCCAGGAGCTGGCCAGGCCTCAGCTCCGCAGCCAGAAGGGAAGGGCTGAAGTCCCAGCAGGGTGGAGGTGGCCGGGGCAGTGGTGGGCCGAGCCCAGCCTGCACACTCCACCACCACCACAGGGCTGAGATTTTTGGACCTATTCCAGGGAGCCTCCATGCAGGCTCCCTCCTCAGCGTGTGCGCACGGTATGGTGGTGTGTGCTCACGCGTGTGTGTTTGTGGTGGGTGTGAAGGCTGCGCCAAGTCCAAGCTGGCGTGCCGTGACGTTTTAAACACCCCCGAGTTAGCGCACGTGTGGGTCTAGGCCCCACATGCTGGCTTTGGAGCCACCATGGCGGCAGGGTGCGGGGATGAGACGGGGGCTATGTGGCAGCAGGAGTCCAGGGCACTTGGCCTGGCTCAGCCAGAATCCCTCCAGGGGCTCTGGGAAAGGGTCCTCTTTGAGAGGCTGCAGCAGGCCAGAGCCCCACTCTGGGGCACACAGACCCTGCTGCCTCTGGCCTGGACTTGTGGCTGGCATCAGTGCAGGCAGAGGAGTGGGACGGGAAGGGCCCGTGCAGTCTCTCCTGGCCCCTGGGGCTTGTAAGGGGCTTTGCAGCTGACCCCAAGGTGGGTGCTGAGGCTGGCTGTTGCTGTGACCCTCCTCTGGGACAGAAGGTAAGAAAGCGCCAGGAAATCCACACAACTGGCCAAAGCTGCAGCCCTTGAGGCTTTAGGCTGGGCTGAGCCTGGGGGTCTCACCGAGGAAGAGCTGGCAGCCAGGAGCACGGGGGTGGGGCTCACGGGGGGAGCGGAGAGCACACGTCAGGTCAGTTGCTTTAGTATTTTCAGGTCCCGGTTAAGATCATTCCTGCTGACTGTAACAGGCTCTGAGCTGCAGCCTGGCAACATGTCTGTCCTCAGTGACACTGCTCCTGGGAGCCCCTCAGGGCTAGCTGGCAGAGCACACACCAGGCCACAACTCACTGTAGCTAGCCGGCATCATGTAAAGTATCATCTGCAAACTGGCAGTCCAGTGGTCCTGAAATCATGGACAAAGAGTTACAGACGCCGGAAATATGGTCTTAAAATGTGTTTGCCAGGCAGCCCATCGACCCAGCCTGTCCTAGACAAAGGAATGGGCATTTACTTGCTGGCCAGCTTGATTGCAGAGGACAATTGAAAATACATTTACATATAAGGTAAACAAAGCCAGCAAGTCGGGGAGATGACCACTTAACAGTCACCTCGGAGGATGGAGCCTGCACCATGGGGAGCCCTCCTGGCTCTTGAACCAGAGACCATGAACTTTGGGGTAATATATGGAGAGAGCAACAGAGGGTCCTGTGGCACCTTTGGAGAAAGGGGCCAGAGACATTTGAGTCATCGATCCCCAGGAGACAAAGGGGAGCTGCACCTGTGGACTTAATGAAAGTGGATCTTCTTAGCCTGGGAGGCAACAGGAGCTGGAAATTGACTAGAGGTGAGAAACCTGCTTTGACAGAAATTGTAACGTGCTGAAATTAAGTTTGAGTCACTAGGAAGCATGTTTTGGGTTGTTTTATTTGTAACTCTGCCTGTCTCTTTCATCCTTTCCTATCAGCACTTAAATCTCTGCCCTTTGTTAATAAACTGATTCTGGTTTTACTACAAAACCATCTCAGCTCAGGGTAGTAACCTGGAGAGTGAGCTCTCAGCTCACTTACCAGGCTGCTGTGCATACTGTCTCTTTGGAGGCAGCAGGGGGAGAGGGACTGGGCACTGCAGGGAGATGTCTCTGGGGAGCTCGGGAACTGGGCCCCCTGGCTGTTGCCTACTAGGCAAGGTTGAACTGATGGAGTCCTGTGGAGTTTGCTGGCAAGGCAGACAGGCTGGTGTGTCAGGGAGCTGACCCAGAGATTAGCAGCTGCTGAGGCTGAGAGGAGTCACAGGGGGACCCCAAGTGAAGCATCACAATCATGCTTGGGGCTCTGCAGACCAACATTCCCTGCTCAGCACTGCCTCTCCAATACACAGCTAGTCTCAGGCCCTTCCCTCAACACACACAACGGCAGAGTCCATGGACAAGCTGGAAGGCCCTGGCTGGCTTCATATAGAAACCTCTGGAAGTGAGGTGGCCCTTCTTTGCTGCCTGCTGCAGCCATGGGGCAGGAAACCACTGACAGCCCTGGCCCATTACTGCCCATGCTGAGCGGCAGGAACCTCTCATATTAAAGAGCTCAGTGGCTCTGGATCTGTTACTAGTCTGGTGGTTTCAGTCCCCCCAGGAGTCTGGCTGAGGGTTGTCTACACTTACAACACTGACGCACGTCAGTGTAGACTCTGCCAAACTGAGGGGAGGCCATCGCCCATTGGTGTAGTTACTCCACCTCCCCGTGAGGCAGTCGCTAGGTAAGGGGAGAAGTCGCCTGTCGACAGAGCGCTGTCTGCACCGGGGGTCAGGGCGGTTTAACTGCATCACCCGTGGGAGGTGTGTGTGTGTGTGTTTTTCACACCTGAGCAACGTAGTTCTACTGACCTAACTGCCTAGTGGAGACCAGGCCTCATGGCAACGCCAGGGCAAGCAGACGGCCCTTTCTAATCGTGGTCTAACAGCGTCACTTCCCAGCCATCTGCCAGAGGGAGGAACCTCACCAGCTCTAGCCTGCATGGGCAGCACCCAAACCAGCTGGAACAGGAGAGGTAACCAGCTGTGAGTCCCACCCACAAACCGGAGGATCTGGGCAGGGCAGGAGAATGTGCGGTGGTGCTGTTCTGTGCCAGTAACTGAAGAGCAAACCCAGGCTAGCTGAGCCTGCAGTGAAGCATGAGATTAGATGAGGCGAAATATGCATGTTGGGTGCAACCGCTAAATTAATTACACTGGGTTTGTCTATATGGCGAATTAGTATGTGGCAATCTGGGGTGTAAATCTACAGCGCTCCAGCCTACCATGCGCTAAGGCCAAGTCTACACACAGGCACTACAGCAGCACAGCTACACCACTGTAACACGGTACTGTAGCTGCTTCCAACAGCAACAAAAGGGGTTTCCCCGGGGATGTAGGTAATCCACCTTCCTGAGCAGTGGTAGCTGATGGAAGAATTTCCCATCAACCTGGCCACGTTTACAGCAGGGTTTAGGCTGGTAGAGCTACATCACTCAGGGCGCGCTCTGTCACTATGCTGCTCAAAAGTTTCAGTGTAGACCAGGCCTGTCTGTATGGCCCCTGTTGTTGTGCACTAGGAAGTGTAGCACACTGCTATGCACTAGGAGGTGTAGCACTGCTGTGCACTAAGAGGTGTAGCACTACTGTGCACTAATGGGGTGTAGCACACTGATGTGCACTAGGGGGTGTAGCACGCTGCTGTTTCAACAGACAGATCAAAGCACACTTGGGAACGTTGAGGCTACTCGTCTACACTTGGAGCTGGGGTGTGACTCCCAGCTTGCACAGACATACTCGCACTGGCTCTCATCGAGCTAATGTGCTAAAACCAGCAGTGTAGCCATCTAGCACAGGCAGCGGCGAGTGGCAGCATGGGCCAGTCCCTCCGAGTGCAAACCCGCCTGGACCCCATGCGCACGTACATGGCACTGCTAGCCCATGCTGCCATGAGCTGCTGCTGGGGCTCCCCAGATACACTATTTGTAGTGCACTCATGTGTATGTCTGCACAAGCTGAGCGCTGTCAGTGCACAGTAGCAGGGGCCTCCTGGACAGTGAGTGGGGCGGCGGGGCTCTGGCTTCATCCCTCCCTGGGGCGGCGGGACTCTGGCTTCATCCCTCCCACCTTGGGTGGCGGGACTCTGGCTTCACCCCCCCGGGGCGGCGGGGCTCTGGCTTCATCCCTCCCTGGGGCAGCGGGGCTCTGGCTTCATCCCTCCCTGGGGCGGCGGGACTCTGGCTTCATCCCTCCCCCCTGGGGCATCAGGGCTCTGGCTTCATCCCTCCCCCCCGGGCGGCGGGACTCTGGCTTCATCCCCCTGGGGCGGCGGGGCTCTGGCTTCATCCCCCCCTGGGACAGTGGAGCTCGGGGTGTCAGCCCCCCGGGGTGAGGGTCTCAGGCTGTCAGCCCCCGTGGCAGCGAGACTCAGCTTTCAGCCCCCTGGTGGCAGGGCTTGGTGTTTCAGTGCCGGCCCCAGGGCAGGGGGACTCGGGCTGTCAGCCCCACCCTGCCTTGGGCTTCAGCTTCAGCCCCCTTTCCCCCTGACCATACCCTGATTTTGTACATTTTTAGTGTGACTATTCAATGAATTTTGCTTAATTTTACCATGACAAAATCGTATCCCTACTGACTTGTATCAGTAAAATCAAAACCCAGAGCGCAAAGAATGCAACAGAGGTGGAAGCTGCTCTGAGGATATTTCTCAACAGTTGATTTACCTCAGTCTGGTGCCACTTTGCACTGCTCATATAAATAGCATCCATATAAATATCTACAAATCTGGTGCAAAACACAACACAGGAGTGACTGTTAATCCCCCCGCTCAGTTAGTGTGAGAGAGAAGGAAGCCCTGGGATCAAGTCTGAACCAGACAAACAAGTAGCCCTCACACTCTTCAGGTATAGCTACACTACAGACGCGCCAGAGGCACAGCTGCACTGCATCCCTGCAGTGTAGACACTTATTACAGCAACTCAAGGGGGGTTATTAGTTAACCTGCCCCGTCGTGCGGCGGCAGCAGGGTCAATGGGAGAATTCTTGTATTTACAGTGGGGGTTAGGGAACCCAAATAGCACCCAGGGTGGGACATTTTCATAGCCCTGAGCAATGTAACTAGGCTGAGATAAGTTTGGGTACAGACCAGGCCTCTGAAAGCCAGCTGGGAAACCCTAGCAAATGCCGAGTGGAGAGAAGCACCAGGTAATGGGTCAGATCCTTTGGGGTTTTCTATTCCAGCGGGAGTAAAGGTCTAACACAAGGATTAAAGAGAGCTTCAAGTCCAGCCTGACTATGTGGGAAGACGCGTGTTTAACAGCAGTGTGAAGGGTGGGCTGGGGGGGGGGGGGGGGAAGACTCGCCTGGCTGGGAATTCCCAGCTCACAAGTGGCCTCAGACTTTGCCTGTCCCTCACCCGTACCCAGGTCATGGTGAGGGTCACAACCAGTTTGGCTCCTTCATTCTTTTCCGCTCCTCACTTTGCTGGCCTGCTGCAGCTCCTCTCTAGTTTCTCTACTTGTCACTCTGCTGGTCCCAGCTCTGCCACTGAGGCCTGGTCTACACTTGACCGCCAGGCTGACACGGCTACATCAGTCAGAGCTGTGACAAAACACCCCCTGACGGACCCAGCTCTAACCTAACCCCCGGTGTCCGCTGGAATAGGTTGTGTCTGTACAGCCATAGCACTGTAGTCTCCATAGTGTAGACGTGCCCCGACTCTCTGACCTGTACAAAGGGGACAGCCACCTTGTAAAGTGCGCTAAGCTCTCCAGGTGAAAAGCCTCCGCGTTATTACACTGAAGCCATGCAGCGAAAGCAGCACCGCTACTCCCACGGCTCTCAGAGAAGCTCCTCTGCTTAGCTCAAGGGAGAGAGGTACAGAGCTGATGTTTGTTGCAAATCTCCCCACAGCCAACCCCAGCTGGGACAGATTCCTCCCAATTAACGAAAACCAAACAATACCCAAATCATTATCGCTCTGCTCCACAGTGCTACGATCACAGTGTATCACAAGTTCTAAGCGTGAAATACAACTACCCAGAAAGGGCAGCTTCTCCACTCCTCTTCCTCCTGATGAAGCATTACAAAGAGTCCCAGCACCTTCAGTCACTGGCAAACTGTCCTTAAAAACTTTGGTATAAAGTGTCAATTTCTGGAGCCACAGCCATGGTCCTCTGGGGAGCCCAGTCTCTGACTGCACTTATCCATTGATGATCTTCTGGCTGATGTACCCAGGCATTGTGTAGAGTAAAAGGACCAGGAAGATGGTCACCACAGCAATAATGACCAAAGCAATGATGTACTTCTTGTACCGCTTCCAGATAAAAAAGATGAAGGTTTTCATGGGATTCACAAACCAGTTGAAGGATGTTTTTGGACGGCTAGAACAGAGAAAGGAAAAGGCTGTTGAGCTCAGACAAAGCAAAACAAAGCTTCACCCAGTCGAATTCAGAGCCCTGGAAATCTACAACATACTGTAGCTGCTGCTACTCACGGGCTGCGGATAACCAGGTACTAGATCAGTGGAGATCAGCCTGAATCCCTGAGCCCCCAAACTCAAATTGATGCCTGTGCCCACAATGTCTTCCTTCAAAACAGGACCCCATTCCCTGCATTCATTTCACTGCCAGCACAATCTGGAGGCTTCGTAGGATTCTTGCACAGACATTAGACCAGGGTAGTCGATAAGCAGACTGCGGGCCAAATCCGGACTGCCAGACACTTTTGAACAGACCACAAAATCTTTGTATTTACTTATTATTATCGCTGTTGTTATTTTTGTATTATTTTCTCTGGAGCCTGGACCCTGCACTAGACCAGGGTTCTGCAAGGCACCCACGCTGTAGATGACAAATAGGCTCTCCCGGGGGGGGAGGGAGGGACTTTTCACCCCCCGCCCCACACACACACTTTTCATCTTCTGAGGCATGCAGACCACACACCTGAAGGCCATGGGAAACATCTGGCAGGGCCTGCAGAGCGCTGGAGGATGACTGCACTGGCAGCTAACTAATTGTTCTCCATTTTTGCACCAATGTAACTAGCTCACTAAAACCAATGTAGTTACATCAGTGCACCATCCTAGTGCAGGCACAACTACAGTGATACACAAGCCCTGTCGCTTGTTTCAGTAAATATTTCAGAACCGCTCTGCCCAGGGACTCTACCTGCAGCCTCAGCCAGGATGGCTCTGCCCCAGGGACTCAGCCCACACTCTCAGTGGAGATGGCTTCACCCCAGGGACTCCGTCTACAGCCTGAGCCCCGGAGTCCCCAACAACTTAGTGTCTCTGGATTCTGATCTTGGTTCCATTAAGCCTGAAAGCTCCTCCCTTTTCCCTCAGTGCCTGTGCGCAGGCTGACCCAAGCTGAGAGCAGGCATGGTATCAAATCCCAGCCTACATTCCAATGCCTCTCTGCCTGGCACGTGTACATGGCACAAGTCGACAGGGCCTGCTGAAATCCATCCTTGAATACTTAAGGAGCTGAGGAGATCTCTGAGCCATTAGCGATTCTCTTCAAAAAGTCATGGAAGACGGGAGAGATTCCGGAGGCCTGGAGGAGGGTAAATATAGTACCCATCTATAAAAAATCTATAAAAAGGACAACCCGGGGAATTATAGACCAGTCAGCTTAACTTCTGAACCCGGAAAGATAATGGAGCAAATAATTAAGGAAGCAATTAGTGAACACCTAGAAGATAAGGTGATAAGTAAAAGCATGGAATTGTCAAGAACAGATCAGGTCCAACCAACCTGAAAGCTTTCTTTGACAGGGTAACAAGCCTTGTGGATAGGGGGAAGGGGTAGATGTGGTATATCTTGACTTTAGTAAAGCTTTTGCTACTATCTCACACAACCTTCTTATAAACAAACTAGGGAAATACAACCTAGATGGAGCTAGTATAAGGTGGGTGCATAACTGGTTGGAAAACTGTTCCCAGAAAGTAGTTATCAGTGGGTCACAGTCATGCTGGAAGGGACATAAAGAGTCGGGTCCTGCAGGGATCAGTTCTGGGTCCGGTTCTGTTCAATATCTTCATCAGTGATTTAGATAATGGCATAGAGAGTACACTTATAAAGTCTGCAGACAATACCAAGCTGGGAGGGATTGCAAGTGCTTCAGAGGATAGGATTAAAATTCAAAGTGATCTGGACAAACTGGAGAAATGGTCTGAAGTAAATAGGATAAAATTCAATAAGGACAAATGCAAAGTACTCCACTTAGGAAGGAACAGTCAATTGTACACACACAAAATGGGAAATGACTGCCTAGGAAGGAGTACTGCAGAAAGGGATCCGGGGGTCATAGTGGCTCACAAGCTAAATATAAATCAACAGTGTAACACTGTTGCAAAAAAAGCAAACATCATTCGGGGATGTATTAGCAGGAGTGTTGTAAGAAAGACATGAGAAGTAATTCTTCCGCTCTACTCCATGCTGATTAGGCCTCAACTGGAGTATTGTGTCCAGTTCTGGGCGCCACATTTCAGGAAAGATGTGAACAAATTGGAGAAAGTCCAGAGGAGAGCAAAAAAATGATTAAAGGTCTAGAAAACATGACCTATGAGGGAAGTTTGAAAGTATTGGGTTTGTTTAGTCTGGAGAAGAGAAGACTGGAGTGGACATGATAACAGTTTTCCTGTACATAAATGGTTGTTACAAGGAGAAGGGAGAAAAATTGTTCTTCTTAACCTCTGAGGACAGGACAAGAAGCAATGGGCTTAAATTGCAGCAAGGGAGGTTTAGGTTGGACATTAGGAAAAACTTCCGAAATGTCAGAGTGGTTAAGCACTGGAATAAATTGCCCAGGGAGGTTGTGGAATCTCCATCATTGGAGATTTTTAAGAGCAGGTTGGACAAACACCTGTCAGGGATGGTAGATAATACTTAGTCCTGCCATGAGTGCAGGGGACTCGACTTGACGACCTCTTGAGGTCCCTTCCAGTTCTGTGATTCTATGATTGATACTCACTTGGGCTTTTCCAGGGGTTCAGGCTCTTTTCGGCCCAGACCAACAGGGCTCTTCTCGGCCTCCTCCACAGTCAGTAGCTGGAACTCAGCTTCCACTTTACCCTGCAGAGAAACGCACTTGAGACACACTGGTGTCTTCAGGACGAGCCAGGCTGATACTGTCTCGTCTAGAGTCGCAGGGCCAGGTTTTCGACGGTTGCTCAGTGGGAGTCAGGCACCAAACCTGCTCAGGCACTTCGCAAATCCCACCAGGTACCTATCTGCATCTACAGGCACCTAAATACATTTGAAAATCTGCCCCTCGGGGCCTTTCTGGCCTCTGTGTCCCAGGCCCCTGCACAGAGTGGCCTCAGGAGCCTCTCACAGCTCCTGACACTCACTTCTCGCCAGTGCCATCAGGAGCGAGTCAAGGCAGCATCCAGACACACCCGTGCCCCCAGAGCCCTGGCAGGCTGCCTGCCCATGCAGCCACCTCCTCAAGGCTCATCTCTTAGAGCAGGAGCTGCCCAGTGCAGGGCTCTGTGCACTGTGCCTGTCATGGGGGGTCGGTGTGTCGAGTGGCGCTGCCCCGTTTGCCCAGTGCAGGTTGATACCCCCCCTCACAGTGCCGTTCCTGGTGCTTTAGATATATCCTCCTGAGCACGGGATGCTACAGGACCGGCGAATGTCCACTCGAGACAAGTGCTCAGCACAATGACTGCCCTCTCCAGAGATCAGGCACAAAAGGCCTCCCTCTTCCACTTGCCCAGTGAGAGAAGCCAGAGGCGTTGTCCCAGCAGCCCACCGGGAGTGAACATGACTTTCCTCCCGGCACACTGAACCCAGCCTGCATTCCACCATGGGGCCGAGTCCCACTGGGACACCGCTAGGTGCTGCTGCATGGAGCTGTGAGCACGGGCGCATTGCAGCCATGCTTCCTCAGCTGCTGGCACCTGGTTGGTTTGTGCAGCGAGAGGGGGAACCTGGTGCAGGCGTATCAGCAGCACGCCAGGCTACAGCCCCTTCCCCTCCTTCTGCTGAGATCCTGGCCACACCTGTCCCCACACACCTGCTGATTTTCACATGCCCTGTCCATGGCCACTCAGAGCCCCAGGACCTCCTGGCCACCCTTTTCCCGGCTGGGAAACTCCAACTAACCATTGCCAAGGTCAGGGGATATTTCAGCTCCTAGCCCCCATCCCCGGCTACCAAATATTCCTGCCCTTGGCGGGAGCGTCCTCACTCAAACCACAGGAGTCCGCTCAGGGCCTTGGGGGAAATGCTTGCCAAGTCTAGGAACACATCTCACCGCTATGGCTGATTTGGTAACTGCCAGTGTCAGGCTCTGTCTGAGTCCCAGGGGAATCCTGGGGCAGCCAACCCCACGCCCTCTCCTGTGCTTGTTGACAGGAATCACAGACCAGGCAGGAAAGAGTGAAACATCTGCGAGATCCAGGCAGCTGAGCTCACTGGGAAACCAGGCCTGACTTCTTGCTAGCCCAGGCAGGAAGCTGGAACCAGCCGGGAGAGGAGGCTGCCCTGTGCCCAGGAACAGGGGACTCAGAGAAGCAGTAGCACCCCCACCAATGACAATGCTGTCACACCAGCCCTCCTCCTCTCATCTGCACATCTCCCATGGACACTGCTGCCCCCAGCAGACCACTCAGCTAAGCAAACAAGCTCTGAACAGTGCTGAGCTGGACCAAGCTATGACGCTCTCTGCCATACCCACCGGTCCTGGGACATGCAGCCCCACGCCCACTACAAAGCTTTTGCAGTTAGCCATAGGCATGCCAGTGCCCAGCTGCAGGCCTCACACTCCACAGAGCTCAGGCAGGCACTGAGCACTGCCTCACAGCACAAGGGCTCTGCCCCTCTCTCCTGCTCCTTACCGTCAGGAGGTACTTGTTCCCACTGGGGTCTGTAAACTCAATGTCTTCCGGCTTAATCGACCTCCTCTTCTTCTTCTTCTTCTTCTTCTCCTTGGCCTCTCGCTCCTCTCGCTCCTCATCTTCCTGGTCTTTCAGTTTGATGAAGGGCCACCAGCCCCTCATCCGCTTGTTCCGGAAGATGGAGAAGCGGGGGGTGGCCTTTTCCTTGGCCATCTTAACGGTGCACTGCTCAGAACTCTTGGCTGCCCGCACCATGTCGTTCAGCTTCAGTTCAATGGACCCTTCAAAGACAGGCAGGAAGTGAGGACCTCAGGGGTCGATCATTAATGTAAATGCAAGTAACACATTAGGGCCAGCATCAACATGCTGCTTGGCCTGCACCCATCCCAATCCCCAGAGAATCAGTCACAGGCAGTGATTGTTGGTAGCTCTCAAAGCAAAGATCCATCAAGAGTGTGATCCTCACTTTAGGGATGGGGAAACTGAGGGTCGGAGGGAGAGGAAGTGACTTGCCTCACATGCTGAGTTGGTGGCACAGCCTGGAACAGAAACCAAATCTCCTGAGTCCCACTCTTCCGGCCTAGCCATTTGACCACTCTGTCTCCTATACAGAGTCACAGCTGAGCAATGCCACATTATGCCTTTCATCAATACCTCTAGGTCTAAATCTACCCTCTTCTCACGCCCCAGCTTGTCCCTCATGTTCAGTACAGAATGATAAAATCTTGACACTGGGGTGGGAGAACACTTTGTTCAGGCTACAGCCAGGATGCCAGCACCATCGCCAGCTCTCTCCAGTTCTATTTCCCTCATTTTGTGTCTTTGTCACAAATGTAAGCAGCTCATGTCCCAGAAATACCACGATGCTCTGGGTCTAATGTTCTCTTCTTGCCATCAGTAGATGTCACTGCTGAGCAGGTTTGCTTTATATGCCTTTCCATGCCAATGAAGCCTTTTGAATTGATTGGCAATGGGTTCATGAATAAAAGGAGCTTTTCTTGGGGTTAAAGGTGTTACCCAGAGCTGGATGAAATGCAGGATTTCCAGCTCACAGGAAATTTCATTTTTAAAAATTTGTTTTTTTCTAAATCGTAACGAATCTAAATTTTTAGAAATTTCCTGAAAACCAGAAATCCTGAATAAACACTGTTTCAGAAACATTGACGCATGCTGCTTCCCACACAAAACCAGCTCCCGGGACTCCGACAGCAGCTGAGTAAAACTGACATTCTTAAAGAGACATGGTGGGGGAGGGAATATCTTTTATTGGACCAGCTTCTGCTGGTGAAAGAGACAAGCTTGTCTCTCCAATATCCTGGGACCAACACTGCTACAGCAACATTGCAAATGCCATTCTTGTCAGTTTCACTGCTGCTGTGAGCAGAACCTCTGCTACCACAGGAATGTCAGGTTCACCCAGCAGCACCAGGGGCTCTAAGGGCCTGCAGCTCTGGGGCATCCTCACCATGGGGACAAGAATAGGGTTACCATATTTCAACAATCAAAAAAGAGGATGTGAGGAGCCCTGCCTTAGCCCCGCCCCCGTCCTGTCCTAGCCCCGCCCCCGTCCTGTCCTAGCCCCGCCCCTGCCCCTTCCACTCCCTCCCACTTCCTGCCCCCTCAGAACCCCCAACCCTCCCCCCCACTCCTTGTCCCCTGACTGCCCCCCAGGACTCCACCCCCTCCCTAAGCCTCCCTGCCTCTTGTCCCCTGACTGCCCCCTCCTGAGACCTTCCCCACATCCTAACTGGCCCCCTAGGACCCTACCCCCACCTGTCCCCTGACTGCCCCAACCCTTATCCACACCCCCACCCCCTGACAGCCGCCCCCAGAACTCCTGACCCATCTAAACCCCTCTGCTCCCCGTCCCCCCCCTCCTGGGACCCCTGCTCCTAACTGACCTCCAGAACCCCACCCCCTACCTAAGCCTCCCTGTTCCTTATCTCTAACTGCCCCTTCCTAAGACCCCTCTCCCTAACTGCCCCCCAGGACCCTACCTCCTACCTGTACCCTAACTGCCCAAAACCTTATCCACACCCCCCCAGAAAGCCTCCCCCCGAACTCCCGACCCCCCCCCGCTCCTTGTCCCCTGACTGCCCCCTCCTGGGACCCCTGCTCCTAACTGCCCTCCAGAACCCCACACCCTACCTAAGCCTCCCTGTGCCTTGTCCCCTAACTGCCCCCTCCTGAGACCCCCCCCACCTGTACCCTGACTGCCCAAAACTTTACACCCCCAACCCCCAGACAGCCCCCCCGAACTCCTGACCCATCCAACCCTCCCCCTGCTCCCTGTCTCTTGACTCCTTCCCCCCCCCCCCGAACCTCCCTGCCGCTTCTCTGACCCCCGGACCTCTTACTGTGCTGCAGAGCAGCGCGCTCGACAGCGGGGGAGGGGAGCAGGCTCGGAGCTCCAGACGAACTGTGATCTGAGAATGCAGGGAGGGAGGGGGAGGGAGAGAGCGGAGGGGAGTGGTGTCAAGTTTCAGGAGAGAGGAGGGGGGAAGTGACGGAAGGGCTCTGGCTCTGGCTGTCGGAGCCCCGGCTGCTTTGTAAGCCGCGCGCACACTCTGCATGGGGGGAAATCCGGACATTGACAAATTCCCCCGGACGCTATTTTTAACTCGAAAAAGCCGGACATGTCCGGGGGAATCCAGACGAATGGTAACCCTAGACAAGAAGCCCAGGCTCTACGCTCCTGACTCTGCAGCAGGAAGCCTGGAAGAGGGAGTTCTCTGCCCTTCCAGGCTCCCAGCTGTGGAACCAAGAGCTGACCAAGGGCTTTCAGGCTCCTGGCTCCACAGCAGGAACCTGGAAGCCCTGGCTTGGCTGTGTGCCCTGGAGCCCTAGAATCTGGAAGACTGGGGTCTCCTGAGCATGGGGCAGCCTATACGGTGGGGCTGTCTCAGAGCTGTGGCCCCTGGAATCCTGGGCTCCTTTGCAGCCTGGCAAGGTGGCAGGTTTCCCACAGAACACTGAACATGTGGTGAATCTGAGCTGTGTCTATGAAACGCTCCAGGTTCAGTGAATTGGCATTTTCCACCCAAACTGTTTCAGCAGAAAATTTCCATCCGTCTGTATTACACCTCTACCCCGATATAACACTGGCCTTGGGAGCCAAAAAATCTTACCGCGTTATAGGTGAAACCGTGTTATATTGAACTTGCTTTGATCCAACGGAGTGCGCAGCCCCGCCCCCCAGAGCACTGCTTTACCGCGTTATATCCGAATTCGTGTTATATCGGGTCACGTTATATCGGGGTAGAGGTGTATTATATAGCACATCCATATGCTTATGTTCCCCTCAAAGGGCCTAGTGTTTAGGGCCGAGGTTCAAAGTTTGGATAACTTAAGCCTAACAGAAGTAGGGAACATTTTCTGCACAGTCTGAGAATGAAAGGAACATCCTGAAAGGAGAGAAGACTTGTCAGCAGTCTGCCCATGATATTTCTAAGGCACCTGCCACCATGGCACCTAAGTGCCATCAGCATCACCAGCCACTACCTCTAGGCTGAAAGCTTCCTCCTGCAATCAAAGGCCCTGGTTCAGGCTGATCCTCTGACACAACAGTATTTCTAAAGCTGCATGAGGGCTCCAAGTCCCTGGACAGGGGAAGCTCAGAGGCAGTGGGAAGGTGGTTATGCAAGAGCCAGAGAGAAGGTGAAGGTCACTATGCAGAGCAGCAGTGGGGTCAGCTTTGGAAGAAGCTGCTCACTCGCCCCCTGTTCCATGGTTAGGGGGAACAGTACTGCACAGTGCAGAGATGGGTCCGAAGATGAATAACTGGCTTGAATGAGAGAGTTTAATCCCAATGCCAGGAGTCAACTGGAACCTGGTAGGACCCTGGTGTTGTAAGCAGCAGTTCTACCAGTGGGCCAGGAGGGAGCCTGCAAACATAACAGAGGGCAAGTGAGCTCCCTGCAGCCCCAGCTCATCTTGACTGGGAGCCATTTCCTGCAAAGCTCAGGGTGGGTAGCCTGGGCAAGCGGAGCAGGCAAGGCACAGAGAAACAGCCCCCTTCTCTCAGCAGGAGGATATTGTACCTAGAAAGTCATTCGCTGAAATCCTGTCATAATCCCAGACCTGAAGGACCAGGACAGCTGGCTCCCTGAACTCAGATTCCTCCAGGGAGAAGATGGAGTCCTTCTTCTTATAGGAGATCTCCTTCTCGGTAGGGAGGTAGTCGAAGTGGAACACAAACCTCCAGTTAAAGTTGCCTTCCCCAGTCAGGGAGTTAAAGTGAACGTCTGTTTCTTGTTTCTCATGGTCCAGACCTTTGATCCAGCTGCAGAAGAAGCTCAATTAACATCAATCGTCATGTTAAAGCAGCCCCAAGTGTCAGCATCACTAAGCTGCGGGGGTGCTGGGAGCGAGGGCCCCAGGCTGAGGGGCAGCGCTCAGTCACTGCCTGACAGAGCCTCACGGCAACAAATAATAACAGGCTTAGCCAACGAGGCTCAATTGATTCAAAGGCAGACAGGAGCATGTCAGGGGGGCCAGGTCTATGCTGGGCCACAGCCATTATGAGAGCTCTAAAGGGGCCTCTCTCCAGCCTCTCTTTTTTGGGGGTTCAAACCCCACCATTTACATGGTCCAGTATCGGATTATGGGGACAAATCAGGCACTTGGTTTTCTAAGTAATAGGAACTGAGCCCACAACTAGTTGCTGATGCAAAAAAATGCAGGAAGGAATTGCACACTTTGGTAAGCTGGTCCAAGATGTGTAGAATCTGCATCCCATGTTAAGGGGAGACAGGGCCTGGGCAGGCTCAGTCATAGGGATAAGGACTGACGTGTTCTGAAGAACAAGTCTGGGCTGGGTATCAGGGCCAAGGCCTTTGTGGGTAGACTAAATGGACAGTGAGCTAGACTCCCCCAGGAGGTGGAGGCCCCATGGCTGGTGAGATACGAGGAGGGGCTGGTGATGTCTGGGGGACTTAGGCAGTAGGGAGTGCTGCACAGTGTCCAGGCAGGGTCAGACTGGACAGGCCAACTACTCATTCTCTGGCCCTGTGGCTGTCTCTGCTCATATGATTCCCCATCAACTCGGGCACCTTTTCACGTAGATGTCGCTGGAGGTTTCTCCTGTTATTGGATTAACGTCATCAAGAACCACGTCGTCTGTGTTCCAGATGATGACACGCAGCTCGTAACTACCAGAAGGGAAAGCCAAGGGCAGGTGAGAGAAGCACATTCCAGTTCAGTGTTTGTCAGGGCCAGGCGAAGCTACCCCCTGGGACAATGGCCTGCACCAGCACCCACTCAGCCCGGCCACCCAGCCTAGTGCTGTGCCTGCTGCAGCTCAGGCCAGGGGCCCAGGACACCTCACAGAAGGCCCCTCTCATGTCACTCTGGCCCAGTTTTGCAGACTCTAGTACAAAGAGGTGTCTGAACCAAAGCACATCTCCAGCGTACTGGAATCTGCCCAGCATGAGTCAGGCAGAAACAGCAGCAAGAAGAACAATAATGGCCCAGCCTTAGGTTTTTGAGGCACCTGCGCTGAGCTGCGTGCTGACAATGGTACTGCTTCAGCTTAGACGCTGCTGTCTGGGGTTTGGTCTCCGCCTGGAGCAGACGTAAACCCAGGGACACCTCTCCTCCCAGCCACGTCTGTGTGAGGGGCAGGAGCAGCTTTCCCTCCTCTCAGCCACACGGCATGTGGGGGCAGTGGGAGTCCCTAGGAGAGCAGGATGAGGTGAGGCCTGCAGCCCCCCTGAACCAGCATAGAGAGGAAGCCATGGAGATGTGCCAGGGGCCCAGAGCTGAAGCAGTACCACTGTCATGGCCTAGTTGTGAGCCTCCAAGGCTGACAGACCAGTTGGTCTGCCCTTCTCACCCAGTCACTGCCTTCATGGGCACAGACTGCACGGGAGTCATGCAGAGTGGGACCCCAGGCTGCGATTATAAACACTGGGTTTGTAATGGGTGCCTCCCCATCTCCTACAGGCCTGTACCTGATTGGCAGCCGTGGCTTGATATTGACAGGGGGAGGTGCTGGGACATCATTTGGAAACATGTCAATCCACATGTGGAGGGAGCCCTGCAGAAAGGAAAGAGCTGAGCTGCTTCAAAGGATTCACCAAGGCTGAATTCACGAACAGATTTACACTCCCACTCCCTGACCTCCAGAGAACCCTGTTCCCAAAGCCACTGATCCTTTCTCACACTTCTGGGTCACAGCAACCCTCACAGCAAGCCCCTCAGGATACAGAGAGCACATGCCATCGCTGGGAAAGGCCTGCCACATTGTAGTAGTCGCTTGTTTTTAAAATGTCTCCTTATTGGGGGAGGGAGTATTTTAAGGAATAACGTCTGCTCAGGACGTTGTTACCATAGGGTTCACCAGCGTCCTTCAAAATGGTTGAATACAAGTTATTTATTATGTAAAACTGAACTAGAACATTTCTTTTCTATCTCACAATAGCATCACTTCACTGGATGTTTCATACTTGTCAGTGGCAACCTTAATTTGCTCTCTACTAAAACGTCTCACCCCCAGGCTTGGCTTCCCATCAGTCTGATATTGGTCCTGGACAAGATTATGAAACGGTGGATATGGGACTTGATTCATAAAGAATTAAAGGAGAGTAATATAATCAATGCCAATCACCATGGGTTTAGGGAAAACAGACCCTGTCAAACTAACTTGATATCTTTTTTTTATGAGATTACAAGTTTGGTTGATAAATGCAATAGTGGTGGCATAACATACGTAGCCTTCTGTAAGGCACTTGACTTGGTACTGCATGACACTTTGATTAAACTAGAATTAACAAGGCACACATTAAATGGATTAAAAGCTGGCTAACTGATAGGTCTCAAAATACAATTGTAAATGGGGAATCATCGAGTGGGTGTGTTTCTAGTAGGGTCCCACAGAAATCTGTTCCTGGCCTTATGTTAGTCAACATTTTTCTCAATGACCTGGAAGAAAACATAAAATCATCACTGATAAAGTTTGCAGATGACACATAAAATTGGGGGAGTGGTAAATAGTGAAGAGGGCAGGTCACTGATACAGAGTGTTCTGGATCGCTTGGCAAACTGGGCACAAGCAAACAATATCATAGAACAATGGGTTAGAAGGGAGTGCAAAGGTTATCTAGTCTAACCCCCTGCCAAGATGCAGGACTTGTGTGTAAACCATCCAAGACAGATGGCTCTCCAGCCTCCTTTTGAAAACCTCCAGTGAAGGAGCTTCCACGACCTCCCTAGGCAGTCTGTTCCCTTTGTCCTACTGTGCTTACAGGTAGGAAGTTTTTCCTGAGATTTAATCTAATATGAGTTTTAACAGGGCTACTTGTAAATGTATACATCTGGCAACAAAGAACGTCGGCCATACTTACAGGATGGGGGACTCTGTCCTGGGAAGCAGTGACACTGAAAATGATTTGGGGATCGTGGTGGACAATCAACTGAACATGAGCTCCCACTGTGATTTTGTGACCAAAAGAGCTAATGTGATCCTGGGATATATAAACAGGGGAATCACTAGTAGCAATAGGGAGGTTATTTTACCTCTGTTTTGGCACAGGTGCGAATGCTACTGGAATTGTGTCCAGTTCTGGTGCCCACAATTCAAGAAGGATGTTGATAAATTGGAGAAAGTCCAGAGAAAGCCACAAGAATAATTAAAAGATTAAAGGATTCAATCACCCTGACATCTGTTGGGAGAGCAATACAGCAATGCACAGACAATCCAGGAAGTTTTTGGAGAGTGTTGGGGACAACTTCCTGGTACAAGTGCTGGAGGAACGGACTAGGGGCAGAGCTCTTCTTGACCTTACAAATAGGGAAGAATTGGTAGGGGAAGTAGAAGTGGGTGGGAACCTAGGCAGCAGTGACCACGAGATGGTCGAGTTCAGGATCCGGACAAAAGGAAGAAAGGAGAGCAGCAAAATACTGACCCTGGACTTCAGAAAAGCAGACTTAGACTCCCTTAGGGAACTGATGGTCAGGATCCCCTGGGAGGCTAATATGAGGGGGAAAGGAGTCCAGGAGAGCTGGCTGTATTTTAAAGAAGCCTTATTGAGGGTGCAGGGACAAACCATCCCGAAGTGCAGGAAGAATAGCAAATATGGCAGGCGACCAGCTTGGCTTAACAGTGAAATCTTCGGTGAGCTTAAACACAAAAGGGAAGGTTACAAGAAGTGGAAATTTGGACATATGATTAGGGAGGAGTATAAAAATATTGCTAGATCATGCAGGGGTGTAATCAGGAAGGCCAAGGCACAATTGGAGTTGCAGCTAGCAAGGGATGTGAAAGGTAACAAGAAGTGTTTCTACAGGTATGTTAGCAACAAGAAGGTGGTCAGGGAAAGTGTGGGACCCTTACTGAATGAAGGAGGCAACCTAGTGACAGATGACATGGAAAAAGCTGAAGTACTCAGTGTTTTTTTTTGCCTTCGTCTTCACAGACAAGGTCAGCTCCCAGATTGCTGCACTGGGCAACACAGTATGTGGAGGAGGTGAGCAGCCCTCAGTGGTGAAAGAACAGGTTAAGGACTATTTAGAAAAGCACAAGTCCATGGGTCCAGATCTAATGCATCCAAGGTGCTGAGGGAGTTGGCTAATGTGATTGCGGAGCCATTGGCCATTATCTTTGAAAATTCATGGCGATCGGGGGAGGTCCCGGACGATTGGAAAAAGGCAAATATAGTGCCCATATTTAAAAAGGGGAGGAAAGAGAACCTGGGGAACTACAGACCGGTCACTCTCACTACAGTCCCCGGCAAAATCATGGAGCAGGTATTCAAGGAATCCATTTTGAAGCACTTGGAGGAGAGGAAGGTGATAAGGAACAGTCAACATGGATTCACCAAGGGCAAGTCATGTCTGACCAACCTGATTGCCTTCTATGATGAGATAACTGGCTCTGTGGATATGGGGAAATCGGTGGATGTGATATATCTTGACTTTAGCAAAACTTTTGATACGGTCTCCCACAGTATTCTTTCCAGCAAGTTAAAAAGTATGGATTGGATTAATAGACTATAAGGTGGATAGAAAGCTGACTAGATTGTCAGGCTCAACGGGTAGTGATCAATGGCTCAATGTCTAATCTTCTATGATTCCATGATTAGAAACCATGCCTGATCATGAGAGACTCAGCTCAATCTATTTAGCTTAACAAAGAGAAGGTTAAGGAGTGACTTGATTAGTCTATAAGTACCACCATGGGGAGCAAATATTTAATAATGGGCTCCTCAATCTAGCAGAGAAAGGTCTAAGAAAAAGGTCTAACATGATCCAATGGAAGGACGTTGAAGCTAGACAAATTCAGACTGGAAATAAGGTGAAAATTTTTAATAGTGAATGAATAACTATTGGGCCAATTTACAAAGGGTCATGGTGGATTCTCCATCACTGACAATTTTGAAATCAATTGGCTGTTTTTCTCAAAGCCCTGTGCTAGGGATTATTGTGGGGACGTTCTCTGGCCTGTGCTGTACAGGTCAGATGAGATGATCAGTGTGAATTTACATAGGCTGTCAAAGTGCTGGACCGAGGACATCAGTATAATTAGCCCCGTTTTAAAGATGGGAAACTTGACGCCCATGGAGGCAACATGATTTCCCCAAGATCACCCATCAGACCAGAAGCAGGAAAAGAACTCTGGTTTGCTGAGTCCTAGGCCAGTGTTCTAGCCACGAGGCCACCCTGCCTCCTGCGATAGCCAGCTAGCCATTTGGCATCTGTACACACCAATGCAGTTCTGTAGCATCAGCAAGTGAGGCGCTGCCTTTGAAAGACTGGCCTTACTGAATAAGATAAGGCTCTCAATTTTACAGCTCATCCAGAGCTGAGTGCCCCAGCCATGTACCTGTGTATTGAATCTGTCCTGGCTAAGGACCAGTGCTGCCTGCTGAGTCACCACAACCACTTCCTCCTCGCTGGAGGGCTCTCATCCAAGTTCTGCCCAGACCCCGCCAGCCTGCGAGATCCATTGCGAGGTCTGGTAGCATGGCTGCAGTATTTCGGTGTGGTCTCATCCATGCCGTACAGAGAGACTCTCAGCTCCCTGTCCGGTGAGGTGATGCTGTAGCTTTGGCTATGCTGCCAGCGTGTTTGTGGTCCATTATCAGGCCTGATTCTTGCCATGTTACTGGTGGTGTCTGTAGCCGTAGTCACCGGGCATTTGGGGGTGAGCTGGAGAGCTGGGACTGTGCCCCGTACAGCATCTCAGCAGCACACAGCGATGGAGCCACACACAGTGCCTGGTGCTGCCCTTTGTGCTTCACCTCCCCCGGCTGCCACTTCTGAAGGTTCGATTTCTGCTGTCCTGTCTCGTTTCCAGCACCCGGCATTACCCTCTGGGAGCATGAGGGACTAGCCAGGGTGCAGGATCTCTACAGTCTCAGCTGTCATTTACAAACAGCTAGTCTCCAGCTGTTCAGAGTGCAAAGAATGCCTCCACCAGGTGAAATTGAGTGACATGGGGAGTGGGGTGCTCCATCTGCAGAGACCCTGACACAACAGTTTTGAGGGGTGAATAGCCTGGCTCATTTCAGTGGGTGTTGACTCAGATGCCAATTCACTTCACTCTAGTTGTGGTGGATTCTCCATCACTTGCTATGTTTAAATGAAGAGTGGATGTTTTTCTAAAATGAATGAATGAATCTAAGTAGATGTGTGCATGCCCACAGCCCCGGTATATGGCAGTGACTACCTGTACAGAGGAGATTCACTGTCTCTCACTCTCTTCTTCGCTATAAAGATCTCCCACCACTTTTGCAAAGCAGGGTGATAACTCGGAATCCTGGATAAGTTCCTGTACTGAGGTGGCCTGGCTCCCAGCCGCCCCAGAGAGGGACAAGCCCCTCTGGATGCCAAAGTGGGCGGAGCCACTGGAGCCTGCGCCTGCCCCCCAAAGGTCAAAGCGCAGGAAGCGAAGTATAAAAGCCGCATCCCAGGGCTCAGAAGCTGCCTGGCCGCCGGAGAAGCCAGACGCTGGGGGCCTAGCTCCCGCTGGGGAGACTCCGGCAGCCTGTGTCCGACCTGAGGACTGGCCATACCAGTCAAGGCCTGATGGCGACCAGACCCCGGAGAAGCTGTCAACCCTACTGGAGAGAAGCGACCCAGAGGAGCTGCCAAGCCTACCGCTCGCCGAATTCCCTGAGGAGCCCATGGTGCTTGATTCTGTGGAGGACACCGATCAGACGCAGGTACTGCTAGAGGGGGAGGTAGGAAGTAGCCCGGGGGCAGCCGACCCTAGTCTGGCTGCGGCACACCCAGAGCCTATGTCAGTGTGTTGCGGCCAGGATCCCCACTGACACAGCAGCAGGCTGCCTGCCGCTGTTAGGGCCCTGGGCTGGGACGCAGTGGAGTGGGCGGGCCTGCGTCCCCCCTGCTACCCAACTTACGGGTGGCAGTCTCCCCCTCACCCCAGATGCTCAGAATCAAGAGTCTGGGTTTTTGATCCTGAACTATTTGCTCAGCCCCTGCCTGAGGGTCTGAGCTCCTGTTTGCTTGCTGCCCTGCCCTGACCCAGGGCCTGGGCTCGTTATACTGAACTATTTTTGCTCAGCCCCTGCCTGAGGGCCTGAGCCCTTGACTGTTTCCTGCCTCACCTGACTAATTCCCTGACTCAGCGGACCTCAGTAGTGAGGCGGCCTGGCTCCCAGCCGCCCCAGAGAGGGGCGACCCCAACCAAACCCTTCTACAGTTCCCTTTGGGGCAATTATGTTGTTTTTTTTAAATCAGCAGATCTGAACAATTTGCATCCAAGAGTTTTAAAAGAAGTGGCTCAACTGCTGTCTGGACAGATGATGTTGGGGAAGTTCCAGAGAACTGGAAGGAATCTGATGTTGTGCCAATACTTAAAGAAGGCAAACAGGATGGCCTGAGATTAATCCTGGGCAAAAGCATGGAACTGCTGCTACCAGACTCAATCAATAAGATGTTATGTGGTAAGCACCAAGCAACATGTTTATTGGTAGTGTATTTTTTTAAAATAGGACTCGTCAAATTAAAAATATTGACTTGGGTTTGCCAAGATATCAAGTTATCAGTTATCTAAGGGAAAATATACAATGATGACTTATGAAGTGTGATGATGACACAAATACTGGTGGAGTGGTAAACAGCAAAGAGAGCAGGTCACTCATACAGACCAATCTGGAGCGGTTGGTAAGCAGACCTCAAACAAATAGCAAACATTTTAATTAGGGCTATTGATTAATCGCAGTTAACTCACGTGATTAACTAAAAAAAAATAATTGTGATTAATCGCAGTTTTATTCGCACTGTTAAACAATAGAATACCCAATTGAAATGTATTAAACATTTTGGATGTTTTTCTACATTTCCATATATATTGTATTATGTGTTGTAACTGAAATCAAAGTGTGTATTATTTTTAATTACAAATATTTGCACTGTAAAAATGATAAACAAAAGAAATAGTAGTTTTCAATTCACCTCATACTGTACTGTAGGGCAATCTCTTTGTCGTGAAAGTGTAACTTACAAATGTAGATTTTGTTTCTTTGTTACATAACTGCACTCAAAAACAAAGCAATGTAAAACTTTAGAGCCTACAAGTCCACTCAGTCCTACTTCTTGTTCAGCCAATCGCTAAGACAAACAAGTTTGTTTACATTTGTAGGAGATAATGCTGCCAGCTTCTTATTTACAATGTCACCTGAAAGTGAGAACAGGTATTTGTGTGGCACTTTTGTAGCCAGCATTGCAAGGTATTTACGTGCTAGATATGCTAAACATTCGTATGCCCCTTCATGCTTCGGCCACCATTCCAGAGGATATGCTTCCATGCTGATGATATTTGTTAAAAATATAATGCGTTAATTAAATTTGTGACTGAACTCCTTGGGGGAGAATTGTATGTCCCCTGCTCCGTTTTACCTGCATTCTGACATATATTTCATGTTATAGCAGTCTCGGGTAATGACCCAGCACATGTTGTTCGTTTTAAGAACACTTTCATTGCAGATTTCACAAAACGCAAAGAAGGTACCAATGTGAGATTTCTAAAGATAGCTACAGTACTTGACCCAAGGTTTAAGAATCTGAAGTGCCTTCCAAAATCTAAGAGGGATGAGGTGTGGAGCATGCTTTCAGAAGTCTTAAAAGAGCAACACTCCAATGAAGAAACTACAGAACACAAACTACCAAAAAAGAAAAGCAACCTTCTGCTGGTGGCATCTGACTCATATAATGAAAATAAACATGCGTCAGTCTGCACTGCTTGGATTGTTATTGAGCAGAACCCGTCATCAGAATGGACGCATGTCCCCTGGAATGGTGGTTGAAGCATGAAGGGACATATGAATCTTTAGCACATCTGGTACGTAAATATCTTGCAACGCCGGCTACAACAGTGCCATGAGAATACCTGTTCTCACTTTCAGGTGACATTGTAAACAAGAAGCAGGCACCATTATCTCCTGCAAATGTAAACAAACTTGGTTGTCTGAGCAATTGGCTGAACAAGAAGTAGGACTGAGTGGACTTGCAGGCTCTAAAATTTTACATTGTTTTATTTTTGAATGCAGTTTTTTTTTACATCAGTCTACATTTTTAAGTTCAATTCCATGATAAAGAGATTGCACTACAGTACTTGTGTTAGGTGAATTGAAAAATATTATTTCTTTTGTTTTTTTACAGTGCAAATACTTGTAATAAAAAATAAATATAAAGTGAGCACTCTACACTTTGCATTCTGTGTTGTGATTGAAATCAATATATTTGAAAATGTAGAAAATATTTAAATAAACTGTATCCTATTATTGTTTAACAGTGCGATTAATCATGCGATTAATTGTGATTAATTTTTGTAATCACTTGACAGCCCTAATTTTAATACAACCAATATAAGGTCCTTCATCGAGGAACAAAGAATGCAGGCCACACAATCAAGATAAGTGACTTTATCCTGGAAAACAGGGACTGAGAGAGATTGAAGAAGTCCTTACGGATAACCATCTGAACAGGAGCTCGTTGTGCAATGATGTGGCTGAGAGGATGAATTTAATCCTTTGATTTATAAACAGGGGAAATCAAGTAGGGACAAAGAGGTGCACATTACCTCTCTAAATGGCATTGGTGAGACCATTACAGGAATACCGTGCACAGTTCTGGTGTCCACATTTCCAAAAGAATGTCGAAAACTTTGAGGGTTCAGATAAAAGCTACAAGAATGATCTGAGGTCAGGAAAACCTGCCATATAGTGAGAGACTAACAGATTGCAAGGTATTCAGCTCAGCAAAGAGACTGTTACAAGGTGGTTTACACACACCTACATGAAGAGAAGAGTGCTGATAGATGAGGGCTCTTCAGTCTAGCAGAGAGTCAGAACAAGATCCAACGGCTAGAAGTTGACACGAGATCAATTCAGACTGGAAATAAGGTGGAAGTTTTTAGCAGTGAGGATAATTAACCACTGGGACAACTTCCCAGGGATGCGGCAGGTTCTCTCTCACTTGAAGTCTTTAGCTCAAGACTGGATGTCTCTCTCCAGATGACCTACTCTAGCTCAGTCACAAGTTACTGGGCTGGATACAGCAAACAGAAATCACCTGGCAAGGTTCTCTGGCCTGTGCTATGCTGGAGGTCAGACTAAATGAACATAATGGTTCCTTCTTGCCTTAAAATTGATGGCGTATGCCTCTCTACATTACATTCTGTCTAATTTCAGCTCCTTACTTGAAGCCACTGAGCAGTGCTGTTGCTCACTTTAAAATGCTGCCAGGTTCTGCCCCAGAAGTGGTTGCACTTTATCAATAAGTTATTAACTGATCGCTGCGTCCATAGTTTTTTATTATTATTTGTACTACAGCAGTGCCTAGAGGCTTCAGCCAAGCTCAGGGCCCCACTGTGTCAGGATGCCCCTGCCCCAAAGAGCTTGCAATCTAAAGACACAAGACAGGCAAAGACTGGGAGGGGAAAATGAGGCATAGAGAGGGGAAGTGACTTGCCCAAGGTCACACAGCAGCAGTGGCAGAGCCAGGAATAAAATACAGGTCTTCTGACTCCCAGTCCAGTGCCCTATTCACTAGACCACACTGCTCTCCAAGTACAGTGTGCTGCTGTCCGTAGGATGAACAGCCCTGCACTCTGAGGAGAAGGCAATGGTTTACTGAGTTCAGTGATGGTCACTTCACTATCAGAAAAATGACAAACAATTGAAGGGTGTGACCCCAAGATATGGTGGGGAATTGCCCATGGTGCTGCAGGGGGTATAGGTAGGAGTCGCCGGACAAATCGGAGCAAAGGAAAACGTAGACAAGACATGGAAGAGATGGAGGGCGAAACTGAAGCTGAATGTCAGGAAACCTTTGCTGTTGATGAGCTCTAGTCCAGTGTGGAACAGTTTGCCAAGGGCAGAGGTGGGAACTCCATTGCTTGGGACAGTTCCCGCTGGACTGGACAAAGCCCCAGGGAGGAGACGGTGAAGTTCTGGCTAAGGGTGCGACCAGCTGGCCCAAAGAGCTTTACTAGGCTTACAACACACTGGTACTACGGTGTGAATAAACGTGTTCGTCTCACCTGCACGAGCCCGGGGTTCTCTGCGTTGTAAAGGCCCCGAATCTCCACGTGCTCCGGGACCAGTTTGTGCCCGTACTCTGGCATCTCATCCCAGTGCTGCAGGACATACAAAGCCTTCTGCTCATCATATGCTGACCAAGTCTCGTCGTCCATTTCTCTCTTGTCTTTCACAAAGGTCTCTAGAACACAAGACAGCCAGTCAGAAGGATCTAAAGACATGTGGTCAACAATGATTACTAGAGCTGTAAGGGAGAAGGCTGGAGCATCCGAGCACACCAAACATCTATACAGAACAACGGAATGGGACAAAGAAGAAGGGGAGAGCAGTGTAGAGGAGAAGTGGTTAAAAGTCCCAGGGAGCTGCTTTTGAGGAAGGCAGTGTGGTGGAGAAATCTTTTGAGTAAAGATCCGACTAAAGAGAAACATGGGAAAATGACAGTGAGCACCTACTACCCCGCCCCCAGAACAGGAGAAGTGGGGGAACCGAAACTCCCAAAGCAGGATCCCTGCCCTCTGGCTGAGTTCAACTACCAGATCTCTGCTGACCAGCAGGACACTCTCATGGGAGGCTGCATTTCACATGCATATGTGGTGTTGGGAGAAGTGGGTTATGGTGTTTTCCATATGCTGATAATACAAACTCTGCATGTTCAGCTCAGCCTATGCAGCTAAATCTAGCCTTACTCCATGTGTTAGTGAGACTGGGGCATGCATGAGGCACAGATGGCTCAGGCACAATCTAGATAAGCCTGAATGAGATAAAGGATAATGGAAAATAAAAGCACAAAGAAAACCCAGTCAGGAGAACTGTCAGTGTCAATGATGGAGAGCTAGTCAAACAGCTGCATACAGGGACTGTCCGTTGTAGCTTAAATGAAAAATAAGCAGAGCTCTCTCAGGGGGAGTGTTAAAAGAAACAATCAAACCAAACCTAGCACACATGGTCTGCGTGACAGGCTGATGCTCAGCAGGGCAGCTGGTCCAGGGGCTCAAGCACCAGCTAGGAATTTGTGTTTGGACTGCACAGTCTGGGCCACGTTCCCACTTGGTATAACTCCATTCTCTGTCTAATTAGAGGTCACATTATGAACCCCGCTCACATTAGTGAGCAGTTACTCATATTTTGTGGGTAAACTCACATCAGGGACTGCTCACCAAAGTGAGTAAGGGGTTCACAATCAGCCCTTCAACTGTAAACTCCTTGGTTCAGGGGCCATATTGTCTTGTGTGGTCGGTGCAGCTCTGAACATGCTACTGGAGCTCCTCGGAACGTGCTAACAGTGGCTGAGTGGTTGGTCCGGTCAGTGAGGAGAGAGGGGCTCAGCGTGCACCAGAGACATGAGTCTCGCACAGCTAAAGGGCTGACAGAAGGCAAGAGCTGGTCACCCTTGAAAACACCTGGAGTTAACTCTCCCCCCAGACACACACGGTACCTTCAGGGAAAGCCTCAGGAGGGACCTTGAAGATCTTGTTGTTCACTTTGACCTCCTCCCGCCTGTACTCTGCGGAGGGGAGAGAGCTCTTCTTGCACAAACTCTCCAAGATCTGTGTGGGCTTGAAAGCATCTCGCCACATGTTATAGCCATCTCTGTGGGGAGGGAAGAGGAGGTTCAGACATACAGAATTCTCCTGGTGTAGCCATGGTAGATAATATTTATACTGGGATGTGAGAGCTGCCTCCTCTGGCAGACTCCACTAGGCAGGAAGGAACTGAGAGGAATTAAGGTGGTGCCGCCTGATATAGCCAGAGAAGGGACTATGAGCACAAGGCACAAGTGCCCACCCCCTCCCCCACACATACTGCTAGAAAAATTCCCTGGCTTCAGTGCGCTGGGCACGCAGACACCTAAGTGAAATACACGGCTGCAGCTCCTTGACAAAGAACCAAGAATCTCTCCAGAGAGTCCTGTTGCCCTTTCTCCCAGGGCCACACTCCCCACAGCTTCTCTCACTCCCTCCTGGCTTTCTGCCTCTCACACACCCATGCCCCAGGCCCTGCATTTGCAGTCAATCCCCAGGGAAACCCCACAGCTCACATAACTTCTCAGGCCTTGCCATCCTGCCAGTGCCTTGAGTAGTGGCTTATATTGTTTCAGCTGTCACTACACAACGGAGCATTTAATTGCTCCCTCCACTTACATTGAACAAAAGGTGCTTAGCTCACCCATAAGCTTTAACCTTCAGCCATGTCTACACTTACAAGCTTACAGCAGCACAGCTGTACCAATACAGCCGTGCTACTGTCAGATCGCTCATGTAGCCGCGTTATGCGGACGGGAGAGAGCTCTCCTGTCGACATAATAAAATCAGCTCAATGAGCGGCAGTAGCTAAGTTGGCCGGAGAGTGTCTCCCACTGACACAGCGCTGTGCACACAAGTGCTTTTGCCAGCAAAACTTATGTTGCTTGCGGGGCAGTTTTTTTTCACACTCTTGAGCAACAAAAGTTTTGCTGACATAAGTGCTAGTGTAGACATGACCCAAGTCTATGATTGACAGCAGCCATAAGCACCAGCCAGCATAACATCATCAGGGCTCCATACTACGTAACTAGAGTGCTCGAGTTCATCCAGAAGTGACGGGCTGGATGCAGGAAACACTGGATGAAACTCTCTGGCCAGTGTAATACAGGAGGTCAGGCTAAATGGTCATAAGGGTTCCTTCTAGCCTCAACATGGATGATTTTATGCAAGAAAGTCGTATATGCCATCCCCGTGGTCTGGAACGTACGTGTCATACTGGGAAGCCACTCCGCAGTTAGCTCGGTGTTTGCTGTAGAATCGGTTCTCCAAGTCAATCTTCGTCTCCCCAATCAGGTCATCAGACCCAACCAAATCGTGGTCAAATATTGAAACAGTGAGTTCTGATTCCATCGGAAAGGATATGCTCAGTTCCATAACTCTGAATACAAAGCAAAGAGACGCTCGGTCAGCAGAGATGCTGGAAATCAAGCATGTTTTCCTCCCTGCCCCGGGTCTGATGGCAGAACCCCATGTCTGTGGGCGCAGTGCTGGTGAGGCTCCGGTCTTCCTGCCCCACAGAACTCGCCAGCTCCTGAGCAAGCTGCCAGAAAGGAAATATCTAGAAGGGGCAGCACCTTCTCCTGTCTAGTTCCCAGCTCCAAACACATTGCTACGCACAGGGCTGGACACACCTGGTTCTGTAACCTCAGCAGGAGCCGGGCAGCCCTGATCTGCAGGTCCTTTTACTTCAAACAGCTCATTGTACATCATTCTGGTGACTCTATTCTGTGTTTCAATGACAGTGGGTTATAATAGGCTGCCAGGTTACAATGGCCTCCCGTTACCTCCCCCTCTTTGGACAAGCTAAGTTTTCCACCCAGGGTACAATTCAGTGAGCCATCTGCACCACATTCACCCTGACTGTGTGTGCAAACCTGGGGGCACATCCAGGAGCACATGGGTGTGGAACTCTGCCCTCCATTTCTAAATGTTTGCCCCAAGGATTCCCTTGGAGATCAGACACCATAAATCATGGCCAAGCTCTGAATCCCATGATCCTAAGTCAGCAGCAGCAACACAGCGAGTGTCCCCACTGGAGTGACAAACACACAGATGTTCCTGCACTGTCACTATGTGTAATGCTCCCCTGGTTTTGGCTGCCAGGGGCCTGGGGTCTCCTTTCTCCTCACCATTTCTTGCTGTTCGAGAAGAGGCCTGGGGCTCTCCTTTCTTCCCCCTGGAAGAAGGGGTTTCCCTGCTCTCTGTTCCCTCCTGAGTGTAGGTTCTAGAGGGGTGAGGCTCCTATGCTGCTTTGCCCGTACATCAGGTATGGAATTTAGGGGTGCTCCTGTAGTCAACACCCCAGATGTTCTGCCCAGATGAGTGGAAGGCCAGTCAGACAAGTGCACCTACAGGAGCCCTGGGCAGAGCCTCTCGGAGCTGCTGATGTGTGGGACCGACGGGCTAATGTAACAGAGTCTCCAGTGGACAGAGAAAGGACCCCCGATGTCACATTGAGCCCAAAGTGTTGACTCTGTGCAACGACCCAGCCATCATCCTTTTCAAGATGCACCAGGGAAGAGGCTGTTCCCATTAAACCTGACCCGAGGTAAAGCCTGCTCCTTACTCTCCAAACACAGGATTGAGCTGCTTAGGGATGTAGCGGTCCTTTGTGTCCTTCTTCTCTTGCCCAAGTGTTACCACCACATAGGGATCTGCCTTGCCGTTGGGGTCTGCCGGAGCCAGGTTCGTTGCCTAAAATACACAAGACAGGAGGTGCTGGGGCTGCCATTCACAGCCCCAGCCGTGACGCCCAGGCCAAGAGAGAGCAAGTGCAGGGCACAGGGCAGCAGAGGAGTTTCTGAGACGGAGCACTGAGACCTCTGATCCTGTCAGTCACAGGCAGCAGATGAATCTCTCAAGGACTCGCTAGTCATGTATCAGTACGGAAGCCCTTAGCCAGAGCGTGAGAACAGAATTGCCAGGTCATCTCTCAGGTACTACCTCTAGGCAGATCATGGGGAATGCCCCATCAGCAGTTCCAGTGCCCCTTGGAGGTACGGGAGTGGGCAGGTAGTTTCCCAAGGGAAGACGGTGGAAACCCTGGGACTTCAGACATTAGACTCTAAACTGGACAAAGCTCTAGAAAAGATTATCTGGGGACCAATGCTGCTATGGCCCAAACAGCTGGCTGGAAATGGAGTGACTAGCTGGGACCCAATAGCAAGGCCTTCTCCAGTCCCAGTTTTGCTGGCTCCATGAATACAGGCTGTGAGCTGGCCAGGGATTCTCTAGCTGCTGATCTGGACAAGGTCTCCAGGACTCACTGCAGTCACTTACCTTAACAATATAAACTCGGACAAGCACCTTGATGGGTCTGTTTCTGGGAACCCCCTGTGAGATCTTGTGCTCTGTACCTGCCTCCTCAGCAGGATAAACGAAGAATGAACCCTGCAGGGGAGACATTGAACAGGAACAGCAACATTGTAGGGATCAATACTCTGCTAGAGAAAATATTTCAAGCAAATTGCAATGCCCAGGATTCAATCCGTAGCACCGCCTTAATTGTGACAAATTGAAACTGGCAGATTACGTGTCTGTCTGTGCCCTGTGCCAGACCACACAGTCCCTGGCTTCTCAAGATAGCGCTACACAATGTGCTATGTTCCCAAAGAGATGGTCAGGGCCTCCCCCACACACTCAGCTCAGCAGACTTGATCTTCTTTCCTAAGAGACAGGCTAGTCTGCAGGGAACTTACCCCCAGCCCATGACAACCTGGGGCTGGCTGCAGAGGAGGGCAGGGAGCCAGGCTATTCACAGTTACCTCTCCTAACCACTCCCCTGAAGTCAGTCTCGGAAGCGGACACTTCAGGAGACCATGGGTGAGTGGAAAAGGCCTCTGCTGAAGGAAGGACTTTCAAAGTAATAGTATGAATTATAACTAATTATGTCAAGTATCAGGGGGTAGCCGTGTTAGTCTGTATCTACAAAAACAACAAGGAGTCTGGTGGCACCTTAAAGACTAACAGATTTATTTGGGCATAAGCATCCGAAGAAGTGAGGTTTTTACTCACGAAAGCTTATGCCCAAATAAATCTGTTAGTCTTTAAGGTGCCACCAGACTCCAACTAATTATGTGTCATGGTAGCACACAGAGGTGCCAGCCAAGACCTGTACAGAGTCCCTATCCCAGAGAGCTTCCCATCTAAAGACAAGTGACACAAGTGTAACAAACAATCAGAGGGAGGAGGGTAACAGAACTCAGTCCACACAGGCCAGCACTGAGGATTACCTGCTAATTCATAGCCCTGGGTGTCAACACGACACAGCAGATCCATGCCCTCCCCTCCAACTACCTTGATACTGAGAGATGCACATTATTTAAGCCGTCTTTAGGCCGGCACCATCCAGGCTAAGTTTCACCAGTGACAGACAATAAACACTCAGCAGTAACAGAGCACTAAATACAGCTAAACACTACCTCAAACAGACCTTAAACTAAAGCTGGCAGGCCCCAAATGTCAGGGAGAGGCGGTTTTGTGAGCTCTGAGACACTGGAGAGGTGGGCACAGCCACTGTTGTCTGTGGTTAAGACACATGCATCCCCTAGTAGCACAGTGGTACCCAAACTCTTCCTGTCGCCCGCACCCCCTTATCAGTAACGGAATCTGTCTGCGCCCCCACTCCGCTACTGCACAGCTCGCTCAGCCGAGGAGCTTGGGCTGAAGGCGAATGAGGGCAGAGCTGGCCTGGGGGCGGAGCAGGGGGCAGAGCGGAGCTGTGGCTGGGGATGGAGCAGGGGGCAGAGTGGAGCTGGGGCTGGGGCTGGAGCTGGGCTGGGTGGATTGCAGCTGTGGCTGGGGACAACGTGGAGCTGTGGCTGGGACCGGAGCTGCTCTGGGGGCAGAGCAGAACTATGTGGCACTCCCTCCCCACCCCCTGTGGGGACTGGCCCTGACCCCGCCGCATGCCCCCCCGAACATTCCTCTGTGGGGGGCACGCCCCACAGTTTGGGGACCACTGCCCTAGTGCCTACTGCTTGTTTCGGTTCCCTGGTGCCCAAGGAATGGCATGAAACTTCTACAAGGCATTCCTCCTGACTACACGCTATAATGAAGGAATTTAGCATCCCAATTCTTTCTTAGTGACGAATAAACAGATAAAAATGTTCTAAAATGTTCTTATGCTGCTAATTGCTTTCCCCTCTTTCATGCATTGCTGTCATTTTTTATTTCACGCACAACATGAATGGCACTCAAATGACACAGTACCTTATACTTCCCCACAAAGTTCTCATCCTCATTTCCATCCTCATCCTCATTCGCCTTCCCCCGATGAAGCGGAAAGATATACAGCCAGTCTTCAAAATTATCAAACTCGTTTTCCAGCTCTGAGTTGTAGATCTGAAATAAACTGCAAGTTATTTCGGCTCTTTCCTTCCAGCTCAGCCTCCCCAAAGGGAAGGAAAGAGTCAATGCGATCTAAGGATGATTTCCCCCATTCCCGCCCTGGTTCTATGGCATTTCGGACAGTGTCCAAGGGAGAGGAGGGCACTCAGCACCGAGCCGGATCAGTGCATGTGAACAGATGGTAGGGCTGAGTGTCAGCATTCTGATTAGCTTTGCCCCTTTAGGATCTGTGCTGTCACAGCTGGCAGGACAGTGAAGAAGAAGGAGCAGGAGGGAATAAGCTGAGACAGAGCAGATCAGTCACCCTCGGAGACTTACCTGCAGCGTAGCTATGAGTTTCCTTTTGGGCCTCACTGGCTCAGCTTCAACTATCACTCCATTTTCCGCTTCCACATCAAAAGAGTCCACATTTAAGTTCCCTCCATCTACAAAGGGCATTAACGAAATCATGAAATGTCCTGGCTTCTCCAAACAAGGTATTTTTTCTCTCTGATTTGTACGTCACTCCATGACATCATCTCATCAATAGCTTTGGCTTTCAGACAGTCGTTTGAAAACATGATAAAATATCATTGTGCTACATGATAATCAATGTCTTATAAGAACTGTCATCGAAAAGCATTTCCACTATTTAGCTTCCTGGAAGAACATGGGGCATTTGCAGAGCACAGAGGCCAGCAACAGAGACGACAAAAAGTCACTGAGGACTTGGTACAGAAAGCAGAACTATTTGCCTACTGTACAAATGGTGTGTCTGGTGCAAGAGTAGGAAAGGGGCAGGGGAGGGGCTGTGTCAGGGCTTGGGTATAGTAAAACAAAAATCAGATTCTGAAGCAGTCGGAGATCTGTTGATGAAATCGCTATTTTATCAGACTGAGGGGCACAATCTGTGTGCGCCAGGGAAACGGCCCAGCAGCAATCTCACTAGCCCCCAGTGCTATCAGCTTGGGGTCTGCTCTCTGCTGCCAATTGAACAGCTGGCTGAAATATAGCACCAGCATGTGCGGTGTCATCTGACGTCAGGTCGGGATTTGAGAATGCCAGCAAATGTGTGTGCCTGGCTGGTCCAAGAACTCACCTGCCTCATTCGGGTCGTCATTGTCCCCGTCCTCCTCGTCACTATTGCACTGAAACACACACCCGTTACCACATTGCTCAGCTGGCGAATGGTCCTAGCCCATTTCATGCCAGAGTAGCCCCTCCCCTTATCACATTATTATCTGGCATACACAGGCGCCGACTTCTGCTCCCACCGGTGGGTGCTCAACCCCATTCTGCCCCCAACCCCGCCCCGACTACACCCTTCCCTGAGGCCCCGCCCCCCTTCCCTGCCCCCATTCCAACCACTTCCCCAAAGTCCCTGCCCCAACTCCGCCCCTTCCCTGCTTCCCTGGGGCAGGGGGAGGGGAGCTTGGCTGCCGGTGCAGAGCACCCACTAATTTGTCCCCATGGTGCTCCAGCCCCAGAGCACCCACGGAGTTGGCACCTGTGCTGGCACTACTAGATTGATTAACACTATTGTGGGGGGGCACAGCTGGGATCAGTAGTTACATGCTGCTGGGTTCAGCTCATTAGCCAAAGCTGCCCAGTGAACAATGAGACAGGCTGACATGACTTTTGAGCCCAAATCCCATTTTCAGAAGTGACATAGGCACTTCGGGCCAAATTCTCTCAGCACTGCAGCACCAACCCCTGGGCACCCTGCCACCCAGCCAAACCCTCAGCCCTGAGCTAGGTGCCCACAGGGTGGGTAGGGGATTCTCAGCAGTCAGCATACTGAGCAGGGAGCTGCCTACGCAAACCAGCAATGAAATGCTGAGACCAGGGCCAGAGCTGAGGGGTCGGATCCACCCAAGTACTGCGATATTTAATTCCCATTGATCTTGCGGCTTTCATGCCAATAAGGGACAAAGGAAGTGACAGACCATTACCTGGTTGCTCATTTCCTTTAAGGACTCGTAGTACTTAGACCACCAATCCAGTTCTTCCAACTCTGGCTTTTCCTCCTCAAACTCATCCTCTTTCTTTATGAGTTTATTGATAGGAATTTTCTTCAGAGGAGCCTAAGAACACACAGCAAAGGGCTGAGAATCAGGAAAGGGCAAAGCATGGGTTTCTGTGTGTCATATATAGTGGACTGTATTGGTGCCTGATATTAGAGAGGCTTTGTCCCGCACCACCTCAGCTTTCACAAAGACCACAACACATGGCTATCTGTGGCTCAGGTTTTGTGCATTTCTACCAAAGCTGCACTATTCCTACCGGAAAGACAACCCAGGGTATTAGCTATGCCAGAGCTCCTGGCTCTCTCGGCAAGTGCACGAGGATAGCAAACAGGCAGGAGTTATGCAGAAGAGATTCCATTAAGGCAGGTACACCTGCCTTACATGAGAGCCCTCCAGGTGCTATGCAGGCTGACCATGGATGAAGGCTATCTCCACATGGGGGACAGAGGATTAGACCTTTCTAGGACAGGCCCTTTATGGATGTACCATTCATTCCCCAGTGTACTCTTTTACATTAATATTCAATCAACAAAACCTTCCCTTCAGACAGTTAAGGCTGCTAAGTGAAAGTGATGCTCTTCCCGATCATGTCATTTACAAACACAAACCCCAAGTCACAAGGAGATAGCTAGCTAAAGAGCACCTTGGGCCAAGCTCTCTGGCCTGCTCTGTCCTTAGTGCTGTGTGGATGGCATTCAGCCCTAACTCCCTTGTTGGGGATACGTCTAGCATCAGGGAGTCCCCAGGAACCTCTGACCCACAACTGTGCTCTAGCTATTCCCAGCTGGCAGGTGGCCGCTTTGGACTGTTGTCAGCAGATGGAAGCTAGAGCAGCCTCCAGGCTGGTCTAATCTGCTCCTTGATTGAGACAGAGGCACAGAATCAGGAAGGCAGAGCCAGTGCTCCGACAGCAGCCTATAGCCAATGATTTTAGTTCATTGTTCATTTATTGTGTGGTCATGATTAACTAACATGTTATGTTATATATAATCATTCTATGCTAAATAGAGTTACGTTGTAGGATTATAGAAGTATAAGATTGATCAGTATAGAGGGAATAATCATGTATTAGGTAACTAAGTAAGTAGGGTTGAAATGCAAGGCCTGTAGGCTGAGGCCTGCAAGCTTTTAGCTTAGCTATTTCAGGCCTTGGCGATAAGAAATGCTGACGTAAGTAAGTGACCAAAGACTAACCCGATGCCCTAAGATTATGGGAAAAGAGGTACCAAGTGGCAATATTGCGAAAAATTAGCCAGAAGATTAATTTTAAATCATAAAAATGCTGTAAAGTCGCATCTGTCTCCAACATGTGCCTTAACCACAGGGTATAGGTTGTGCATCAATGCTAATGAGAATAAAGAGAGCCTACAAAACCTGTAGAAATCGAGGTCCCTTAAGTTTCTAGAGGACATCAGACCAATAAGGAAAAAAGAGGGCTGACACTTTTATGGACATGCACCGAATGTAGGTATACACAGAATCGCATTATAAAATGAGGGTGTCCAGAGCAGGAAAATTGAGCTCCCTATGGAAAATTCCAGCAGGAACCATCCCTCTACTGATGATCAATCCATGAGAGACCCATCAGTCCCTAACATTATTGTTAAGGATGTGAGTATAACTTGTGCATAGGTCTGTATAGAATTCCTATATGCTTGAGTATTCATAACTTTAATTGTAACTTGAATAAAACTTGTCAAACAGACTAGACCTTGTACGTGTGAATGTCTGTGTGGCCATTACCCTTGGTCTTTATGTGTTCCTAGAGACTCTAGATCTGAAGCAAGTAGCAGAGGTAGCTTTCACTCTGTTAAGCTTGAAACTGTAGCCACCAGAGTCGAGCCCACGGTGGTGTAACACCACATTACAAAATTCACCTAAAATAAAAGGCTACAAGTCCCTCAGCTGAAGGTGAGGGTGAGCATTGCTGCATCATTGTTGGCTTGCCTCTTGAGGGCACAGTGCCTCTCTGCGGCGCCAGGGCCAGGGACTGCGCCATCATCGTTATGAGGTCCATAGCTGCCTCAAAGGAGTCCGGTGTGGAAGGAAGATCTATGTCCTCCTCCCAACACTCCTGCTCCATTACCAGGAAATCCACGAGAACCGGACCCGACAGACCTCCCCGCGAGGCTGGAGTCAACGGTGTCGGCAGAGTCAGAGCTGGGTGTCCTGATGTGGGACACACCCCGCTGGTGCCTGCTTGCTCCACTACTTTAGTGGGAGAGCCCCCTCTCTCTGTCTTCTTCTTCTTGTGTGGCACTGGCGAATGGGAGCGGTGACAGGCACTTGCACCGGAGGAGGTCTTCGGCACTGGAGCCCTTCTGCTGGGGGTCCCTGGAGCCCGAGTCCTTTCTTGGCGCCATGGCGACCCTTATTGAGGCTGGTGCACTCCGCACCAAAGTGCCGGGCTTGGGGTTGGATGCCACCTGGGCTGGCTGGGGACAATGGGCTGACTCCATAAGGAGCAGTTTCAGCCTAAAGTCCCTCTCTTTTTTGGCCCTTGGTCTTAAGCCTTTGCAGTTTTTGCACTTGTCTGGTTGGTGTGACTCTCCCAGGCACTTCAGACCGGAGTCGTGTGGGTCTCCCTTTGGCATAGGCTTCAGGCAGGACCCGCACGGCTTGAAACCCTGAGACTGAGACATGCCCCAGTCCCCGGGAGGAGAAAAAAGATAGGTGGGGGACTCCCAACTGAAACTTATCTAAACTAACTATACTATTTACACTAACTGACTATAAGATCGTAACTATTGACAGGTAACATTGAATGAAAGTCCACTATGGGATTGTTTGCTGTTCGCAAGAGAGAAGCTGCTCCAATGACCATCACTGGCCATAAGAAGGAACTGAAGAGGCGGCAGGTTGGCAGGGATCTACATACACCTCCATGAAGGCGCCACTCCAGGGGGCTCCATAGTCGACCCAATGGGTACCGCTAGGGGAAAAACCTTCCAATGACCGTGCATGCGGCGCGCACACACCTACTTGGAATCAACATGAGTAATCACTCGAAGAAGAATTAATAAAATGATTTACAACTGTTTATTTAGAATGACATCAGAGATGAGGACATTGGAGGTTCCAACCCAGACCATGCAGTGCTGAGAAGGAACTGAAGAGGCGGTCAGACCACCCCACCATTTATCACCTCAGTTGGAAGCACGAGGCGAGCCAGGGTGCATGCATGGACCACAGACACTATTTTCAAATTCACCGACTCTGGAGGCATGCTGCGCATGCAGAACCCACAGTGGAATACAATAGGAACCATCACTCGAAGAAGAACACGCGGTTTGGGGAAAATTCAGGACGGGGGGAGTAGGGGTCACCTTGCCAGGTGTAACCAAGGCTTGTGGTGGCCAGAGTGTGGCTGTGGTGTAGCAAGCAGGCTGCTGGAGTCAGAGCTGCTGGTCCAGGATGACTTGTCACACAGACACTCAAAGCATGCTTGTATGCTGGCTGGGAGCATCCAGACAGGGAGCTACAGCAGCCGAGCATTTTAAGGCATTCAGGGTTCCAGGACAGGCAGTGACACAACCCCCCACTGGTCTGGACTGTTCCAGCCCATTGGAAGTGAGATGCCCTAGAAGCGATTCCAAATACTATGATCAAAAGTCTCGGCGACGTTAGAAATTCTACAATGGAAGGAATGTTTGTTTACGGGGATGCTGTCATTACTGAAACAAGAGTGTGAAAATCAGGAAATGCAATGGCAAAGTTGTCCAAACACCCTTAACTCTGACCCTGTGCTCTTGTTCACTAGGGGGCAGCAACTGAGTCACATCACAGAGTTACAAATATTTGGAAGGGCCAGTCAGGGAGCTTGTCTAAAGTGGGAAAAGCCATCTAGTTAGAACAAAGGTTAACTAACTGGTAACCCACAATCAGCTAACACAATTTGACACACAAGTCTAATCTACACAGTCTGACACATTGTGTTAGTCAAGGTGTGTTCTAACAGGATGTGTTCTCCCAGCTGAGCCAAGCCCAAGATGCATCTTGAAGGGTGGATGTGGCAGAATGGAGGATACATGTCAGTGCAGTTTTTGTTGAAATAAAGGGGGGTCTGTGTTTGGGGTCCTAGGGCCATGTATGAAGGGGATTTCTACAGTATGGTAGTTGATGACATTTTCAGTACAAAGCAGGGCCAAAATCCCTTGTCTCTAAAGCACCTTGTTTACTTTTGGTGCTCTATAAATAACAATGTAACTCCAATCCTGACGTCATTCCAGTTTGTATTGGAATGTGACAGAGGTCACGGTGGAGTAAGAGGGAGACTGCTGGTGGATAGGCAGAAGGTGGCTATTCATATGGGTCAGAGCAAAAGCTGTTTGTGGAAGCCAACTATGAATTTCCTGACTTCAATGGATTGCTTTTTCAACCTGAATCTTAGCATTGAATTTCCAGGTTTTCCAACAGCTTTTGTTTTATTATAATTAAAACCTTCCAATGGCATTGTTTTAACATACTGATAAGCTTGTGAAAAGTTATTTATGTCTTAACTAGATATGGGCCAGAGCTGTACAATTCTGATTGGGATCTGACTGAGTTCAGATTGCAAGCCCCTGCCACTCCTCGCACCTGAATGTAGAGGGGTTTGGCTCGAGAGCGCTGGTTTGGCATCTCTAATCTGACATGTAGGAACATGGTGTAGATTCTCTTCTGATACAGAAACTATACTCTGCAAGAATTATTGGTGTGATGGAAAGTGAAATATGTGAGTCAGTGAAAATCACATTTTCAAATAAAACTCTCCACAGTGGAGTATTTAGCCTGCTTGATGAAATCGAGTTCAGCTATGGGAGCCTGTGACCTGCCGGATTCAGACTGGTAATGGTGATGGAGTTTATAGCTTCCACAGGCGGCATCTTCCGAGCCAATTCTTATAACATCCAGGGAAGCTCAGAAACTCTGCTGGAACCTGACTGAGTGCTCAGACGTATACAAATCTGTCAGAAATGATTCTGAAATGTTGCACTCATGCTTGTCTGCGGTAACTCTCATCCAGGGCAACTGAATGACCAGCTCAGAAATTTCCAGACTTAGCCATTAATGAGATGGCATTTACGACTTTATAAACACTAGAAGAATTTTTCAGAAAGTGAAATACAACTAATTTTTTCCATGTCTCATATCCCAGAAACCCCTCATCAGATTAACCTCAGCATCTCCTCACCACGTAGTCTCTCTCTAGAGTGCAGACAAGTGCCATTTCACGCAGAAACGACGAGGGGGTGGGTGAGGAAATTAGAGGGGCGGTCAATCAAAATCAGGCTTATACCGGAAAGTGAATTATGCTGCCATATGATCTGCTAGGCGACACTGAAACAGGGAAGATGACACTGAAAACACTTCTGAACTGTTACTATTCTTGGGTACAACCTAGGGATAGGATCCAAGTCAAAGCCAGAGAGGGTACTTTGGGCAAGCAGCATTTCCATTCAAATAATAACGTGAAGGTTACTGTCAACATGATACCGCACTCACCTTCACCAGATTCAGGGGGTTTGCTTTGCTGCCCATGTCGCTAGCAGTCAGGCCAATGTTGATCACAGTCTGGGAGATGTTGGGTCGAGCAGAGGCTTTCCGTGCTGAGTGAGAAAGATGGAGACTATGTATTCCAACAGGAAGATCATTCATTCATTGTCTAATCTTCCAAAGTCTCATTACCAGTTACAAATGGCCACTGAGCCAAGGGCACAGACGTACCTCTCAGGTGCACCTCACTGCAAGGGACGCCATTCCTGCAATCCCCAAGTTACCTACATTACCCCACCCACTTTCAGTCTGAAATTTTACACCAGAAAGGCGTCATCGTGAAGCTGCAGGGGACTTCCACCACACCGTGTTACTCTGTGTGACCCTGCCCCCACGGGCCTGCAGAACCCCCACCGCACCGTGTCACCCTGCGTGACCCTGCTCCCACGGGCCTGTGTAACCCCCCACCGCACCGTGTCACCCTGCGTGACCCTGCCCCCATGGGCCTGCGTAACCCCCACCTCACCGCGTAACACTGCGTGACCCTGCCCCCACGGGCCTGTGTAACCCCCACCGCACCGTGGCATCCTGTGTGACCCTGCCCCCATGGATCTGCATTACTCCCCACCCCATGCTGTACTTCATCACCAGTAGCTGTGTGGCACTGGTTTTTCTGAATACCTCTCGTTTCAATAGCTTCCATGTTGTGTGTGTGCCTGGGAGATGCCGGAGAGCACAGGAGGAAGCCTCTCTGCTTCACACCACCACATGTTCCCTAGCCCCAAAGGGGACTTCACTGAGCCCTACCACAGGTTAATGGCCTTGTCTGAGGGGGTGAGGAGTTACCCTTGCAGGAATTCAGTCAGCAGCCCCTTCATGCAGCACCACAGAGAGTCCACAGCCTCACAGCAAGACACTGGAGACCATTAGACCTGAATTCCGCCCCAACTTGCCCTGCCTGGGTTAGCCGAGGGGTGTCTAATCGCACCTCTGCTGCACTGCCCTGGTGAGGGAGGGACAATGGGGACATGCCAGCCTTGCAGAAAACGCTGCACTTAGTTGTGCTGCATGCCGGGACAGTCCCTCTCTTCCCGCCGCAGCACTTGGCAGTGGAAAGCCCCGTGCCACCCTGCCATGTGAGGGGGTGTGTAGCACAGTTCAAACCAGGGAACTCACCTTTGGCCGGATTTTCTGGCCCCTCCTCCAGCTCCTCCAGCTCTCTGGGAGAGAATTTCATGATATGGGACACCACGTGGGTCCCCACCAACACGGTGCGCCCAAAAGCTCGCTGCTCCACCACAAAGATACTTAGGGGTGGGTGCAGGTACACCTGCTCCGGGAGCTCCTGCAAAAGAGCCTCTCACACTGTCACCAGGGCTGCAGGGGAGGGTCCTGTGGACAGCTCAGAGCCTGGCTTATAGCTCACCCATGTGTCCAGCTGCCAGATAAGGGCTGCGCTCCAACCAGCTGCACCTGGGTGAGCCCCTAGCACAGCGGCCCTGATGCTCCCTCTGCAGGTAGATCCTGACAGCGCCAGTCAGTGCTGGGACCCAGCTCCTCAGTTCTGAACTACAGCCCTGCCCATGCCTGGCCAGCAGGCAGCCCCTGGCACATGCTGCAGGCAGGCAGTCCCTGATGCTGGCTGAATGGATTCATGCCATGGAGCGTTCTTTCCCATCAGCAGCTAGTCTTTAACGGGCCCCGGTTCCCCGGCGGGGGAACGCAGCTGGGGCTGAACCCAGTCTGCAGGTATGTGCCCATTCTCCAGAAACACAGGCCTTGGAAACTCTGCCTCTCCCCTCCTCGCTAAGCCCCTGCCCCAGAGCTAGCGGGGGTGGGAAGTCAGCATTGCAGCCCGGGCCCTGGCAGTGAGCACTTCTCCCTGCTTACCACGTTGATGTATTTGACCAGCTCGTTGAAGTTGGGGTTCTCTTTGTATGACACGATCACTTCCGATTCCACTTTCTTCCCAGCACATTCGATGATCACCTGGGGCTGATCTACCTCAAACAGGTTCACCCGCTTCAAGTCTCGCAGGCCCCAGAACAGGATCTGAACAGCAGGAGCCAAGCGCGTCAGCTGCTCTAGGCACTCAGCACTCTTCACACATGCCTTCCCAGCCGCCAATCCCTCACTCCCAAGAGTGACAATCACCCCCAATCCACCCACCTAATCCCAGTGCTCATCTCACCACACCCTGTCCAGCTGCCAGACTGTCCCTCACCCCCACTGGTAACCAGCATCACCACCAGCTCCTCGGCCCATTGCTAACCCTTCCCATGTCCCTGGCACTCGGACCCCTCTTTCCAACACAGGAGGAGTGAGGGCTGCTCCTCACCCACCCAGATGCTCCCAGGAGGAAAACACTAGAAACTTCATCAACAGCAGATGAATGTGCCGGTGTGGAGGTGGGCAGACTCAGCAGAGCACTTTGGGGGCAGATGAGAGAGAGCTAATGTGCTGTCTCACAGCCAGGCTCCTCTGTTCAGTCTGATTGGGTGTTAATCAAACCGCATGGGGCACTTTCCATGTGAGATGCTGGATGTAATGGGGGCTTGTGACCCAACGCACTCCTGTATACACATCCTACACACCACTGGGATTGTCTTTGTACAAAATACGCCTTGTGAGAGAGCATTTGAAAACTAATAACTCACTGGTCAATAATAAACTGGTGAAACACATATAGCAACATGACATGTAAAGTTAAAGTTGTGACTGACATGCGTTCACCAGACAAGCCTGGGGAGGGGTTAACAAGTTTCTCGAAGACAAAGGACAAGCTGACACCTCTAGCCAGGTGTCGTCAAAGCTGATTGACCATCACCGGTCACATGGCCAGTCTTTGGCAGCGAAGTGGGGCAGAAACAAATCGATCTGCATTTTAACAAACAACATGGAAGCTCTTTCCCCATGAGACCCCCGTGTCTCCATCCTCACAACTGGAAGGAACGTTATCTAGTGACGCTCAGGAAAATGCATTGCAAAGGGTGACTGGAGTATGGAAGGGAGGGGCAAAAACACCCCTGGTAGGGTTTCTCTCTCTCTCTCTCTTTCACCTGGGAAGATCAAGGAACCAGCCTTTGGACTTTGGGAGGGGTTCTGACCTCAGAATTTGGCCAGCCCTCGTGCTGGGAACATGTGGTAAGGATTTCACCTTGAACCAAGTTTATTTGTTAAATTTTAGTTACTAGACAGTGCTTTATCTTTATGTCTTTTGTAAACATTTCTGACTTCCATGCCTTATACTTGTACTCACCTAAAATCTCTCCGTGTAGTTAAATAAACTTGTTCTAGTCTTCTTTAATCAAAACTAATCCAGTAGTGTGTTTAAACTAAATTGTTTGGTAACTGCAGTTAAGGAAGCAAACTGTTGTACACTGACCCCTTACAAGGTTCAAGGGACCTCCAATATCTGGACTGCTGAGGAGAGGGCTGGACAGTGCAGAACATACATTCGGGGAAAGTCCAGGACTGGAAGTGTGTTGGGGTCACCCAGCAAGTGGAAACCAAGGCTGGTGGAGTGTTGCTGGCAGGCTGCTGCTATCGCAGACACTCAGGGCATGCCCTGCATGCTCTCTGGCTGTTTGTGATGGGCCCAGGGTGGGAGATACAGCAGCAAAGCATTGTGAGCACCTCAGGTTGCAGTGCAGGTGGTGCCTGGATTGCACCCTGAAATGTGATAGGGCTGGTGGGTAGATGTCGCCCCAGTTCCAAGCCACACTCATTTCTGGCCTGCGACAGTCCCTGGCGTGAGGAGGCAGCACAGACATGTTTGAGTCCCAGGCATTGTGTCAGCCCCTTCCCCAACCCCCTGCCATAAGGTCATGGCATTGGTACCAGTCAGAGGACACTCTGCTCAGAACTCTACTGAAAGCCACGGCACCTCTATGCGGAATTCTTTGAGGATGGGCCGGATTCCCTCTGGGATAATGAAGCGTCCAGAACGGGGATCCTCCAGGAAGTCTGGCTCCTTGGGCTCCACGTCTTTGGGCACTGAAGGCTGGACAGATGGAAATGGCCAGGCCACACAGAAATTAAGGCACTTGTCTCTCCTGCCCCACAACATCCCCTCACCCACCTACCCACCCATCTCTCCCATCTCCAGCTTTGTCCTCCTCCTTCACTGCTGCCCATTGGTACCGGGGGCCCGCCCGTGATGGGAATGCTCCTCTCTGCTTGAGGATGTGGCTAGTGCAGGGAGCCCAGCATCATGCCCCAGGTGTTAATCTGCCAAGTCGAGATGGCAGGACCAGCTGGAACGAGCTGCCATGCACCCCTTACCACACTGCTACTCCAACAAGCCAGTTACCTCCAAGTAGCCGCTGTAATCCAGCTCGATCAGCTCAAAGGTAGCAATTAATTCCCCTGCTGCTCTGGCTCCTTTGTAAATGTCAAAAAACTGCAGGGCAGGTTTGCAGTATGGTTCATCCACCAGCTTCACCTGTGGAGTAGCAAAGGCCCGGCCAAGAAATTCTGGAGAACCCTACAGACAAGAAGGAGCCACCATTGGATACATCCTCAGCATTCTCATGGCGTATCAGACCCCAGTACAACATGCCAGAACGGGCTGAATCCCCACCAGGTGTACATCCTGCAAAGTCACCGGAAAGACTCTCTCTCCGTCGCTGACCGCCATGCACTGCTGCAGGGAGCCCACGACAGGGCACTCAGTACTGGGATCACATTCAGAAAGGGATCAAACCACACCTCCCTTCCTGGGCTTTCCACTGACAGAACCATAAAACCCTGGGCACTTAGCTGACCAGCCCAGTCTTCCTCGTCTCATCTTTATAGGTGAGGGCTTCAGGAGAGCATAGGGATCGGCTCTTCTTAAGTGTAATGCTAATGGCCCAATCTGAACTGTGGGAAATGTAACCAGATACCACAGAAATGGGTGCAATACAGAACAAGGCAACAAACTCCTTCCTCTCACTGACAATGCAGCCGTGCCTTCCTGCATTTCAACAATCATTGCATGCCCTGTATCTACCAGAGTTAGACTTCAAGTTATTTAATTAATATTCAATTATTCAATATTTACAGTACGGGCCTTGTCTCCTTGCTTGTAAACTATCTGTATATCTAGGGTGGTCTGTAAATAATAAAACCTATGACTACTATTGAGAATTAAAGCAGTGTGTGTAAAACAATCCATGCATCTATGTATATTATTACATTAAAAAAATGTTAAATTAAGGGTATTTAAGTTGCAAAGTCCAGCCCTCAAAAGTTAGGAAATGATAGAATTGGCCACCATAATTCAGTCCCCTTGTGTGTTTGCATTATTATTAGACAGGCTTCTGTTATGTGATCACATGCTATTTTTTCCACCTGCCCCATGTCCTGTTCCGAGCACAGGCTGGACAGTGCTCAGGAACCTGTTCAGTGTTTCTTTCTAGCCTCATTATTCAGTGTGTGGCCAATTTTACAGTTGGGAAACTGAGCCAGGAAGACAAAGTGACTTGTCAAGGCCACACAGAGAATCAGTGGCAGAACCAAGACCAGAACTCAGGGCAACCTGACGCCCAGCCCTTTGCTCATTCATTCAGCCACACTTCCTTACTTCCAGAGGTGCTGAGCGTCCACTTCCCCCAGTGAGTTCAGCTGCAGCTGGGAGTGCTCAGCACTTCTGCATATCGAGCCTCAAGTGTCTCAAGCTGGACACCCTCAAAACGAGGAACACACAGTGGCCACCTGCCAAAACTGTGGTGTCGTGACTTTACCAACATCACACAGAGACAGTGGAAAAGACAAGGATGGAATCCGATTCTCCATTCAACAGCCTCAGCCACAAGACCAGACTTTCTTCCTACAATCCACTGCCTCATTCCTATACACCTTTCAACTTCTAGTGTGAATGAGGCAAGGCCTACAGATAACAGCCTCCTTTGCTACACACCCCGACTCATCCCCTGAGCACCGTGCATCCTGTGCATTGCATGACGCAAAGGTCCTGTGAAAAAGACAGTAGGTGATCATGTCATGAAAGACAGATTGCCAGTTCTGGCATTTCCTAGCTTTCAAGAGCTGGACTTCGCAACCCTAACACCATTATGCTAACAGTTTTTGGGGATTGTGATATGATTGAATTTGATATTCAGTTCAGTTTATTTTACAAGGCCTGCACATTTTCAGTTTTCATTGTGCTGCTGCACTCAGTAGTGAAGACACATAACTGCACTGCGTCAAGCTCTCCAGGAGGTGTTGGCAGCTGGGTGGGGACAGCTGGGCTTTGGCACCAGTGGAGGCAGCTACGAATGGTGGGAAACACATATTAGCATGATAATGCTGTGGTTCAGTTTGATGGTCACATTCAGTGTGTTACGAATAGACTGCAACACCTCCACTTGGGTCTGTAAGTGAAAAATAGCCCAGATTCTTGGCTGCACCAAACCAGATAGCAGGGCAGGTCTGCATCAGCCGACCGCAGCCCAGGTTAGAGCATGCTCAGAGCTTGTCACAGGGAGGGCTGGGCCTGTAAGGGGGGCTGGGATCAGCCCCACCTGTGTCCAGTGTTCCCCCTAAGTGGGGTGCCCATGTGATGGGTTCGGGCTTGGGCCAGGCGGCTGGGGATCATGTGATGGTAGCCAGGACAGGGCTACGTGTGAGGGGGCCTGTTCTCTCAGAAATGGGAGATCGGGGCTGGGAACTGGAAGGCCTGGGCCAGACCTTATACAAGGGTCGCTGAGGGCTGGGAAAGAGGCTGCCCCTACCAGCCAGAGGGAGAGGCCTGGCTACAGCTACCTGCAGTGAGCCGCAACAGCAAAAACCTTCCAAGGGAATTATGACCCTGGAGGAACCAAATGGACTGTGGCACCCAGGCTGGGCCTAGTGAGCTGGTGAGCCTGGGGAAGGTGGCTGAGAGTCTAGCTCGGAGTTAAACTGCTCTCGTTCGGTCAATAAAGCAGGCCCCTCATGGAGGAGTAACTTTAAAGCACCAGATGAGGTGGTTTGACTAAGGAAGGAGGAAGCTGAGGCAGTCGGGGGGCTGACACTGGGTGAGGTAAGACTGTTACAGACCTGCTCTGATTTCTGCCTTTGGGACTCTAGACCACAGCAAGCCCCTGCCACATCTCCTGTGCATGGGCTGAGCTGTGGGAGTGCAGTGGCCTGTCTGGGCACTGACTTAGAACTCTGCCACACAGTGGATTTCGCAGCTTGGCAGGTCTGGCTGCTTTCCAGACTGCAAACCAGAATCCAGCTCAGTGTTTGCATGTGAACCATCCTCTCCTCTAAGAGCACCTCACTTCCCCAGGCCAGCGCCAGCTCGGCAGGCTTCCCTCATCACACACACGACTCCACTGTTTGGCACCACCAGAGCAGAATGACAACAGGAAGCTTGTCAAAGCCTTCCCCAGGGAGCCACTCCTGGCAGCTCCAACCTCTCTGCAGCTTTGAGCTGCCAGTATAGGTAAGATCCAACCACAGGAGCGGAGGCAGAGCAAATTGGTGCAGTCGTCCATGTGACGTCCTGTATCTGGACAGATATTCCCTCAGCTTTCCCCAGACTCCTGCACACACTGAGCTCATGGACACAGAGGGCCAGGGTCATTCTGTTATACTTACAAATTTATTATGGTCAAAGATATTGATGACAACAACTGGGGTCTCGGTCTTCAAATCCTCTCTCCTCCCATCAATAATCAGCTGATCATATAAAAGTAGCTCATTCCACAACGGGCTCAGGGTTTCCTCCAAGGTCTGTGTGGAGAGCGATCAGGGTTAATAGAGCTCAGCAGAGTCTCTTGAATTCAGTCAAGTTCATACTTACAATGACCCTTTAAGGAAGCAGTGGAAAGGGGGAGGGGGAGGCTGCAGACATTCCTTCCCCAAAGCAGGGCGAGAGGCACTATGGAGCACACAACAAATACACACACGCGCACACCACTCAGTGCAGTGTGTGCATGGCCAATGCCTTCAAGAGCAGGAGATGAGAGAATTCTGTGCGCTGATCTGGGCATTAGCCAGTTTCCCTCAGATACAACGGTTGTCACCAAAGATTCCTTAAATATTCACACTGCCCTTGCACGAACAATGGAAGGAAACAGAGATTAACAGTGGACAAACCACAGCTTCACAAGTGGCCTTGTAAAATAGCCTGTTGCTAGTAGATAAAGAAAGAGTAAGAAGAATGACGGGTGATAATCTACAGCTTTGCTTACTAGCAGCTTGCGGACAATTCATGATCTGTACAGGGATTGGTTACCAAAATTAGTAACCCAATTACAAAGTGTGATACAATGTAACATGGAATGTGCATGAGTCACTTTGGTTTAGAATGTGTGTACAATCCGATTGATTTTTGTCTGCTTTGGCAAACCCCTACACCCATCCTCTCAGCACAGGACTGCTGTATGCCGAGAAAAAGCCCTCAGTGACAAGTCCAGATTTGAGCTAATTCCTTGGGAACAGTGTGTGGAAAGTCTCAGAGAAAAATCCCAACACTCAGAGAGCATGAAAATGTCTCCACAGCTGGAGTCAAGTCTCCTCCGGTGATGCCAGCTTCCAACACTGCAAGCAGTGACTGACTTGGTCCACAGGCGAGTTTCCTGAGGTGAGGGAGATGGGCTGCAGTGGGACCAGAGAGACCTTACCCTGGTGGTCTGGCACTGAGTCGAAAACACCGCTCTTGCAAATGGGTCTGAAAGGCCATTGTCATCAGCAGGCAGGATCCCCCGAGCCTGGTACAAGTGAGCTCGCAGCTGGAAGTAACTGAAGTCTGGCAAGAAAAAGCAGAAATCACTGGGCTGCTATGAGATCAGAGTAGTTATGCCCTTAGCACTCTTGGGAGAGAATTTCTAGGCAGACCCAGAGGGAGGGGGGGTGGCCCTCGGAGGTGAGGAGGGCAGGGGACAGCACCTTTACAGGTGTCTGCTGAAGTGCTTTGGATCAGTATATCAACATGGCTTGGGCCAGGCAGTCCACTTTTGGTTAATTTCTTTGTCCCCAGTGACCACAAGTCTTTGGGGGGTTAATTTTGGAGTGATTTGTAATGAACATGAGCCCCTCAGAGCTGCATCACAGCAAAGCCAATGAATTACTGGACAGATCTTGAGCAGGTCACACACCCTAGAAATCGGAGCCCAGTCAGTGACTCTCCAGTAGCTTATGAAGTCACAGTGCCTCTTTCTCACTGGGGGGGTCCCTGTGACATTCTGCCAGAACTTTAAACCTTAGAGCAGTGGTTCTCAACCCGCAGCCCATGGGCCACTTACGGCCCAATCAGCACACAGCTGTGGCCCATGTGACATCCTCAGGGCCATAGAGGTAGCATTGGATGAGGCCCACAATGGCAAATAGGTTGAGAACCACTGCCCTAGGGACACAGGTTGTCTATGGCAGGCTCAGGTGCCATGCTCTCTCTGCCCTCCACGCTAGCAGGTCTATGCCATCCGTACAGAAGGAGACGGCAGCACTCGAAATGCTGCTGTGCCAAACACACGTTCCCACAAGCCAAAAAGGCTCTTGGCAAAGCCCACATCCAGGTGCCCAGACAGGACTCGCTCAGCTCACCGCTCTCTCATTTGTTTTCACTTTAGCCTCCAGTGGGACTGTAGAGTAACCAGTGCAATCAGGGCAGCTTGTGCTCACCGTCTCTGCTGAGCCGGCTGGGCGGCATGTGCGATGGGAGCCGCGCTGTCTGCTGGCCACTCTCATAGACGGGCTTGAACTCCTCGGGCAGTTCTGCAGTGCTGTTCTTCACATACTTGGTCACCCCCAGCCACATATAGATCTCTAGTTTCGCAAAGATCTCTCCGGTGCGTGACCCTGGGACCTTGGAGTGCAGAATGTTAGTTTCACTTCCCATCCAGACCCACAGGCCATCAGCCCAGCAGTGACTATATCACACGCCGGTGATTAGCAGTGCACCATCACTGTGCCTGCAGCTTTACACGTGGGTATGAAGGGCAGCTGGGCGGGGACCAAATTTTCTGTTTCTTGGGAAATTCCACAATCTCAAAAAAAATGTTATGTTCCAGAAGGAAACCAAAACTTTCAAAATTTCACATGAAACAAAATTAAAAAAAAAAAGTGCTTCAAAATCAAAATATTTTGTTTCCATAAAATCAAAACATTTCCTTCTGATTTTACCTTTTTTATAATATTAAAGACATTTTGAAATGAAGTAGTTTCTAAACAAAAACCAAAACATTCTGTTCTGCAAATGATGAAATGTTCCCATGTCAAAATGTTCCAAATCCTTTGTGCTGGGTTTTTTTCTAAATGAAAACAACCACTATATGAGAGGAGAAGTCAAGTTAGTCTTTACCCAGTCCAGGAGCTCACTTGTTTGGACCTGGTATAGAAATGAGCAGTATTCTCACTATGCAATTAGACTGCTTGGCTTTTACTAGTCCTACAAATTCTTTCTCAGATACAGAACCAATAATTAGAGCTGGGGAAGGAAGGGAGACCAACATGGAGTGAAAGGAGCAGGAATATGGTTAGGTTTTTCACATAAACTCTACCTTTAAAAAGACGGTCTGGATCTTTGCACAGTCCTTGCCTTTCTCCTCTTCCACTACAGAGTAGAGGACATTTTGTGCAGGAATTCTTGTGTATGCCACTCGCTTATTATTGCTGAACATCCAAAGTAAGACATCGGGGAGCGTGCACTGGGGCTGGAAGAGATTGACAATGCAGAGTCTCAGAGAGAATGTCCCCATGAGGGAATACAAATGATCCAATCCTGCTTCCACCAAAGTTAATGGCAAAACTCCCACTCTGCTGAGTGCTTGGCACTTTTGAAAATCAAGTCACTTACTAGGAGCTTAACTGTGGCTTTAGGGGCCTAACTTTAGGTGACATTTTTTGGAAATCTTGATTGCGTAATACATTTGATTTCTCTTAGTAAGTGCAATATACAAGATACAAAGATAATGTTGCTTAGTGAACTTCTGTGACGAAGTGGGGGGTTTTCTTGTTTTCTGTGGAGTGTCAATGGTTTGCATGCAGAGGGGGTGGGACTCAGTTTCCCTAGGTGTTACTGGTTTAACGAGGTGAGGGGAGAGGGAGTGTGTTTTGCAGAGGACCGGAGACTTGGGGACCCAGCCGATGGCCAGGAGGATGGATACCACAGCGACCGGTGACCTGGTGATCCGGAGGCCCAGCTGAGGAGACGCAGCCGGTTCTGGCCAGTGGGCGGACAATGGGCTGCAGAGTGAGGACCCAGTGACCTAACCAGCCGGTTCCAGCCAGAGGACAGAAGCGAGGAGAGGAGGCCCCGGTTTACAACCCTGTTTACCTGGAGAGAAGAAAATGGACAGAGGCGGGGCCTGGGGCTGGTGATCTCAGATGCCCAGCTGGGAGCAGGGGGGCTCTGGGCTGGAGAGGGGGAGCAGGCAGAGCCCACCTGGATGCAGAGAGACTGGATGTGCTGGGCTGAGGGAGGCCAGGCCTGAGGCCCTGAGAGTTTCCTGTGCTGTGTTCAACTCTCAATAAACCCTCCTGTTTCATGCTGGCTGAGCATCACTCCAGTCTAGAGAACAGGGTTGCATCAACCCCTTCGGGGGTGGAGGCCCCGGGGGTCCAGAGCGAGTGGACTCCCTGAGCGGGCCCACGGCAGAGACAGACGTGCTAAGGCTCAGAGAGGTGCGGCTCCAGGAGGTGGAGGGGCCTGACCCCGAGAGAGAGTGGACCCCCAAGAAGGGCTGTCTCACTGAAAGGGGCACCCCCCATGGACCGCACGGGGCCAGGAGTGGGCACAATCTGTGAGTCCGTCACAACTTCACTTTGACATTTAAAATGTGTATCCTAACTTAGGTTTTTGCATTTGATTTCCTGGCAGTTTTTAAAGGTGACCTGCAAAGATTTTTGCGTGGAGTCGTATATTTCTTGCTTTGCTGCTTGTTTTTTCATTAAAAATATCTGGAATATCCAGCCTTCTCCGTTCTCACTGACAGACTCCTGGGAAGACCAGAGCTGTGGACTGAGCCCTCAGATGAATGGGGCGTTAAATCTTTTCTCCCAGGTGTTTCTGACAGAAGGCATGTCTATATTAGGGTTACCATTCGTCCAGATTCCCCCGGACATGTCCGGCTTTTAGAGTTAAAAATAGCATCCGGGGGGAATTTGTAAATGTCCGGACTCCCCCCCCCCCAACGCCCCCCCCCCCCCCCCCCCCGCAGAGCACGCGCTGCTGACAGGGCAGCCGGACAGATGGTGCCACTTACATGGGGCTCCGACAGCCAGAGAGAGCCCCTCCTCCACTTCCCCCTCCTCTCCCCTGCAGCTGAGAGCACTCCCTCCCTCCCTGCATTCGCAGATCACCAGCCGGCCGTTCGCACCGGCAGTCTGGAGCTCCTCCCCCTGCTCCTCCTCCCCGGCACGCTGGCCTGAGCGGCAGAGTAAGGGGGCCAGGGGGTCGGAGAAGGGGCAGGGAGGTTCTGGAGGGAGCAGTCAAGAGACAGGGGGGGGGTCAGGCATTCGGGGGGGGCTTTCTGGGGGTGGGGGTGTGGATAAGGTTTTGGGCAGTCAGGGTACAGGTAGGGGGTAGGATCCGGGGGGGGCAGTTAGGGTGGGGGGGGTCTCAGGAGGGGGCAGTTAGGGGACAAGGAACAGGGAGGCTTAGGTAGGGGGTGGGGTTCTGGAGGGCAGTTAGGAGCAGGGGTCCCAGGAGGGGTAGTCAAGGGACAAGGAGCAGGGGGGCTGTCAGGGGGCAGGGGTGAGGAGAGGGATCGGAGCAGTCAGGGGACAGGGAGCAGAGAGGTTTAGATGGGTCAGGAGTTCTGGGCGGGGCTGTCAGGGGGTGGGGAGTGGTTGGATGGGGCGTGGGAGTCCCGGGGGGTCTGTCTGGGGGTGGGGGTGTGGATAAGGGTTGGGGCAGTCAGGGGGCAGGTAGGGGGTAGGGTCCTAGGGGGCCAGTTAGGATGGGGGGAGGGTCTCAGGAGGGGGCAGTCAGGGAACAAGGAGCAGGGAGGCTTAGGTAGGGGGTGGAGTCCTGGGGGCAGGTAGGGGCAGGGGTCCCAGGAGGGGGCAGTCAGGGGACAAGGAGCAGGGGGAAGGTTGGGGGTCCTGAGGGGGGCGGGAAGTGGGAGGGAGTGGAAGGGGCAGGGGTGGGGCTAGGGCAGGACTGGGGCGGGGCTCTTCCCGTCCTCTTTTTTGCTTGCTGAAATATGGTAACCCTAGTCTATATTAATGTGAGCCAGGGTCAGATGAGCTCTTCTCTGCCATCTAGTGATGAACTGGGAGAAAAGCAGACGGTATTTGCACAGACACATCCACACTGCCTAGGTGTTCAGCAGTCAGAGCCGCTTTGCCAAAGTGATCCGTTTGGGCTGTTTTGGGTTAAAATGCAGGGGTAGTCCTTATTGTAGGAGCAAAAGGCAGGTACTTAGGTACTTAGTACCAACAGGAAGGTACTCAGCCTGCCCTGACTGAAGGGAGTACCCCAACTTGAACATCCCTCGCTAAGCAGGGGTAGGGGTGCCAACGCCAAGTGAAAATTAGAGGCGGGTGAGAACAGGTGTTCCACACTCTGTTTAAAGCATCCTAGAGACCACTTGAAACATTTTCTCTCCAGTGTTTAAAAACGGAGTTGATCAAACTCAATTGAGAGGCCTTGTTTCTGTTCAGTGTCAGTACAGGTGACATCACTGATCAGCACATCTAGGGGCTGAGCCTGAGACCTGGTGTGGGGCCAGAGTTGCAATGAAAGACAAGGCAGAGGCAGCACCAGTAGCTGGGCTAAGCAGTGGAACCTCAGAACATGGCACTGTGGCGGTGCCAGCAGGCAGCGGGGCAGAGATAACAGCGGCAGTGAGCAGCAGGGACAGCAGCAGCAGCAAGAGGCATTGCTCAATGGCACTCCCTTGACAGGTGGGAGACGAACACCCCAACTGTGTGCAGCGGAGGGAAAGGGGAGTGGCGCGTTAAAGGGACTTTTGTCCATCAGACTTTCATTGCACACAGTGGGAAACTGAGGCAAAGGACATTGCCTGACGTACTGTGGGGTGGGTGTTTACTTATAGTTTACGTGCTTTTGAATTATTGTTGCAATGTTTTCCTAAATGAATGGGGTGGGGGGTGGGGGGGTTGTTATACACAGACTCAGTGCTTGTAAGTGGGGAAGTATTGTCTTTCAGAGGTGCCCATGGATGGTGTTCAATTTCCCCAGATTTTGGGGTCGGGGCTCAAGCTGGTTCTGTTCTGCAATGTTAAGAGGAACCCCTAGATATTGAACCTGGCCCTTGTTGTTGCTGCTGACACCACCCAGCAGAAAGGTTACATTAAGACAATGTGTTCTGTGCCGTTGCCGCAGTGCAAAATTGTACTGTAAATGTACGGCACAGGCACAGAGTGGGGCACTATGGAGACAAACAAAGAAGAGAGGCTTTTTTTAAACACTAACTAAAAAACCTCTTCCCCTCTTAATTGCTCAGGTTCCAGCCTTTTATAGTTCTCCTGCCAGCCAGCAAGTCCCCTGGCAAATATAGATGAGATGGACAATTCTAACATAAAACCACAACCTTTCAAAAAAAATCTTCCAGGTTTTTTCACTCCTCAAAGGGAAATACAAGAAGGACACACTAGTTCTTTCCTCCATGGATACTTTAAAGAAAAATAGACAATTTTAAAGGGTTGCCTCAGCGGTGTGGTCTATGCACAACCTTGCATGAAACAATGAAAAATGTGTGAATTAAAACAGATGTAATTATTTTGGTGCCGGTTTGTGCATGGACACTAATTTCAGAATAAAAGCGCCGAAAGTCCCTTTTGCTAACATTTTGTTACCAATTTTAGCTAAACTGACTTTAGCCCCTTTTATTCTGAAATTAGTGTCCACACACAAACCGGCACAGAAATAATTACATCGGTTTTAAGAAATGAGTATGTTTGTAGGTAGACAAGCAGTGCTTGATGCTAGCACTTAGATGGCTTTGACAGGTGCTGAAGTTCACATCTCATTGAGGTAAGGAAAGAGGTGAGGTAAATTCCTGCCTTTGTCTCATTGCTGGCTGGGAACAGCTCTCTACTGGCTGGATTAACAGGGCAGCATCTCATTAGTTAACATTGCGAAGAGGTAGGCCTTGTCTGTGTTCAAAGCTGCATCCATCTCACTGAAGGTGCGATTCCAAATCAAGTGAGTTAAACCCATGCAATACCCACCGGGGACACACTTAACCCAAATTAAGCCTAGTTTATATGAATTTACCTTAATTCAGTAAAGAATCAGTTAAGACCTACATCGAGGCAGATCTGGTTTTAATCCAATTAAGAGTATCCACACTATGTTTTCACGAGTTTAACTAAATCGTTTTGTAAACTGATTAAAACTAATTGTGAGGAAACTTTGAATATAGAAAGGCCCACATTTTTGCTACAGAAAAAGAAACAAAATTGTTTTAAATGAAAGCTCAGAATTCACAGAATGTGCTCAACACGGATTCTCCTGGGGAGAGACCCTGAGACAGCAGAACTAGAGATTGTCTCCCCGTTCAAGTGCACTGCTGCCAAATGGCCGGGATTTGGCTGTGTGTCAGGCCAGGCCAGGCAGGGACAGAAAGCAGCGATGTCACATATAGGCCGGGGATCATTAGGTTCTGCTCACAAATCACAGCAGATCCACTATTTCTCCATCACTTAGAACCATTTATTCTATCATCTTCTATCACGTACACCGTGGACAGAGCAGGTTGCAGGGCTGCTACTAGCATGTCAGGCTCTTGTGCCAGATATGGACAGGCCACAGAGCTTCCTACCCCCAGAGGTGCACTAGGGATGTGTTCACCTTAAGACGCTAATGCACTGCCAGGAATGTTGTGAGCGTCAATAAGGTCTGTGACACGGTGCCACCTAGTGGCTGAGCAGCATAATACAATCTAATATTCTCTACACACTTCCCAAGCGGGGTGAGGGTCCAGCTACTCATGGGAGTAGGCACGGCCTCAGCCACCTTGGCTCTCGCTGGCACTGCCCCCTAGCTCACAGGAGTGTTTACAATAGGAAAAAATAATTCAGAGTAGAGAGGCCACCTGCCTAGCGAGAGGGAGAGAGCTCAGCCCCCACCCTCCCAACTGGGAAAGAGGGAGCCCAGCCCCCGCCCATCCACGGGGGTGGGGGAGAAGGAGAGCCTAGTCTCCACTCGCCCAGCCAGTGGGGGCCTGGCCCCCTTCGCCTGCCTGTCCAGAAGTGGGGGGTGCCCGGGGTCCCGGCCAGCACACATCATACCTCTTTAGCCAGGGAGCGCAGCTTTCCTAGGATTCTCTTTGTGTCATTCACTTTCTCCTTCACGTTGGCTCGAGTCAGCCGCCTCCTCACGCGGAGCCCCTGCTTCGCATACAGGATCTGAACACAAAGCACACCGGTCACAGGTCTGCAGCGCGCCAGACACCCACCGAGAACGCCGGAGACACCAGCATCCCAAGGTCAGGTGGTCACATCTAGGCCTGTCTGAGGAGCTGTACTCAGCGGGGTGGACCCAAGCCTGTACGTCCATCTCCAGCACAGCTCTCACCGCCCCCACGGCTCCCAGTGGGCAGGGGAGAGCAGCAGCCACAGAGTGGGGATGGGTCCCCTCGAAATTAACGTCACCAACAACTTCCAGCAATTTATTAGCAACACTGAGCCTGTCGCTGAGCCGCACCAGGAACCGGGCCCCACACGGCCCAGCCACACCCCCACACTGAGCCCGTCGCTGAGCCGCACCTGGGAACCCGGCCCCACACGGCCCAGCCACACCCCCACACTGAGCCCGTCGCTGAGCCGCACCCGGGACCCGGCCCCACACGGGCCAGTCACACCCCCACACTGAGCCCGTCGCTGAGCCGCACCGGGAACCCGGTCCCACACGGCCCAGCCACACCCCCACACTGAGCCCGTCGCTGAGCCGCACCTGGGAACCCGGCCCCACACGGGCCAGTCACACCCCCACACTGAGCCCGTCGCTGAGCCGCACCGGGAACCCGGTCCCACACGGCCCAGCCACACCCCCACACTGAGCCCGTCGCTGAGCCGCACCTGGGAACCCGGCCCCACACGGGCCAGTCACACCCCCACACTGAGCCCGTCGCTGAGCTGCACCCGGGACCCGGTCCCACACGGCCCAGCCACACCCCCACACTGAGCCCGTCACTGAATCTCACCCGAGAACCCGGCCCCACATGGCCCAGTCACACCCCACACTGAGCCTGATGCTGAGCCGCACCCGGGAGCCTTGCCCCACACACGGCCCAGCCACACCCCCACACTGACCCCGTCGCTGAGCCGCACCTGGGAACCCGGCCCCACACAGCCCAGCCATACCCCCACACAGAGCCCGTCGCTGAGCCGCACTCGGGAATCCGGCCCCACACGGTCCAGCCACACCCCCACACAGAGCCTGTCACTGAGCCGCGCAGGGAAACCTGGCCCCACACGGCCCAGCCACACCTGCGAACCCAGTCCCACAAGCCCAGCCACAGTCCTACACGGAGTCCGTCACTGAGCCATGCGGGGGAACACAGCCCCACACGGCCCAGCCATACCCCGCACTGGACTCCAACTGTTTCTTTGTGGCGGAGCAGCCCTTGGTGAGCCTGCTCCACCTGAGCTTCAGGAGCTGCCCTGGCTCCCCTTTCAGGGGCCTTTCCAGGGGCTGATTCCAGAGCCCTGTGGAATCTGGGCTGGGACCCAGGCACTGCCCCAAGCTAGGACACACAGGACCCAGATGTTTAAGTGTGTGAGTCACAAGGACTAGGATAAAATCAGTATGGGACTTCGGGGCACAAACCAACCACAGCACAAACTGCCTCTGGGGCTGCTTACTGCAGAACTGCCCCTTGTGGGGAGCCTGACAACTTCCTCTGAAGCATCAGGGGCCAGCCCCTACCCAGGACAGGATCCGTGGGGAGATGGACACCTGCTCCTATTGAGTGAGGGGAGGGTGGCAGGGGCAGTACCCACAGACTATTAGCTACGGTCACAGAGAGCCTTTAGCATTAGAACCAACCCTCTCTGCAAGGTGGCCGCCCTCCAGGGCACAGTGTGAGGCTTACCAGGTTACTCGGGGATTATCTGGAGTTGGGCAGGTAAAGAGACGGCCTCCGGCAGAAAGGCAGTAGCTCAGTTTTACTGGCTAAGGTCTCGATCCTGCAAGCTGTTCCAAACAGCCAAGCCCCATCAGTCTCGAGGGCACTCCAGGTGGGCAGACCCACGCACCTGTGCAGAACTGCCCCGAGACTCCGGCTGCAGGAGCAGCAGGATGGAGGCTGCGGTGATGGGCACATAACAATGGCCATTCAGACACATACAGTTCCTTCAGAACTGGCACTACACATCTCCCATGATGGCAATTCCACCTTGTCCCCCTCCCCAAACTCCTCTCAGAGCCAGTGACCACCCAAAGCCCCTCCCTCCTCAACCTCACAGACCCTACCCCACTTACAATGTTGTGTGTCAGGGATTTCAGCCGACATCTGTCGAGGTTGTTTGGACGTGACATCATTTTCTTCTCAGCATTCAGTGAATACTGCCTGTGATTAGAGAGAGCCCGTGAGCCCTGAGCCAGGACCACACTCTCCACATCCCTCAGGCAGGGCACAGCTCCGAAAACATGAACCTAATGGATTTCAAGGGAAACCACTAACATCCCCCCTCTCTCTGAACTGCTTTTCCTTCTCCAGCCACCAACAGCCCTTAGCTGCATTTGAGCTGTGCATTAGGCAGGACCTCGTGTGTCCCCTTCATAGTAAATTAGGCTCTAGCCCCACAACAGGCCCCTGCCCCACTGAGCAGTCACCCTGAATGGGACCTTAGTCAGCTTCAGTCTCCCTCCTGTCCGCGTGGGTCTTTCCAAGCAGAAAGGGAGGGGAAGCACAAAGGCAGTTATCAAAGCAGAGAGTGGCTGGCGTAGCACCTGAAGCTACATTCCGCTTATTGTGGCAAACCGCCCAGATACCCATTAACACTAGCTCTGGAACTGCAGCCTGCTCCCCCTGTGCTTCCTGGGAGCGGGGTGCCCTGTATGAGCTCACTCAATCTCTCCTGCCTCTTCTTGGCTGCCATCCAGGGGCGGCTCTATGTTTTTTGCCGCCCCAAGCACGGCAGGCAGGCGGCTTTCAGTGGCATGCCTGCGGGCGGTCCGCTGGTCACGCAGATTCGGCGGCATGCCTGCAGGAGGTCCCCACTGCTGAATTGCCGCCGAAGCCGCGGGATCGGTGGACCTCCCACAGGCAGGGCCGGCTTTAGCAAGTGCGGGGCCCGATTCGTGGGGCTTATACTCACCGGGCAGCGCTCGGGTCCGTGGGGCTTTGGAGCTCCAGCCGGGGGAGCGGGGCCGTGGGGCTTTGGAGCTCCGGCCGGGGAGCGGGGCCGTGGGGCTTTGGAGCTCCGGCCGGGGAGTGGGGCCGTGGGGCTTTGGAGCTCCGGCTTGGGGAGCGGGGCCGTGGGGCTTTGGAGCTCTGGCTCGGGGAGTGGGTCTGTGGGGCTTTGGAGCTATGGCCTGGGGAGCGGGGCTGCGGGCTTGCCACGCTCTGGCTGGGCGTGGGGCCCAATTTCGGGGAATTGGGGGAATTGGCCTAAAGCCGGCCCTGCCCGCAGGCATGCTGCCGAAAGCCGCCAGCCTACCGCCCTCACAGCGACCGGCTTGCTTGCTGCCCCGGGCACGCACTTGCTGCACTGGTGCCTGGAGTCGCCCCTGCTTCCATCCCCCCTCTTCCCTTTCCTTCCCTCTCTTCCCCTCCTTTCTTGTCTTTATTGACCAGCCTTACTAGCTAGATGGCTTTCTTCCTAAACCGTAGAGCCCTTCGCTCGAGGAGGGGCCTGCACCATTGTGCTTCAGTGTAGCATGCAAAGCAGCAGAGGAACCACACAGTCTCTTGCAGTATAACACCCTTCCTCTGATTGCTGCTGGCTCTGCGGAGCACACAGGCCTGCTTTGGTCACTGCTCAGGCATCCTCTGCAGAGCTTTGGGCTCCCCAGGAAATTGTGCCTAACTCTCAGGCACAGGCGCCGACCTTCCAATGTGCCAGGGGGTGCTTGACCCCCAGCTCTGCCTCAGGCCCCACCCCCACTCTGCCTCTTCCGGTCCTCGCTCCACCCCCGCCTCTTCCCACCCCGTTCCGCCTCCAGCCCCCAGCAAGCCGCGCCCTTGCTCCTCCCCCTCTCTCCCAAAACCTCCTGCATGCTGTGAAACAGCTGATCGTGGCAGGCGAGAGATGCGGGGAGGGAGGGCGAGGCTTAATCAATGGGACCTGCCAATGGACAGCAAACACTGGGGGACTGGAGGGGGAGCTGATGGGTGCTCAGCACCCACCGTTTTTCCCCATGGGTGCTCCAGCCCCAGAGCACCCATGGAGTTGGCGCCTGTGCTTTCAAGTGCCTAGAAAATCACAGGATCACACTGTGATCCACAAAGTCTGAGCTAGGTGCCTAGGCTCCCTGTGTAATGACTGGGGAGAGACAGGCACCTTAGACTGCCATACGCCAGCTAGCTAGGCAGTGAGCTGCCTAAACTACCAATGGGAGATGCAGATGAGAGGAAAGCCCCGCCCTACTCAGGAGATAGGTGCCTATCTCTGCATAGCAATTCATAACTAGTGATGGGCCTTCGCCACAATGATTGGCTCTGGAGCTAGGTGTGATCTGCTCCCAAGTTCTGGGACATTTCGATCCACCTCTAACTGTGACTGAAAAGTTATGGGTTTTGACCTACACCTGTGACTGGGGCAGAACAGGCTGGGCAAGGTCTGGGGAGAATGTGGTGTCTGGGAACATTCACTGAAATGCAAACAAAGAGTTCAGAAAGAAACCAAAGGAAGCAGAGACTCACTAACCTGCATCCAGCTACAAACTCCTCCAGCACCTGCTTGAGTCTGTCTTCTGCTTTAGACTTTGGCCTCCTCATGAGCGTCTCCACATCATCCAGTCCATGTTCCTGTTGAGACAAGCGCCACGTTAAAATTATCCCTGGGTGCAAGTGCAGACATGCAGCAGGGAGACCAGTGCCTTTGTGTCAAGTCCCCAAAAATTCACCTAAAATAACCTTGGGGCCCCTTTGACAAGAGGTAGCAAATGTCAGGGCCTTGCAGGTCAGCTTCCTGTTGGAGGAGAATCAGTGATGTGGAAACCGGGTATATGAGTGTTACTTTTTATATTTACACTATATACACCAGTCCTGGAACAGATGTGGTCACAAATGGCACATAGGTAACCTCTTTCAGATTTCTCAACCCAAACACCAGTGCCCAGTTCCCAGGACACAATTGGGCCCTAAGTAAGTATTGACTCCAGTTAGGCCTGGTCTACACTACGGGTTTAGGTCGACTTTAGCAGCGTTAAACCGAATTAAGCCTGGACACGTCCACACAACGAGGCCCTTTCTTTCGACTTAAAGGGCCCTTTAAACCGGTTTCTTTACACCACCTCCGACGAGGGGATTAGCGATAAAACCGGCCTTTGCGGGTTGGAATTGGGGTAGTGTGGACAGAATTCGATGTTATTGGCCTCCGGGAGCTATCCCACAGTGCTTCATTGTGACCGCTCTGGACAGCGCTCTCAACTCAGATGCACTGACCAGGTAGACAGGAAAAGACCCGCGAAGGTATGAATTTCATTTCCTGTTTGCCCAGCGTGGAGAGCACAGGTGACCACGCAGAGCTCATCAGCACAGGTAACCGTGATGGAGTCCTCCCAGGATCGCAAAAGAGCTCCAGCATGGACCGAACGGGAGATACGAGATCTGCTCGCCATATGGGGAGATGAAGCAGTGATAGCTGAACTCCGTAGCAGTAAAAGAAATGGAAAAGTATTAGAAAAGATCTCCAAGGCCATGAAGGACCGAGGCCATAACAGGGACACACAGCAGTGCCGCGTGAAAATTAAGGAGCTACGGCAAGCCTACCACAAAGCCAGAGAAGCAAACGGAAGGTCCGGGGCAGAGCCGCAAACTTGCCGCTACTACGCGGAGCTGCATGCGATCCTAGGCGGTGCAGCCACCACTACCCCAACCGTGTGCTATGACTCTCTCACTGGAGAAACACACAGGGAAGACGCTTCGGGGAACGAGGAAGATGAGGATGGAGGTACTGTAGGTAGCTCACAGCAGCAAGGAAGCGGAGAAACCGGTTTCCCCAACAGCCAGGATATGTTTGTGACCCTGGACCTGGAACCAGTAACCCCCGAACTCACCCAAGACCCTCAGGGCACACAGGAGACCTCTGGTGAGTGTAACTTTGTAAATATTTGTAAACATTACAACAAAAAAAGCAAGCAAGTCTGTTAACGTGTATGGGGATGGAGCAGAAATCCTCCAGGGACATCTCCAGAAAGCTCTCCTGGTTGAAATGGGGTGATTTTATTAAGGGGGACATTCAGAGGCGCCCGTTCCTGCTCTTCTGACCAGAAATGTTCCCCGCTGTTAACCACGCGGTGGAGGGGAGGGGTGAAGTGATCATCCCAGAGAATCGTGTGTGTGTGTGGGGGGGGGTTACTTGTGTTTGTGCCGCATGTTAACCGGGAAACCGCAGCCCCCTCCTTTTACATTGAAACCCCATTTTAAATGGACAACCCAATTCATCCTTGATATGGGAAATGCGCTGCTGTTTGCAACCTTTCCCGCATGTTAAGAAGGTTAAAAAAGCCAAAACACTGTGGCCTACGATGGCTGCCTGCAAGCCGAAATATGCGACCTTGTAATGAAAGAGTGTTTCCATTGTTCCCTAAAATGTGTCTTTTTTAACCACCTCTCCCTTCTCCTCCACCAGCTGCAAATGTTTCTCCTTCGCAGAGGCTCGTGAACATTAGAAAGAGAAAACGTAAGACGAGGGACGAGATGTTCACGGAGCTGCAGATGTCCGCCCAGGCTGATAGAGCACAGCAGAATGCGTGGAGGCAGTCAATGTCGGAGATGAGAAAAGCCCAATATGAACGAGAGGAGAGGTGGCGGGCTGAATCGCGGGAAGAACAGAGCAAGTGGCGGGCTGAAGACGATAGGTGGCGTCAGCTTGCAGACAGACGGCAAGAGGCAATGCTCCGTCTGCTGGAGCATCAAAGTGATATGCTCGAGCGTATGGTTGAGTTGCAGGAAAGGCAGCAGGAGCAGAGACCGCCGCTACAGCCCCTGTGTAACCAACAGCCCTCCTCCCCAAGTTCCATAGCCTCCTCACCAAGACGCCCAAGAACATGGTGGGGGGGCCTCCGTCCACCCAGTCACTCCACCCCAGATGATCGCCAAAGCATCAGAAGGCTGGCCTTCAATAAGAGTTAAAGTTTTAAAATGCAGTGTGTCCTTTTCCATCCCTCCTCCCCCACCCATCCCAGGCTACCTTGGCAATTATCCCCCTACCTCTGTAAGGAACTAATAAAGAATGCATGAATGTGAAAAAACAATGACTTTATTGCCTCTGCAAGCGGGAGGGGAGGGGAGGGTGGGGTGGGGTGGTTGGTTTACAGGGAAGTAGAGTGAACCGGGTCGGGGGGGGGGTGTTGGAGGGTTCATCAAGGAGAAACAAACAGAAGTTTCACACAGTAGCCTGGCCAGTCACAAAACTCGTTTTCAAAGCTTCTCTGATGCGCACCGCGCCCTGCTGTGCTCCTCTAACCGCCCTGGTGTCTGGCTGCGCGTAATCAGCGGCCAGGCGAGTTGCCTCAACCTCCCACCCCGCCATAAAGGTCTCCCCCTTACTCTCACAGATATTGTGGAGCGCACAGCAAGCAGCAATAACAATGGGGATATTCTTTTCGCTGAGGTCTGAGCGAGTCAGTAAGCTGCGCCAGCGCGCTTTTAAATGTCCAAATGCACATTCCACCACCATTCGGCACTTGCTCAGCCTGTAGTTGAACAGGTCCTGACTCCTGTCCAGGCTGCCTGTGTACGGCTTCATGAGCCATGGCATTAAGGGGTAGGCTGGGTCCCCAAGGATCACGATAGGCATTTCAACATCCCCAATGGTCACTTTCTGGTCCGGGAAGAAAGTCCCTTCCTCCAGCTTTCGAAACAGAGCAGAGTTCCTGAAGACGCGAGCATCATGTACCTTTCCCGGCCATCCCACGTTGATGTTGGTGAAACGTCCCTTGTGATCCACCAGGGCTTGCAGCAGCATTGAAAAGTACCCCTTGCGGTTTACGTAGTCGGTGGCTTGGTGCTCCGGTGACAAGATAGGGATATGGGTTCCGTCTATGGCCCCGCCACAGTTTGGGAATCCCATTTCAGCAAAACCATCCACTATTGACTGCACGTTGCCCAGAGTCACTACCCTTGCTATCACCAGGTCTTTCATTGCCCTGGCAAATTGGATCACAGCAGCCCCCACCGTAGATTTGCCCACTCCAAATTGATTCCCGACTGACCGGTAGCTGTCTGGCGTTGCAAGCTTCCACAGGGCTATCGCCACTCGCTTCTCAACTGTGAGGGCTGCTCTCATCTTGGTATCCTGGCGTTTCAGGGCAGGGGAAAGCAAGTCACAAAGTTCCATGAAAGTGGCCTTACGCATTCGAAAGTTTCGCAGCCACTGGGAATCGTCCCATACCTGCAGCACGATGCGATCCCACCAGTCTGTGCTTGTTTCCCGGGCCCAGAATCGGCGTTCAACGGTATCAACCTGCCCCAGTGACACCATGATTTCCACATTGCTGGGGCCTGTGCCTTGTGAGAGATCTATGTCCATGTCAATTTCCTCATCACTCTCGTCGCCGCGCTGCAATCGCCTCCTTGCCTGGTCTGGGTTTCGCCTTGGCATGTTCTGGCTCTGCATATACTCCAGGACAATGCGCGTGGTGTTCATAGTGCTCATAATTGCCGCGGTGATCTGAGCGGGCTCCATGATCCCAGTGCTAGCTATGGCGCCTGGTCAGAAAAAAGGCGCGAAAGTAGTATCTGATGGACCAGGAGAAGGAGGGCGGGCGGGAGGGAGGGAGGGAGGGAGGGAGGGCCGAGTGACGACATGGCGTACAGGTACAGGAACAGGGAGAAACACAAACAACTGTCACACAGAATGGTCCCCCCAAAGATTAAACTGGAAACCCTGGGCTTAGCAGGCCGTTGATTTCACGGAGGAAGGGGAAGCAAATGAACACAGAACAAATCTATTTTTTACATCTTAAGGTGGCAGCCGACGGTGCAGCATGAGTGACAGCCATACCAGTACGATGACGATGGGTACCAATCATAATATACCATCATCTGCCAAAAGGCAAGGGGCTGCTGCTGTGTAGCAATGCAGCCCCACGTCTGCCAGCCCCACGTCCGCCAGCACCCAGCATCGCCCTCGGCCTCTTCTGGGTGCTTAGCAGACAATATTGGGCAATTGGCAGAAAATAGTATATTACGACTGGTAACCGTCATCATCAAAACAGTAGCATGTCTGTCCAGGTGGCCATGATTGACAGCCATACCAGTATGACGACGACGGGTACCAGTCATAATATACCATCGCCTGCAAGGGGCTGGTGTAATGCAGCCCTATGGCTGCCAGCCCCACGGCTATCACTCATGCTACACCGTCTACCGCCAAAAGGCAGTTAGCAGCTGCTGCTGTGTAGCAATGCAGTCCCACGTCTGCCGGCACCCAGAGGACATATGGTGATGGTGAGCTCAGCTGAGCTGAGCGGGCTCCATGCTTGCCGTGGTATGTTGTCTGCACAGGTAACCCAGGTAAAAAGGCGCGAATCTATTGTCTGCCGTTGCTGTGACGAGGGGGGAGGGGCCTGACGACATGTACCCAGAACCGCCCGCGACACTGTTTTGCATCATCCAGGCATTGGGATCTCAACCCAGAATTCAAAGAAAAGGCGCGAACCGCTTCTCGGCTCTCTGAGCTGTGGCGCAAACGTAGTATCTGACGGCCTAGGGGAAGGAGGGAGGGGGGCCGAGTGACGACATGGCGTACAGGCACAGGGAATTCAAATAAAGAACGGTGGCTGTGCATCAGGGAGAGACACAAACAACTGTCACAGACTGGTCCCCCCCAAAGATTAAACTGAAAACCCTGGGTTTAGCAGGCCGTTGATTTGACGGAGGGAGGGGGAAGCAAATGAATACAGAGCAAATATATTTTTTTACATCTTAAGACGACGGTGCAGCGTGACTGATAGCCCTCGGCATCTTTCTGGGTGCTTGGCAGCAAATACGGGGCGGTGTATGACGATGGTCTTCAGGCCTATTGCACAATCGGCTGCTCAGGGAAGACTCTGCTAACGTACGATGACCCGACTTGTAATAGGATGGCTAACAGTCGTAATACACCATTTACTGCCAAAAGGCAAGCCCCACGGCTGCCAGCACCCAGATCGCCGATGAAGGCTACCAGTCTACTGCACCGTCTACCGCCAAAAGGCAGTTAGCAGCTGCTGCTGTGTAGCAATGCAGTCCCACGTCTGCCGGCACCCAGAGGACATATGGTGACGGTGAGCTCAGCTGAGCTGAGCGGGCTCCATGTTGTCTGCACAGGTAACCCAGGTAACCCAGGTAAAAAGGCGCGAATCTATTGTCTGCCGTTGCTGTGACGGGGGAGGGAGGGGCCTGACGACATGTACCCAGAACCGCCCGCGACACTGTTTTGCATCATCCGGGCATTGGGATCTCAACCCAGAATTCCAAGGGGCGGCAGAGACTGCGGGAACTGTGGGATAGCTGTGGGATAGCTACCCATAGTGCAATGCTCCGGAAGTCAACGCTAGCCTCGTACTGTGGACGCGGTCCGCCGACTAGAGCACCTAGAGCATTTTATTGTGTGGACACACACAATCGGCTGTATACAACCGATTTCAATAAAACCGGCTTCTATAAATTCGAACTAATTTCGTAGTGTAGACATACCCTTAGAGAAATTAAGGCTGAGAACAAGTTCCTTTGTGGTTTGCAACAGCTCCCCCAAAGAACCTGCATCACAAAACGCAACAATGCAGCACGTGTCCAAAGATAGCACACTGCTTGCACGCAAAGAAAGAGAATGTGAGAAACCATGGAACAGCGCATCCAGCTCCCACCGTCTCAATATTGCACATGCTGTACTTTTCCTGATCAAACCCATGTGAGCGGCCAGGGCTCAATCCTGCAAGAGGCCCTGACTGCAGTGGGGGAGGAGAGTATTAAACTCCTGACAGATTAACGACACATGCTTTGGGCTTCTGATTTTCTGTTTTAACTGATAAACACCAATGAAACACCCCCACACAAAAAAATGAAACCAGTGTTTTTACAATGAACATTGGGAAAACACCAGAAAGGCTTATTAGTATCTAAGAGCTTGTCTACAGTAACCTGTGGCACATTAATTGGCCCATGTAGACCCTGCCTGTGCACACTGAAGTCTATCTAGTGCACTTTAATGTAGTGCTGTTTGAAGAAGTGCTCTGTTAAAGCACGCTGTGGAACTTTACAAAGAGATTACACTCTCGGTATGCGCTACTGCCAGGAGTAACGTATGTGAGATACAATTACTCGTTACAGTACTTACAAAGAGAAAGCCTCAAACACCCGCAATTATTTAGGTTGACCAGACAGCAAGTGTGAAAAATCGGGACAGGGGGTTGAGGGTAATGGGAGCCTATAAAAGAAAAAGCCCCAAATATCGGGACTGTCCCTACAAAATCGGGACATCTGGTCACCCTATTGGACATCTACATAAAACTCAAAAATTGCTACAAATAAATGTCATAAAAGAAATCAGTAAGCCCAAGAAAGAGTGATAGGAGGAAGCAGTGCGAGGGGAAGCAATGGGGTCTCCCAGTCACTGCTATACTTTACCAGGCGTTCTGCTATTTTGACAATCCAGTTGGAATTGTAGAGCCTCCAGGTGTGATCTTCCCAATAGCTCCAGACGTACACACAGGGCTTCTCATGCAGCAAAGGCAGGCAGCTGTAAGAACTAAGAGCAACAGGCAGAGCAGGTTACAACTCACAATGAGAGACTGAAGCAGCCTCAGAGCCATCCTAATACATGTCAGTCGCCTTGGGGAACCAAGCCATGGGATGCATGGCTATGCGGCTGCTGCCTTAGCACCGAGAAAGAAGCACAGTGCTGAGAACAGAGGCCCAGATTCACAAGGGACGTAGGGTGGTGACACTGAGCATTGCAGCGCCTGGCTCTCAGGTGCCTAGAAAATCACAGGAACACACTGGGATCCACAAAGCCTGAGTCAGGCACCTGGGCTCCCCGTACAATGCACAGGGAGAAACAGGTGCCTTAGAATGCCATTCACAGCAGCCAGTATGCTAGGCAAGAGCTGCTTGGACTAACCAATGGGAGATGCCAGCTATAGGAGTCAAGTATCAGGGGGGTAGCCGTGTTAGTCTGGATCTGTAAAAAGCAACAGAGAGTCCTGTGGCACCTTTAAGACTAACCGATGTATTGGAGCATAAGCTTTCGTGGGTGAAGTGGGCATTCATTCATGAAAGCTTATGCTCCAATACATCTGTTAGTCTTAAAGGTGCCACAGGACTCTCTAAAGCTATAGGAGTGAGTGCTGAGCCCCGTCCCGCCCACAGAGAGAAGTGCCTAAGTCCAGGCTGCAGGGAAGTTCCTGTCTCTGCGATCCAGATCCGGGATGTCAGGTCGTCCTAGGCGCCCAGGGAGTTTCTTGTGAAAATGAATCAGGCAGGGCTGTCCACACAGAACAGCCAGAGGAGGAGGGGTGCCATCACGTGATAACGTTTAGCCCAATGGTTAGAGCACTTGCGCAGGATGTGGGAGACCCATCAGAGGGGATAAAAGGATTTGAATAGGAGGTGCTCTAACGACTGTACTGTGGGATCGTCTGATGCGGGGCTCCCTCGGTCTCTCCAGGGAAGCTATTCCATTGGGGACAAATACTTAGCATCACTGGGCCAGAGTGAGAGAGAGAACGACTCTGTAGTCCAGTGGCCAGGGCACCCCAGTGAGGTGGGAGACCCAGCATTCAGTCCCCGTCCCCAGTAACTCTATAACGCACAGTGGAATAACATCAAGAGGAGAGATTAAGGGAGCCCCATATGAGAATAACCCATAACTCACCCTTGAGAGGGGTGGGACCCACGTTCAGACCTCATTTTCCCCCTGTTTCAGCAGACAGGGGAATTGAACCTGGGTCACCCATATCCCAGGTGACTGCTCTAACTACTGGGACAAAGTTAAGAGGTAGGCAACACCTCTAGGCAGATTTTGAATGGGACCCGACCCAGCAGGTGACCTCTGAATAACACCTCAGCCTCCCCCACCCCCATATCAGGCCCCACAGGCGAAAACTTACCTTCTCGGATTTGTGGAGTGCTCTGGGCCTCGGAAGTTAACGTCCCCTAAAGGGAAGCAGCAGCGTGCATACCCAGAGACAGAAACACAGGTGCCAAGGGAACTTTTACGCTGAAGACTTAGTTTAGATGCCTACAGCATTCGGTGGGGATTCTGTGGACCTCAGTGGAGTCTAAAACTGGGACTTAGGTGCCTAATTCCATGATCAAGGAGCTGAAGTACCTTTATGAATCTGGCTCAGAGATCCTGCCATATGGGCTGGGTGCAAGGGCTGATGCAGTGCTTATGGCAGAGCCAACCCCAACGGGGGAGGTCAGAGAACTCCTCCAGGGCAGCCTGGAATGACCCTCATAGCTGGAACTTGTCTTACACAATGACTTCATCAAGACCCTAGACACTGAACCTTCTTTTGGGGGTCAAGCTTGTCTGGCCACCAACACTAGACTCTGGCACCAGTCTTGAACCCCCAACAGCAAATCCCCTAGTGCAGCATGCAGTTGGTGAAGCCCCAGCACGCCGAGCAATGCTCAAGGCTGTGTTCTTCCCTGCAGCGGAAAAGGCACTGAGCATTCTCCTCTCTCATGGACATTGTGCCATCGCAGGAAAGACACCGTTTGAAGCCAAAGGATTTGTCCTCTGCCATCCCAAATGAGTAAAAGGAGCCTTAACAGAACAGGATGAAGCTCGGTGGAGTCTAAGATGGCCTAACCCACCCAATAAAATGAGTTCCTCCTGGTGTCTATGGCAGTCAGCTGGTCTGAACCCCCTCTGGGGTGAAGGCTCAACAGACACTGGTACCTAGACAGCTCCAAAACCAGATTGGAAGAGCTAAATTCCTGTCTTTTGTCCCATAGCAATCATCTCCCTGCCCAGTCGGGGGGATTCCCTGTACCAGAGAAGCACCACATGCTAATCCTCCACTCCCACCCTCAGTTGGAACACTTCATATCCAGCATTTGAAATGCTGAATACCCAATGTACCTAGCACAGCATTTCTGCTGCCACCATAGGCGGAACCACTGCTCTCCTGGGGACAATGGCCTTTAGCTATCTACGTATGGCATCTAGGGCTGGGGGATCAAAAGCACTTAGGCCCCGAACGTTCATTCAAATCAATGGAAGTGAGAAGCCTCCAACTCCTACCGATTCACTAGAGAATCTCGCTGGCTAGGTGGAACATGATTAGCTAGGAGCCCTACCATCTACACCCATGTACCTGTTAATGCCTTATGGGATGAATAAGAGTCCAAAGCACCTTTCCGAAGGAGGCTGATGTGAGCGAGCACCATGAAGAGAACTCACCTGTCGTATTCAGTGGGCTCTGGCCTTTGGCTTTCTGTCATGGATTTATTCTGTAAAGTTGGACTTGGGGCCATAACTTCAATATCCAGCTCCTCGTCTGAACTGGGATCCAGCAAAGGCTGCTTGTCTTCAGGCCCTTCTCCTTTCTGACCTTTCTTAGGGATTTTGGTCACAACCTCTTCAGCTTTCCCATAGTTCCCTTGCAAAGACATGTATTGTTCATATTTTAAACTAAATATCTGCCATAGCCTAGAGGTGAGAGGATGTCCCTGCCCAGCCACTGGAGTAGCAGAAGCAAGTGCCAGTGTTCCCGGCATTAGAAGTGCCTTAATGTCCAGCCATCAGAGCATGGTGCACACAAGCTGGAGACTCTGGATGGCCAGACATGAACTCCTCCTAGACTCTTCCGAGTTCACAGTTTTACTATAGGGAGCCTTTTAGCCCCCCCGACACCCTCACTAGACTCAGAAGGACCCACCCAGGCGCAGCAGCTTCCCTTCTTTCTTCCACCCAACCCGTTCCATGTGGGAAGCAGCAGCAGAAGCTGGCAGGAGCCTTTGCAGCTTCCTAGCGTCATCATTCACTTAACTCTGAAGTTTGGGACTTTGGACTTTAAAAAAAAAAAACATCTTTTCCCACGGGTTGTTTCCCCAGTTGCCCCATCCCTCTGATGCCCTCAACTGCCTGGCATCACTCCACAACCATTGAGCTTCTCAGCCTCTCTCTCGCTCTCTCTCCCTCCACTCCCGCATTTCCCTCTCCCACTGCCCTCCCTTATTCTGCAGTCCCTTCCCACCATCCTTCTCCCCTACTCCCACCGTAAGTGTCCCCCCACAAACCCTAACTCTGGAATGTTCCCCGGGAATTTGGACAATCAGTAATCCATTCTGAAAAGGCCTGAGTTAGCTAGAATATTTATCTCCATAACCTGCACTAGAAATCTCCACCCTGTAACCTCGAGGGTGCTTTTAGCTGTGACATTCATGTTGTGCGGTTTTGTGTACCTGTTAGGGCACTTTACAGCCAGAACTGTGAACTAATCTGGCTGGGAATTAATACATTTTGATGAGGCTCAGAAATATTTTCATTTTGTTTCTTCTAATTCAAGAAAACAGGAGCATCTGAAACATTTACCTATTGAGATCTCAAAACGGACAGGCTTGGAGCCTATGGAGGGGTCCATCATAGTCACTTCAAAGAAGGCAGCGTAGAGGAGGAATTCTTCCTTCACTCCCAGTGAGTTCTAAACAAGGAGACACCAATCAGTCCAACGATCACAGGGGTCATGTCAAAATACTCCTAAGCAGAGCAGCGGGCCCTGGGGCCTGAGAATGGTGCCCCTCACACAGCAGCACCTTCATCCCATGGGCCATGAGGAGTGGCTGCCTTGATTGGCAGGACCCGGCAGAGAGGAAAGAGCTGCTGCAGGATGGTGTCACCAGTTATCTTTGAAAAGTCATGCAAGATGGGAGAGATTCCAGAGGACTGGAAAAGGGCAAATATAGATAGTGCCCATCTATAAAAAGGGAAATAAGGATAACCTGGGGAATTGCAGACCAGTCAGCTTAACTTCTGTACCCGGAAAGATAATGGAGCAAATAATAAAGCAATCCATTTGCAAACATCTAGAAGATAATAAGGTGATAAGTAACAGTCAGCATCGATTTGTCAAGAATAAATCATGTCAAACCAACCTGATAGATTTCTTTGACAGGGTAACAAACTTTGTGGATGTGGGGGAAGCGGTAGATGTGGTGTATCTTGAGTTTAGTAAGGCTTTTGATGCTGTCTTGTGTGACCTTCTCATAAACAAATTAGGGAAATGTAACCTAGATGGAGCTACTATAAGGTGGGTGCAAAACTGGTTGAAAAACTGTTCCCAGAGAGTAGTTATAAGTGGTTCACAATCATGCTGGAAGGGCCTAACGTGTGGGGTCCCTCAGGGATCAGTTCTGGGTTCAGTTCAGTTCAATATCTTCATCAATGATTTAAATAATGGCATAGAGCAGTGTTTCCCAAACTTGGGATGCCGCTTGTGTAGGGAAAGCCTCTGGCAGGCTGGGCCGGTTTGTTTACCTGCTGCGTCTGCAGGTTTGGCCAAACGCAGCTCCCACTGGCTGCGGTTCGCTGCTCCAGGCCAATGGGAGCTGCTGGAAGCAATGCAGGCCGAGGGACGTACTGGCCGCCACTTCCAGCAGCTCCCATTGGCCTGGAGCAGCGAACCACAGCCAATGGGAGCTGAGATCGTCCAGACCTGCGGACGCGGCAGGTACACAAACCGGCCCGGCCTGCCAGGGGCTTTCCCTACACAAGCGGCGTCCCAAGTTTGGGAAACACTGGCATAGAGAGTACACTTATAAAATTTGTAGATGATACCAAGCTTGGAGGGGTTGCAAGTGCTTTGGAGGATAGGATTATATAATTCAAAATGATCTGGAGAAACTGGAGAAATGGTCTGAAGTAAATAGGATAAAATTCAATAGGACAAATGCAAAGTACTCCACTTAGAAAGGAACAATCAGTTGCACACATACAAAATGGGAAATGACTGCCTAGGAAGGAGTACTGCAGAAAGGGATCTGGGGGTCATAGTGGACCACAAGCTAAATATGAGTCAACAGTGTAACACTGTTGCAAAAAAAGCAAATATCATTCTGGGATATATTAGTAGGAGTGTTGTAAGCAAGACACAAGAAATAATTCTTCTGCTCTGCTCTGCGCTGATTAGGCCTCAACTGGAGTATTGTGTCCAATTCTGGGTGCCACATTTCAGGAAAGATTTGGAGAAAGTCCAGAGAAGAGCAACAAAAATGATTAAAGGTCTTGAAAACATGACCTATGAGGGAAGATTGAAAAAATTGGGTTTGTTTAGTCTGGAGAAGAGAAGACTGAGAGGGGACATGATACAAAAAAGGTTGTTACAGGGAGAAGGGAGAAAAATTGTCCTTCTTAACCGCTGAGGATAGGACAAGAAGCAATGGGCATAAATTGCAGCAAGGGCGGTTTAGGTTGGACATTAGGAAAAACTTTCTAACAGTCAGGATGGTTAAGCACTGGAATAAGTTGCCCAGGGAGGTTGTGGAATCCGCATCATTAGAGATTTTTAAGAGCAGGTTGGACAAACACCTGTCAGGGATGGTCTAGATTGTACGTAGTCCTGCCATGAGTGCAGGGGACTGGACTAGACGACCTCTCGAGGTCCCTTCCAGTCCTGAGTCTATGATCCCTGAGGCTGTGGCGGAGCAATCGTTCTATCTCCCACAGCTCAGTCCTGGCTCTCCCCTGGTTCAGTGCTTATGTGATGTCACAGGGGAAGCCCGAGAGGGTCTAAAGCTGGGATCCCCAATGCGGTGCCCACTGGCGTCTAAGTGCCTTGCATACTAGCCAGCGGACGAGCATCTGCCGAAATGTCGCTGAATTTTGGCAGCATTTTGGCGACGCCGCCTCTGGATGACGCCGCTTGTCGGCGGCATTTTGGTGGATGCTCGTCCGCCACCACGGTCCTCCGTGGGGACCACTGGTCTAAAGGCTAAGGTGGGGACCAATGGTCTAAAGGTTAAGGTGCCAGTACACTACTGATGGACTCAGCTCTCTCTCCCCTTGTCACTGAGCTGGGTGGAGGCTTCCCTACTTCCCCAGCGCTTGATGGAGACATGGAGCTAGATAGCAGCTGGCTGGCTCAGGCTGAGGCCGGGCAGGATGGAAATGATGCTTCTTGGAAGAGGGAAGCCTACTAGAAGTTCACAAAAAAGGTGACAGAGGGTGTTTGCAATGACCGTTCGGGCCAGCGGTGAGGGTCCCAGGGGGCAGGAGGGGCCCAGCACTGAGGCCCCAGGGGTCCCCTTTCCTCTGAATTACAACTTTATTTACCCTATGCTGAGCACATAGCAGCCTCACCCACCCCGCTGACTCAGAGGCTCCAGGACAGCAATTGCCAGGGTGCGTGGCAGGGCTGCTCTGCTGGTCGCAGTGGGAGCATGACCCAGCAGACTGAGTGCTCGTGCCCTGAGCAACCTGTCCTGGATTCACTCCACCAGCTTCCCACAGAGCGGCAGGTTTGTAGGTTCCAACAATGACAAGGGTTTAGCAAGTGGGAGGCAAGCTCAGGGGAACACTCTGTGGTGGAGGCAGGGGCCTTGCCTATTGTCCCCAGTCACAATGCAACTATTCAATTACTGCACTGGCTTTTGGTCAGTGCAAGGCCTCAGGAGGGCCTGCGACGGACGGCGGCCGCTCTCTGAGACCAGAACTAGTTTTTAAAAGCAGAGCATCAGAGCTGCAGACACGGGACTTGCCTTCGCCAAAGCCATATGCGCCGACTCCGTGGGTGCTCAGGGGCTGGAGCATCCACAGAAAAAAACAGTGGTGCTCAGCACCCACTGGCCACAGCTGTTCCCCGCCCTCACTCCTCAGCTGATGGGGGTATCACGCAGCCGTCAAACAGCTGTAGGGGGAGGGTGGAGAGTGACAGGTGGCCGGAGGCCTCAGGGCAGAATCGGGGAGGGAGGAGGCAGAGTGAAGGTGGGGCCTTCAGGGAAAGGGGCAGAGTGGGGGCGGGGCATCGGGGTGAAGCGGTGGTTGAGCACCCCCAGGGAAAAGGAAAAATCAGCGCCGGTAGCCAAAGCGCTCCGCAGTAACGGACCCAGCACACCTGCAGCTTCCAGAGCACACACTCTTTTGGCAAAGGAAGGGCCCCACTGTATTTTAGCTTGGGTCAGTTCTCATCCCACATACGTGTACACTCCGAGTGGCACTGCAAGAACAGCAGGTGTGAGTTACTAGTCACTCCGGCTCCAGCGTGTTTACACACAGCTCTCAGCTGGAGTGTAAACCTGAAGCTCCTGGCCTCTTTCCCATCCCCTCCCTTAGAATGGCCCATCAGTCCCTGGAGTGCCCACCTCTGGGAGCGGATGGAGCTCCTCCACCTCCACAGTGACTTCGCTGGGCTGCTCTGCCTCCTCGGGGCTGCCAGCCTCGTCCCCACCTTGCCTCTGGCTCTGCTCTTTGGCACTGGCCTTGGATTTCTCCTTGGCCTTTTTACTCTTCTTCTTCTTCAGCGTCAGTTTGCTCAGGGTGCCCCTCAGCACCTCCTTGCGCTTGCCATCTATTGCGCTGGGGCTGCTGAAAATTTCCATAGAAATGGCCAGGAGGATGCGGCCACGGTAGAATATGCCCTCCCCCAGGCCCTCGTTCAGATCCTTGTGGACATCCCGCAGAGCCGAGTTCTGGGGAGAGCCATAGAGATTCACCCAGGATGGGCCAAATGTGGGGTTAAAGCCTGCAGGGACAGAAACGCTTGCAATTAAATAGTTCAGGATTTGCCTTAACTGACAGGTACACCTCCAGAGACAGACAGACACCCCACCCACAGACAGACCTGGGTGTACCCCACATGCACCCCACCCACTGACAGACCTGGGCAGTTCACCACAGACAGGCACCCCACGCACACACTGACATGGACATATCCCCATAGACAGACACTCCACCCAGACAGACCTGGGCTGTTCACCACAGACAGACACACACCCCTCAGACAGACCTGGACACTTCACGACAGACAGACCTGGGCATACCCCACAGACAGAGGCATATATGACTGTGGCAGGTGCATGGGGTGGGGGTGTGGGTGGGGGAGCAGAATCATATTTGACGCTCTAGGTACTGCCTGGATAGCTCCATGGCAGGGGACAGGACAGAGGCGTGGGGTGTAAAGGCCTCACCATTCCTCCCAGGGTCAGATATCTGCTGCAGGTCAATGAAGTGTGTAGCAAGCGCCACGTCCCCAATGTTTGCATCATCTAACAGTTGGACTTTTATTTTTCTGGCAAGAGGAGGGAACATCTCGATGAAGCTGATCTGCTCGTTCCACTCCGGTTCTGCAGTGTCATTTTCCACCGAGGTCTCCCCCTGGGGCAGAGAGAAGCATGAGAACTGCACAGCGCACTGCTAAAGAACTCCAAGTGGCTTCAAAGCCAGCCACAGGTTCAAGAGAAATCACTGAGGCATTCTGGGAAAATCTGGATTCCCCATTAGTGTGTGGCTTTGAGGCCCTGGTCCTCTGTTCTGACCTCACTGCCAACGCAAGGAGAGTCACTCTAAAACACTGGTGAGTGGTGGCAGCAGCCAGTGTACAGATGCTGCATAAACCACCCTTGGCCAGCTGTGGGAGCTTATCATGGGGGAGCTCAGTGCCCTGGAGCACATGCAGGCCAGGCTCAGGCAGGAGCACCTCACAGCTGAGCAAGGGTCAGAGCCGAGGGGCTCCAGCCCTCTAATGGCCAGAGCCAGTCATGTGGAGCTCAGATGAGGTGGAGGGTGATGGCTTGTCCTGGAGGGGTAAGAGAAAGAAGATATAAAATGGGGGAGAAGTAAATGTAATGTCCTCATGTGCTGTCCTGCCCTGAAGAGAAATTATATAATGGCCCCACGTTTATTGTCCCACTAACCTTATATCAAATGGCTCAGTTTATAAGAAAAACAATGGAGCTGCTCTTCCAGCCTGCACCTCTGCTTACCTAGCTGGCCTGTATATAGAGCTGTGCACAACAGGAGAGTGCTAGCTTCAAAGCTGGGTAGATCGCTCCTCCTGTCCTCTTGTGCACCTGGTAAACAGTCTCTGGGTTTAACAGGAGTGAAGCATTTCCTGAGGACTCTGCACCACACTACAGGGCTGAGGGAAAGGCTGGGCAACCATGTGACTGATTAACAAAGGCTCCAGCCTCAGGGCAGGACAGAGTAACAGGGTGGACGAGCAGTCACATCAGGCTGTGCGGGACAGAGGCTGGGGCTGTACAGGACAGAGCTGGCTGGGCAGTTTCAATGCATCCAGACACCATGGAACCCACCCAAGGGAGCCAGACATGAAACAGTCTGTGTGATTTCATCCTTGGGATTTCTTTTGAGCTTTTTCCTATACTCAGCAGTGTGAGGAGTTCTAGAAACATTTGTGTCTACCTCTGTCTGATAACCAAACCACCTGGACTATCACAACAGCTTGTGAGGTCCTCAGAGCTTGGGCTGTGGCCTCAGTATCTCATCAATAGCTCCTCTCCACCATGAACCTATGCAGGCTCAGAGTCTCCCTAATCACATGACTTTCCTACTTTATTGCTGGCTCATGCTGCTGCTAACCATATGACTATCCAAGCTCTGATTGGTGCAGACTGTCTCTCCAAGTTTCAGTATGCTCCCTTGTAGCGGGGTGGACACCCACTCCTGCCTGGGAAGGGTTAAAGCCAGCCCTGCAGAGGGCTGTGGCTGTGGGAAAAGCTACCTAGGCTGATTAGGGAAGTAGCCGCAGCTGGGCCACACCCCAATCCTGCCTCAGCTGGCCCTATATAAAAAGGCTATGAGCCAGAAGCCAAGCAGTCTCTCTCTGCATTCAGGGAGAGAAGGGCCTGGCTGCAGGGAGCTTGAGACAGGGTACCTGAGTGGAGCAGGGCTGGGGAGCTCCAGCCTGGAAAGCCCCAGGCTGTGATCTAGCCTTAGGCTAAGGGGTACTGGGAGTTGCAGAGGGCAGCCCAGAGGTAGGCCAAGGCAGCAGGTCCAAACCCTCCTTGCCAGTGATGAGTAGGCTGATACTGCAGTCTGCCCCAGGCATGGGGCTAGACGATGACTGGCAGTAGCCTTACACTGAGGCTGGGTGGGGGTTCCCCTGGGAGGGAAGACCTGGCGTGTGTGGGTAGTGCCAGGGGGCAACACCTATAGCAAGGGGCAGCGGGGTCCTGGGAGGGACATGGGAGCCAGGAGAGGACAAGGCGGATCACTGGCCTGCAGAGGGCGCTCCGGGCTGGATTGAGCTGATTCCCCGGAGTAGCCAGCAGGAGGTGCCGCAGAGGTGAGTCCGACCTCTTACATCCCTACATCCATTCATATGAATTTCCAAACCAATCTCTACTGCACAGACGACAATGATGTGGGGCTTAACGTTCAGAAAACAGAGGGTCTGCCCAGGCCTCCCTGTGGGATACAGAGACCCGAATGCCCAAGCAGACTTACCTGTTGCCCGGCAAATGACACCTGCACATATGGATCAATGAAAACTTTCTTCTCGCCCACAATCTTTGAGAACCCCCCCATGATCCCAGCACTCATGCTGGGCAGGCCCTCGGCTCGGTAAACTTTGATGCAGATTTTGGCCCAGGGTCTCTCAGCTGGGACTCTCTTAGGCAGCAGCAAGTTCCTAGAAGAAATAATCATTGTTCTCCTGGTCACAGTAAATCACCACGGCAAGTCAAAGCCCAAGAACACAGGAAATGTGGGAACAGCTAGGCCCAGGGCCCATTTAGGCTGGTCTACCATCTCAGACAATGGCCTGCACCAGGGTCTTCAGAGAAGGTGCAAGAAACCCATTATGAACTGTTGGGCAATGATTGCCCAAAAACTTTGCAGCGCACACACTTACTTTTCAATGTCTTCATTCTGGCTGCTAGAGGAAGTGGGAAGGGAGCCCATTATATCACCTCGTGCAAAGACAGAAATGTTACACTTCACAAATCCTTTCACTCCTGCCCTGGTGTCCTTTGGGTCATTGATGACAGCCCACTTCTGAAAGAACCTGTGATCTAAAGAGATAAGGACAGGGACTCTGAGCTGTGAATTCCTAATCACACCACTGCCAGTTCTCCAAGAAACTGTAGCTCTGCACTTCTGAAATCAGAGACCCTACTGTGTTTGAACCAGTGCCTTGGGAAAACCCCTACTGGCTCATAGACTTTAAGGTCAGAAGGAACCATCATGATCATCTAGTCTGATGTCCTGCACATAGCAGGCCACAGAACCTCACCCACCCACTCCTGTGACCATAAGTGCCAACTTTCTCCAGCACCAGTGGGTGCCCGCATCCCCTGCCCATTTCCCCGCCCTGACTCCACCCTTTCCCCACCCCTGGCCCCACCCTTATTCCAATCCCATTCCCAAAGTCCCTGCCCTAATTCCACCCCCTCCCTGACCCTATTGGATCCCTTCCTCAAATCCCTACCCTGGCCCCACCTCTGCCCCCAGCGCGCTCCTTTCCCCCCACCGCCCACCCCACGAATCAGCTGTTTTGTGGTGCAAGCTCTGGGAGGGAGCAGGGAGAAGCAGGACGTGGTGGCGCACTCGCGGAGGAGGCGGAGGCGGAGGTAAGCTGGAGGTGGGGCGGGGAGCTGCTGGTGAGTGCTGAGCACCCACCAATTTTTTTCCATGGGTGCTCCAGCCCCAGAGCACCCACGGAGTCGGCGCCTATGCCTGTGACATTCTCAGGCCAGTTCTCCAACTGTAACTCACTGTAGCTCGAGTGTATTCAATAGAGCTACACAGATTAACACCAGCCAAGGATCAGGCCCAGAATCTCTTTGAGACTGCAGTAGCTTCTCGGGAAAATGGCAGAACCCCCTTGCTTGGGATTTTTACATTTGGGTGGGACAAAGTCTCACAGAATAAGCATGAAGGTATAATTGAGCACTGACCACAGGGGCAAAGACAAGATGGGACTGGTTGTTGACTTTTTATTAGATCTGTCGATTAATTGCAGTTAACTCACGCAATTAACTCATAAAAATTAATCGTGATTAATTACAGTTTTAATCGCACTATTAAACAGTAGAATACCAACTGAAATTTATTAAATATTTGGGATGTTTTTCTACATTTTCTAATATATTGATTTCTATTACAACGCAGAATACAAAGTATACGGTGCTCACTTTATATTATTATTTTTATTACAAATATTTGTACTATAAACACGACAAAGTAAATATTATATTTCAGTTCACCTCAAAGAAGTATGTAGTGCAATCTCTTTATCGTGAAAGTGCAACTTACAAATGTAGATATTTTTTTTTGTTACATAACTGCACTCAAAAAGAAAACAATGTAAAACTTTAGAGCCTACAATTTCACTCAGTCCTACTTCTTGTTCAGCCAATCGCTAAGACAAACAAGTTTGTTTACATTTACGGGAGATAATGCTGTCCGTTTCTTATTTACAAAATCACAAGAAAGTGACAACAGGCATTCGCATGGCACTTTTGTAGCCAGCATTGCAAGGTATTTATGTGCCAGATATGCTAAACATTCGTATGCCCTTTCATGCATCGGCCACCATTCCAGAGGACATGCTTCCATACTGATGACACTTTCTTAAAAAAATAATGCATTAATTAAATTTGTGACTGAACTCCTTGGGGGAGAATTGTATGTCCCCTGTTCTGTTTTACCCGCATTCTGCCATATATTTCATGTAATAGCAGTCTTGGATGATGACCCAGCACATGTTCATTTTAAGAACACTTTCACTGCAGATTTGACAAAACGCAAAGAAGGTACCAATGGGAAATTTTTAAAGACCCAAGATTTAAGAATATGAAGTGCTGTCCAAAATTTGAGAGGGACAGGTTGTGGAGCATGCTTTCAGAAGTCTTAAAAGAACAACACTCTGATGTGGAAACTACAGAACGCAAACCACCAAAAAAGAAAATCAACCTTCTGCTAGTGACATCTGACTCAGATGATGAAAATGAACAAGCGTTGGTCTGCACTGCTTTGGATCGTTATCAAGCAGAACCCGTCATCAGCATGGACACATGTCCACATAATTCTACATTTGTAAGTTCAGCTTTCATGATAAAGAGATTGCACTACGGTACTTGTATTAGGTGAATTGAAAGATACTATTTCTTTTGTTTTTTACAGTGCAAATATATGTAATAAAAAATAAATATAAAGTGAGCACTGTACACTTTGTATTCTGTGTTGTAACTGAAATCAATATATTTCAAAATGTAGAAAATATTCAAAAATATTTAAATAAATGGTATTCTATTATTGTTTCACTGCACGATTAATCGCTTGACAGCACTACTTTTTATGTCTTCATCCCATATCAAAGACCTCTGCTCTGGACAGGTATTTGCTTATCACAGGGGCCTGCTTGTGCAGCAGCATGGTGGTGAGGGGAAGGGGTGCTGGATACTGAGTTAGCAGGGGTTCCCCATCCCTAAAGAGAGGTGAGCGTAGGTCAAAGCTCCTGCCCCCTCCCCTGAGTTTCATACAGGAGGTGGGATCCCAGGTAGAGCTCTTAACTGCACCATATTAGCATGGAATGGGAGTTCTGCAGGGAGGTGCTTCTCCCAGCTTGTGCCCCTGGGGCAGGGAGTCAGTGTTTTGTTTACAAACAGAGGCAAGGTGACTAAGATAAGAAAAGGCTGGTAATTAAATTAAGGATCTGGAAGTCTTTAGATGAACTTGTAAAACAGGAATCCCACTGCAGAGGGTGATATGATGAGATAACTGGCTCTGTGGATATGGGGAAAGCAGTGATATATATTGACTTTAGCAAAGCTTTTGATACTTTCCCACAGTATTCTTGCCAGCAAGTTAAACAAGTATGGGCTGGATAAATGGCCTATAAGGTGGATAGAAAGCTGGCTAGATCATCGGGCTCAACAGGTAGTGATCAACGGCTCGATGTCTAGTTGGCAGCCAATATCAAGCGGAGTGCCCCAGGGGTTGGTCCTGGGGCCAGTTTTGTTCAACATCTTCATTAATGATCTGGATGATGGGATGGATTGCACCCTCATCAAGTTCGCAGATGACACTAAGCTGGGGGGAGAGGTAGATACGCTGGAGGGTAGGGATAGGGTCCAGAGTGACCGAGACAAATTGGAGGATTGAGCCAAAAGAAATCTGATGAGGTTCAACAAGGACAAGTGCAGAGTCCTGCACTTAGGATGGAAGAATCCCATGCACTGCTACAAGCTGGGGACTGACTGGGTAAGCGGCAGTTCTGCAGAAAAGGACCTGGGGATTACAGTGGACGAGAAGCTGGATATGAGTTAACAGTGTGCCCTTGTTGCCAAGAAGGCTAACAGCATATTGGGCTGCATTAGTAGGAGCATTGCCAGCAGATCAAGGGAAGTGATTATTCTCCTCTATTCGGCAATGGTGAAGCCACATCTGGAGTATTGCGTCCAGGTTTGGGTCCCCCAGTACAGAAAGGATGTGGACAAATTGGAAAGAGTCCAGCGGAGGGCAACAAAAATGATTAGGGGGCTGGGGCACATGATTTATGAGGAAAGGCTGAAGGAACTGGGCTTATTTAGTCTGCAGAAGAGAAAAGTGGGGAGGGATTTGATAGCAGCCTTCAACTACCTGAAGGGGGGTTCCAAAGAGGATGGAGCTCGGCTGTTCTCAGTGGTGGCAGATGACAGAACAAGGAGCAATGGTCTCAAGTCGCAGCGGGGGAGGTCTAGGTTGGATATTAGGAAACGCTGTTTCACTAGGAGGGTGGTGAAGCACTGGAATGGGTTACTTAGGTGATGGAATCTCCATCCTTAAAGGTTTTTAAGGCCCAGCGTGACAAAGTCCTGGCTGGGTGATTTACTTGGGGTTGGTCCTGCTTTGAGAAGAGGGTTGGACTAGATGACCTCCTGAAGTCTCTTCCAGCCCTAATCTTCTATGATTCTATGAGTGTTGAAGAAACCCCTCCAGCCCTTGAGTCTGAAGGGGACTCAGAAGAAATATAACCAAGCCCTCTGAGCCAAGTTTACATTCAGAAAAGAGGGAGATGTGAGGGGCATAGGTGAAAAGAAGGGGATAAAACCCAGGGAAGGGATAGCAGTGGTACAGAGAAGTTCCCACTTTACCTGTGGTACTTATGTGGCCCCATCACCATAGTATCTGAGCAGCTCACAAGGTCTAACCCAGGGGTCTCAAACACGCAGCCCTTGCAGGGTTATTTTTTTGCAGTCCGCAAGCTCCTCACGGCCCCTCCCACCCTCCCCCAGCGTTTACCTAGAGCGGCTCCGGCCCAATGCACATCGGGGGCAGGGCAGGCTCCCTCCCTGCCTGCCCTGCCCCCACGCCGCTCCGGGAAGTGGACGGAACCTGGGGAAGGAGGGCCGCAGGGGGGGGTGTGGCTGTTGCTTCAGGCACCACCCCCAGCAGCTCGCATTGGCCAGAAATGGGGAACCGCAGCCAATGGGAGCTGCTGGGGGCGGTGTCTGAAGCAACAGCCACACACACCCCTGCGCCCCTCCTTCCCCAGATTCTGGCCACTTCCCGGAGCGGCACGGTGGCAGGGCAGACAGGCAGGGAGCCTGCCCTGCCCCCAGTGCACGTCGGGCCAGAGCCCGCCCCCTGAACCTCTCCTGCAGCCGAACACCCTGCACACCTCCTGCAGCCTGACCCCCAGCCCTGAAACCCCTGCTGTACCCTGCACTCCTCCTGCACCCCGACCCCACCACACCCTCGCTCCTCCCTCTTCGTCCCAAAGCTTCCTGCAAGCTGCGAAACAGCTGATCGTGGTGGGCAGGGGCGGGAGGGGGAGGTGCTGATCAGCAGGCCCAGCTGGTGGGTGGGAAACACAGGGGGGGCTGGAGGGGGAGATGATAGGGGGGCTGCCAGTGAGTGCTCCAGGGCTGGAGCACCCAGGCAGTCGGCGCCTATGTGAAGCATATAGTGATTGAGCACATGTTGATATCTGTGGGTGGAGGCGCTGATGGGAATAGACGTTTTACTTCATTAAAGACTAGAAGATTTGACCCTCCAACTTTCTTTCAAGAGGAAGAGCTGCCCAGAGCTCCTGTGCCTGTTTATTTTCCTTTCCTGCCTGCAGTGGTCCTGATAAACCTCAGAAGTCTCAATTTTTCTCTCAACTTTAAAATGTGGAATTTTCTTGGTGTTTGGTTTTAAATATTCTCCTGTGAGAACTGCAACTCAGACACTGGAGTGTTGTGTTTAAGAGCCCTCTGGAAAGTAACTAGCCTTTAAACAGAAGTGAAAGCAGTGTTGCCAACTCTCATGATTTTGTCATGAGTCTCAAGATAATTATTGTTTTCCTTAAAGCCCCACTCCTGGAGTGAAGTGGATGTGTGATAATTTCAGCCTTCATTCTTAAAGAAAAATGAAGTTTCTAGCCCTCGTGGCTGTGGAGAAAGCTTCAAAATGTGACCGAATGCACCCTAAAGGCTCAAAAAGCAGAAGGCAAATAAAAAGAACCCCAAAGCTATTATTTTTACATAATCTCATTTTAAAGCCAATCTCATGATTTTTGGTGAGCCTGATTCATGATTTTTGAACATTTGGGGTTGGCAATACTGTGAAAGTGACCTGAAAGTGTCAGTTTCACTCCTGTTTAAGGTCAGTTTCTAGTCTATTATTTGTAGTGGGGTAACACCCCTAGAGCCCCAGGCAGGTGCAGCATAAACTCATGGGGGCTTGGCCTAGTAGGATGTTTCCAAAAGTTAAATGATCTATTCCAAGCTTTTGGTGAACTGCAAAAAAGTGATAGAAAGTCATCTAGATTTTTCTACAATTGTTTCAGTTGTTATAGTCAAGAGTTAATAACAAACTAAAAATATACATGAAAATTTTAAGCCTAACCAGTGTCCCGTAGGTGAATTGACACAAGATGTCAGAACATGTTAGTATTAGAGCCGAGTGGGTCTAATATTTATTTTTCTTCCTTTATATGAGAATTAGATACACTGCTGCTGTCAGTTATTATCTGCAAAAAAACAAGTGTTTTGAGGTGCCCAAGTAGCCCCTGGAATCACGGCTAAAGTTGCCCCCTCCCAGCAAAAAATCGAAAATGGTGCCCCCGAAACAACGTGGAGGGATAAACCAGGGAAGCGAGAGCAGCAGCCCCAAGGCTCTGCACACTATACCTGGCTGGCTGTACACAGTCTCGGCATCAATTTTGAATGTTCCTATGCGTGTTCCCAGGAACGGGATCTTCTTTGAATGAAAAACCTGCACATAACAAACAAATCCCATTGAGCCGCTGAAAGGCCCGGCTGTCACCAGGGCAGAGTGCAGCTGCTCAGAGAGGAATGGGCAGAGGAGACGGGCTGCTACCAACAGAACGATCCCGCAAGTAGAGCGCCACTCAGCAGGATGACCCTTCATTGGCACAGATGGCTGCATGCTTGTCATGAAACACACATGCAGCCCAGAAGCTTGGTGACCTCCCCCAGACATTAGGCCAGTCTCCCCACTGGGCCGGAGCAAAGGCCCCAGCCAGCCAACCTCTCTCTCATGCCCAAACTGACTCTCCTGAGCCAAGGCCCACACCAGGCCAACCACCCAAGGAGCCCGGGGCCAGGCCTGAGCCAAGCTGACTTCTCCCCTGGGCCCTAGACAAGCTGCTGCATGTGCCCAGAGCCGCCTGAGGCCTGAACCGTGCCAACCCCTCTCTCATGCGCAGGCCCAGGCTGACCTCCCCAACACACTGCGAGCCCAGTGAGGCCCAAGTTGACTTTTCATGTGCCTGCATTGACTGCATTCCTGCCCAGGGGCCAAGGCCTAGACTGAACTGAGCCAAGCTCCTAATCCATGCCTCGGAGGAGGCCTGAGCTGGGATGGCATCACTCTGGTGCCAAGCCAGGCTGGCCTCTCCTTCGTGCCAGGGCTGGGCACATTCCTGCAGGGAAGGGTGCTGTGCTGGGCCACAGGCGGAGGGCGGCAGGCTGCAGTAGAAGAAGAACCAGCATCTCTGGTCTCTGGCCTACATTTCAACAAACAGGTGCTGCTTTTAACCTTCTTATTATAAAGAGCCTCAGGTGAGTTTTATGAGCTTCAGGCCTTAGAGTCTTTAAAGGGCCTGATTCTGCCCTGCCTTCGCCTTGCACTAGCATTTATATACACGCAAGGGCTGCCAAGTCAGAAAGCCCCTTCCTCCCACCAGCTCTGCGGGACAGGGGACAGGCAATGGGAACCATTCCTGGAGTGCCACTGGCTTCAATCTCCATCTGACGAGACTGAGAGCAGCTTGTGCCCCTACTAGGGGAAGAAAAACTGCTACAAAATGTCAACTTCTCTCCAAGAGACAAAGTGGGTGAGGTAATATCTTTTATAAGCTCTTCCCCAGGTCTGGGAAAGGTTCTCCGAGTGTCACAGCTAAATGCCAGGTGGAATAGATTGTTTAGCATAAGTAGTTAGCTCATATTCTAGGGCCCATTCAAGGCAGAGTGCCCCGTTACCGTTACCGGAACGGAGGAAGAGCTCTGTGAGGCTTGACAGCTTGTTTCTCCCTAACAGAAGTTGGTCCAATAAAAGCTATTACCTCACCCTCCTTGTCTAATATCCTGGGACCGACACGGCTACAACTACACTGCAGACAACTCCTCTCCAAGTAAGTCAGCCGGAAATGGAAAAATAAACTTGGGGAAAGAATCTGGGCACATTTCTCCTGATGTTTTACTGTGAGGAAGGGGTGCTTGGTTCTCCCTTGGGGGCTCAATCAAGGCTGGGGAGGAACTCTCCCTGGACTCTGTCTCAGCTGGAGGGTCAGGGGACCCCTACGAACAGTTGTACTGAAAGAGCTTGATGGTATAAAATTACAACTGTGCATTTGCCAAGCAGATGTAACCCTGTGGGGCGTTATGAAAGCAGGAGACTGACAAGCTGTGTGCAGCTGGGATATTGACACGGTCAGACGCTGTGGCCCAATCAGTACCAACATGTAAGAGGGCACACTTGCTATATATGGCTAAAAAAGCATCAGCACTACCAATGCTTGCTCTGCCTGGGCTGCTGAAGGCGCTTGCCTAACACCACACGAGATGTGAAAGTGGGTTACAGACTGCTATTGACTACAATGGGCTTTGGATCAGGCCCTATAGCTACACATGTAGCTTGTATTATCTACAAGGAAGGCAGCTTTGTCTACTGGCTAAAGTAAGAGATGAGAGTCAGACTCCTTGAGATTTATTCCCAATTCTTCCACTGACTTGCTATGTGATGCTGGACAGGTCCTTTAACTTGTCTGTGGCTCAGTTTCCCCACCTGTAAAATGGGGGCAATACTGATGCCCTAACTTTGTACAAGATCCTGAAGATCTCCAGGTGGAAGGTGCTGCCATAAACACACACATACACACATACACACTCGGCACTTCAGTGCAGCATCTCAGTTATTGCCACTACACAGGGGGTGTGGGCAGCAGGGCATACTTACGGAAATCTCTATGAGTCTGTGAAATAAAACTTCCCTTGGTTCATGGAATTCAAACACAAAATACTGCAAGAGAAGAGAGAGAAAACTGAGCAAAGTGCCCCCATCGCAACCCCGAGAGCCCCTCTCCCTGGACACAGCCTGTCAAGTGTGACTTGAATGAGGCTCAGCACCTGTGGAAGTGCTGTGCACTCTGTGTGACACTGGTTGGGTGTGAGCAGTGCTGTGCGCTCTGGTGATACTGGTTGGGTGTGAGCAGTGCTGTGCGCTCTGGTGATACTGGTTGGGTGTGAGCAGTGTTTTGCACGCCGCATGACACTGGTTGGGGGTAAGCAGTGCCGTGCACGCCGCGTGATACTGGTTGAGTGTGAGCAGTGCTGTGTGCTCTGGTGATACTGGTTGGGTGTGAGCAGTGCTGTGCACTCTGTGTGACACTGGTTGAGTGTGAGCAGTGCTGTGCATGCCGCGTGACATTGGTTGGGGGTAAGCAGTGCCGTGCACGCCGCGTGATACTGGTTGAGTGTGAGCAGTGCTGTGCATGCCGCGTGACATTGGTTGGGGGTAAGCAGTGCTGTGCGCACCGCGTGATACTGGTTGGGTGTGAGCAGTGCTGTGCGCTCTGTGTGACACTGGTAGGGGTAAGCAGTGCCGTGCACGCCGCATGATACTGGTTGGGTGTGAGCAGTGCTGTGCGCTCCACGTCACACTGGTTGGGTGTGAGCAGTGCTCGTGTCATGACCCAGGCTGTGGAGAGTAACAGCAACACAGCCGGCTCTCAGCCACACTGCAGTGTTCCTGGTCCCTTCCTTGCACTGTGACCTGTGCAGGTGGCTCTGGACACTCTGCCAATGGGATCCCTGGCCCATGCCTCGTACCTCATTGTAAAAGGGGCAGTTCGTTGACTTTTGTGTAGCCGTGTGCCTCTTCTCTTCTCCAACCTTCACCACCACAAAGGGGTCAATGTTCACCCCCACCAGCTTTTGAGCTTCAATGACATTGATCCCGATCTGTGGAAACACGGGAAAAGAATCCACTGACAGCTCCTTTCGGAGCAGCTGGGAGTGCCACCAATGAGAGGAAACCTCCTCTGTTTCCTTCCTGCAGCCAGCTCTTCCAGAGACACAGCCTGCCCGTTAGCCCCCGGCCTTTCTCCCCTGCTTTTTAAAATGCCCTGTTGTCATTAGCATCTCTTCCCACCTTAGACAGGTGACGGCATGCTCAGGAGGAGCGGGACAAATGGGAAATCAAAGACTTTACTACAATCCAAGTTACCTTTCCACTGATGTGTGGCAGAGCCTTTGCCCCCTAATATTCTAGACATTCACTAGAGTGTCCAGGCAAACACTGAAAAATAGCCAGTGGTTAGAGAAACGCAACATTTACAGCCTGAATGGGCACTCTTGCTGCAGCAGAGATTACACCCAGAGAGAGGCTGCATGGTCAAGCTGGCCTGGGAGTCACGAATCCGCTACTGAGTGGCAGTAGGGCTCAGGCCAGCTGCGTAACCTCCTGGGATACAGCGGCATCTCCGTGTGTCTGTTTGCTCGTCCCTAAGATGGGAATGATAACACCTCCCAGGTGGGCAATGAGGGCCAGTTAATATCTGCACTGCAAAGAGCTACAGAAGCACTGTTACTGTTGTTATTATTAGACTACAGGGCGCTGTTTAACAGCTGAGACAGCAAAGGGCTGATGGCTCTCCCCACACCGGGTTCGCAGTTTCTAATCTCCCTTAAACTCAGATCTCACTTTATGGCCCAGTAAGAATCCTGGCTCACATTGTTCAAACCAGTTCCATCCCGTGCAGAGTGTTCACACAGCCTCTCAGCTGCCGCATGGAGGAACACCACCAGCAATGAAAGCTGGGCCCGGCCAGTGGGGTTGGGAATGTAGGCGTTTAAGAGCTTATACAAGGAAAGGAGAGCTCTGCTGAGGCCAGTGTGTGATTAACGAGGAATAGGAAGCAGGGATGTGGCAAAGAGGAACCGCCAGACTGTTCCCTGGAGAGGGCAGAGGGGCCTGCCTGTCTGTTAGACGTTGAAGGGAGACACTCGCCTGGCAGTTAGCTGCCCTGACTGTAGCAGACCTGGCTTGGGGCAGGGATCCAAGGGGAGGCACCTGACTTGCAGGAGGATTGTTTAGTACAATACCTGGAAGCTTTGTGGTCTAGGAGTGGCAAACAGGTCCCACTTGCAGAGGCGTCTGGAACGGCTGCAAGGGAAACAAACCAGCTGAGTGGGCCTCTGAGCAAAACCCTCCTTTAACTTACTTGGGCTGCAGCCTGCACATGTGCAGAAGGTAGCTTCATTACCCACTGGCACTAATAACACAGTTATACCTACGGGGAAGCTGTAATGGCTGGAGACCAAGGGCCAATCAGCCAAGACGTGAGCAAGGGGAAAGGAAACTCCAAACACTCCTCCCAGACAGCCCAGCAATTCCAAGCAAACTCCCTCCATAGGTGGGTCAGCGAGGGTGAAGGCTCCATGAAGAGGCCACATTTCCCTATGAGCCACCATCACATCCTGCTACTGGAGAGCAGAAACACCACAGCCTGGCTGCACACAAAGCCACAGGTTGCAGGAAGGGTAAACAAGGCTGGACTGAACTCCCAGGGCCCTGTGGGTAAGACTCGGCTCCTCACGGTACCCCAGCACAGCAGGGATGGGCCCCTGGGCCCAGCTGTGCGGAGAGATCCACACCTTCACCAAGCAAAAGGCCCTGCAGAGCACTGGGGGAGAGAAGAGGAGCATGTGCCAGGTACCTCTTGACAGGGCTGAAGACGATGCCCAAGAACTCCATATCAGACTCATCATCATACTCCTCCTCTTCCTCGTCAGTCTCTAGGCCCTTCACCAGCTTCCTGCCCAGTGCCGTGGCCTTCTTATCCAACTCATGAGCTCGCTTCACGTCAGCTGGCCTGGAAACACATACACACTTGTCAGCCTCGTGTGAGACTGCCTGGGCAAGAGCCGGGAGTAGACCAAGGAAGCACTGCTTCTCCAATCCCCAAGCACCTGCGCATTGCTCCGAGAGGGCACAGGCTACTTACGGCAGCTCCTCGAATCCAGCGTTGCGGATAATTAACTCGGAGCTGCAAGACACAGAAACACTAGTCAAAACAGCGAGCCCATTATTGCTGTTCACCAAACACATGCTTCCGAGTCTGCTCTCGCTTTAACTGTTGTAAGGCCTTTGTTTTCATTGCAGACACTGCACAGACTCTGCACAGCATCACGATCTGGCCATCTCCTTACCCCACACCCGCCACTGTAACCTCTGAGCTCCTCAGGTCAGAATTTCAGAGCAAGGACAGCCATGATAACTCCCCCTTCTGACTCCGCTGCACCCACACCACATTGCCAGTCTGTGCGCCATCTCGCACAGCCTCTGGGGATTGCCAGGACCAGTACTTACTTACCCCTGTCTCCGCTGTAATCCTATGCACAGCTTCATCTCTTCTCATTTTGACTAGTGCCTTTCCTAATCGCATGGTCTTCTGCAGGGCAGCACAGACCAGCCATCACTGGAGGGAGGTGCAGGCTATCCGCCCAGTGTTGGTAAAGACAAGGCTGCAGCTCTGTTGGATGCTGACACCTACCCCATGCCTGCCAAATGGTTTGCAATCCCACGTCCCGGCGAGTAGTCTGGACTCCTGCACTGATCTTACTCCCAACTAAAACAGTTCCAACTGACCAGGCAATCTGTCTCAAACCATCCCACTAACACTGTAAAAAGCCACTGCAGACAGGCCCTAAGGGAACAAGGGTGAAAGTGCAGAAGTGGCCTGATTTTTAACTCTTCCATTATTGTCAGTACCTGTCTTTCATCTGGTAGACAAAATCCTCTTCAAGCCATGTACCCGCTGAGCCATCTGGAGGCTGGTAGCGCAAATCTAGCTCGATATAGATCTAGGAAGGGAAAGCCAACATGCATGAAGGGCACAGCAGCCAGAGACTGCCCACTGAGACACCAAAGGGAAGGAGAAAGGACATTACAAATAAGAAAGGACAAGTGAAGAAAGATGTCAAGGGCTTTCCTTCCTGGCTGGCCAGGGAACAGGCAGCCTAGCTGTGCAGATTCCCTGTCTGACGCTTCAATAGACGATACTATATTTGCCCAATCCCCCTTCCAGCCACAGCTCCCCGCAGTTTCCCAAACCCAGGGACAAATGGAAGCGAAGCTAAGCTCAGTTTTCCACGTTTAAAATGCACCACTAGCAGCTTTCCCCCCTGGGCTTGGTGCACTGGCTTTGAGGGGTTGTGCAAACTGGGAAATGAGAGAGGGCTAATCTGGCTTTAGCCATTACTTGTCTTTGCCTTCACTTGATGCAAAATAGGGTTGAAAATGTGCTAATAACCAAGTTAGCTAACCTGTTCTCAACCGCCACCTAGGGAAGGTGGATTTCACCAGCAATGCTGTAACGGAAACTTCACCTGCAGCTCCCGGAGGTCAAAAGAGGGGGCAGTGGGAGCAGGAGTGGGCATATGGCTACAATTTTCAGAAACAACCAGCAATTACTCAGTTTGGGGACATCCAGTCAGAGATACTGCAGCTCCTATGGGCTTCATTCAGCTGGGGCTCTCTACAGCTGACAGCTAAGAGAGATCTTCTGTCCACAAGTGAGAGAGAAAAGGAAAGTATGCTCAGGTGGTAGAGGCTAGAGCCCTGCGCGGGACTATTTTTTTAAATCCTGCTCCCATCCCGTCCCGCCCCACAATACCCATTCCCACCTGCTCCCTCATTGTTTTGTGCATTTTTATCCCACTACCACCTGCAAAACCTTAGTCCCCTCAAATCCTTCAAGAGAGACAGATTCCCCCATGGTACTAAAAAAAAAAGGGGGGGGTCAGTTAATACAGTAGTTCTCAACCAGGGATCCGGGGCCCACGGGGGCTGTGAGCAGGTTTCAGGGGGTCCGCCAAGTAGTGCCAGCTTTAGACTCACTGGGGCCCTTGGCAGAAAGCCGAAGTCCCGCTGCATGGGGCTGAAGCCCAGGACTTAACCTTATCACCCGGGGCTGAAGCCGAAGCCTGAGCAATGTGGCTTCATGGGGGCTCCTGTGGCATGGGGCCCCAGGCAGTTGCCCTGCTTGCTATCCCCTAACACCAGCCTTGGCTTTTATATGCAGAAAACCAGTTGTGGTGGCACAGGTGGGCCGTGGAGTTTTTATAGCATGTTAGGGGGGCCTCAGAAAGAAAAAGGTTGAGAACCTCTGAATTAATATATATATATAAACCGAATTCAGACATAATTTTTACCACAAAAAAACCCCACATCTTGCTTAAATCATGTAAAAAAAAATTTTAATTTCCTGTTATAATAGACATCAAATCTCTTTCTATCCTCCAGGAACTTATCTAGTTCTTTTTTTAACCCTGTTATAGTCTTGGCCTTTGACCTTCACAACGTCCCCTGGTAAAGAGTTCCACAGGTTGACTGTGTGTTGTGTGAAGAAATATTTCCTTTTGTTTGTTTTAAACCTGCTGCCTATTAATGTCATTGGGTGACCTTTGGGTCTTGTGTTATGTAAAGAAGTAAATAACATTTCCTTATTTACTTTCTCCACATTGTTCATGATTTTATAGACCTCTGTCATATCCCCTAATTGTCTCTTTTCCAAGCTGAAAACTCAGTCTTTTTACGCTCTCTTCATACGGAAGCTGTTCCATACCCCTAATCATTTTTGTTCCCCCTCACTGGTTTTTTTCTTTTCCAAATTGTAACATTTCTTTTTTGAGGTGGGGCAACCAGAACTTCAGGCAGTATTCAAGATGTGAGCGTACCATATATTTATATAGTGGCCTGATAATATTTTCTGTCTTATTATCTATCCCTTTCCTAACAGTTCCCAACACTCTGTTAGCTTTTTTGACCACTGCTGCACATTAAGTGGATGTTTTCAGAGAACTATCCGCAATGTCTCCAAGATCTCTTTCTTTAGTGATGACAGCTAATTTAGACCCCATCGTTTTATATGTATAGTTGGAATTAGGTTTTCCAATGTGCATTACTTTGCATTTATCAACGTTGAATTTCATTTGCCATTTTGTTGCCCAGATCCCAGTTTTGTGAGCTCCTTTTGTAGCTCTTCACAGTCTGCTTTGGACTTAACTCTCTTGAGTAATTTTGTATCATCTGCAAATTTTGGCAAAACAGCATTTACCCCTTTTTCCAGATCATTTATGAATATGCTGAATAGCATTGATCCCAATATAGATCCCTGGGGGACACCACTATTTACCTCTCTCCATTCTGAAAACTGACCATTTATTCCTACCCTTTGTTTCCTATCTTTTAACCAGATAATGAGCCATGAGACGACTGACCCTCTCATCCCATTACAGCTTATTTTGCTTAAGAGCCTTTAGTGAGGGATCTTGTCAAAGGCCTTCTGAAAGCCTACGTATGCTATACCCTTGTCGACATGTTTGTTGACCCCCTCAAAGAATTCTAATAGATTGATGAGGCATGATTTCCCTTTGCAAAAGCCATGTTGACTCTTCCCCATAAATCGTGTTTATCTGTGTGTTTGATCATTCTGTTCTTTACTATAGTTTCAACCAATTTGCCTGGTACTGAAGTTAGGCTTACTGGCCTATAATTACCGGATCACCTCTGGAGCCTTTTTTAAAAGTTGGTGTCATGTTAGCTATATTCCAGTCATCTGGTACAGAGGCTGATTTAAATGACAGGTAACATACCACCGTTATGCAATTTCATATTTGAGTTCCTACAGAATTCTTGGGTGAATATAATTTTGTTCCAAAACCTCCTCTAATGACACCTCAATCTGGGACAGTTCCTCAGATTTGTCACCTAAAAAGAATGACTCAAGTGTGGGGATCTCCCTCACATCCTCTGCAGTGAAGACTGATGTAAAGAATTCATTTAGTTTCTCCACAATAGCCTTGTCTTCCTTGAGTGTTCCTTTAGCACCTTAATCATCCAGTGGCCTCACTGATTGTTTGGCAGGCTTCCTGCTTTTGATGTACTTCAAAAAAAATTTGCTGTTACATTTTGAGTCTTTGGCTAGTTGCTCTTCAAATTCTTTTTTGGCTTCCTAATTATACTTTTTCACTTGACTTACCAGAATTTATGTTCCTTTCTATTTTCCTCAGCATGATTTAACTTCCAATTTTTACAGGATGTCTTTTTGATTCTAACCGCTTCTTTTAATTTGTTGGCTAGCCATGGTGACACTTTTTTAGTTCTTTTACCACGTTTTTTAATTTTGAACTATACATTTAATTTGAACCTCTGTTATGGTGTTTTTTAAAAGTTTCCATGCAGCTTGCAGTCATTTCATCTTTGGGACTGCACCTTTTAATTTCCATTTGATTAACTTGCTCATTTTTGTGTAGTTCCCCTTTCTGAAATTAAATGCTACCGTGGTGGGTTTCTTTGGTGTGTCCCCCCCCCCCCCCCCCCATAAGGGTGTTAAATTTAACTACATTATGGTCACTATTACCAAGCGGCCAGGTATATTCCCCTCTTGGACCAAATCTTGTGCTGCATTTAGGACTAAATCAAGAATTGCCTCTCCTCTTGTGAGTTCCAGGACTAGCTGCTCCAAGTAGTCATTTATGGCATCAAAAACTTTATGTCTGCATCCCATCCTGAAGTGACATATACCTAGTCAATATGGGGATTGTTGAAATCCACCAGTATTATTGACTAAGGTTAAGATTCTGTCTGCGGCAGCAGCCTATCCCTGAGCAGAGCCTGGGTCAGCTGACCCCCAGACTCAGCTATTTCCCCAACGCCAGAGCTGCAAGTTAGTCTGTGCAGCCAGGAGCCTCCTGCAGCCTCACTGTGAAGCAGACACTCTAGACTCCCAGCCTGCTCCAGATCCAGTTCCTGTCCCTGGCCTGATCCCTGTTCCAGCCTTGCCCGTGTCCTACCCTGACCTTGCTCCAGGCCTGTTACTGACCCGCTCCACAATGCATCCACCTCCTGACCCCCAGCTCTGACCTTGGCCTGCATCTGGACTCTGGCTATGGTACTGATTTGGCTTGTCCACGGACTCTGACCACCCGGCTTCAACCTCTGTTCCAACCACCAGGCCTGACTGCTTGGCACCAGCGCCTGACACCAGGGAGAAAGGTGGAGAGTTGCTGGGATGTGAAACCCTTGCAAACTAGCAATGTCCAGTGTCTCACCGAGGATCCTCTTAAAGCTGTGAAATACACACCGGCTGTTAAAGAGCACATACCCTCTCAGATCACTTGGAGATCTCATCGAGCGGTATACATAACACTATATCACAGGCTGCGGCTGGAACAATCAGCTTCAGAAAGTCACACAAGACACATTGGCTTTCTGAAGAGGCCTTTGATAGAAGAGCTAAAAAGGCAGAAGTACACAAGCAGGGAGCTGTCTGAAAACGTGAACAGTTGAAAGGCATTTTCCAGGCCTTAGCACAACACGACGGTGAGATCTGCATCATTTCCCTGGCCGACAAAGCAGAGGACGGCCTGAAGTATAACGACCTGTCCTGCCTACAGAGCTATCGCGCACCTGGCTGGCAGCCATAAACATCTTCTAACATCCTCTTCGCAAAACCAGACAGCTCTCCCTACTCATCATCCAACGAGGACCTGGACAGATGGAAAACACATGATGAAAGCACACACCTGCCAATGACTATCCAGAGCTAGAGGACCAGGCAAACCATACAGCAGCACACCCAGGATGATATTGATCCTCCGTTGCTCGAGGAAGTACAAAAGGCCATCCAAAAGTTATGGAATCGACATGTTGCTGGACCTGATAGTATTCCACCTGAGCTGCTCAAAAGTGCCTCGGAACCAGTGAGCACTGGCCTGCATCAACTGTTCTTAAAAGTGCGGGCATCAGACGGAGTGCCAGCAAAATGGAAAGATGGCATCATAGCATCCCTGTACAAGGGTACAAGATCTTGCACCGAATGTGGCAACTACCGGCCAATCTCATTGCTACAGTGCCCATAAAGGTCTTCACTCACGTCCTGCTTGGTAGGATGCAGCCACTCCCTGACAGACATCATCATCCACAGCAATCGAGTTTCACTGCTGGGCAGTTGATAATGGCTGCTGTTCTTAGCTTCCAGCTTCTGACTGCACCAAGAATTTAACTGCCCACTTCATGTGCCATATATCAACATCAAGTCTGCTTTTGATTTGGTCGACAGGTGAGAGCTTTGGCTTGCACTAAAAAGAGTTAGCATCCCAGATTTTCTGCTAAATTTGGCACTCAATTTTCACACCAGTCCCGGTGCAAGAGTGCGCTGCTCTCAACACAACCTCACATGTGGCAGGAATGTATTGTCGCCCCAGCACTATTAGGTCGAGCTATCGACTGGATATTAGGATGTGCCGCTCCACATGTCGGAATCAAGGTTAGTCAAGAAATGTTCACCAACTAAGGGTATGTCTACACTACCTGCCAGATCGGTGGGCAGCGATCGATCCAGCGGGGATCGATTTATCGTATCTAGTCTAGACACGATAAATCGATCACCGAGCGCTCTCCCGTCGACTCCTGTACTCCACCACTGCGAGAGGCGCAGGCGGAGTCAATGGGGAAGCAGCAGCACTCGACTCACCGCGGTGAAGACACCACAGTAAGTTGATCTAAGTACGTCAACTTCAGCTACATTATTCACGTAGCTGAAGTTGCATAACTTAGATCGATCCTCCCTCCCCCCCCCACCTCCCAGTGTACACCAGGCCTAAGACTATGCCGATGATGCTGTCTTGCACTGTGGAGAGTATTGACAAGTTCACCTACATAGGCTGCAAACAGAATTAAAGTGTTCACAGCAAACTGGATATCCTCCAACAAATAGGTCTTACCGCTTCTGCATGAAGTCCGTGTCACCTGTGGACGCAAAAAATGTCTCTGCACTGAGAGACAGTTCAGGATCTATCAAAGCTGGGTTCTGCCTGTACTGCTACATGGGTCAAAAACCTGAACCCTCCTAGAAGCAGACTTGGAGCTGCTAGATACATTCCATATGTGTCATCCACACCAAATTCTGAGCATAAAGTGGTTTGGCTGTGTATGAAATGCCATAATCTTGCAGAGCTCTGGCCCTCCTCAGATCGCTCACTACATTCAAAAGTAACTTTGTATGCTCTTCGGCCAGGTCACCAGGAGTGACAAAAACATCCCAGCACACCATGCTCTCAAACTCTCCTCGAATAGCCATGCAGCCTGCTTTGGCACCAAGACCCTATTGGGTCAGAGATTGCCCTCAGGTTCTGAGAGCACTGACATTTCCGGAGCAGACCCCTCTCCAAAGAAATGGAGGACCCATTCCCCACTGACAATGCTGAGGAAAAGGTCACATAAGACCAATCTAGAGCACTCCAGATCTCAGGATGATTCTTCTACCTCCCCCAGGAAAAGTGTGGACTGGCATAGAGTTGGTGCTGACACACAGATTGGCGCAGGTGCCTCTAACCCAGTGGTTCCCAAACTGGGGTTCGTGAAATGTTACAGGGGGTTCTCTGGAAAAAATTCTCTAATGACGGACAGAGCTGTCCCACGGGGCAGCATGGGGCCAGCAGCCCCTGGATTTCCAAGAGCTAAGCAGATCAAAGCAAGCATCTCTATCACACTGAGGAGATTTAAACTTCAAGACTCCTTATAAGAAATGGAAAGGGAGGTGGATATTTTTTGCGGTTTTTAAAATTAAATAGGCAGCTAGTATTGTTTTTAACATTATTATGAAGAACAAGTTTAAGCTTTGTTGTAATGTGCGTTGTTTGCCTGGACTGCTCAAGACCTGAATGCTTGTGTAGGAGGAACTCTGAGTTGGCTTCTTAAATACCTTCATGCTGTTTCACATCTGATACTCCTTGAAGAAACATAGGAACCTGGTCTTATAACAGGCTTATTCAAAGTGATACAAGCTACGAAAGTGAGATCTTGGAAGAGTGTTGCCGTTTTCATAATGTAGTAAAAATACTGTAATAATAAATAATAAATAGTGTGTAATAAGCATGGCATAAAAAAATATATTTCCAAGATCACTGCTTTTATAATTTATACTCGGGTAAAGGAGAAAATTCCTGAAAATATTCATTTTTAAGAGGGGGTTCGCGAGACACAACATTTTAGTGAAAGGTGTTCACAGATTGTTAAAGTTTGGGAACCACTGCTCGAACCCTTCCCTGCAGTGGTACCAAGTAGGGAGCTTAGAAACTCTGTACCATGACTCCGGTTCCAGCCTCTGGATGTCCATTGAGACCAGTACCAAGGAGGGAGATGCCAGTACTGTTTCCACATCAGCAGGTATCAGGCAGCTACAGACCTGCTCTGCCTTTCAGTCCTGACCTCTCCTTTGGTTTCACCTCACTTCAAAATTACTTGCTTACAAAATCAGAAATAGAAATACAAAAGTGTCACAGCACACTATCACTGAATGATTGCTTACTTTTTCATTTTGTCTGTATGAAATCTTAGTTTGTACTGACTTTACTAGTGCTTTTTATGTAGCTTATTATAAAAGTAGGAAAATATCTAGATGAGTTGATGTATCCCCTGGAAGACCTCTGTGTACCCCAGAGGTATGTGTACCCCTGGTTGAGATCCACTGATCTATAGCCCCATCGACTGACTGAGCTGCTGAGCACTTGTTGGCACCACACCCCAATCTTCCCCTTTAACAGGCTGTGGAGGCAGGGCCAGTACCAGGATCAGTATGGGGGACCTCGGTACCGGGAACCTCTGCATCACTGCTGCAGTTGACACTGCAAAAGCTTCCGTGGCGACTTTCACTGGCCTCAGCGTCAGTACCGTCAGGCACTCCAGTGCTGCTACTCACTTTGGCACCGACACCTCTTCCGGCACCAGCATGCTCAGTACCAATGGTACTGCTTCCATCAGCAGTGCCGCTTCCTGACTCCTTCTGGCAATGGAGGAGTCAGAGTGGTGACTCGCTCCCTGGGGTCTCGCTCCGCCTTTATCTCTCGGATCCTGAGACTCCTCTGCGACTGAGTCGGGGTCGTCATCTTCCTGCTCTCCATCACCTGACCAGCATCATGGGCCGTTGACGGACCGTTACAGGTACTAGAATTGGTGCATGTCTTGTGGTCAAGATGGAGGCCACTGGCCCAGCACCTACTGGCCACAAATACCTTATCCATGTCAGTGGCCTCCATGGATTCCCTGGGACACTCCTCAGTCCTGCAGGCCAGCCACCAGCAGTCCTCCCTGCGGAGCCTCCAGAGTCGCCCCGTCCAGGTCCATTAGCCCTGGAACAGGATCCGGCTCTGGCCCAGTTAAGGGCCTCGTCTTCATCTCCAGACAATGCTGGCTCTTCCTTCCCTTCGGCACTGGAGAATTTTAAGGCCTACCAAGATTTTTGTGCAGTGTAGCTGCTTCTCTTGGAATCCAAGCAGAGTTCTTGCAAGATACCAACCAGAAATGAGTGGATATCCTTCAGCCATCCGCCCCAGGGAGAGTCACCCTTCCTATCAGTGATACTCTCCTCGAAACAACTAAGGCCCTCTGGAGCGCACTGGCTTCAGAACTGTCTGCGGCTAAGCACAAGCACTATTTCATTCCCACGCAGGGATTTGAGAGGTTTTATTCCCATCTGGCCCCAAATTCCCTAGTCGTAACTGCGATGAATAACATAACCCAGCAGGGCAGGGTCAAGTCCACCTCCAAGGACAGGGACTTTAAATGATTGGACCTCATAGGCAGAAGATTTACACCTCCTCTTCCTTACAGATGCGAATTGCTAACCAGCAAGTCTCACTGTCCCAGCACTATTTCATCACTTGCCGAGCTGTGTCAAAGTTCGCAGTCCAGCTGGCCAAGGCCTCCCAAGAGGAATTTCAGGCATTTGTCACTGAGGGCTGCTTGGTGGCTAGGGTATGTCTATATTACCCACCCGATCGGCTGGCCGCAATCGATCCAGCAGGGGTTGATTTATCGCGTCTAGTCTAGACACGATAAATCGACCCCCGAGCACTCTCCCGTCGACACCTGTACTCCACTGCCGCCAGTGTAGACCAGGCCCTAAGACGTCCTTGCAGTCCACGCTACATATCACGGGCACGTTGGCCACTGTGAGGACAGCTTCCTGGCTACACAATTCGCACATTGCCCCCGATGTCCAACAAGCCATTGAGGATTAGTCCTTCAATAGCCAAATGCTATTTTCAGACGAGATGCTGCACTTCTTCAGGGACTCCAGGGCTACCCTCTGATCCTTGGGGTGTGCGCGCTGGCGGCATTCAACAGCAACAGCAGTATCGTTCGCAGTGCACGTTTGCTCAGCCCTATCCTCATCTGAGGCAACGGGACGACCCAAGAAAGAAGGATAGAGCCCAAAGGAGAAAGCAGTAAGCTTCAGGGTTTGGACAGTCCACACACACACCCCTGGCGCCCTCCAAGCGTCCATTTTGACTCCTTGGTCCAGAGCACTGTTGCAGTCGTTGCTCCTCCCAGTACCGCAGTGGTGGGAAACTTGTGGCCCCGGGCGGCCCATCAAGGTAAACTGATTGCAGGCTGTGAGACATTTTGTGGACATTGACTGTCCACAGGTATGGTCCCCCGCAGCTCCCATTGGCTGGGAACAGTGAACCGCGGCCACTGGGAGCTGCGTGGGGCTGTGCCTGCGGACAGTCAATGCCCGCAAAATGTCTCGCAGCCCACAATCAGCTTACCCTGATGGGCTGCATGCCATTCACCAGCTTTGCCTCAGTCTGTAGTCTCAGCCTGCCACGACAGTTTGGACGTGTCGGAGGCTCTTGGGCTACGTGTCCACTTGCCTGCAGGTGGTCCAGTTTGCAAGCTTGCGCTTTCGCCCCCTTCAAATATGGCTCAGGACGGTCTCATTCCATATCAACGAGCTGGAGCTTCGGGCCATCTCCAGAGCATGCTGCGCTTTTCAGGACCATATCAGAGACTCAGTGGTTCACATATTCACTGACAATACGACTGCCATGTACTATGTGATCAAACAGGGGGAGCACACTCCAGGTTGCTCCGCCTACAGGCGAGCAGGCTGTGGCTGTTCTGTTTCGAGAGAACATCACTCCGATAGCTGTTCACTTGCCCGGGGCTCAGAATCATCTCGCACACCATCTCAGCAGGTATTTCCCCCTGAGTCATGACAATCTAGTTTGCCATACAATAGGGTTACCATATTCTGTGCCTCCAAATGGAGGACACTCCACGGCCCCCGGCCCCGCCCCCAGCCCCGCCCACACCCCCGCCCCAACCCCGCCCCCTCCCCAAAGTCTCCGCCCCCTCCCCTGCTTCCCGCGAACATTTAATTCGCGGGAAGCCTGAAGCAGGTAAAGGGGATGTGGGGGGGAGGAGGCGCGGCCCAGGCTGGCCCCCCGGCGGCTCCAGCCTGGGTCGGCTCGGGCCCTGGGGTGCCGGCCCCGGCCCCCGGCCGACCACCCCCGGCCCGCCCAGCACTGCCGGCCCCCGGCGGCCCGGCGCACCCCCCAGCTCCCCGGCTCCCCGCGGGCCCGGCTCCCCGGCTGACCGGGCTCCCCGCGGGCCCGGCTCCCCGCTGGCCCGGCTCCCCGCCGGCCCGGCTGACCGGGCTCCCCGCGGGCCCGGCTGACCGGGCTCCCCGCCGGCCCGGCTCCCCGCCGGCCCGGCTGACCGGGCTCCCCGCCGGCCCGGCTGACCGGGCTCCCCGCCGGCCCGGCTCCCCGCCGGCCCGGCTAACCGGGCTCCCCGCCGGCCCGGCTGACCGGGCTCCCCGCCGGCCCGGCTCCCCGCCGGCCCGGCTGACCGGGCTCCCCGCGGGCCCGGCTCCCCGCCGGCCCGGCTGACCGGGCTCCCCGCGGGCCCGGCTGATCGGCTCCCCGCGGGCCCGGCTGATCGGCTCCCCGCGGGCCCGGCTCCCCGCGGGCCCGGCTGACCGGCTCCCCGCCGACCCGGCTGATCGGCTCCCCGCGGGCCCGGCTGATCGGCTCCTCGCGGGCCCGGCTCCCCGCGGGCTCGGCTCCCCGCGGGCCCGGCTGACCGGGCTCCCCGCCGGCCCGGCTGACCGGGCTCCCCGCGGGCCCGGCTCCCCGCCGGCCCGGCTGACCGGGCTCCCCGCGGGCCCGGCTGATCGGCTCCCCGCGGGCCCGGCTCCCCGCGGGCCGGGCTGACCGGCTCCCCGCCGACCCGGCTGATCGGCTCCCCGCGGGCCCGGCTGATCGGCTCCTCGCGGGCCCGGCTCCCCGCGGGCTCGGCTCCCCGCGGGCCCGGCTGACCGGCTCCCCGCCGGCCCGGCTCCCCGCCGGCCCGGCTCCCCGCCGGCCCGGCTGACCGGCTCCCCGCCGGCCCGGCTGACTGGCTCCCGGCCCGGCACCGCGCCCCCGGCTCTCCCTCCGGCCCCGCGCCCGGCCCGGCACTGTGACCCTGGTTCCCGGCCCGGCACCATGCCCCCGGCCCCGCACCGCCGGCCCGGCCAAGCACCACCGAGCCCTCCCGATTTTCCCGGACATGCCCGGCTTTTGGGGATTTCCCCCCGGACGGGGATTTGAGCCCCCAAAAGCCGGACATGTCCGGGAAAATCCGGACGTATGGTAACCCTACCATACAACAAGTGCAAGGAGAGATTTCCCACCTTTATGCAATAGGCCTTTCCCAAGTCCAGAGTAACTGTTTAGCACCGGCTGAGGGGACCTGCCGGTCAGGATTGAATGAAAAATGAAATGAGCTAATCTCAAGACATGTGAGCTTAACGTAGCTTTTAACTTCAGTGGGGGAAATCCTGCTCCTCTGCAGCACTGTGTGTTGTGGAGTGGCAGCTGGTGTTCCACAATTGGGTTTCCAATCTAAGTGCTATTTTACTCCACAACGCAACCACAATTGACCCAAAAAGTTATATCGGCCTCCAAATTGTTATGTTAGCCCTGGGACGGAGGTAAAATCTCCCTGCTAAGCTAGAAGTGAATTGGACAAGGGGTTCATGGATAATGGCTCCATAACACCATGTTAAATGCAGTTCCAGCAGTGTAACTTCTTTATTTTATCATTTGTAACAAAAAAAGCAGGAAGGAGAAGAGAAATCCAACCACTGGGGTCCTTCTCTGGGTCCCCTCCCTCAGATCCAGGGCCAGCCCCAAAACGTAGCTAACGAATGCAAAACTACAAATTGTGTTAACATTTTCCACTGTGGTGAGCTTAGTCCAGGATGCAGGGCCGGCGCAACCCCTTAGGCGACCTAGGCCTACAATTTGGGGGGCGGCGACCACGGCGGTATTTCAGCGCCGGGACCTTCCGCCGCCTAGGGCGGCAGAAAAGCTGGCGGCTGCCCAAAGGCTGCTGGGAAGCTGAGATTCCATGTAGTATGGAGGCTCAGTGGGGGCCACCACCACACCCCTGAGCCTGAGGCTTGCTGGGGGCTCAGCCCACCCTGGAGCCGTAGAAGCCAACACCGATCCCCATAAGCCTTAGCCGGCTACTTAGTCCCCAGGAAACCATTCTGAATGCTCCCAATGTGCCAACACATCTGGCAGGCAGACAGGCAGAGAGATGTGCTTCAAAGAACTTCCCAGTGCCTGCCTCTGCTGCCGCCTCATCATTCTATATTTGCTCCCACACTCCAACGCATTCGTGATACCTCCCAGCTTCTCCCCAGCCACTTCTCTGATTGGGCTGCCCACATTCCAGCCTGCCAGTCGCTAACGAATACCTTCGCTAACACCTTGGCAGCGCTCCCAGCTCAAAACTGACACATTCATAAACCCTCTCTGTGTTTGCTTTGTAATTGCTCCTGTTTCTAATTCACCTTCCATGTAGTACCTTTGAGGCCCCCTGGCTCCCGGAACACATGGTCTATCTCAGTCAGACCCAGAATGAAAATGGACAGAATTCCCACTTTTCTAATTCTTTCAATCAAAATAATTTTCTATTACAATTTTGTACCCGTTTCTATTTTTAAAAACGAACAGCCAGTCCTCAGCTGGCATAAACTGGTGTTGACTTACATCAGATGAGGGGCTAGCCTCTGGCCTTGAATTCAGTGACATCCTCATCTCCACACAGCTCTGTCTCTCTCTCCTTAACTCAGATCCCAGTCCTCTGACCTGCTTGGCCAGGCTGTCAAGTAAGAGCTCATAACCCTGGGCTATGGTTCAGCTTTAAGCAAATTCAAGGATTTACACACACTCGGGCCTATTTAGTATCAACTAATATGATAGATTGTCAATGTGAAAACTAATGAGCCTCAAAAAAGCCACATGTCAGCAAGAGCAACAGGAAATGCCTGGGATGACCTCAGTTCAGATCATAAAGGACAGCACGGTAGAGTAGCCTCTAGCAATGTCTCATTACAACTGTTATTTGGTGCATATTCACACAGAAAAATGTCCTAGTCAATAGGCTTGGAAAAGACTCCACAAGGCCATATCAAGCCCAGCATTCTGCAGGACTTCTCACTACTTCATTCCCAATAATGTCTTGTCTAAACTGTTCTTGATCTCTGACAGGATGAGGCCTTAACCAAGTTACACAGAGTTGCTGGATATTTTCTGATATGAGGAAATCAGAGTATGGGAGAGCAGGAAAAACTTGAATAAGTCAGACATTTGTTGGCTGTGCACCTGGGACCCTTCTGGTGTCCTGGTGCTCTCTCCTTTGGTGCTTTCCATCTAACCAATGCTACAGTAACCACATGCCTTACCCCAGTGATGCTGTGGTTCTTGTCAACGAGGGCCTCTCTGAGGGTCAGGCGTCCAGATGTCACTAGGTGCTGAAGGCTGATGACTAAGGTACCAAGCAGTCTACAACAAAACAACAGTCAGAGAGGAAATATTCTGTTATGGTTTCAGTCTCAGCTAGTTATCAGAGCAGAGAAGGTAGCTCATGGCACAGTCTCCACCCTGATAACTCACATCATGGCTGTGTATATAATATTGCCAAAGTATTTCCTGCAGGTCTGTTAGTATATAGGCCTGTTTGTTAGCCTGAGATAGAATTTTGGGTTTGACTTTTGATACTCTTATATCTTATACTAATATGTGTGAACAAAGAACAAAGATACTGTGGGCTTGTCTTCACTACCCGCCCAGATCGGCGGGTAGAAATCGATCTCTCGGGGATCGATTTATCGCGTCTCGTCAGGACGCGATAATCGATCCCCGAATCGACGCGCGTACTCCACCAGCCCAGGTAGGAGTAAGCACCGTCGACGGGGGAGCCGTGGTGGTCGATTTGCCGCCGTCCTCACAGTGGGGTAAGTCGGATCAGATACATCGAATTCAGTTATGCTATTCCCGTAGCTGAATTTGCGTATCTGAAATCGACACTCCCTCCCCCCTGTAGTGTAAACATAGCCTAAGTATTCCATCTGCTCACAAGCTGATGGGGTGAAAAGAGATAAGGTAAAGACATTACAGGGATGTTGTGATTATCTCAGAACCAAACATTACCAAACGAGGAACAGTAGCTGTTAAGGCCAGATGGGACCACCATGATCTAGTCTGACCTCCGGCACAGCACAGGCCTGAGAACTTCCCCCAGAGGTTCCTGCAGCCGTCTAATGCCTTGTGGTTGAGCTAGAGCAGATTTTTTTAAAAAAAATCTCCAATCTGAAGGTGACAGAGAATCCATCCCATACTTGGTCGGCTGTTCCAGTGGCTAATTACCCTTGCTGGTGAACACTTGTGCCTTATTTCTAGCCTGAATTTATCTAGCTTCAGCTTCCAGACACTGGATCTTGTTATGCCTTTTTTTAAGAGCTCCCTGATATCAGAAATCTTCTCTCTTTGCAGATACTTAGAGACCATGATCACACCATCTCTTAACCTTCTCTTCCTAAGTTTCTCACTGTAAGGCAGATTTTCCAGGCCTCGGGTTATTCTTCTAGCTCTTTTCTGAGCCCTTTCCAATGTGTCAACATTATTTTTGAACAGCAGAACTGTGGCAGTATCCAGTAATGGTCTCGCCAAAAATGTTGTAAATAGAGGTCATTACCACCTCCCTGATCCTACTCAATATTCTCCTTCTTATACAGCCAAGGATAGGGTGACCAGATGTCCCGATTTTATAGGGACAGTCCCGATTTTTGGGTCTTTTTCTTATATAGGCTCCTATTACCCCCCAGCCCCTGTCCCGATTTTTTTGCTGTCTGGTCACCCTAGCCAAGGATCACATTTGCCCTTTTAGTTACAGCATCTCATGGGGACTCATGTTCTGTTAATTATCCACCATGATCCCTAAGTCCTTTTCAGAGTCACTGCCTTCCAGATAGTCCCCCATCCTGTAAGCATGACCTATGTTCTTTGCTCCTAGATGTATGATCTTATATTTGGCTGATTTATAAACTGCATGTTGTTTGAATGAGCCCAGGTTACCAAGCAATCCAGATTAGTCCATATAACTGATCTGCCCCCATTATTACATACCACTCTGCCAGTATTTGTGTCATCTGCCAATTTTACCAGCAATGATTTTATGTTTTCTTCCTGATCATAAAGATAGTCAAGAGCATTGGGCCAAGAACAAGACCCCTTTAGAAACCCCTCCGGGAGATAATTCCCTATTTACAATTGCATTTTAAGATCTATCAGTTAGTCAATTATTAATCCATTCAATATGTGCTACATTGATTTTGTACCATGTTAAGTTTTTAATCAGATCGTTGTGCGGTACTAAGCCCAGCGCCTTACAGAAGTCGAGGTATATGACATCGCCAGGGTGCCTCTCTCAACCAAACCGGCAATCTCAGAAAAAAAAATCAAGTTTGTTGACAAGACCTATGTTCCCTAAAACATACACACACTCACTGGCGTTATGTTTTCATCCTTTCCGTCTTTCCTGACTGCATCCCATATCAGGTTTTGCATGATTTTGCCCGGGCTCAATGTCAGGTGAACCAGCCTCTAGTTACCCAGGTCATCCAGTTTATCCTTATGCCTACAAGAACCTACCTGTTACTGAAAACTTTACTGCAGTTGTAAACTTTAACTAGCAGCATCTCTTCCATAATGAGCTTCCCATAATGTGGCCAGCGAAAGAGCTAAAAACAAACACAAACATACAGTGAATTTTTAGAGTTTCTGCAGCACCTCACAGCCACAGGGGATCCCACTAATTCTCAATTTGTCCCCATTCCCTAGGGCTATTTTCCTCCTAACACTCACCCTCTAGTGAGAGATTCTGTAATAAACCCCTGGATGAGTGAGAACATACACACCATTGGCTTCACCGCCACAAGATTTTCTTTGGGGCAGAGCCTGAGATGCTCCTGGGACTCGAGCTGTTTGCCTCGTCTAGCTAAGCCCTAGGACATGGAGACCCCGTGTGTTCCAAGTGAGAGCTGGGACACCCACTGCCTTCCCCCCCTCACCCTTCCACTGGGTGTGAGGCCTGTCAAAGGACAGCTAGTGGGGGGCGGGGCTACAAAATAAAATTAACAACATTGCTAAAATAGAAATTGCAAAATAAGCCCAACTCCATCCAGCAGCCAAGAGCAGAAAAGGAGAGGTGAGCCAATTGGAGGACGAGCCTGGGCACCTGGCCCCCAGCACTGCCCCAGGGCCCTGCAGTGCTAGGCATGGGCCAGGGGGGCAGAGGAGGGAGCCTGACTATTCTGGGCATGGGACATTCTCCCTGTTTAGGTCTCAAGTCTCCTGTTCCCACGGTTTTGCTGGAGGTCTAGTTGGAAGACACAGGGAAGTGAACCGGGACTTCTTTAGCCTTATTGGAAAGGGCTGGGTGCTGAGTGCTGAACAGAGCTTTCCTTCACACTGTTTATTCAGGCACTTGAATTAAACAGGCAATAACAAAACCAAATTCAGTTCAAAGTGTTTCAAATACTAGGCCTAAAGCTCTCTTTCTCTCCACCGCTTAGCTGTGCTTGCTTAGTGTCTCGGATTTCATAAGCCTTCCAGCTCTCAGTCAGCCCTGGAGTCTACCAGGGGGTGAGACCTGAATTCCCAATGTAAAAACAAGCAGAATACCCCCTTTGGCTGAAACTTCCTCCCCTTTAAACCCTAAAACAGGGTGTGCACCCATTTCCCCACCTCCCCTTGTCGGTCACCGTCACCCCGAACGTGCCCCAGGTCCTAGCAGTGACGCTTCTGGGACTCAGCCCTGGGCAGGGCTTTCTGGCCACTCCTGTCTATATTTAGCATTACTCCCTTCCGCATTTTCAGTTTCTTGATAACAAACACTGGAGAGGTGGGAGGGAAGTAATGTTCAGTACAAACAGGAGCAGCCAGAAAGCCCTGCCAAGGGACTCCAGCTGTACTGAGAACGTGGCCCAGGCCCCTGGGGGCTTTCCCGCTAAGTGCCACAGCGCAGCGCTGTGCTGGGCATGAGAGGGCAGCCCACACAGACAGGGTATGGCAGCCTGTTCCCCAGCCTGGGGCCTGCTGCCCTGTGCGCCTTGCTTCCCTCTGTGCGCCCCCAGGGCAATGCACAGCTTCTAAAGCAGCCGGTTTCCTGCCACCCTCTGACGCTCTGGGCCAGCTGGACTCCCCAGCCCAGGCAGGAGGCTGCATTGCACCACTCCCCACACCTGACAGCCAGATTTGGGGCGCTCTCACCAGGGAGCCTCAGCCTCCCGCAGAACCAGGGAAATGGGGAGTCGCTCTCACCACGAACAGGCCAACTCATGCGCTCAGCGAGCCTGCTCCAGCCACAGACTGAAAAGGCTCACTGGGCCCATCCCTACTAGAGGTGTGTGGGCAGAGCCGGCGCCCCACCTCCAGGCACCCCTCGCAGCACAGAGACCTGGGTGAGGAGAGGGTGGAGCACCGGGGGCCAGAGCCGCCTCTGTGGTCCCAGCTCTCCGGGCACTGGGCAGGTGGGTGTGAAACAACCCCCAAGAAAGGGAGAACCTTACCCTAAGGAGCCAGGCACCTTGGGCTGCCCCTGCCAAGGGCAGCTGTGCGGCCTGTAACATCCATGGACCTCACCTGCCGTTTCCCCTCCTCCTGACAACCCTTGCTCCCCATGCCCTCCCCCCAGCCATCCCTTCCCCCCCAGCCACCCCTTGCTCCCCATCTCCTCCCCCCCCGGCCCTCACTCCCCATCCCCCCCAAGACACCTCTCACCCCCCATCTCCTCCCCCCCCAGCCACCCCTTGCTCCCCATCTCCTCCCCCTGGCCCTCACTCCCCCATCCCCCCCAGACACCCCTCGCTCCCCATCTCCTCCCCCCCAGCCATCCCTCACAATTAACCAGCCCCGCAGCCCAAGCCCCAAGAGCTGAAGCCAGCCAACAGGGTCAGCTGCAGGCGCCTTATTGCAGTGTAGGCAGAACCTACAAGGCCTAACTACCTATGAAAATCTGGCCCTTGGGTACTAGAAACCCTGTGCTTATCGAAGTCAGCGGGTGCTTCCCTCCACACCTTCCTCCAAGAGTCACCATGTCAGCATTAATGACCGTGCTGTGAACCTGCAGGGAGGAGGACACGTTCCTTCCTTCACACCCCTCCAACGGCCCAGTGAGACAGCAACACCCCTCAGACAGTCCCCCTTGCTTCAGCTTGCAAGTAGCACTGGTCTCTGGGGGTGCGTCTGCCGGGGGACACAGCAGCCGGGCTGGCAGGGCTGGAGCTGGCGCATTGCGGCTCTGGCACAGGCTCAGGCTGACCCCCTGAATTCAAACCACCCGACCCCAAGCTCGGGTGGGCTGGAGAGCCTGAGCAGCCACGGGGGCCACGACAGCCACACTGTTGGGTGTAGCAGGCTAGCCCAGAGCTAGAGTCATCAGCGGACTCAGCCACGGGAGAGTCAGGCTCAAGTGCTGCTCCACACCCCGAGGAAGAACTCGGTGTAGTTCAAAACCTTGTCTGTCTCACCAACAGGAGTCGGCCCAATAGATTTTTGTATTACCTCCCGCTCCCCTTTATCTCTCTGATATCCTGCGACCGACACAGCATGCCCCAAATCGGGCCCAGTAAGGACTCAAACCTACGTCTCCCACATCCCAGGTGGGTGGCCAAACCGGTGGGCTGTTGGCTACACCCACAGCTGTGTTTTGTGCCAGGCCCAATCCAGGAGCCATGCTCTGAGCACACCCACGGGCACTGGAATCCCACCTGGGCTCAGACATGAGCTAGGACGCTAGTTAGCTATGGGGCAGTATCAGACTGTGCACATGTCACCGGGGGAAGTGCTGCCATCTCAGCAATTCGAGGTGCCTAACGGGCGAGGCAGCAGCTGACCAGGCACTTAAAGAGGCAGTTAGGCACTGAAATCCTCTTTATGAATCCAGCCCTAGCTCCCTCAGACTTCCCAGGCATGAATCATTCTTCCCCGCCACATGAGGCCAGAGAAAGAATCCCCCCTCCCCGAGACTGCTGGGGAGGCCAGATTAAGCTATGCTTTGACATAACCACTGGGCTACGTTTTCCCAGACTTCCGGAGGAGCTGGAGTAACAAGGTTAATATTTAATAGCTTTTGCTTTTGATTTCAGTTTCTTTATGTTGAATTCCTAGAGCGAACCTTCCATGGTTAGTCTGTTGTGGACAATCCTGACTGACACCCTGTCCACTGGCTGAAGGGAGGTATTGAGGGGGTGTCACTGCTGGTCATGGACAGAGTGAGCAAAATAACCATCACAGAATCTTAAGCAGGGAACAAATCCCCTCTCCCTGAGTCATGCCTGCCAGACCAGGAGTCTGAGGGTGAGTCTACACTACAATGAAACACCTCAGCTAGCGTGTATCAGCTGACACGGGCTCACGGGGCTTGGGCTACCGGGCTGTAAAACTGCAGTGTAGACAACTAGGCTCAGGCTGTAGCCCAGGATCTGGGACTCCACGAGAGGGGACGGAGTTCTGTGAAAAGTGTAACAAATGGTTGGGCATATCAGCCAGGCACAGCTAGCCTACAGCTCAACCACTGGGAGTTTATGGAAGGGCAGGTCACCTCCAACAACCCTCTGCTCACAGACAAGCTGCCAGAGTTCAGTCCAGTGGCGACAGTTCTATTCTGTTTTCCAGAACTAACGCAAAGGCACACGCCTCCCTACTGTCTGTATACTTCACTTTCCTCCTGGGGGAATTCTGTGTCCCGCATGCATGCAGAATGCATGTCCCCCACAGATTTCTTTGCTTCCCTGCAGAAAAAAGGCTTTCTAACAGGGAAGCAAAGAGAAGCCACAAGAGCAGTCATGCGCCCCTCCCCAGCAGCGTAGACATGGTGTTTCAGGCACTTGGAGCAGCCAGTGGAGAGGTAAATCACCATGGTGGGAGGGAGGCTGGGGATGCCTTGGTCAGTGGCTCCCACCCTGCACTGGGCTCAGCTGCTAGTCCTGGCTCGGCTGGGGAGGATGGGACTTCCTCTTCCCCTGCAAGGGGCAGCTGGGCTCAGGACAGACCTACCCCAGAAACTTCCCAGGGCTGCAGGAAGCTCTGCACCTCCCCCCCACACACACACACACTTCCTGCACCCATTGCTCCTCAGCCACAGGGGGAGGGGTAACGATATTGGGAGCTGCTCAGACCCCTCTGCCAAACCTCACCCCCCTGCACCAGGAACCTCTCACCAAGCCCCCCAAACCCTCACCACACCAAGCCTCACCCCCTGCATCCAGACCCCTGCCAATCCCATCCCCCCTGCATCTGGACCTCCACCCCTGCACTGAAACCCCCACCCCGATGAGTCTCACCCCCCTACACCTGGACTACCCCAACAAGCCCCCGCAACTCGACCCTTATTCCACTGAGCCACAACATAGCTGCACTTGAACCCCCACCGCATCAAGCCCCACTCCCCCAGTACCCAGACCTCCCCGCCAAGCCCCATTCTACCCTCACTCAGACACCCCTGCTGACCACAACCACCTTCACCTGCATCCTCCTGCAGAGTCCCCCACATTGCCCCTGCATCTGGAACCACTCAATGAGCCCCTGTGCATCCAGATCCCCCCCACACACAGACCCCCCACTGAGCTGCCCACACCCCATACAGAACCCTCTCACCCCACACCTGGATCTCCCCACACTAAGCCCCTCCATGCTTGGATCCTGTCAGGCAGAACCTACTTGCCCCACACCTGGTGCATCTGGCACGGAGGGACAGGGCCTTGGGGTATTTCTGGGGCAGGCCTGGCCCTTGCGCTGGGTCGGATGCAGCCTCACCACCGAGTCCCTGTCCCAGGGGAGAAAGAGGGGGGGAGATGCAGGGTGATCTCCCTCCTCTGTGCAGACAGTGGCCTGTGCTCCCCACTGCCATGCTGGAGCCTCCACATTTATTTATTGACAAATAAAATTTGCAGAATTTTAAGATATTGTGCACAGAAATTTATTTTTCTTTGGCACAGAATTCCCTTGGGAGAATTCACTTCCTGGCCGAGACTCTTGTGTAGTTCTGCTATGCTCCTTCAACCAGCGGCAGTGGTCCACCCCAGAAGTCTGGGGTGAACTGATTTCTCTATTTATAGCTTCTAAGTGACTTGGGATCTTTTCTCTGGAAACGCCATTGCTTTAGAACAGCAGCTGGGCTGGTGCTGAGGTTGAGAAGCTGCACCTCTTTGCCAAGCCCACGACATTCTTTTGTGTCTGGTCATTTTCTTTTACAAAAATCCTTTGAATGATAACTGACACCCCCACCCCCGCAACCCCATCTCCACCCTGCTCCAGGACTCCCCGGGCCTGAGGTTGCAATGAGGGGCCTAAGGACTGACTGGAGCTGAACCCTTCTCAGCCATTTGCTTCATTTCCGAGCCCCAAGACAGCAGGACCGAGTCAGGCTTCTTATGGATCTAGCTCATCTGGTCATCCAAGAACAGCCCTCAGGGCGAGCCTGGGCAGGGCTTCACCCAGGATGTGAAGAGACAGCGCAGCCCAGCCCTACTCACTGCTGTCCCATGCTCCCTTACCTCTCCGAAGACAGCTTCCTGGCCACAGCGAACCTTCTTCGTCTTCTGAGTAAACCCTGGGGAACAACACACACAGAATGTTAAGACAATGGTCAGATGCAGGGGTTCCTCCTCCTGGTTCTGGGCCCCGACTGCCTGGAAAGACAAAATCTGCCAGCTGGGAGGCCAGAACATCTAGCTATGCCAAATCTATGCCTAATTCATTAAGGGCCCAATGCTGGACGTTGGGGTGCTCAGCACATCTCAGGACTGGGTCTCGTTCATTTCAGCTTTCCCAGGCTGCTGCAAGTGGGTACTGGCTAGTGTGTGGGGACCCAGGGACTCTGCTGGAGCTGCAGCTCCCCTCCTCCATCTCCCAGCAAAGGGAACCATGGCAGATTCGTTACCAGGGGTGTTTCCCTGCCATCACCTCCCTTCAGAACTAAGCTGATCCTGATCACTCCCACCTGGTCCCTGGGCCCCCGCAGCCCATATTAAGTGAGCTCCCCAATGGTGCTGCTATGCAGGAAAGCCCATAGATGAGACACAGGATCCATTGGCTCCCCTGGTGCAACAGAAGTCCATTATGATTAAAAGGTTTCCAAATGGCTCTGGGTTGCTGTGCGGTGCTGTGCTCAGACACTGCAGTGCCCAGGCCTACAGAATTGCCTGCAGAGAGAGAGGGCGAATGCTGGGACTGGCACAAGACGGGCTGCAGAGAACAAGTCATGAGGCACAGGCAGGGGTTCAATTCACGCGGAGCTCCAGTAAATATTTTCAAATCCGCAGGGCAGAAGCCCCGAGCTCCAGCACCCCCCATAGGCCAAATGCCTTCAGCCCCAGGGCTGCAGGAAATACTGTATGAGAATTTAAGCACTGGGCACAGGACTTGTCTACGCTAATGAAGTCAATATAAGTTAAGTCGGTGTACAGCCGCTGCAGTAATTACAGTGGTACTTCATGTCCCCATTACTCTCCTTCTTTTCCATCCTTGCCAGGAGCTTTCACGACTGAAGTGGGGCATTGTGGGGCACTGACAGCTGGAGCCCAGGGGCTGACAGCCTCAGCTATAGGCACGGGGCTCACATCTGCCGCCCCCCCAGCTGTCAGGCAGGTGCAGGCTCACAGCTGGCCTCCCTTCTCCAGCCCTGTGCTAGCAGTGTGAGCTGTGAGCCAGCATGGGCTCATTTCACAGCAGGGAGCCTACCAGCAGTGAAATTGACATTCTTGTCAGTTTCATAGCTGCTGTTATTTCACATCAGGGCTCTGGCTCCAGCTGCCAGCCTGTAGGGGGCTCACAGCTGGAGCCCCCTGCCCACCTCAGGGCTGACTGCCAACAGCCAGTGGAAGTAATGCAGTGTCTATACTGACACTGTGTTGCCCTAACCACATCAACCATAGTGCTGTGCCTCTCACCATAGGTCGGTGTAGCGGGGGCCTTAGGTCGGCAGAGGCAGCATTGAGGTGTGGACATTGACGTAAGCAGCCTTATGTTGACCTAACTCTGCAGTAGGGCAGAGGGATACAGCCTTCTGGAAGGGGGAAGAAAGTGGCGGGGGGCTGAGGCAGGGAGATGAGACTGGCTGGGAGAGGGAAGAAAGGGGGGCTGGCAGGGAGATGAGACCTGCTGGGAGGGGGGGCAAGGCTGTAAGGGGATGAGACCTGCTGGGGGAAGGGTGCAGGCTGCTGTTAGCGACACGCCCTGCCAGGGAAGTGGATACGGGCTGTTGCAGGGAGATGGTGTGCTGGCTCCTCTCCTCTCTGGCTGAACTACTGCCGGGGGCTGTATAGCGCCGAAGCCAGTTGGGAGAAAACAGCAGAATCTGCAGAATCTCTCACCCCGAGCCCAGCCGCGCCAAAACTAACGCTGAGTCCAAGGCGCTGGCACGGAACAGAAAAGAAGCAAGATCCCTGCCCAAAGCCCCAGCCATGGTACAAAGGGCCCCTCACCAAACCCCGGGCTGCTGACGCTCAGCGGCAGGTGGGATTGAGACCCAGAGCAGTGAGGAGACAGCCTGGGAGCACGAGGCTCTGGGAGAGGAGAGAGGGAACCAGGCAGTGCAGCATCCTGGGCAGAGGGCAGAAGATAGAAACTGGCCAGGCCCTGTCATAGACCTCTGCACATCGGCTACCGACCCCACTGCACACTGGCTCCCGGGGGCCTCCCCCCGGCACGGACCAACATCCTCCCCTTCCCCCCCCCCCGCACACCGGACACCCCACTGGCTACCAACTCCCCCTGCGCACCAGCACCCAGCCCCCCCCCGGCTACCAACCCCCCCGCGTCCTGGCACCCAGCCCCCCCCCGGCTACCAACCCCCCCGCGTCCTGGCACCCAGCCCCCCCCCGGCTACCAACCCCGCCCCCGCGTCCTGGCACCCAGCCCCCCTACCACCTCCCCGCCCTGCACACCGGCACCCAGACTCCCTCCCCCGGCTACCAACCCCCAAGTGTCCCGGCACCCAGACCCCCCCGCCCAGCCACCAATCCTCCCTGTGGACCGGCCCCCAGACCCCCGGACCCGGCTCGCTTGCGCCCCGCGCGGGGCTCTGTCCGCCCGACCCCCGCGTCGCACCTCGGAAGCTGAGCTGCACCTGCCGCTCCCCGGCCCCTGGCAGCTGGGTGACCCGCTTCACGCTGACACTCAGCGCCATGCTGCTGCCGCCGGCCCCGGCCCCGACCCCGGCCCGCTCCTGTGCTGCGCTGCGCCCGGCCGGTCCCGGCCCGGTCCCTCTGACTCACCGCCGGGACGCGCCCAGCAGGTTGCGCCGCCTGTTCCCCACCCGGAAAGTACACATGGCCCTGCCCTGCCTGCCCCTCGCCCGCGGCCACCTGCCCCTGGCAGCCTGCACTCACCCCAGCTGCCCTTCGCAGCCTGCACTCACCCCAGCTGCCCCTCGCCCCCCCCCCGCACCCCCGCACTCACCCCAGCTCCCTGCACACACCCCCAGCACCTCCGCACTCCAACATTCACCCCAGCACCCTGCACGCTCCCCTACACCCTGCACTCCCACACTCACTCTGGCATGCCAACACTTACCCCCACTCACACCGGCAGCCCCCCCCCCGCACTCCCCCCACTCTAGGGCAGATCTTGTAGAAAAACATTTTGAATGAAAAATTGACAGTGATGGAGAATCCACCATGACACTTGATAAATTGTTCCAATGGTTAGTTACTCCGACTGTTAAAAATGTACACCTTATTTCTAGTCTGAATGTGTCTAGTTTCAATTTCCAGCCATTGGACCGGGTTAGACCTTTCTCTGCTGGATTAAAGAGCCCATTATTAAATATTTGTTCCCTTCTCTTTGTTAAGTTAAAAGATTGAGCTCTTTGAGTCTATTACTATAAGGCAGGTTTCTAATCCCTTAATCATTCTCATGGCTCTTCTCTGAACCGTCTCCAATTTATCAACATCCTACTTGAATTGTGAGCACCAGAACTGGACACAATATTCCAGCAGCAGTCGCACCACAACCCCCAAATCTTTTTCAGTCACTGCTTCCCAGGATAGCATCCCTCATTCTGTAGTATGGCCTTGTGATGGGGTATACAAACCCCACACTGGGACCAAGGGGTTAAAGGACAGCGCTTGGCCAAGCTAGCCCTCCAACCCTCCAGCCCTCCACCTCCAACCCTGCAGAGCACACGCCAGCTGGAGACAGGGTTGAAAAGGGAGCAAACCCAGCTGAGAAAGTGGGAGGGACAGGCCTACCCTGGAGGTTCCTGCCAAAAGGAGCTAGAAATGCCTCCCTGAAGTACCAGGACTGTATGCTGAGCCCAGTTAGGATTGCTGGTCTGGTTTCCTTTTTCCTTATCTGGGACCAGAAGCGGAGGGGGCAGTGGTAGGAAGCGATGCAGGGAGCGTAACTCAGGGGTCTACTGATCCTCCTAGGACCCTAGGTTGAGCCCGGTAGAGTGGGCATGCTTGGGCTCCCCTATCAATACTCCGATGACTGAGTGGATGCTAATCACTAGGCCACCCAGCCCACTGAGGACACTACTACAGGCTTACATGATTCGCTCCTAGATGTACACATTTATATTTAGCCCTATTAAAACGCATATTGTTTGCTTGTGCCCAGTTTACCAAACCAAACCAGAGCATCTGAATCAGTGATCTGTCCTCTTCATTATTTACCATTCTCCCAATTTTTATGTCATCTGCAAATTTATCAGTGATGATTTTATGTTTTCTTCCAGGGCATTGAGAAAAATGTTAAATAGTGTAGGGCCAAGACCCAATCCCTGCAGGCCCCAGCTGGAAACACAGCCACTTGATGATGATTCCACATTTGCAGTTACATTTTGTGACCTATCAGTTAGCCAGTTTCTAATCATAGAAGATTAGAATTGGAAGAGACCTCAGGAGGTCATCTTGTCCAACCCCCTGCTCACAGCAGGACCAACCCCAACTAAATCAGCTCAGTCAGAACTTTGTCATGCTGGGCCTTAAAAACCTCTAAGGATGGAGATTCCACCACCTCCCTAGGGAACCCATTCCAGGGCTTCACCACCCTCCTAGTGAAATAGTGTTTCCTGATATCTAACCTAGACCTCCCCCTCTGCAACTTGGGACCATTACTCCTTGTTCTGTCATCTGCCACCACTGAGAACAGCCGAGCTCCATCCTCTTTCAGGTAGTTGAAGGCTGCTATTAAATCCCCCCTCACTCTTCTCTTCTGCAGACTAAAGAAGCCCAGTTCCTTCAGCCTCTCCTCATAAGTCATGTGCCCCGGCCCCCTAATCATTTTCGTTGCTTTCCACTGGACTCTCTCCAATTTGTCCACATCCTTTCTGTAGTGGGGCCCCCAAAACTAGACACAATACTCCAGATGTGGCCTCACCAGTACCGAATAGAGGGAAATAATCACTTCCCTCGATAAGAACATAAGAACGGCCATACTGGGTCAGACTAAAGGTCCATCCAGCCCAGTATCCTGTCTACCGCCAGTGGCCAATGCCAGGTGCCCCAAAGGGGCAATTGGTAATGATCAAGTGATCTCTCTCCTGCCATCCATCTCCACCCTCTGACAAACAGAGTCTAGGGACACCATTCCTTACCCATCCTGGCTAATAGCCATTAATGGACTTAACCTCCATGAATTTATCTAATTCTCTTTTAAACCCTGTTATTGTCCTAGCCTTCACAACCTCCTCAGGCAAGGAGTTCCACAGGTTGACTGTGCGCTGTGTGAAGAAGAACTTCCTTTTATTTGTTTTAAACCTGCTGCCCATTAATTTCATTTGGTGGCCCCTAGTTCTTATATTATGGGAACAAGTAAATAACTTTTCCTTATTCACTTTCTCCACACCACTCATGATTTTATATACCTCTATCATATCCCCCCTCAGTCTCCTCTTTTCCAAACTGAAAAGTCCTAGCCTCTTTAAACTCTCCTCATATGGGACCCGTTCCAAACCCCTACTCATTTTAGTTGCCCTTCTCTGAACCTTTTCTAGTGCCAGTATATCTTTTTTGAGATGAGGAGACCACATCTGTACACAGTATTCAAGATGTGGGCGTACCATGGATTTATATAAGGGCAATAAGATATTCTCCGTCTTATTCTCTATCCCTTTTTTAATGATTCCTAAATCTTGTTTGCTTTTTTGACTGCCGTTGCACACTGCTTGGACGTCTTCAGAGAACTATCCACGATGACTCCAAGATCTCTTTCCTGATTAGTTGTAGCTAAAATAGCCCCCATCATATTATATGTATAGTTGGGGTTATTTTTTCCAATGTGCATTACTTCACATTTATCCACATAAAATTTCATTTGCCATTTTGTTGCCCACAGTCTGCTTTGGTCTTAACTATCTTGAGCAGTTTAGTATCATCTGCAAACTTTGCCACCTCACTGTTTACCCCTTTTGCCACATCATTTATGCTGGCAATGCTCCAATGTGCCAATAATGTGTGCCATCTTAATTTTATATCTTTCTAATTTTTTAATCAAAAAGGAATATGAGACCAAGTCAAACACCTTACAGAAGACTTATTATTTCAACACTACCACCTTTATCAACCACATTTGTAATCTCATCAAAAAAGCTATCAAGTTAGATTGACAGGATCTATTTTCCATAAACCCATGTTGATTGGCATTAATTACATTACCCTGAGACATTCTGTGCTCCAAAGCAACACCCTGGCACTCCCATATTCACCACTGTAATAGAATTGTATGTTTTGTACAATGTATGCCTGTGAGGTATCAGTCTAAAAGTCTTGATCTGTTGAACATTAATATCCTGTTGGCTTGTATATGCTGTCACTGGAGGGAAGTTACGAAGTTTTGCTATGTGTATGTTACTGGAATATGTTGTAAGGTTGGAAACACCCACAACCAGCCTTTTAGGTACAACAATGGAGAGGCCAGATAGCATTGGTGGCCCATTAAGGGGAATACACAGACTCACAGAGAGAGCACATAGACAACGGAGACTGCTTGACTCATGTCACAGCAAAAGCTCTTTCCAGCAACCTGGAAGAAGCTATAGAAGGGGGAAGTGACATCATCACTTGGCCTTACTCCCCCCCACAACTCAACACCTGAAAACATGTCTAGAGAACAGACTGAACTGGGGAGGTGGTGCCAAGTTGGAAAGGAGAATCCCAGCTTGTGTATTAAAGGAACTATACCACCAGGGTGAGACACGGCTTGATTTAAATCCTGCCTAGTTTATAGAACTCAGATGGTGATTTTACTTTTTATTTCTTAGGTAACCAACTTTGATCTTTACATTTATTATTTATAATTATTTCAAATCTACCTTGCTGTAGTTAATAAATCTGTTTTCTATTTCACCTAAACCAGTGGGTTTTACTTGAAGTGCATTGGAAATCTGCTCAGTGTACAAAAGCTGGTGCACATCCACTTTCCTTTGTAGAAGTGGTGGACCGGGTAATAAACTTACGCTGCTCAGGCTTCTGACCAGGGTAGGACAGTACAGCTCTGGGGTCCCAGGCTGGGGAGAACTGCCTGGAGCCTCTTTATTGTCAGTTCATGAGTGGCTGGAGAAAGCATTCCTGTAACTCAGCTGGGTGTGTCCCTTCCTGTGGATGTCTGTGTAAGTGCAGAACCTGGAGAAGTTTGCAGCTTGTCACAGCATCAGTGTGAAAGGGAGCCCATGTTGGTATGCCAGAGGGCTGAGCAATACCCCAGTTCCATGTTGCACCCCGGGGAACCCGTCACATACCCTCCTTTAATTCTTTATTTAACTGAGTACCAGGGCTGGAGCACCCATGGAAAAAAAATAGTGGGTGCTCAGCACCCACCGGCAGGCTCCAGCTCCAGATCCACCTCCTACCCAGCGCCTCCCGCTGGTGGTGGGCCCTGTCGATCAGCCTCTCCTTCCCCCCCCCCCAGCTCCTCCCATCCGCTGAGGATCAGCTGTTCAGCGGTGGGCAGGAGGCACTGGGAGGGGAGGAGCAGGGGCAGGAAGAGGTAGAGTGAGGGCGGGACTGGGAGGTGCGTTGGGGGGACATCCCCAGATGCTGTGGAATGGAAGGGGTAGGACCAGCCCCTTCCAGCCCCTGGGACACTGCTCTGCAGCATGGTGGGCTGGTGGCTGCCTGAGAGAGCCTGTCTGGGGAGATGGCTTCTGCTCCCTGCCTAGACTCAGGTGCTGGGGATCAAGGGTGATCAAGCTGGAGCCCCTCTCCCCCCTGGTATGTTTCCAGCTCACTCAACCATGGTCCCCAGCAGCTGAGCCCGGGCAGGAAGCGGAAGCCACCTCCTCCCCAGATGGGCTTTTTCAGTTAGCCACTGGAAGGGGCTGGCGTTAGAAGTGGCTCCATCCCACCAGGGAGAGCGGTGGAACATGCCGGTCGGGGGGGGGGGGCGCAGGTGCAGTGGGAGGACAGAGCGCCCCTCTCCCCAGGCAACGTTCAGCAAGGAGAGTGTGGTGGCCCTGGGCTGGGCGCAGAGGAGTTGGCGGGGGGGAGGGGAGGAGGGAGACACGTGACCTCCAGTGTTATCTCCACTTTTGATCATGCACCTCCCTGCCAGTATAGGGAGGCACCAGTCATCTATGGCCAGGGCATACTCAGGGGAGGGGGCAGAATGGGACAGAAAGAAGTGGGGTAGGAAGGGGTGGGGATGGGGCCTTGGGGAAAGGGGTAGAGTGGGGGTAGGGCCTGGGACGGAGCATGGGTGGAGCACCCCCTGGGAAATCAAGTGCCAAGACTTACTGAAAAATCAACATTAATGATCCAGCAAGTTCATCAGCCAGCTTTTGGATGCAAGTTATCTGGACCTGCTAATTTAAAAATGACTAACTTTAGTAACTTCTGTTTAACATCCTCCAGAGATAGTAGTGGAATGAAAAAAAGGTTTTATCATTACAATATAAGATTATATCATCTACTTTTCCCCCAAATATGGAACAGAAATATTTATTGAATATTTCTGCCTTTTCTGCTTTATTATTGATAATTCTACCATTTCCATCTAGTAATGGACCAATACCATTGTCAAGATTCTTCTTGTTCCTAATATATTTTAAAACAGCTCCTTATTGTTCTTAACTCTTCTGGCCATAGACTTCTACTTGTGTCCTTTTCCTTCCCTTATCAATTTTCTACAATTCCTAACTTCTGATTTATAATCATTATAGTCAACTTCCCCTTTCTTCCATTTGTGATATATATTTTTTTAATAGCTGCCTTTATTCTGCCTCTTAACCAGATTGTTTTTTTACCCAGTACAGCCTTCTTCCTTGATTGTAGGATTCTGACTTTTTGGGCATCTAGTAATATATATATTAGTTGGCCTGGACTTGAACATTACAAATGTGACCAAGTCATGAGCACTTGAATCTACACTGCCATTAATTTTTAGTTCTGTGATCAGTTCTTCTTTATCTGTCACAACAAGGCCTAATAAAGATTTCCTGTGCTGGCTGCGTTAGGAGTTAGGAAATTGGCAGTATGAGACCTCCAGAATTCCTCACTCAGATTGAAGTTTCCCATGATCACACAGCTTTTTTCCCTATACATTGTAGATAGGTACATAAGGAGCAGGGATCCTGTTCCCAGTGTGATCTGGGGTCTGTAGCAGACTCCAGCTAATACCCCATCTTTTTCTGTTAGGACATTGATCCATAACCATTTCAAGATTATTTTTCTTCTGAGTTATCAGTGACTCAGAAACAGATAATGCAATTTTGACAGAGTGGCGCCCGCTGCCCCTTCTCTTTTGCCCATTCAGTCTTTCCTAAATAGGTTACAACCATTGATTTTAACATTCCAGTTGTGTGAATTATCCCACTAGGTTTCAGTAATACCCATTTGATTGAATTTATGTTCATAAATGAGCAGCTCCAGTTCCTCTTGTTAGTTACCCAGGCTCCCAGCACTGGTGTACAGCCAGAATTGCCTCTCTTCATGTCTTTCAACTCCTTGATTAATTTTGTTCTCCACATCTTAAATGTATCAGGGATGGTCTAGACAGTATTTGGTCCTGCCATGTGGGCAGGGGACTGGACTCGATGACCTCTCGAGGTCCCTTCCAGTCCTAGAATCTATGAATCTTGATTTTGTGCTGAGTGCTCATATCTTCCCTCTTTTTACCCTCCCCTTTTGCTATTAGTTTAACCCTTTCCTGGCTACTCTACCCAGCCTGACCCCGAGGAGACTGGATGGCCTCTTCGACAGTAGAGGGGGGACCAAACTATACAGCCCCTTCTCCCCATAGAAGGTGGATCAATGTTCCACAAAACCCAAACCCTCCACCACTGACGTAGCCAGCAGTTCACTTCCCGCCTCTTCTGCCTTCCTTCCCCTGTGGGACAGGATTAGGAAAGATCTCAGAGACGATCGCTTGGACACTCTTCTTCTTCAGCATGCTTCCAAGTTCCCTGACATCATCCACCATCTGCGAGATATGCCGCAATGCAGTGTGATTAGTGCCGTAGGAACCATCACCAATGGATCCTGGCCCCTTGACTTCAGACGTCCATCCAATCTTAGAGTGATGTCAGAGAGGCCAGAGTAGAAAGCAACTGGGGCTCCTTAGCCTTCCTGAACCTCTGTCTGGAGCAGCCCTCTCGGGGCATTTAGTGCCAGCAGGGTCACTAGCCAGAGTGCTGGAGAGAAGCAGAGTCTGGCTGCATGTACTAGTGAGGACACAATGGCTGTGATTAAAATTATATCATGGGCTTCCCATTCCATGGCGCTGCCAAGGTTGCTATTTCTGGGTGTTTGCAATAGGGACAGTGCCCCTTTAAGACAAAAGGCAATGCTCCACCTCCCAAGCCTCTGGCATCCCTTTGTGTATCCGTTTCAATAGTGCTGCACCATTATGGCCTGTTCTCGCAAAATTCTGCCCAGAAATGCCAGTTGTGATTGTGTTCCAAATGCGCTCGGCGACAGAGCTCCAATGTCACAGCACCTGCTACTTCCTACAGGCTTCTGAGGAAGGTTTGACTGATTCTCCAGGCTTTTGGCCATGCTGCTGCTGGGAAAAGCCTGTTAGTCAGGGACCAACTAATCATCAGCAGACTATCTCCCAGGCATCGGCTGTGCTCACCCCTCAAACATGAATGCTCGGAACACATGTTCAGTTTCTCGAGCCCTGGCGGAAGGGCGCGGCTCACCTGGCCATCGACTTTGTTCTCAAAAAGAGCATGTTGAGGCCCACAGCTTAGCCAGCATTTCTGAGCATGGTTCTCTGAGAACCCTCACCCAAAATTAGCTGGGACCCTGTGATGCTTCTGCTGCTATGCTGCCACACTGGCCTTCTGGTGAGTCTGTTACACGTGGCTAGACCACTCCAGCACATGACACATAGGCACGTCATTTATAATCGGCACCAAGCAATTGTTTCACAGGTGCGCCTATGATACTACGTTAAGATCTAGGGAGCCAGGGCCCTCTGTATTGCCAATCCTAAGTGTTCAAAAATCAGAAGACTGGCTTCAAAATCATTGGATTTTTAAACTAATCCAGTGGGGTACTTGTTATAGGCTGGCTGGGTTTCCAGGGTCATGTTTTCAAGTGTTTCTCCAGATTCAAAAGGGCTAAAAAAATGTTAATGAAAGCTTAGGGTCTCACCTAATCACCTGACTCCAGAAGCTGGGGCTTGAAGAAAAACACCAGCTATCATGAGACTTCTGCTACAAGTGAATTGGCAATGCTGCTATTCAGGAGAACTACAATTAGCTCCTAACAGAGCAAGCCACCTTCTACCTTTGCCTGTTGTCAGAGCCCCCAGTCTTTTCTGGAGCGATATCTAGTGGCAGAACCATGTAACTGCAAGTAAATCATTACAGATCCCTTCACCTCAGTGGGCACGTCAGTGCTAAAAAATGGTGTCTTTACTAAGGGGCAGCTAATGCAAGTGAGCTGTTCTGAGGTAAAGGCACCGTGAAGACCAGGTACTTTCATTTTAGCCTGAGGTAAACTCATTGTGGTCAGCCCTGGACTGTTTACCTTATGCTAAAAGGAAAGTGCCTGATCTTCACTGTGCTGACCTCAGGTTAGCTCACACGCATTAGTTACCTTGAGGGAAAAATCACCTGTGTTAGCCATGAAGCCAAGACCTTAATGGGCAGAGCTATTACCGTTATTGCTCAGGGGGGTGGCCAACTGTATAAACACACAAATCCAAACACCCTTGCCTCACCCCTTCCTTGAGACCCCACCCACTTGCTCCATCCCCTCTACCTCCATTGCTTGCTCTCCCCCACTCACAGATGTTAGGGAGCTTATTCCTTCACCATCTCACTTCCCTGGTCCTTCTCGCATGAACAGAGAGCAACAATACCCAAAGTCCAAAGGCGCAAACAATTTGATGTTTATTGGGGTGAACTTCCAGCAAGCATAATTCCAGTTTCCTTCCTTAGTATTCCCCTTCCCAGCTTTGATACCACAGAGCCTTGCCTGTCTCCCTGTTCCCATTCCCCCCCCCCTTAGCAAAACATGATTCCAGTTCCCCCACCCCCAGTCCCTGTTTCCATAAGAATAAGCCCCCTAACAACTCACTTTCACCAGGCTGGGGCTTGGGGTTCGGGCTCTGGGCTGGGGAGTAGGACCAAGGGGTTAGGAGTGTGGGTGAGGCTCCAGGCTGAGCCTGGGGCAGGGGATTGGGATGTGGGGGGGGGTTGTGGGGTTCAGACTCTGGGAGGGAGTTTGGGTGGGGGAGGGGGCTGGGGCAGGGGGCTGGAGTATGGGAGGGGTGTGACGTTATTGATATAATCTGGGACCGTATAGATCATTGTTGCAACCAAGGTCCTGTAGTGGCACCCAAATCTTGTATAAAGGGGATCAAATGGGGTGTCTAAGACAAGGTTATGGTTTACTGGTTATGATTATGCTGTCTATATGTGTGTATCAATTTTGTAGTTGAAGTTATGAATATTGGCTCTATACTGTCTGTATTTCAAACTTATGCTATGCTGCTGCGTGATTTCCCAGACAAACTGGTGTTAGCTCTGCCTAGCCTGCTTGATGGCCCATTAAGGACTATCAGCTATACAATGGACCCATTGAGAGAAGGCAAATATTCCTTGAGACTCAGCAAAGTATGCAGGAACTTGCCCATGTGACTCCAGACTCCATTTTGCTGTAATTTTCCACAGTAAGAACAAAGAGGTTCTTACACCTGGAAAAGACTATATAAGGCTGATGCCTCATCTCCATCTTGTCTTCAATCCTGCTTCATACCTCTGGAGGAACTTTGCTACAAGCTGAAGCTTTGAACAAAGGACTGAGGACCCATCCCAGCGGGGGATGTATTCCAGAGACTTGATTTAAACCTGCAGTTTATTCTATCGCTGCTGCAAGCCTGAACCAAGAACTGTGCCATTACTGTATGTAATTGATTCCATTTAACCAATTCTAACTCTCATCTCTATCTTTTTCCTTTTATGAATAAACCTTTAGATTTTAGATTCTAAAGGATTGGCAACAGCGTGATTTGTGGGTAAGATCTGATTTGTATATTGACCTGGGTCTGGGGCTTGGTCCTTTGGGATCAGGAGAACCTTTTTCTTTTACTGGGTATTGGTTTTCATAACCATTTGTCCCCATAACGAGTGGCATTGGTGGTAATACTGGGAAACTGGAGTGTCTAAGGAGATTGCTTGTGAGACTTGCAGTTAGCCAGTGGGGTGAGACCGAAGTCCTCCTTGTCTGGCTGGTTTGGTTTGCCTTAGAGGTGGAAAAAACCCCAGCCTTGGGCTGTAACTGCCCTGTTTGAGCAATTTGTCCTGAGTTGGCACTCTCAGTTGGGTTCCGCCAGAACTGCATTGTCACAAGGGGGTGAGGGGTGCAGGCTCTGGGAGGGAATTCGGGTGCAGGCGGGGGCTCTGGGCTGGGTCAGGGGTGCAGGAGGGGGTGTGGGCTGCAGGCTCTGGGAGGGAGTTTGGGTGAGGGAGGGGGATCAGGGCTGGGGGTTGGGGTGCGAGAGGGGATGAGGGGTGCAGGCTCCGTCCGGGAGGCTCTTACCTGGGGCGGCTCCCAGGCGGCAGTGCAGTAGAGCTAAGGCAGGCTCCTTGCCTGCCCTGGCCACGTGCTGCTCCCAAAAGCAGTTGGCATGTCCCTGGGTGAGGGGGGCATGGGCTCTGCGCACTGGCCATGCCCACAAGCACCACCCCTGCAGCTCCCATTAGCTGCAGTTCCTGGCCAATGGGAGCTGCGGAGTTGGTGCTGGGGGCAGGGGCAGTGCGCGGAGCCACCTGGCCTCCACCCCAGGGGCTGCAGGGACTTGCCGGCTGCTTTCAGGAGCAGGGCAAAGCCGGGGTAGGCAGGGAGCCTACCTTAGCCCTGCTGCACCACCGAACTTTTAGCGGCTTAAAATCTCCCGATTTGGCTCCCATTTGGCCAGGAGATAGAGCCTGATTCCAGGAGATTCCCGGCAAAACCGGGAGGGTTAGCAACCCTATAATGCTGAGCAACCCCAGGCCCCCAGCAGCTTCCTGCTGTAAAGAATCTGATACAGGAATGGGGGTGGGGAGAAACTGCACTGTGTGTGGGGGCCAGTCCCAAGGGCCAAGGGTCAGTCTCCCCTGACATCAGGAGCTGGCTGGCTCATTCTGAGCTAGCCTCAGTGCTGGATGGCCACTGTGACCGTGGCCACGGGGAGGAACAGCTCCACAACATCAGAGGCAGCCTGAGCCCCAGGGCTTAGCCCATTTCTCACAGCAGCTCCCTCCGGAGACCAAAATATTCCAGCTTTGGGCAAACACCCACAAGGTACAAATAGGGCATCTGGAAGACACAAAATGACTGCGGCCTAATTACACGCCCAGAGCTGGCCTCCCTGGGGGATGTGGCCTGCACCATGCCCCAGTCCTTGCCACCAGCTAGGAATGTCATTTCTAAATGCACTGGGCTACACCCAATTCCTCAGTGGGCTGTGAGTAACTCATTTTTCTGGTCGCTGCCAGTTACAAGTTTATTTTTGAATGGGGTTAGTTCAACGTGAAAAGCCTTCAATTTGGGGCACCCTTTTCCCATTTTTTTAATTGAAACAAATTTTAAAACAAAAAGTCACTTCAGAGCAAAACAGTTTGAATTTTTCTAATTTTTCTCATTTTGTTTTATGGATTTTTTGACTGAAACACTTTGGGGAATTTGACCGGAGCTCGCACACTTTCCGATTGCCCCAAATCTGCATTGTACACAGAGGCCAGGCCTGACCGCCCTTCCCTCTAGTTTCCACCTCCTGTGCTGGATCGTCATTGTCACCAGGCCACTGGAGATGCACCACCCTGAGTGCCGGTCATGCTCTCCCCCTCCTCTCACCTGCTTTCCCATCCAGAGCCTGGCCTTGAGGCTAGCAGTTAAGGAATGCCAGCAGCAGCACAGCATAGTCCGTCATAGGTAAACAGTCCTGCTCAGCATACACGGAGCTGCCCATTCCTCAGGAGTGAATCATCCTGCGGGTGGCCTGTGGTTATTTCCTTTTATTCTTTTATTGCACAAGCACTTCCTGGAACGCCACAAAAGCAATGCCAAGGCCTGTGGCTGTCACCTGCAGTAGGGAAATAACGGCACTGGCAGGAGTGCCTGTGGCGCCCCCTCCAAACCAGGCAGGGGAGCAGCACAGAAGGTCTGGTCTATACCCAAACTGGCACCAGTTTCCCGAACCTGATTGAGCCAACCTGGTGCCAGTCCGCGTGTGAATACACCGGGGTTGGTCTGTACACAAGCTAGCACTAGACGAACGAAATCAGTTTTAATTGACACCAGCTGCTGTGCCGGTGCCAGTCTGTGCAAGCTAGCTGTAAATGCAGCACCACTTGGGAAAGCAATTCAAGCTCAGCTTCTTTCCTGCTGGACTCTCCATTGGGTCCTGGCACAGATGCGAGTTGGTCCAATCCCGGACAATTCTGACTGTCCCTAATGCTGAGCAGGTAAAGGGGCAGGATCCTGCCTGGCCTGAACCCCCAGAGAGCAGCAGACCTTCTTTCTGAGAGGGCTGACAGAGCACTGTGGCCGTGCCTGTGATGCTGGCCAGGGGCGGCTCTATGTTTTTTCAGAGTAACAGCCGTGTTAGTCTGTATCCGCAAAAAGAAGAAGTGGGCTGTAGTCCACGAAAGCTTATGCTCTAATAAATTTGTTAGTCTCTAAGGTGCCACAAGTACTCCTGTTCTTCTTTCTATGTTTTTTGCCGCCCCATGCACGGCAGTCAGGCGGCCTTCGGCAGCGTCATGCCGATTCACTGGTCACGCCGATTCAGCGGCATGCCTGCGGGAGGTCCGCCGGTGCCGTGCCTTCAGCATCCCCACCGCCGAATTGCCACCGAAATGGTGGGACCGGCGGACCTCCCGCAGGCATGCCACCAAAGGCAGCCTGACTGCCGCCCTCACAGCGACTGGCAGGCTGCCCCCCGCGGCTTCCTGCTCCAGGCACGTGCTTGCTGCGCTGGTGCCTGGAGCCGCCCCGATGCTGGCTCCATGCTGGAATCACTGGGCCCCTGTGGTTTGTGCTGCTTTTCCAGTCTGGGCTGTAGCTACAGTGGCACTAGTGAGTGCCCGGACACCAGCACAGCATTGGCTAGGGCGGTATCAGTCTGGTAAGGGTACGGAAGGCAGTGATCTCACTGTCCCACTAGACCTGCTCCCACCGAGGGGTGCAGCGCACGAGCATAACATTGCAGCTTTCTGGCTTCATTCCTTCCCCAACCACCAAACAGGGCCGGCTCTAGGTTTTTTGCCACCCCAAGCAAAAAAAATTTTGGCTGCCCCCCCGTCCCACCCCTGGGCTCCTCGCCGCACCCCCCTGCCGCCCCAGCTCTGGGCTCCCTCATTCCTCCCCACCATTGCTCCCCACACACACCACCTGCCGCCCTAGCCCTGGGCTCTCTCCCCCCACCACCTGCACCCTCCTTCCGCCGCAGCCCTGGGTCACTGGTAACTCGCTCCCACGGCAGGTCATTCAGCGGGAATTTTAGATGTGCACAGAACACAGACAGGATTGGTTCCCATATGGTTACAGAACTGCAGTAAAGTGGAACAATTTTCAGCTTGTGTGATTGGAGGATATCTGGATGCATATTATAAGACTGTCCTACATAAATGAGGAAAAGTTGAGGTGCCTTTATTATTCTTTTCTTCCACTCTTTCTTTGGGGAATTTGCCAATGCAATATCACTGTCTTCCTTTTAAACAAGCAAACAAACAAAAAGGCAATGGCTGTTGAAAATACCAATTCCAGTCCTAATAACCACTGGGACACATTTCTTGCTCAATTTTATCCTACTTTTTCTACAGCAAGTTACAGTGGATCAGTATATTTGATTTGGGAGAAATGAAGTAACAGCTGCCCAAACTGAGCTTGAGCACTCCTGAATGTTGAGGTGTTCAAATCTGGAAGGCAGGTGCTGGGGGGGGGGAGAGAGGGGGCTGTGGCTCCGCAGGGGAGCACGGTAGCATGTATGCAGCAGTATGCCTGGCACTGCGTGGAGCCAGACACGCTGGTCTGAGTGGCACGGTAAGGGGGTTGGGGGGTTGGATGGGGCGGAGGTTCGGGGGGGCAGTCGGGGCAGGGAGAAGGGGGGGTTAAATGGGTCAGGGGTTTGGGGGGGCAGTCAGGGGACAGGCAGCGGTTGGATAGACATGGGAGTCCCGCGGGTTTGTCAGGGGACAGGTAGGGGATGGAGTCCTAGGGCGGAAATTGGGGGGGGTCTCAGGAGGGGGCAGTTGGGGACAAGGAGCAGACTCTCTTAATGGCTCTCCATGCGTCTCTGGACCCTCTCAGCTGTCGGGCTTGGACGGAAACATTGCCTGAGGGTAGTGAGAGAATGGGTTATCGGTGAGGTGGGGGTGGGCGTGAGCCCGGTCAATAGGGGCAACCCCTACCAAGATCTGAGCCTTTTCTCACACGCCCGTTAGCGCTCGACATTATGCTGTTTGGGACCCCTCTTTGAGGAAAGCCTCTGGATTGCAAGTCCAACCGCTACCTCCTCGTGGTGAGAGTCGGTAACTGGCTTGGATAGCCAGGCGGATTGCGGAGGACGAACCCACATCCCACATTCAGTGGGGTGTGGGACGGGGTTGGGCAGCCCCATATGGTGCCACATGGATGCCCCCCTGGTAAGGGTAGCCTCCCCCAGGTACGGGTTGACTCCCCCTGGTAAGGGTTAGATTCCCCCTGGTAAGGGTAGTCTCCCCCAGGCACGGGTTAGTTTCCCCCTGGAAAGGGTTAGTTTCCCCCAGGTACGGGTTAGTTTCCCCCTGGAAAGGGTTAGTTTCCCCCTGAGAAGGGTAAATCTTTTAGCTATGGAAAAAAGTAATTTATATTTTTATACCGGATTGGCGCTGGACTGGGTTAATAACGCCCCCGCTGTTGGCTTTGATGCCCCGGCTGACAGTGTTAAATATATTAGGGGTGTGATCAGGGTCGCTGGACCAATGGATAAAATGGTGTGGACTATAATGAAGTCTCATGAGCATGAGAGTGAGAATCAAGTCCTCCCAGTGGAGCATGGAGAGGAGGTAGAGGAGAATATTTGTGATGATCATGGTGAGGAGATTTTATCTATCTTACCGATGGTTTTTACAAGGGACACTTTTAATGATTTAACTATGGACAGTTTTAATCCAGATTTTAAGTATTTAAGTACATTTGATGATCCATATGTTAGGGAATCGGGATATCTTAATGCTCATTTAGTTAATGGGTCTAGTTTATTAAATAGTTTTAGACCAAGTACTGAATTTAATAGGGATCGTAATAAGGATCTTAACAGTACTGGTAGTAATATAAATATATTAGAAAGTAGTTCGTGGAAGGATGGGTTTTTTTATTTAGAGTATCCCGTTGATAGTTTTAATTGTCCAATATGTCCCCAGATATTACCAACATTTGGTAAATGGGCCAAACACATTAATGTGGTTCATAAAAGTAAAGCCATACGAGTTGTATGTAGTAAATGTGGAAAATCTTCTCAATATCATAATATCATAGAATCATAGAATCATAGAATATCAGAGTTGGAAGGGACCTCAAGAGGTCATCTAGTCCAACCCCCTGCTCAAAGCAGGACCAATTCCCAGCTAAATCATCCCAGCCAGGGCTTTGTCAAGCCGGGCCTTAAAAACCTCCAAGGAAGGAGACTCCACCACCTCCCTAGGTAACGCATTCCAGTGTTTCACCACCCTCCTAGTGAAATAGTTTTTCCTGATATCCAACCTGGACCTCCCCCACTGCAACTTGAGACAATTGCTCCTTGTTCTGTCGGCTGCCACCACTGAGAACAGCCGAGCTCCATCCTCTTTGGAACCCCCCTTCAGGTAGTTGAAGGCTGCTATCAAATCCCCCCTCATTCTTCTCTTCTGGAGACTAAACAATCCCAGTTCCCTCAGCCTCTCCTCATAAGTCATGTGCTCCAGACCCCTAATCATTTTTGTTGCCCTCCGCTGGACTCTTTCCAATTTTTCCACATCCTTCTTGTAGTGTGGGGCCCAAAACTGGACACAGTATTCCAGATGAGGCCTCACCAATGTCGAATAAAGGGGAACGATCACGTCCCTCGATCTGCTGGCAATGCCCCTACTTATACAGCCCAAAATGCCGTTAGCCTTCTTGGCAACAAGAGCACACTGTTGACTCATATCCAGCTTCTCGTCCACTGTGACCCCTAGGTCCTTTTCTGCAGAACTGCTACCTAGCCATTCGGTCCCTAGTCTGTAGCAGTGCATGGGATTCTTCCGTCCTAAGTGCAGGACTCTGCACTTGTCCTTGTTGAACCTCATCAGGTTTTTTTTGGCCCAATCTTCTAATTTGTCTAGGTCCCTCTGTATCCGATCCCTACCCTCTAGTGTATCTACCACGCCTCCTAGTTTAGTGTCATCTGCAAACTTGCTGAGAGTGCAGTCCACACCATCCTCCAGACCATTAATAAAGATATTAAACAAAACCGGCCCCAGGACCGACCCTTGGGGCACTCCGCTTGAAACCGGCTGCCAACTAGACATGGAGCCATTGATCACTACCCGTTGAGCCCGACGATCTAGCCAGCTTTCTATCCACCTTACAGTCCATTCATCCAGCCCATACGTCTTTAACTTGGCGGCAAGAATACTGTGGGAGACCGTATCAAAAGCTTTGCTAAAGTCAAGGAATAACACATCCACTGCTTTCCCCTCATCCACAGAGCCAGTTATCTCATCATAGAAGGCAATTAGGTTAGTCAGGCACGACTTCCCCTTCGTGAATCCATGCTGACTGTTCCTGATCACTTTCCTCTCCTCTAAATGTTTCATAATTGATTCCTTGAGGACCCGCTCCATGATTTTTCCAGGGACTGAGGTGAGGCTGACTGGCCTGTAATTCCCCGGATCCTCCTTCTTCCCTTTCTTAAAGATGGGCACTACATTAGCCTTTTTCCAGTCATCTGGGACCTCCCCCGATCGCCATGAGTTTTCAAAAATAATGGCTAATGGCTCTGCAATCTCACCCGCCAACTCCTTTAGCACCCTCGGATGCAGCGCATCCGGTCCCATGGACTTGTGCACGTCCAGTTTTTCTAAATAGTCCCGAACCACTTCTTTCTCCACAGAGGGTTGGTCACCTTCTCCCCATGCTGTACTGCCCAGTGCAGCAGTCTGGGAGCTGACCTTGTTCGTGAAGACAGAGGCAAAAAAATCATTGAGTACATTAGCTTTTTCCACATCCTCGGTCACTAGGTTGCCTCCCTCATTCAGTAAGGGGCCCACACTTTCCTTGATTTTCTTCTTGTTGCTAACATACCTGAAGAAACCCTTTTTGTTACTCTTAACATCTCTTGCTAACTGCAACTCCAAGTGCGATTTGGCCTTGCCACTACCCCAAGTGCATACCCAAGAAGGTGGATACCCCAATGAAGAGCCATACGTGCTCGGTCTGTGGGCTTGGTTTTCATACTAGATCTGGATTGAGCCAACACTGTAGACATAGACACCCTGCTGTGAGGAATGAGCAAAGAAAAGAAGATATGGCTGCTAAAAGTAAGATCAAAGAGGGATCGACTAGATCTCGTATATGGACCAAAGATGAGGTTGCGCAGCTTATACAGTTGGAAAGGAAATATATTGGGAAAAGGAATATAAATAAATGTATTGAGAGCGAGATGAGGACCAAAACGAATAAACAAATATCAGATAAAAGACGAGAATTAGCAAAGAAGAAGTTAGTGGTAACAGGAGATAGGGAGGAAGTGACTGAGGTAGAGGACATTAGAGTAAATATATTAGAAATTCCGCCCCCAAGAGAGAGGATTTTCCCACTAAAAGGACATCCAGAAGTGGATTTAGTGGAGAAAATATGTAAACGGGGAAAACAAAGTAGGGAGGGAAGAGAAATAATAAATAGTTTAGGGGAAATTGAAGGATTATTAAAGGAGGATTTAACAAAAGCTCTCGGATGGGCAATGTTGGAAAAATTATGTTATTCATTAGTAGAGGGAAAGGACCCTAGAAATGAAAGTCAAATAGAGTTGAGGAATAAAGGAAAAGGGAAGATGAGAAAGGAGGGGAGAAGGAAGCAATTTAATGCAATTAGGAGATATGCTACAAAGAAAGCTAAGTATAAATTCTATCAACAATTATTTGATAAGGATAGAAGAAGATTGACTCGCATTATAATGGGAGAGCCAGATAAGGCTAAGTGTGCTATCCCTATGAAAGAAATTGAGGAATACTATGTAAATATTTTGGGAACAATTGGACATGGTAATATGATAGGGTGGCCATCATCCACAGAGAATGCGGATAATGATATATTAATGAGTCCGATCTCTGTGGATGAGATTAGAATAGCTTTAAGAGAAATAAGAAAAGATAGTGCTCCTGGCCCAGATAAAGTAAAAGTGAGCAATTTGTGGGATATTTTTAATTTAGACTCCTTGATACTTACAAAAATTTTTAATATATGGTTTCTAAATAGACAGGTACCAGATGAATTTAAGAAAAATAGAACGATTTTAATACCAAAGACACAAGATGAGGAGGAAATGAAGAAGTTAACATCTTGGAGACCATTGACAATTGGGTCAGTTTGGATTAGAATCTATACCAAAATATTAGCAAAAAGACTGGTGGAAACAGTTAAGATATGTAGTAGACAAAAAGGGTTTATATCCGCCCCTGGGTGTGAGGAAAATATTGCTATATTAGATAATTTGATTAAAGGGGCTAAACGAAATGGGAATGAAATTGCAATAGTGTTCGTAGATCTGGCTAAAGCATTTGATTCTGTGGGACACGGACATATAATAGCCGGGTTGAGAAGATTTGGTATAGATGAACATTTTATAGATATTATTAGGGACCTTTATGATAATTGCACAACTAGGGTATGGGTGGGTGATGAAGTTACTGAGTCTATTTTAATTAGGAGGGGGGTCAAGCAGGGTGACCCGTTGTCCCCAATTTTGTTTAATATTGCTATGGATCCCCTTTTAACTAGATTAGAAGTAGAAGGAAGTGTTTTTTATGTTAAGGGTAATAGTGTCACGTCATTGGCTTTTGCCGATGATGTGGCAATTTTAAGTAGCTCATATAAAGGAATGATCAAAAATTTGGGTATCTTAGAGGAGTTTTGTAAAAATACTAATCTCTCTGTTAATGTGAAGAAAACGAAAGGCTTTCATATTTTAACTAAACATAAAACCTATGTAGTTAATCCTAAGGATAATTGGCAGATAGGGTCAGAGGAGATTGAATATGTTCAACCAGGGGATTTTGAAAAATATTTAGGGGCTAGAATAGATCCCTGGATAGGTGTAGGGGGACCGGTACTTAAAGAAAAATTGAAAGATTGGAGTGAGAATTTAATTAAGGCCCCATTAAAACTGGCCCAAAAAATATTAATTTTACAGACATACATCTTACCGAAGCTATTTTATAATCTTCTTTTAATAGAACCCCCTTTTAATCTTTTAGACGATCTTGATGTGTTAGTTAGAAAAATAGTTAAAGAGATTTTACATTTACCTCAGTGTACCACAGATGGGATATTTTATTCTAGAGGTAGGGATGGTGGTTTAGCTCTCACTAAGTTTAGTGTGCAAATCCCAAATATGTTAATTCGTAAATGGAGGAGACATATTGTCTCGAGAGATGATTGGATGGACCTATCTTATCTATATGCAGGAGAAAATCTTGTGGATAAAATATTGTCATTTAGTGCAGTAACATCTCATCCCAAGAAATGGAGGGAAGAGGAATTTTTAAGATGGTCGGAACTGAGATGTCAGGGAATAGGGATAAAATATTTAAAAAATGATTTAATTAGTAATTCGATTTTTAGAAACTCTAGTAAAGTTAAATCGTCAGCGTATATCGCAGCATTGCAGCTTAGGGCAAATATTTATCCTACTAGGGAGACATTAGCAAGAGGAAGAGGAGGTGTGAATGCTCTTTGTAGATGGTGCGGTAAAGTGCGGGAGACTGTTCCCCATATCTCAGGACAATGTTATAAGACTAAGAATGCTAGGATAAAAAGGCATAATAGAGTAGTGTCTGCAGTTGTAGATAAGGTTGGTAAATTAGGGTGGAAGGCAATGATAGAGCCCCATTTGAGAAATAGTAAGGGTGAGTTAAGAAAGCCGGATATTATATTTATAAAAGGAGATACAGCAGTGGTGGTTGATGTTACAGTGCGATGGGAGGATAATGCCGAAAGTTTGGAACAAGCCCACAGTGAGAAGGTGGCTTATTATCTTGAGTTAGAGGAAGAAATTAAAAACTTAACAGGAGGTAAAAATATTCACTTCTTTGGTTTTGTGCTTGGGGCGCGTGGCAAGTGGAGTGAAGGTAATAATGATTTGTTACAATTATTGGGAATGGACAGAAGTAAAAATTTTAAGGAGAGTATATGTAGACTTGTTTTATATTCCACTATTGGTATGATGGCTATATTCAGTGACAGGTAAAGATCCCGGAGTTTCCATTCCGTGTATCTTGCCAAAACTAAATTTTAGCTATTTTGGTTTCCATGCTCTAAATTTTCAAATTTTTAATATTGTTTTGAACATTAACATATTTAGTGTTATTTAATATCTGTCCTTCAATAGAATGGTTTTAACTATATAATAAATACTTATTAATGGATGAAATTCCAATTTAAATTATTAGTTTTTTTTTTTTTTAACTACTGGATGTGGATGCAGACTGGCTGCGTATAATAACCAGGAAAGGGCAGGTAGTCACGCCTGTACATAAATAGGGGGTGAGGTCCTGGGGGGCAGTTAGGGGCAGGGGTCCCGGGAGGGGGTGATCAGGGGACAGGGAGCAGCGGCGCTTAGATAGGGGGTGGGGTCCTGGGGGGCAGTTAGGGGCAGGGGTGATTAGGGGACAGGGAAGGTTGAATGGGTTAGGGTTTCTGTGGGGGGCAGTCAGAGGGAGTGGATGGTGGCAGGGTGGGGCTACCCTCCCTCCCTGTGGAGTGTCCTATTTTTTTAATGTTAAAATATGTTATCCCTACTAACAGTGCAGCTCTCCATTCACGGCAGGCTGCAGCATGAGCTCTCAGATACCTCACTCCCTCCCCCTCTTTCCTGTTGGTAGTGGCCAAGGGAATGCTGGGAAATGTAGTTCTTTCCCTGCTCCAGGGCTGGCTCTATAGGCAGGGAGCTAACCAAGGAACTACAGTTCCCAGGGCCCCCTGTTGGTTCTCAGCTCCCATGCTGGATCCCTGCCGCCTCTGCAAATGGGCTGCCCCAAGCACGTGCTTGCTTTGCTGGTGCCTAGAGCCGACCCTGCCACCAAACTCTCCCCCCAAGCACTTAATAGAAGCTGAGCTCTCCACGTCCCTAGATATAACCAGACTCTAGTGCCCCCTAGTGGGAAGCCATTTATTGTGACATTCCTTTTGTCACCTTTATCAGAGTTAGTAAAATTAAACATGAATCCCATAACCTGCTACATACGTCCCATTCTATCAGACCTACTGTTCACAGCGTGTTCATGGCTGGACAGCAACTCTTGTCACTCACTCGTAACGTGCTTGGCAACTAAGGTCTTTTCCTCTGGGAGGGTTGTTCTGTCAGGTCTTAGTATTGTACCAAGTCTTGCATATCCCTTCAGGCAGTTTGATGTTGGAGGGGGTGAGTTGACAGATGATCTACTTATTCCTGGATCTCTGGTGGGGTGGTGTTTTGAGGGTCTGTTCCAAAATTGACCTGGGTTTCTTCCATGTCCTGCTGATCCAGTCTCAGTGGAGGGCATATTTCACCATCCTTCACATCCATGTTTTGGTCTTGTGTTCATATGTGCAGTTTCAGTGAAACGTGCTCCTCCACTGCTAGGCTATATGAACAAGGATTCATCTCTTCAACGTAACTTGTTTGCAAGTGCATGATTTGTCCTGAGGAAATCATTTGGTCTTGACAGGGTCTCCGGTTGTAGTTCTGGGAAGTCTTTAGCTTGTTTGTCATACTAGCCTTTGGCCTTTGTGTCACTCTTCCTTTTTGCTCCTTCCACTACTGCCGGTTGCAGTGATGCTGAGGCTATCGGCACCAAGGGATGCACGCATCTTGGCATCAAGTGCTGTACTGGGTTGTTCTGTGCACTGTGTTTCTCCCTTCAGGAATAGCTTGCTACACATTTTCTTTACTTTGTGCAGATCTCTTTAATAGAACATAAAAGTGGCCACACTGGGTCAGCCCAAAGGTCTATCTAGCCCAGTATCCTGTCTTCCGACAGTTGCCAATGCCAGGTGCCCCAGAGGGAATGAACAGAACAGGTAATCATCAAGTGATCCATCCCGTTGCCCATTTCCAACTTCTGGCAACCACAGGCTAGGGACACCAAACAGAGTTTTAGCAATTTTAACTGCCAGTTCGGCTTTGTCATTTCCCTGTTGCTGGTATGGTGATGATATGATATGACTGAATTCCCATTACCAGATAAGTTGTAAAAACTCACTCCCAGCAAGTGAAATGGAATCTGTTATCTGAAACTACACGGCTTGGGATCCCGGGTCTGTGGAAATGCTTCATTGCTTTGACTGGGACAGGTCATGTAGTTCCCAGAAGTCTGACTAGTACAATAATGAGGTGGCTTCTGTGGTTTGTGTTGAAAGGTCCATTCCTCCTTTGCTCCAAGGTCTGTTAGGAACACTGCGCATTTTCATTGTCTGGTTTTGCTGCTTGGCCTGCATTTCCCCATATGAATCACAGCTGCTCACCAGCTCTCAGACATCCTTGGTCATGTTTGGCCAGTATATAGCATCTTTGGTTTCCCAGATACAGCCTTCTAGTCCAGGACGGTTCAGATGTGTTCTTCAGGGTGTTTTCTCTCAGTGATCTGGGTATGATGATTCTAGGACTAGATGCACAAAGGTACTTGGGTGCCTAACCCTCAGATTTAGGCACCTAAGTCCCATTTTTAGGTGCACTGCAATTCACAAAACTCCCTCTCAGCTGTCACCTATAGGCTCCTGTGTTTCTGCCTCTGGGCATGAGCACTGCTGCCTCTCTGCAGGCCCCCAGACACCTCAGCCCCAGACTGATCCAGGACCCAGGAGAAGCTAGGCAGGCAAATCCTATCCACCCTGCAGGCCCCAGCTGGTGGGCACACTCAGGGGCTGCCTACCTGCACAGGCACAAGTTGGTGGGGGCAGGGAGGGGTGGAATGAAGGAGGATGAAGAGAGACAAAAAAGGCTTTCCCTTAGCCCAGTAGTGAGGTGCTCAGCTGGGACATGGCAGACCATTGGTTCAGGTCCCCCATCTGCCTGGGGAGAAGGGTTTGAACAGCATCTGCCATCTTTCAGCTGAGAGCACTAAGCACTGGGCTGTAAAAGGACTCTGTCTTCCTCTGGCCCAATTAATATGTAACTGTTTAGTGGAGCCATGTCAGCAGGAGAGATTGCAGGAGCCCTTCCTCGGAATCTCTCTCTCGCCTACTGTCATAACTATAAAGGGAAGGGTAACAGCCCTCCTGAGTACAATACTATAAAATCCCTCCTGGCCAGAGACTCCAAAATCCTTTTACCTGTAAAGGGTTAAGAAGCTCAGGTAACCTGGCTGACACCTGACCCAAAGGACCAATAAGGGGACAAGATACTTTCAAATCTTGGTGGGGGGGAGGCTTTGTTTGTGCTCTTTGTTTTGGTGGTTGTTCGCTCTTGGGACTAAGGGGGACCAGACATCAATCCATGCTCTCCAAATCTTTCTGAACAAGTCTCTCATATTTCAAACTTGTAAGTAACAGCCAGGCAAGGCATGTTAGTTTTATCTTTGTTTTCTCAACTTGTAAACGTACCTTTTGCTAGAGTGTTTATCTCTGTTTGCTGTAGCTTTGAACTTAAGGCTAGAGAGGGTTCCTCTGGGCTCTTTGAATCTGATTACCCTGTAAAGTTATTTTCCATTCTGATTTTACAGAGATGATTTTTATCTTTCTTTCTTTAATTAAAAGCCTTCTTTTAAAGAACCTGATTGATTTTTCCTTGTTTTAAGATCCAAGGGGTTTGAATCGGTGTTCACCAGGGAATTGGTGGAAGAGTCTCCCAAGGCTACCCAGGGAGGGAAAGGTTTTTTGGCGGGAAAGGTTTTTTGGCGGGGAAGACAGAGTTTCCCAAATAACTCATAAATCATTTGGGTGGTGGCAGCAAAAGCAGATCTAAGCTGGTAGTTAAGCTTAGAAGTTTTCATGCAGGCTCCCACATCTGTACCCTAAAGTTCAGAGTGGGGAAGGAACCTTGACACCTACTGATGTTGTTCCACTTTCATTAAATACGATTTGGGCCAGAGACAATGAGACTCACTCTCCGGCCCAGCGGCTCGTGCCCTCACCTGAGAGAGAGGAGACCCCTGTTCAAACCCCTTCTCCTCAGTAGGCAGAGGGGGTCTGGACTACAGCCCAGGGCAGTATCCTAGCCACTGGACTAGGGATTGTAAGGGAGGCCCCCCCTGCTATTTTGCATGGAGTTAAGTGGCCTCTGAATACCCACCTGTGTTCCCTGCAGGGCTCAATCCTGTAGAGGTAAACATCATCTTCCCCCAGTTCATAGATCACAGCCAGAGACAGGTGCTCGCCTGCAGCCCTGGCTCCGGAGCCTCTCTCTCTCAGAGGAGTGGGGTTTTTAATACATCCCTCATCATCGTCCCCCACTGGCTAGCTTAGACATGCTGACTGTGTGGGTCACATGCTAAGGCGCCTCTCCCCATGCGTTGCACAGGGAGCCTAGTGTTGCTCCAGTGATTTTCTAGGCACTGAAAAGTTAGGCTCAGCATCACAATTCCTAAGTCCCTTTCTGGATCAAGGCTCAGCTGCCTTTATATACTATACTGTCTTGTACACTCACCTCATCTTGCTAGTTCTGGGGTTCTTGAGAGGCCAGGGGGGACTTTCCCTTGGTGTCTGGCCATCCTGACAGAAGGGCAGACGTGAGCACTTGTAAATCTTGTATCGGTTTGTCCTCGGATTCTGTCTAGCCATGCCTGGAAATTGGCATATAACACTGGCTTAGTTGCTAAGAACAAAAGAATAACCATACTGGGTCAGTCCAATGATCCACCTAGCCCAGTATCTTGCCATGGCCAGTGCCAGATGGTTCAGGGGGAATGAACAGAACAGGCAATCACTTGAGTGTTGCTTTCTATCAGGCTGAGGATAGATTCATGTCCAGTTGCCGTTTTTTCATGCCGCAAGGCAGGTCTGGGTAACAGGGCTGCCCAGAGGATTCAGGGGGCCTGGGGCAAAGCGAGGGAGTGGACATACTGCAGTGGCGGCGGCGGGTCCTTCAGTCGCTCCGCGTCTTCAGCAGCACTGAAGGACCCGCCAACGAAATGCTGCCAAAGACCCGGAGCGAATGAAGGGCCCCCCACCGCCGAAATGCTGCTGAAGACCGGGACCGCCGTTGGGTAAGTAAAACGGCACCTCTAGCCAGGAAAGGGATTCTTGGCCAAGGGTCGCGGGGCCTGGGGCCTGGGGAAAATTGCCCCACTTGCGCCCTCCCCCCCCCCCCCCCCCCGGGCGGCCCTGCTGGATAAGCACCCAGCTATGTACATCTCAATCCCTTTCTTGCAATGTGCATCTAAGTTGCAGTTCCAGTAGCATGTGCTTAAAGGCATATTGGGGCCTCTAGCAGTGACTTTTAAAAACTGCTCTCTAGCAGCTTATGGTCACCTTATACTTGAATGGTTTCTCATCCTGGAACACCTAGGAACAACAAGTATCGGCCAGACTTACAAGCAGGGGGACTATATACTAGATAATGAGCCCAACAGGAGCTCCCGGTGCAATGCTGTGGCCAAAAGGGGCCCTTGTTACAGGGGGTGAGATTCTGTGCTTGTGATGGCACCAGCCCCCTCCTCAGGGAATCTCCTGGGCCAGACATGACTTAGCCTTGAGCCTTTGAAGAACCCATTTTTGCCCTTGAAATGCTCAGACTCGATAGTTTTTTTAAGGGCAGGAGGGGTCAGTTTGATCATCTGCTCTTACCTCCTGTGGAACACAGGCCAGAGACCCTGCCCCAGGGTTCCTGCGGCCAGTCCAGAACGCCTGGTTGAGCCAAAGCAGAGCTTGTAGCAAGAGCCCTCTGATTTGGATTTAACCTGATGGAGAATTTACCCCGTCCCTGGGCAATCTGTTCCAATGACTGATTATCCTCACTGCACAAGCAACATCATATTTCCAGTTTCAATTTTGCTGACTTCAACTTCCAGCTGGTGGATCTCATTGTGCCTTTGTCTGCTAAATGGAAGAAACTTCAAGTACCGGAGAGCATCCTCCTCCGCTAGGCAGTGGGTACAGCACCGCCTCCCCTTCTCCTCCATATCAGAACAAGTGCCTGGACTCCTTTAGGCCTTGTCTTCAGTAGGAAAATGGTATATTGTTAACCCCCTTAGCATGCACAGAGTCACTCACACAGGCCATGTCTACACCACAAAATTAAGTTGACCTTAGTTACATTGACGTACATTGTGTTTTTGCACATTCACACTACGCTCCTTGTGTCAGCAGTGTGTGTCCTCTCTAGCAGCATTACCACTGATGTAGAGCGCAGTGCATTGTGAGTAGCTACCCCTCTGTGCAACTCATCACCTTCTAGGGCAAAGTGTTTTGGAGGGGTTTGCAATGCCTTCTGGGGGAAACGAGTCCCGGAGCATGAGTGGGAACATGAGTTAAGCATCCCATGAGGCAGTTTTCTCCATCCCATCATTCCATGGGCATCCTATCACATTTCACGCCTCTTTTCCAAAGCCCCACAAACCTGTGCACTGCTCTGCTGTACTGTGATGAGTGTTACGAACACAACACGCCTGAACCTGCAGTGTTTCCAGAGCTGCAAGACAGAATATGATGATACCCTTCAGGCTGCCTTGCTATGCACCATGGAAAGAAACAACTCAAGGATGATGTTGGCATTCACAGAGCAGCTGCACACAGTGGACCGCTGTTTCTGGGCCCAAGAAACAAGCAGACTGGTGGGATCACATCGTTATGCAGGTGTGGGATGCCAGCAGAACTTTCGGCTGCACAAAGCCACATTCATGGAATTGTGTGCAAAGCTCGCCCCAGCCCTCCAGCGCAGCACCACCAATGCAGCTGCACTCCTGGTGGAAAAGTGACTGGTGATCACTGTGTGGAAGCTGGCAACATCGACTGTCGGGAATCAGTTTGGAGTTGGGAAATCAACTGTGGGGGTTGCTGTGATGCAAGTGTGCAGGGCCATTAATTGCCTCCTGCTACGAAGGACTGTGACTCTGGACAACGTGCAGGAAATAGAACTATAGAAGGGACCGCAAGGGTCATCTAGTCATAGAATCATAGAAGATTAGGGTTGGAAGGGACCTCAGGAGGTCATCTAGTCCAACCCTCTGCTCAAAGCAGGACCAACACCAACTAAATGATCCCAGCCAGGGCTTTGTCAAGGTGGGCCTTATAAACCTTTAAGGATGGAGATTCCACCACCTCCCTAGGTGCTTCACCACCCTCCTACTGAAATATTTTTCCTAATATCCAACCTAGACCTCCCCCACTGCAACTTGAGACCATTACTCCTTGTTCTGTCATCTGCCACCACTGAGAACAGCCAATCCCCCCTTCTTTGGAACCCCCCTTCAGGTAGTTGAAGTCTGCTATCAAATCCCCTCTCACTCTTCTCTTTTCCAGACTAAACAAGCCCAGTTCCTTCAGCTCTCCTGATAAGTCATGTGCCCCAGCCCCCTGATCATTTTCGTTGCCCTCCGCTGGACTCTCTCCAATTTGTCCACATCCTTTCTGTACTGGGGGACCCAAACCTGGACGCAATACTCCAGATGTGGCCTCACCAATGCTGAATACAGGGGAATACTCACTTCCCTCGATCTGCTGGCAATGCGCCTACTAATGCAGCCCAATATGCTATTAGCCTTCTTGGCAACAAGGGCACACTGTTGACTCATATCCAGCTTCTTATCCACTGTAATCCCCAGGTCCTTTTCTGCAGAGCTGCTGCTTAGCCAGTCGGTCCCCAGCCTGTAGCGGTGCATGGGATTCTTTCTTTCTAAGTGCAGGACTCTGCACTTGTCCTTGTTGAACCTCATCAGATTTCTTTTGGCCCAATCCTCCATTTTGTCTAGATCACTCTGGACCCTTTCCCTACCCTCCAGCATATCTACCTCTCCCCCAAGCTTAGTCTAACCCCCCTCCCAAGATGCGGGATCTGTTGTGTCTAAACCATCCAAGACAGACGGCTCTCCAGCCTCCTTTTGAAAGCCTCCAATGAAGGAGCTTCCACAACTTCCCAAGGCATCTGTTCCATTGTCCTACTGTTCTTACAGATATGAAGTTTTTCCTGAGTTTTTTTCCTAAATCTGCTCTGCTGTAGTTTGAACTCATAGCCTCTTGTCCTTCCCTCTGTGGCAAGAGAGAACAACTTTTCTCCATCTTTTTTATAGCAGCCTTTCAAGTATTTGAAGACCACGATCATATCCTCCTTAATCTCCTCTTTTCCAAACTAAACATGCCCAGTTCCTTCAGCCTTTGCTCAGATGGCTGCATTTCATCCTTTTGATCATCTTTGTCACTTGCCTCTGGATCCTTTTCAGTTTCTCTACATCCTTTCTATATAGTGGTGACCAAAATTGGACACAGTACTGCAGCTGAGGCCTAACCAGTGCTGAGTAGAGTGGTACTATCACCTCCTGTGACTTGCATCCCAAAATTGCATTTGCTTTTTTTGCAACAGCATCGCATCATTGAGGATGTGATCCGCTAGAACTCCCAGGGCCCTCTAAGCAGTGTTGCTGCCCAGCCAGTTATCTCCCATTCTCATGGGTGGCATGTATAAGAGGTTAGGCCTCCCCCAAAAAAGGCTGGCCATGCAGGGGGCAAGAAATGCCAGATGCGGCCTGGCACTGGCCCGCTGCCTTTGGAGCGCCGCCGCCAGAAGGTCCCTAGAAGTGAGGGGCCACCAGGGCAGCAGCAAGGAGCACTTCAACAACAGGTTTAGCAGGTGCAGAATGACAGCTGAGCTCTATGTGCCTTTGGCTGTTTGAAAGGCTGCTGGTGATGTCTACGCATGAGATTAGACCTCAGTGAAGAAAATATCCCCATGGTCATAGCTACCTGCTGGGTGCTTCATAATATCTGTGAGGCAAAGGAGGAGAAGTTTCCGCAGGGGTGGAGGTGAAAAGTCTCTCTGCTGATTTAGAGCAGCTATAAGAAGAGCTCAGCGGGGAGCTATATGGCTCAGTGGGGCTTCAAGGACCATTTTAACAATGAGCCACAGTGGTGAGTGTTGCTGTAGTGTGCTGTGCTTGGCATTGCTTTTTGCCCTAATATGAACCTTGTAATGAGTGCTCTGGATGTGGTAACAGAACAGTGCAAATCATAGAATCATAGACTTTAAGGTCAGAAGGGACCATTATGATCATCTAGTCTGACTTCCTGCACAACACAGGCCACAGAATCTCACCGACCCACTCCTGTATCAAACCTATCTGAGCCATTGAAGTCCTCAAATCATGGTTTAAAGAATTCAAGATGCAGAGAATCTTCCAGCAAATGACCCGTGCCCCACGCTGCAGAGGAAGATGAAAACCCCGCAGGGCCTCTGCCAATCTGCCCTGGAGGAAAATTCCTTCCCGACCCCAAATATGGCGATCAGTTAAACCCTGAGCATGTGGGCAAGACTCACCAGCCAGACACCCAGGAAAGAATTCTCTGTAATAACTCAGATCCCACCCCATCTAACATCCCATCACCGGCCATTGGGCATATTTACCGCTAATAGTCAAAGACCAATTAATTGCCAAAATTAGGCTATCCAATTATACCATCCCCTCCATAAACTTATCAAGCTTAGTCTTGAAGCCAGATATGTCTTTTGCCCCCACTGCTCCCCTTGGGAGGCTGTTCCAGAACTTCACTCCTCTGATGGTTAGAAACCTTCATCTAATTTCAAGTCTAAACTTCCTGATGGTCAGTTTATATCCATTTGTTTGTGAGTCCACATTGATACTGAGCTTAAATAATTCCTCTCCCTCCCTGGTATTTATTCCTCTGATATATTTATAGAGAGCAATCATATCTCCCCTCAGCCTTCTTTTGGTTAGGCTAAACAAGCCAAGCCAAATGCACCTATTGCTATTATCTGTGAACATCAGTGCCAGCCACCATATGCTGTGGACTAATAAAGATGAATTAAGTTTCCATAAACAGACTTTTATTCCAAACCCAGGCAAACAGACACATTTAAAACTGAACAAAACCTTATAAATACAGGGAAAGTACCTTTGCAGGGGAAAGAATAGTCATTTACATTTCACAAACACATACACCACCCGTGTCTCTCACAGGTCGGGATGTGGATATGAGTCAACAGTGTGCCCTTGTGGCCAGGAAGGCTAACGGCATTTTGGGCTGTATAAGTAGGGGCATTGCCAGCAGATCGAGGGACGTGATCATTCCCCTCTGTTCGACATTGGTGAGGCCTCATCTGGAGCACTGTGTCCAGTTTTGGGCCTCACACTACAAGAAGGATGTGGAAAAAATGGAAAGAGTCCAGCGGAGGGCAACAAAAATGATTAGGGGGCTGGAGCACATAACTTATGAGGAGAGGCTGAGGGAACTGGGATTGTTTAGTCTGCAGAAGAGAAGAATGAGGGGGGATTTGATAGCTACTTTCAACTACCTGAAAGGGGGTTCCAAAGAGGATGGATCTAGACTGTTCTCAGTGGTACCAGATGACAAAACAAGGAGCAATGGTCTCAAGTTGCAGTGGGGGAGGTCTAGGTTGGATATTAGGAAACACTATTTCACTAGGAGGGTGGTGAAGCACTGGAATGGGTTACCTAGGGAGGTGGTGGAATCTCCTTCCTTAGAGGTTTTTAAGGTCAGGCTTGACAAAGCCCTGGCTGGGATGATTTAATTGGGAATTGGTCCTGCTTTGAGCAGGGGGTTGGACTAGATGACCTCCTGAGGTCCCTTCCAACCCTGATATTCTATGATTCTATGTGTGGCTGTGATTGCATGTACTCTCCCTCTGGCTGGAGTGATAGGGGTAGTGCTGCTGCCCCAGAAGATATGTGGAATGTGGGGGGGAGTTTAGGGAGGTCCCGTAATGCAGTTCTCTATGGGCTGCAGAAGGAGGCAAGCACAGATCTGTTCAGCCTGAGGTTCAATCAGAGATCGCAGCATGTCTGTTTGCTCCCTGAGCAGCACTGTCATCTCATACTGCCTGTTTCTCCTGACCCCGCTATCCCTCTGCATTCTGTCCTTGAGTGTGACCCTTCAAGCCCTGTGCTCAGAATCTGAAGCACCAGAGGCTTGCAGGACATTCTGGTACATTTCTTTCTGTACTCAATAATTTTAGTTTGTTGTGTGGTTATGATTAACTAACATGTTATGTCATAGATCATCATTGTATGTTAAATAGGGTTAAACTGTAGGATTTGCTGCTGCTGGGGAGGGCGGCTGGCGAGGCTGGCAGGCTCCCTACTGGCTCCGCACAGCTCCCCAGAAGCAGCGACATGTCCCTCGGTTCCTAGGCGGAGGCGTGGCCAGAGGGCCTCTGCGCACTGCTCTCGCCCTAAGCACCCGCTCCACAGCGCCCATTGGCCGGGAACTATTAGCAATGGGAGCTGCAGGGGCGGTGCCTACGGGCAGAGGCAGCGCGCAGAGCTGCCATGCTGATTTAGCCATACTAGGCCTTGGAGCTAAGAAATGCTGACATAAGTAAGTGACCGAA